>NC_138050.1:79754433-80954433 GCF_964194185.1 Rhinolophus hipposideros | reverse complement strand
GAGGACTAAATACCAGATGACAGATTTCCTATTCTTAATCTAGCACAATGAAACAAATGGTGAAATGGTGATGAGTAACATGAATATTAACAGACCATACTATGTAATCCTACACTGACACTAAAAGTTTAACTACTACATGTAATGCAAAATATTTAGTCCTAAAGTTAGCAAAAAAAAAATAGTGTCCTTTTATTGAATTACAAACACATTTGAGAATATTAAGGTGTGGATCATATGTAAACACATTCATATCCTATCCACCAATAAGTGCCTAACTCTTATTCAGAAGCTAACCCAATTTAAAAATGTATTTTCTTATTATCTTTCACTCCTTTGCTATCTATGAGAGGGCACAGAAAACAAAAGTGGTGGAATGCAAATTGGTCAGTGTTGTCTTTTTCTTTTTATATTCATCAGCCAAAAGCTCCATTGGCTTGGGGAAGAAGTTGAAAATTGGTAACCAAAAATGCACTTTCATAAATGTTTCTATAAATTGTCTTCAGTGTCTCTGATTCTATTAAAAAGAATTACCAGTGAACCAATTTTAAGTAGCAACAATCCAACCCATGCAGATTTTGTAAGACTCTAACCAAAAGTTTTTTCTCTCCTATTACAAACAAAAGTAAAAGCCGTAAGTCAAGGAAACTGTAGCAATGTATTTATTGGAAATGAACTAGATATTACATATATCAGATGAGGATGTAACAAGGCATGAAGCATAACCGATGCAACATTTTTTTTAAAAAATCACAAAAGAAAAGGAAGTTCATTTTCAAAACAAATATTGTATCCAAGACACCTCAATCTCTGAACACCGTAATGCAATTCATAATGTTGATTTTGAACATCCAGAATAAAATTTACTTTAAACTGAACAACTGAAAGGAAAAGTTTCTTTTCCCGACTTGAAGATTCCTTGGCTACCACCTGTGTATCATACACATCAGGTAGTTTTCATCACCTGACGATAACAGTACCCAGATGATATTTGTCGTATCCCTCATAGGAAAACACCTCCCCTTACAAATAGAGAAATTTGGGGGGAATCCAAGCAACAAATCAGTTGGTGTCCCCAAGTAAATGAGGTACCTAGAATCAGCATTTTCTAGAACCTAGAAATTACATTAACTTTACTAAGACTTTATTTCCTTTTAAGAAACTGCCTGGATTAGAAGGCCTGCTGATTTGTAACGAGTCATTACATTTACACTGAGTAACGGTGTGGAGGAAGGTATGAGACACATGTCACCTGCTCATTGAAGTTTTCCGAAACTGTTAGAGCTTTACTCCTCTACTCTGTAATACACTGCAGCTTGTGTAGATAACAAGCTCCCTTTGAAGAAAAGTGTCCCAGATAATCCATTTGTGATAATATAAGTACTGCGAAAAGCAGTAATGATAAATATTGTTTGGAAAGGCAAAAATGCTGCTCCACTTTCAGAGACACTCTCACAGAATCATCTCTGAAATGGAGAATTTCATGTGCACTTTGAAAATTACTTCCCTTCTACACACCGAGCATGCGAGAATGTCCTCTAATAAGTTCTCTGTGGCTGAGAAAGTCAGGAGTCCAAATACAGAACTGTAGGTTTCAGAAGGGCTTGGTGCCACTCTCTCCTCCCCTTCCAAAGGATTTTAATAGTTTGCTTTAAACATTTCACAGTTCTCATAAGCTTTCACATGAAAGGGGAAGATGATTACAAGCTGGCTATAGTCTAATGATTGGCCAAAATAATAATAATAGTAATTTTTTTAAAGTACCTGAACACAGAATATCATCTTTAGAAAACCAATCGTAATTATATTTTCTTAACCTTCATTATAACAGAGAGAACAAAACGAAGAGCTCCCACATTTTGGTGAGAAAATAGCAAATCTTTGTCACCAACTGTGGCACCAAAGAAAGGGGAGTCTGTTTACAACTGTAGGAGTAATTTTAATAAAAAAGGGAAAAGCTGATCTAGACAATTTAAGTACTAAACTAAAATTCCAAGACCTGAAATTTTTAGTTTGAGTTACAATACAGGTCTAATTTGCAAGAAAATTGAGAACATTCTCTCACCTTGACCTGGATGGGCAGACTCACCACAGCATCTTGCCTTCTCTGTAAGCAAGTCTAAAGAAATGCCTAACCAGACTCAAAATGCATGGAGGCATCATGTGCTAGTTGGCACAAAACAGGCCCGGGGGTGGAGGAAGGCCCCCATTTTCCTGGAAAAAACCAAAGTAGCATGACTAGCAATCAGTCATTTTCCAGATACATACAGTATCAGTACTTTTTAAGACAGATACACATAACGTTACACAAATGTTTCCACCTCCTCACCACTGAGTGAAACATACTGTTCTTTGGAGAAAAAAATACATTCATTTTTTTCAAGTGTATTTCAACCAGGCAAAGAGGCTCTAGGTCTGTTTCACTACAAAGACAAAATGATTTCACATGTGACCAAGGGGGATTTCACGTTAGCTTCCCTTTGGCGTGGATTTCATGAAGTTTTGATTTAAAAAAATACAAGCAAAAAAAAAATTGCTCTAAATATACATCTACTCCTTTGATCCGAAAGCATGAACTCCTTATGTCCATTGTATGGATATATGTACACAGTCAACAACAAGAAGAAAAACCAGTCTACCTATACACAATGGCTTCGGATTGGCAAACTAAGGAGAGCAAGGCCCTCGGGCTGGGACTCGGGTGGTTGGCTTTCGCCAGCTCAGTGTCCGGGTGTCCCGGGCTGGGGCCAGCAGCAGGCCGCTCTTGCTTTCCCGAGCCTTCTCAGAGCACGTGCTGCTAGGACAGCTCTGTGTCACTTATGGCTTGTTTCCCGTCTTGGCTTTGTTGTTAGCGTTACTGTCCAGGTCTCTCAGCAGGGAGTCGCAATTGGCGAGAGCATCTGCGGGCAGCAGCTTCCGGATTTGCTCCACTGTCTTTTGATAAGCCATTTTCTCCTGCTCCAGGGTCCGGATTAAAGACTTCATTTTGGTCTCTCGGGTCAAAAGATTTTCCAGATTGGATTCCAAGGTCTGGATTTTAGCATGAGCTATCTGTGAGAGGGGGGGAAAAAATCCTCCAAATCAAATATTTGAAGACTCTGGTTCTTCATTGTAGCAGCAGCCAGAACTGACATGTGTTAACCAATCATATCATCTGACTTAACAAAATAGTGTGGGAAGCAAATACTCTGAAACCTTCCATGGAGATTTATAGATTTCTCAAAAATATAACCATGGCACTGACCCAATACATCTCATTTCACTGAATACACCAAAAAGGTCACGGGAAGTCATGATCCCAAGGTGGTGAGAAGCCTGACTCCCCACACCTGGGCTTCCCTGGAGTGCGTGGGATCTGACATGAAGAAATGGGAGATTTTCCACAATGCCTTGGCCTGCTGAAAGAGGCTTTTTGCTCTCTGACTGGAACGGCAGCGTTTCCCAAACACGTACTTAGGATCCTGTAAGTTTTTATGGGTGTCAGGGTGCCCGTGTAACTTGGGAACCCGGACGTGGTGGTAACGTTGAACTGTCAATGAAACAGTTGGGAACCATTAATAAAAATTATAGTACAAAGCAGGTGCAAACCCACTTTCCGGCATAAGGAAGTCCTCAGTTTATCACCACTGAAATATCCACGTAACAACGCATAATAGCCCAACCGTTTATTTTTCTTTTTGAAAACAGACAACACTAGCTCTTTTTTTGAATAGGAAAAGGCATACAATTTTCTAGGGGCCAGAGCTAATGTAAGATGACGTGAAAGAAGTTAGAGACCCTGTTCTTGGAGAGCAATTACTCCCCAAATGAGCTCCCTCATTTCTGAGCTCTTTCTCTCCTACCTGGTCCAGAGGACTCACCACATAGAAGCAAACTGTAGTGTTTTCTAGGTTGGGAACAGGTGCAGCATTGGAAAGTGGGGGCTAAGCAGAAGCCAAGGAGCCATTAGGCACTGAAGCTCTAACTCGGAAATCTCCCCCTCAACCCCCAAAAAAGTTCACCTTCTGACCTCCCCTACCACTGCACATTTTTAAGCCCCGCAGCTCAGGGCTTCAATACACAGCACACATCATACAATTTGCAGATGCAGAATGTTAATTTCTACTAAACTGCTTACTGCATTTGTCAATTTGCATTCATTTATAAATAAATATATAGTATTTTATATTCCCTAGTAATTGTAAACTCCTTGATGTCAGGGATTACGTATTACACATTTTCATTCAATTCTCTCAAATATGTCTCCCTTTCTTTCCATTTATGTGAATTTTATTTTAGCCAATTCTCATCATCCCCAATCAGATTTATGCAAATGATTTCTAACTGGTCTCCCTACCTTCTCTCCTTATTCTAATCTGTTCTCATCTAAGTTTCCTGATTCTCTCCTTATTCTAATCTGTTCTCATCTAAGTTTCCAGATTGGTCTTTCTAAAGTATTGCTCAAAAACTTTGAGAGATTTCCCTCTCAACAGCATGAAAGACATGGTCTTCTGTTTCACACAGATAGTTATCTACAATTCTGCCTTCATATTTATCCCATCTCTCCTCAACATAAATCTTAAACTGATGCCAAGCTTACTTTGCTGTTCTGCCACATCCGCCTTATTTACACTAAAACCCCTCTCTCCCACAACACCTCATTCATTTCTTCCACCAACTCTTCAGAGTTGACTCAAGCCCCAAGTCTCTCAGACTGGTCCCAGTGTCCCAGATGTAACCCCTCCTCCCTTGAATTTAACCAAATGTGTGCAACAACAGGTACTTAACCAGATTCTGCTTTGAACCACCATTTAACTACTTTGTGAGTGTACATTTCCTCTCCCAAGTGATATTTAAATTGATATGTGCACTGGTATCCCCACAGCACTTGGACATAGTCTGACACATAGGCCCATCGTCACAACTGTTCAACCCTTATCACATTTCTATCTTTCCTGGTATAGTTCTGTGCAGGCAGGAGGCATCTGAGTACTGTTTTGGTCAATCTTCATTACCTGTAACTTTTCAAGGAGGTCCATGTTTTGTCTTTTGAGTTGGTTGTTGGCCCTCTCCAGCTTCTCCACAGGTTCACTGTCTTCGCAGGCATATGAAGATTCCTGAAGCTCATCCTGCAGCACATGATATTCCACCTCATAGGCGTGTAACTGTTTTGAAATATCCATCTCAAAAACCTGCCGTGAAAACACCAGGGGTTAGAGTGACCTTTGGTACATACACCAAGATACAGTCCATGTATGCGGTATACTTCACAAGGATTCCCAATACTTATTAATGAGGAATAATATGACATACCAAAAGGAAGACTACCTAGCGTGACTGTCAATATAAGGACAAACAGATTATATTTGAAACATTATGTATATTTGATTATATTTGAAACATTATATATATTTGAAACATTATATATATTTCAACACCGTTGAAACATTCTCACAATAACACCAAGATACTAAAATAAGTTAATGTTCAAAGACATTTTGCAACCAAAATAAACATAATCCCAAAATGTAGCATACCAGATAAACAATATCAGTTACTGAGTAACTCTTATCTAGGTTAGAGATCATCTTTGCTGAGTAGTAAGCAAAATTGCATAGACTATGTCTGTTACAATGAGACCCAAAGCCTTTTTAGTGATTTGTGAATGGGGAAGAAAGGTCTCATACTAAATATTTTCATCCATTTGCTAACCTATGTGAGCCTCTTAGGAGTCCCTTACATATTGTACCACACAGAGCATTTGCAAAATTGCACACCTTAAGCGCTCGCAGAGCTGTAGGCTTTAGTTGGGGATGCTCTTCTATCCCATATATCCACCACATAGGCAGACAGTTTACTTAGCAGTTAGAGGATAGGTGACAGCTCCTTAGTCTAAACTTGCAAGGGGACGTGAGGCAGCAGCTGCCATTTAAGCAATGGTGTCTACACTAACACTGTGAAAAGAAACCATGAAAAATCTGACTTATTACCTTATCCTACTACCAGTAGAGACCTCAATTCTTAGAATTTCAGTGAGAACTCTAGACAACCTGGTTACCCCTCTTCCACAAGCATCACTTTTTCTCCACTAGTGGATACGGACATAATGGACTACTATACAACAGTTAAAAATGACGGCACAGATCTATATTTCCTGGTATGAAAAAATGTCTAATACCACATATTTTAATAAATAACAAACATCCAAGTTATACAATAATATGTATAGTATGCTTTACTTATATAAAACTATACCCATATTTATATGTGTATATTTATTTATATGTGTACATAAGCAAAGAGAGATGTGTAAAAGGAAGTTTAAACAGTTTTGCATCTCAAGGTGTTGAGATTCGCAGTGACTTCTTTTCTGCTTTGTGCTTTTCTGCATTATTTGCATTTTTTACAGTGACTATAAGTGAAGCTCACCCCATTCTCCTTTAATATCAGCAGTTGGTTCCATGGTTAATCAACTAATTGTTTAACAAGTCTCTATAATATCAAGTCCAAATCTACCTGTCTATAAATTATGTCCATTCATCTTAATAATAATCTCCAAAGCCAGGCAATTCCCTTATTAATTTTAGAGAGAGGAGATCTGATTTCAAATCAGAGATCACACCTCTCTAAAAGTGCAATCTCTAACTACTTGCCAGTCCAAAAAGATATTTCTAAAGATGTAATAAATGAACAAGTAAATATGTAAATAAAAGCTATACTTTTCAGCTTATAGAACATTATAACAAATAAAAACTGTTCATAGATATTTACAGAATGATCTGCTTATGATTTTACTCCAGGTAGTGGAAAGAAAATTTTCCATATAATGATACAATGAGTTTATGTTATAGTGTGAATTATAGTGTACGAAACTCTTCAACCTAATTGGTTACATTTGCTCCTAAAAACAATATGAAACATAAATAGAATAATTGTTGTTATTCCCACTTTGTATGGGAGAAAGTTGAGATTCAGAGAGGTTGTAACTTGCCCACTGTCACACAGATCGTAGGTAGCAGGGCACCAGAACAAGATACTCCCTTTCTCTTGCTCTAAACTCTCCCTTTTCTGCCTCTAGAAAAGTTGCAAACTTTATCAATACTCATAAAAGATGACAGCCTCATTTACAAACCTGGTTTTAAGCTTGTTCATGTCATCTGAACAATATCAACATATAATTACTACTTACCTGGTCCCTATGAAGAGCAGGTACTAGATATATTGTGTACAGATTATTCATTTGCTTCTCTGCCTTCATCCATTCTGCTGGACCCTGGGAGGCAGACCTGGGTTCCCTGCACTTCTCTACACTTCCTTTCCTGCTCAGTTCTGGTTGGGTATGGCCAGTCGGAGGGGCCAGCAGGAGATCAGAGGGGCAGGAAAGAATTGGTTGGGTATGTGTTCCTTGCTCCTTCACTGCATGGCTCACCAACACCCTCCAGAGATCCTGCCTCCATAGTCCCTGCAACTTGCTGGGCCTGGTGACACTATTATATCTTCTCCTGTCCCCTCAGCACCATGAGTAAGAACAGCTCCTCTCTGTTAGTAGCTGCTGGGTATCTGGATATGCATGTTTGTTTCCTTTAACCCTGCCCACACCTCTGTAAATGTATCCTCATTTGAACCACTGAAGGTAGACCCCATTTCTGCAAGGACCCTGGTTGACACAAGTCTCATCATTTAAGCCTCACAAACCCCTCTGATCAGTACTGTCCCAGTTGGGAGGTGAGAATACTAGGGTTCAGAAGGTTACACTGATGTGTGCAAGCAAAACAGCTAATAAAAGAGCTACAAGATGATGCAAATCCAGTATTGTCTAATTCCAAAGCCTATGCTCTTACCACATGTACTCATTATATACAGAGGGTGCCAAAAATGTACACATATTTTAAGAAAGAAAAACTGTATTAAAATTGTAATACTTAATATATACTGATAAAAAAGATGCATACAAGTCACATTTGACTTCTGCAATTATAAGCGGTGCTCAAAGTGGTTACCATCAGCATCCAGACACTTCTGATAAGAGCAAACTATTGCTTAAGTAACGCTGACCAAAGTGTCCACTTGTGTACATCTTTTTGGCACCCTTGGTATTTTTAAACAGAATTGACAATATTACAAAGGCAAATATTTCTCATTTTTTTATTTATTAGGTCTTCCTAATACTCTCAATTCTATCTTCAGCCTTACCATTGGTCTGAATTAAAAGATTCGTTAAAAACTCATTATGTAGCAATGAACCACTTTTCCTGTGCACAACCACCTAGACAATGTCACAATCTAGAAATTTCACGAGTCTCATTTCTAAACAAAATATATCTGATCGAATTTAAAAAAAAAAACCACCTGTGAAGCAAAACTACCTCTTCATGCTAAAACATTTAATATATGAGTAGCAGAAATTGTGTTATCTTATACATTATTATAAACATTTAAATCATACCTGGGTGATAATTTTTTCCATTTCAGATGTATTCATATCAGGTAGTGTGCTTTTAAGAAATTCAACGATGTTTTCAAAGTTTTCACATTCCATTATAAGTGTCTCTTGGCTGCTCAGTAGGCTGAGAGCAACCTTAAATATAACTTCAGTTCCCTGAAGAAAAATAATATCTGAAAAAAGATATAATTTTCATGATCAAAATGATGCATCCACTATTATAAATAGCATGCTGTTTGTGCTAATAATATTTTTGTGTGTGTTTTTGTTGTAATTGTTGTTTTCAATTACTGCAATGGAATCACTGAATATTTCGCAAAAGAAAACTGGTCAAAAATCACCTAGATTAAAAAAAATAATATGACTGAAACAAACAGATGTTTATTCTTTTTACTTATTTAAGAATCTCTGATAAGGTCAGGGTTAAAAAAAAGGATAAATTATATACCTGTTTGTATCTGTATTTATAATTTTTAGTGACAAATTGAACAGAGGCTAGGTAAATCTCAAAGACAGTTATCCAACTAATACTTAAATTCTTCACAAGGAGAATACACAAATAAACATAACCAATTAGTACTATTTAAACTACATTACCATAATAAAAAAAAGCAAATGAACTGGTTACTATGTAATTAAATGTATAAAAGAAGACATTAAAAAAACAAAAAAAACTTTAAAAGAAAAATCAAAACCATTATGTAATCTAAATTAGATGGGAAAGAGAAAAAGAAAAGCTACCCTAACTTTGAACTCTGGTTTCTAACAAATACAAATGTGCAATACCCTGTTTCCCTCAAAATAAGACCCAGCCAGACCATCAGCTCTAATGCGTCTTTTGGGGCAAAAAATTAATATAAGACCCAGTCTTATTTTAAAATAAGACCGGATCTAATAATATAATATAATATAATATAATATAATATAATGCCAGGTCTTATATTAATTTTTGCTCCAAAAGATGCATTAGAGCTGATTGTCTGGTTAGGTCTTATTTTCAAGGAAACACGGTAGTTTTGAAAAGTACCAAATACTTTTATATAAAAGTTTCTCTCAATCTATGCCATTCTGTAATCAATAATAAACAACAGGAAGCCTTTAAAAAGACTGTGAAACAGTTATTCCAAACGTGGTCATTCTTCTTGCTCAAGCATCTTACCCTTTCCTGAGAAACTCCATCCTTTACTAAATTAGAAGAAAAGGATTTAGCAGCCATTATAGCGCTATTCTGATAACAAAAACAAACTGTTGGGGAGATTTGTTTCTTGAACTCTGATATCAAGTTTCCAAGGGTAAGTCAAAGAGACTTGACCTGAAATATCATAACATCATTTTGATTTGATAAACTATTCTCTGAGAAGAAAAAAATATATGCGTATAAGGATTTACAGAAGACCTATTAATAGGAACCCAAGCTCCAGAGAAAACTTTATTGGAGAAAAGCAATTGTGTATATTCAATAAAGAAGAGGAATTTGGTATATGTTTGATTCTGTTCATCTTGATTTCACTCTTTTGCTGGACTTCGTCTATTAAATGTGTTACTGCTAATTCAGTGTTTAACTTTTTAAACCACAGCCTCCAATAAAAAAGACACCATACATCGTCATCTGGTAAGTGTATACATAGTATTATTACACATACATCTTCAAAATGGAAGTTTCTCCAAACAACGCCTTTCCTTATTATTATCTGATATTTTCATTGTATTGCAATCATTTCATTTCTTTTTTCTCTAAAGCTAGTAATGACCTACAATTGGGCCATACTCACAATTTGAAAAAAACCTCCATTTTAGCAAAAGCACAATTATAAATATTGACTACGATGGAAACCAGATAGAGGAGCAGAACATAAAAACTGCAGGAGCCCTTTCTGAGGTCCTAAACAACATGATTAGAACAAACCTCTGATAAAGAGTTTTAATTATTTTTAATTTTTGCTTTTTAAATAATGAACTTAGACAAATCTAACTAAAGACTTGAGAATCATCATCAATCCTGCCATTCTATATCTTTATTCCCGGTGCCTAACACTGTGATGGAGCCACACAGGGATTCAGTAACTTGCCAGGAAATTACTGTTTGTGTCTAGTGCTTTCCCTGAGCCACCCAGTCTTAGGGACGGGTGCTACCACTACACTGGCACGAAAGGAGAGTCACTTAAGCAATGAATTTCAGCGACCCTGTTAACAACACAAGAAATGCCATTAGAAATAACATTGATATAGGTACTTGTGTTGACCCAGTTAGCACACGTTTCTTTCTGTTTTGAATTCAGGTTAATGAGGACAATGAGGAAGAGGAAAAAAAAAAGAGGAAGGAAAGATATGTAAGAAAATTTGGAAAATTATACAGAGTAAGTCTTTAGGTTGAATTTTTTTAAAAAAAAGTAGACTCTGATTTTTAGGTATAAATGAAAGGAAGTGTTTGTTCTATTACAGCTTATTCAAATACAGGAGCCCAGTTTTCCTTCTTTCCCTTTTAATTTCTATTTTATTTAAGACAAATATGGTTTCAAATTACTCTCAGAATAGAGCCACGTACGTATATTAAATACCACTATCAATTTGCTATTCTGTGTAACACGTGATAAAACAATGGCTGGAAGTATAATCCTTACAGTAAACAACACTGTTCCATGTAATCATAGGCATCTCTTACCAAAAACTCGAGCTACAAATCCTAATGGAAATTGAGAGGCAAACAATGTGAGGAACCAGGGGGCAGCATAAAGACTGGGGCTTATTTCATTTTCTTCTAGATGATTGTAGAGATCTCTGTGATAGTCATGGAGGAGTCTGGACAGCTGGTACATCTGAATCTAAAATTAATTTGGAGAAGAAAAATAAAATATGCATTTATCTGAGGGCATATAAAATACTAACATTATTGCTCTAATGTTTAATAACAAATGTACATATAGTCAATAAATAAAAGCTGCATTTTATTTTTATTATTATCATGTTAAAGTTGATATTAATGTCCAAGTTCACTTAACTGAGGTCATAAAAGCAAGTCACGGAAAGGCCGTCTCAGACTACTGAGCAAGTTTCACTATCACGTGTGATTTGGTTTCATATATATATATATATATATATATATATATATATATGAAAATGATCACTTTTCTTTAGGTAAGAAGGCATTGCTTTTGGAGTTTTATCTGTGCAAGCTCCATTCTAATTTCAGACCAATTCCAGAAAAGCCTCCATTCTAAAGACTGTACCACATTCAGTTCAGAAGCAAAGCCTCATGCTACTCGCTGGGCTCAGCATCGGATTTGTGATGGAGTTCTGGCTTAGACCCACCAGGCAATCTGTAGCGCTAGAACATGCTAAGCTTAGGATGTTATGGAGCCAGAATTCTGCAATGTGATTGCTACTATCCAAGCTATTCCAGCAGCATATTTTTCATGACAAAGGGCTTTAAAGCAAAAAGTGCAGTCTGGATGTCCCTCGTATTAAAAGAAGAAATTATTTCATGTGGCTACTGAGTTGATTACTAGTATTTCAAAAAAATTACAAGACAGCATAGAGCAACTTTTAAACTCTTATATCTGTGGTAGCTACAGGTTAAGCCATAGCAAATAATAAATTAGTGACGTATGTTTTAATTTATATTTTTATATAGTAATGCATTAAAGAGTGGTTCAATGAGCAGTTACATTAGCTCGACATTTTGGTGTGAAAGGTATACAATATTTTATAAAATCTAGCAAAAGTTCTTTCATTACAACATATCAAAATATCACCCTTAAATAGTTAACTCTATAAAAATACATTAAAGTATTGAGCTACATTGTGAATTCAGCAATGGTGCTTCCAGTGCACAAAACTAAAAACGAAAGTACTATCTGTAAATAAAGCAAATTATTTGTTTGATCTTTAACACACATCTGTAGAAAGTAAAGTTCCATACAAACTGTAAAAGGAAAGAATTAAAGAGCCATAGAAAGTTGTAGCTATAAGATAAGCTTAGCTACAGTCAAACATAAGAGTTTTAAAATAAGATTATCTTAATAAGTCATATTTTAAAAAATCATATATTTCCTTTAGGCCATTTACAATTTAGAAATTAGACATATTGAGTATATCTATAAAATAGTTAGTATTTTGATAGTACAAAAATCAGAGAAGTCGAATTAGCAGAATAAAAAGAAAGCATAGCGTCAAAAATATCCTGTTCTTGTTTGGTTATGGTTGTAATACAGAAGCAATGTTTCAATGTTTAATTTTTTTAAAAGGAACTTACCTTTTTTCCTATATTCTAAATTAGGGGTGAAGAACGTTTCTTCCATCAAGGTATATATTTACATTAAATTTCTTTTGAAAAAGTCAAATAAAAACACAATTCAGTCTTTCTTCAAAAGAAACTTTAATAATTCAAATGCCATTTTCTATAAATAAATAATTATTCCATTCTACCTTACAGATAATATGGCAAATCTTCAGATGGAAGAGCTAGAACTAGCAGATGGGAGATGCAGAGATAGACAAGAGGGTGGCAGAAAGAAGACGGGAAAAAGTAGTGATCAAAGACTTCATATAAAAAGATACAATGCTTTTATACTTGACACAGAAAACAGGAGACTCAAAACATAATGAGACATAGTTAGAAGGGAACTCAGCCCCCTCCTTTTACAGATAAGGTAACTGAGACCCAGATCCTGCAATGGCTAAGCTCACGCCAGGTAATGAGAAATCCTACCAAGGGATCCCAGCCCCACTTCTGCTTCCACTTTTGAAAGTCATATTGATTGGATAAAAACCACTCTCTGTTCTAGAAAGTGGAGAATTGTATGTATCTCACTTTACAGAGCAAAAAGATCTACCCTCCTAGAATAAGGTCCCCTAATCTTGTGGCCCATAAGAATGCTACCACCTAAGATTTTAAAACATCTGCATTTTCATAAATATAGATATAACAGATTTCCTAGTAATTGCAGATCATATTACATTAATGTATAAATCCAATTTATATGAATTTTTATAATGTCAAACTGATAAGACATTTTTAAATTGAAAAATCACTGCATTTTTAAAGTGATAGCTGTATCTCTCTTTCCATTTATGATCAAAATCAACTACTCACAGGTACTCTCCATTCTTTGAAATTCTAATGATAGCCACCAAACTAGTATTTCTAGAAATCAGATTTATTTAATTGGTTACAAGGGCACCAATGCTTTCTATCCGATGTAAGATACAGGTAAACTGTTTAGACATAAAGTAAAAAATAAAACCTTCCACAGTCATTATTATTTCACTTGTGGAATGTTTAGAAACCTATGAATAGTCATCAATTAGGAATCAAATCACTGTATCTGATTTATGTATCTTGGTTGAACAATCTTCATATGAACTCACACCCAAAAGCCCAACATTGAGAACAAAGCCCCACCTTCCTAAGAAAAAAATTCATCTTGAAGGATAAAGAAAAACGGAACACTCCTTCTCCACTCATCCTCTCAAGAAAATACCATTTACTATAACATTCATAGAGTGAAAGCACAGTTCTGTTTTGCTGTGGGTTGGTAACTGAAATATTAAATGAAAAAACTGATTATTGGGAACCAGGAAAAAAAGTATACAGAGGGTGCCAAAAAATATATACACATTTTAAGAAAGGAAAAAACTGTATTAAAATTGTAATACTCAATATATACCGATTACAAAAGATGAATACAAGTCACGTATATACATTTTTTGGCACCCCGGGTATTTTTAAAAATACTTTACTTTTTATCTAAAGCATAATATTATGACTAACTGTGTATCATGCCTACCTCATTTCAAAGGAGGAAAACCCTGACATTCCTCTCTTTAAAGTCTTCCTTTATATATTTACTACTGTTAATAAAAGCTTTAAATTGCAAGCTAGTGGTTTTGTGACATCATATCTATAAACAAAATTTAAACTTCCTGTTAGAAACCTACACTCTAAAGAAAGTGAAGTTTAAACTAGAGAGGAGAAATGTGTAAACAGGGAGTTTGAAACAGGTTATAGACAGCAACAGCAGTGAATATCCTACTTAACCAAAATATCTCAACAAGTGCTTCTTCAGAGCACACTAAGAAAAGCAGGCTGAAACAGTACCACCAACTTGGAACATGTTTTCCTCTCTGAGAACCTATCTGACCTTAAGATAAAAAGAGGGAGATATGGTAAGTTCAAGAAGAGCCATGACATAGATATCTGCCACTTATGCACTCAAAGTAAATGACATTATATTTTCAGATATTGAACAAAAGATCTAGGATTCTTTTCAACTGACAAGTTGAGGAAAAGTGAATAAAGATGTCTTTTTACTTCCTCCTTGTAACACGTAGACTTAGGGAATAGAGACTGAGTACCCACAACCTTTCTTGAATTGCTCATATGTTCACTTTAGGAACTTTATGGAAAAGTTATTCTGCACCTGGATGACATATACTTAGAGATTTAGCAAAATCACATATCCCTCACTAAAACCGTGGACTGAAACATGCTTCTACATTTATCCAAGATGCCAGACAATTGGGTCCCAATTTCCTTAAATCCACTGTAACTTAGACGAGTGCTGCCGCTAAGATTTCTGGTAACAGCTTTACTCGTTCCTCGTGAAGATCTCCTGCCTCACCTGTAAGGACATCATGTCAGGTCTGTACTGCTTGCGGAAGCCTAGGTCGTACATAAGGAATTTCAGCATTTCAAAGGCTTGCTCTTCACTCATATGCAGAAGCAGGACTCCGGCCACAAAGCTGATCCCTTGACAATAACCCACTTCTTTGTCCAGCAATGAGTAGGCTTTCAAAAGGTTGAAGAGCGACAGCTGCCCTGACCCAAGCTGTGCTGAAAAGTAAGGGTGAGTAGGAAATGTCCTTCCTGTAAAGGAAAAGAAAAGAAATATTTCTGAGATGTCTTGAGACTTTGGAGACCATAGTGAAACTGTAATTCAGTGATTTCCAGAAATAAACACTGTTTTCCAAACCAGTGAGTTGTTTGGAAGTACTCATGAAACTAAGAGTCTCTCTCTCTCTCTCTCTCTCTCTCTCTCTCTCTCACACACACACACACACACACACACACTAGCAAGTCCCAAGTCCTACGTGCCAGCAGACCACCACCCTATTTCCACATATAGGATAGAAAAGCAAACGTTTAATGCTAACAAGTACTTCATTCTAGAAAAAAGGTCTACCGACAAATCAAAGACCTACCTATCCAGAAAAAGACATAATTTATTCTGACTGTAAACCAAGGCAGATTCTAAGTTCACATAAAGAACACCCTCCAAAAGAAATCA
The DNA here is from genome assembly GCF_964194185.1 of Rhinolophus hipposideros. Taxonomy (NCBI): domain Eukaryota; kingdom Metazoa; phylum Chordata; class Mammalia; order Chiroptera; family Rhinolophidae; genus Rhinolophus; species Rhinolophus hipposideros. The sequence continues at coordinate 80,938,725 of NC_138050.1, read as the reverse complement.
GAATTCTATAAAAGGTATATTATTTAAAAGGAAATCTTAATAGTCCATAAGCAGATTTATTCCTGCTTCTCTTGTAATGTGATGCTGGAGGGACTTTTTGGGGTTGTTTTGTTTTACATTCAGTTATCATTCAGGAAATACTTCTTCTTCTAACATCCTTTGCTCTATGTTTCTTAAACCACCTCCATGAGCCATGTAGACCTTTTTTCTGTATTCAATATATCCAAAAAGTGCAAAGCAACTAAAGGGTCAGGCGGATTTAAAAAAAAAAAAAATCCCCTGTAAAATTCACTTCTGAGTATAAAATTAGCAGACATTTCAGCAAGCAAACACAATCAGTCCTGGATCTCTGCAAAGCTGAATACAGAAGCAAACCCAATCTACACCACCAGTTATATACACTCGTAGGGGACTCTCCTTGAGTCACGAAAATGAAGGGGTTTGTTAGCTTTCTTGTGAAATGACTAGTCTTGTCAGTTAAAACTTGAAAGAATGCCAGATTTTTAAATGTTTTCCACTGCATGTGCTTAATTGTGGTTCCCCAACCCCACCACCCCACCCCAGGAACTGATAAGATTAATTCTGCAGAGCAAGTAACTGGAAAGAGATGAGAAAGTAACAAGAACACACTGAGGAAACACAGATAGCTACAAGTAGAGTCAAATAAGCAATTTTTAAAATGATCATTTTACTTTCTCAGTTAGAATTTTTGTTAAAGAAAACTATAAATAAGTTATATAAATAAGTCCCAGTAATCTGATCTCATCATCTCCTGCTCTTTATTAGAACATCTTGACTAGTCCTAAATGTAAAAGATCTCAATTTCCAGTCTCATCAATTTCCAGTCACAGAACCACAGATCTGCAGGGAAGCACAGCGATGACCTAGTTTAATGTACTCATTCAAAAAAGAGGATTGAAACTCAGAAACAAAGTAATTTGCCTAAAACCACAGTTCAGTAGTAAAATCAGGAGAACTGAAGTTTTCAGTTTCTCTGTAAAATTCTTTTAATTTTATTGGGCTCAAAAAATATTAATTGAGTTGGGCCCTTTCCTAACAAAAACTGTTTGTCATCTAAAAACAACAGAGATCAAAACTAGATTTTAGACAGTGATTTTTATATGCTCTAATGTAAAATATAAAAGTAACTCCAAATATAAGGCAATCCCTTATTTTCACAAATGGACTTAATATCTGTCCACTTTAAATACATCCCCTTTTAGAGACACAGATGAAAATAATCAAATGTCTATGTACAATATTTAATCCAATAACATAGCTATTTTAAAATAATAAAATATAACATGTTAATTAGAGAAAAACTAGAGATCATATAATTTTCTATATTATTTAATTTATTTGAAAGTCAGCATTTACAAAGATTGAAATTCTCCCTCAGGTCATAAGTACCCTTTCATATAACATCAGAAAAGCTAATTTTTCTTTTCCTATAGAGATGTATTCGTTCCACAACATAACTACTTATTGTATTGCTTTTTAAAGTCATATTCAAAGGCTTGTTTCCAGCAATATGTCCAGCCATACTTAGTAGACCTTTGTTAAATTGTTTTAGTACCCCTTTTAACCTATTCTAACATATATCAAAACCAGCATTGATTGAAATAATAATTGTCTACCTCATACAAAAGTCAGTTATTCAAAACACAGGAACAGAGAGTACATGATAATGTGATCTTTAAAATGATTCAAATACAAGATAACTCCCTTCTCAAAAGGTAATTTTGGGGATGAACACTTCATTTTATACTCAGGCTTCTATGGTACCTCCAACGAGATATCAAGCCAACTTGCCCTCAAAAAAGGGCAAAGTCAGCAACTCTGCATACGCTAACAGATCCTCTTTATCAATACCAAACAAAACAAAACAACAAAACAAAACAAAAACGTCAAAGGAACCTATTGTTTACTTTTGTAAATAATAATCAATATGACCAATTTACCTAAATCCACGAGAATAGCATGCTGCTGAGCGGTGAGCTGCTTTAGAAGTTCTTTATAGGATGTGTCGGAAGGTTGTTGCTTATTAGGCAATCTGTGCCTCAGGCGATATTGTAAAGCTAGAAACTGCCAGATTTCTCCTCGCCGACTTTTGGGAACACCTAGAATGAAAGATGAAAAAGCAAGGTCCTGAACTCTGGAATGAACTGGCTAAACCACAGCTGCAGAGCTATGTCATGCTTGAACACAGGCAGCTGTATTGCCCCAGATGCCACCGTACCATCGGTCAGCCCAGTATACTGACAGCAGCATATTCTGACACATTTAAGCCTGTAGGTGCTGATGTCTTGCAAAAGAGAACCATCAAATAACAACGATAATAATGGCAATCTTAACAACAATATCAGCCAATATGTTGTGAGCACCAGTATGCAACATTGATTGAAGACGCCTTGTTACTCAACACAGTATCGGTACTCAGAAAACAACCCAATGAGGGAGGTAATTAATATTATCCCCACTTTACAGAAGCTGAGTTAGAAAGACTTAGTAACTGGCCCAAGTTCATGCAGCTAGTAAGAGGCAGTTTAGAATTAGAACTCCAGATGTCTGGTTTCAAGGCCAAATCCCGAAATGTATTACTGCCTATTTTCACCTTTTATTTGGTTCGAAGCGAGTAATAAATGCCAATATTCATATTATAACTTCGATATATGTGTCATCAACCGGTAACTTTGTAAGACAGAACTAAATAGCATTCCTCTGTGGTCATAAAAACATGAAACAATAAAAATGATAAATACAATAGGAAGGCATAACTGGAGTGCGACAGAACATCCTCTAGTCTTTCAGAAGAAAATCACTAGCATATACAATGAAACATTAACTCTATTACGCTTGAAAAACCAAAGGGCATCACAAGCAATTCAAAGTATGCTAAAACTAGGTTTGGTTTTGTTTTCTTTTATGTCAAAGGATATGGAGTAAGGACTGGGAAGGACAGAATTCGATTCCATACAGAGCAGGTAATTTTATTTCACTAAGTTTTTTTCAGTTCAGATAGACTGGATTTGGAATAAGTTCCTGAGCTCCAGCTGGTCCAAGAAATATTTAATGGCACTCATCTTTTTGTACTGCAACGCCACAGTTTGCATAAAGTACTATCGTCCAAAAGGTATAATTCAGGCTCACTGACATGATTTATAAGGCCCTCCACAATATAGCTCCAAACTACCTTTTTCAGTCCAAAACCTCCCATTCCCCACCATATACTAAGTAGAAGAAGCTTGTGATTATTTTCACCCCTCCAGTTTCTTACTGTTGCCTTATGGGGGGCCAAGCTCCCCAACTTGAATGCCAAGAGTATTTCTGTTTGTATTTTGTAGATAGATGAGCCTGAATGCCATTCTTCTGCCGAAGCTCTCTCTAACATCTCTGGGAGTAACCACTCCACTTTCACACACTGTTTGCCTCATATTCTAATGCTGTCATACTGGATTGCGGTTCACTCTACACTGTATGGTTGGCTCTTTTCCACACTTCAGTGGTAAGTTCCTTGAGAACAATGAACATACTTTCATCTCTGTATGATGAAATCTAAGAATATACTTAAAACTTTTGTTGGATGAACGAATAAGTGATCTCATGTTAAAATGTTGTTTTTAGAGCATAATGTTCATTTGTCCAGTAACTGAAACAGATAACATGGGGGCTGTTTTATTCAACATCCAATAACAATTTTACGAAAAGGTAATTCACTTCAGTTAAACAAATATTTATGGAGCATCTAATATGTAGCAGAGTATAGAGCATGGCACTAAGGGTACCTCATCACTGAGAGATGAATAAATCCATTCTCAGGAACATTAGTCTCAGTCATTCATCCATCCATTCATTTATTCGGTAAATAAATAACTTGTGCAAAATGCTGTTTTAGATGCTAGGCATGCAGGGATGGGATGAGAAAAACATTAAACAGATAGACACATCAATTCAAAATTACAAATTATGTTAAGCACAATTAAAGAGAAGGAATCATGAGAAAGAATAATAAAGCAAAACTCATTCCTTTGGGGGGAGGGGAGGGAAGAGAGTACTGCTTCTGAGGAAATGGTATTTGAACGGAGAGCTGAAGGATAATAGGATTCGCTAGGCTGGGAGTGTGAGCAGTAATCATTTCAGAAGAAAAAAATGTGTGAACACCCTGAGAAGTGCAGAGGGGAGGGTAGAGAATGGAGGAGTGAGAAGAAGATGGGATGGAAAGAAAGGGAGATGGGAAATGGGGAGCAGGTAGAGAGTTAAGGAAGAAATGTAGGCAGAGCTGCAGCATACCACTCATGAAATAGTCTGGGACATATGGGGACCCAGAGTAGTTCAGCCTCTGCAAAGGGCATGCTACCAGGTAGGGAGAGCCAGAAAATGAGATCAGAAAGATGAAGGAGGAGATTATGGAGGGCCTTGGGCACAGTACTCAGAAGTTTAAACTGTATCCCATAAGAAATGGGGAGATAAGCACCCCTAAAACATCTTTAAAAGTCATACCAAAGAATGGTGTGATCTACATCTCACACACATTCTATTAATCACTATTCAGTCTCGCAAATAATGCCTTCAATGAAAATCTTTAGGATTTCCATATCTTCAAGAAAAAACACCAGTATATTGGCTTGTAAATGTAGCATCTTACAAAATTAGTCTTAATTTAAACCTAGCTATGCAATAGTTTCACATATTTTCATAAGCTTTTAAAACAAGATTCATTATCGGATTTCTTTGGATATTTTCGGATTTTTATTTTATACCAAGTTTATGCAGGCCGCGGAGTTTCTCATTTTAATATAGTTAACCTGGGTCACAGAGATGCATATAAAGTATTCACGTTAGTTTTAAACTTAAGATGTTTAAATATCAGTCATTTTACATGGCAGAGCAGCAATGCAATGTAATGGCTAAATAAAAGTGATATTTTCCAAAATAAGTAAAAGAATAAATAGATGGAAGGAAAACTGATTAATTGAAAAGAATATAATTCTTCATATATAAACACATACATGTTGGTGAATATACATAAATGTACATAAACACTTCAGACCAAATGATGGAAATGAGTCAAATTTGAAGTCTGAATTATTTTTATGGATATGAACAAAGCTCTGTACCAATGTACAGGCTCCTTCTTGGTAAATAACACAGAGCTGAGAACAGCTGGTTGAAGGAGGCAGGAAAGTCTATAGAAAAGGCGTCTGTTGTCTCCTCAGGGACAGACTGTTAGTATCATTTCTTACCAATGGAGTCACTGACTGCAGGCAGAAACAAATTACTTTCCTATATATATATATATATATATATATATATATATATATATATATATATATATATTTATGTGTATATATACATATATATATATACATATATATATACATATATATATATATATATGCAAAGCACAAAGACAAAAGTATGCCTGAGCTACACAAATCAAAAAATCTCTAAAAAAAAAAAGTTGAGATGATCCAGAATACCTTCTCTAAGAGAAGTATGAATGTCTTCCATATCACATCTGATTTTCGCTCTGCAGTTTAACAACTTCTTGTCCCAGGTTATTAAGACCTCCTTCTGACAGACACCAACCTCTTCATAGTCCAATTTAACTTTCCTGGACTGGAGTTCATGTCTGCTTGCTGAGAAAAACAAGAGAATTTATGTAAGACCGATGTGTTTTTAAAACATAGTGTTTAAACATTTTATTGTATTTGTAAAACTATACCAAATGATGTTTAGGAATCCACCACTAGTATTTTCTTAAAACGAAAACTTTAAAAAAAAATGATAATACGTAAAAGGTTCTCAAACTTTGAGTCATTTCATGGAAGAAAATATCAGGAATAACTTCCTAAGGAGGTTTTATTCTACATCTTAGAGATGGTAACTCTGCTAAGCATAAAAAACAAACCATGTTTGCTATGCTGTAAAGTTCAAATTTTGAAAAATGTGATAACCTCACAAGTGACAGCTTACATCATTTTAAATGCCATTAAAATGTTAATATTGGGGGTGGCCAGATGGCTCAGTTGGTTAGAGCACGAGCTTTCAACAACAAGGTTGCTGGTTCAATTCCCGAGTGGGATGGTGGGCTGCACCCCCTGCAACTAAAGATGGAAAACGGCAACTAGACTTGAAGCTGAGCTGCGCCCTCCACAGTAAGATTGAAGGACAACAACCTGGAGCTGATGAGCCCTGGAGAAACACACTGCTCCCTAATATTCCCCAATAAAATTTATTTAACACCATGTTAATATTTTGTTTGACATATATAAGAAACCAATGCCTCATGCTAACCTTGATTCCAGAAATATTTGACCATGAAAACTTGATATATTCTTATAACTATTTCCAGAGTTATCAACTCTGCCCTTAATAATACTCAGTTATGTGTTCCTATGTTCATTTTTAATCTTAAAGAGGAAAATTCATGTTACTAAAGTTAACACTACTTCCATTTTCTTTTAACAGTACAGAATTCTCTCTCATTTCTTTGATGGTCTAAAATATAAGCGCCGGACGCATTAAAAGAAATTCCTATAAAAGCAATTATCTCAACTTGGTCTTTATCTTAAATAATAGACTTCAAAAGGGAGAAGGAAGAAAAATCATGTAAGTATATATATTTTTTTCTCTTTCATTAGGATCACACTGAAATCTGTAATCTGTATTCATTCAAGTCCACCGTGCTCAACGCCTTACCTTCTGCAACACAAATCTTTGTCAAGCATCAAAAGTCCTCGACAGCACAAAAACAATAGCAGAACAAGTGTTACTCTTGACTTAGTGTGCTAACCTTTTCAAAAGAATTTAAATATCGTATAATAGACTGCTATTCAAGCAGAGCAGAGTGAAAATGTCTACTTTAAAGTCCAGACATAATCAAAAAATAAATCGCCGTACAAAAATATTCCTCCTGGACACCACTAGATGGCTTTCTAACACAGGCTAGCTTTGCTTCAAAATATTTGCTTTATATTTCTCTGTGATAATCGAATAATTTTTTAAAGCAGTGGGTTCAAAGCTAATAATGAATATAATCCTACATGTAACTTTACTAATGGTATTTGCACAATGGACAAAGCATAATATTTCCTCAGATTTTCTTTCTCTCCAACCTTCTCTAGATCATTATTCGTTTAAAATAGTAATAAGCACCTATGACAGGCCAGCTGCAAGCAGCTGAGTAAGAACACTTCATATTGGCCTTTAACTAAAGAATAAAGAACTATCCAGAAATGATTATCCATTGGCTAGAATTTTAACGGACTACACTATTTTTTGTCTCTGTTACTTAAGTACAGAAATAAATATTGAACTAATAAAGGGTTCTGATCATATATTCTAAATGTCACCTTGTTTCTTATCCTGTCAGTATATATAGAATACTTGACCCCGGAATATACACAGAGCCCTTTGTATTAAAACATTCATTTCCTGATATTAACACACATAGTTGAGAAAATAGCATTTTCTTGGAGAAGCCCAAGAACCATGATAAGTAAACCTAAGTTTTAGTATTAATTTTGCAAGTACACCACTGTTTGACCTTAGGTTAATTCCTCTTCTCTCCAAGCCACTTACTAATTCAGTGCAAAATGAAGAATGGTACTTAATAATATCTAAGGCCATTTCCAGCTCAAATAGTCTATGATTCTAAAACTCTCCTTTGAAATTTAATATAAGATTCTCCTTGTACATACTCTCAAATGTTAATGAAATATAATTTCATGCTTTAAATGTTTTAAAGGAACATAGTCACCCTTTTTCAACTTCTTTTTCTGTTTAGGAGTTAGTTCAAGATATAACCAATTGCTTAAAAATATGAATTCAATTCCTTTCAGAAATCCATGAGGGTTCAAGTGGGCATAACATTTATCACACTGAACTTTTAAAAGCTATGTCATAGCAATTAATTACTTTTTTTTAATAAAAGGGGATTTATTTCCTAGAGATATTTAAAATCTTAATACTTATTATGCTGCTAAAAAAATAAATAATAAAAAAATAAAATAAATTGTGACCTTGCCAACTAAATAAATCTTTTTAAAATTAAAAATTGAATCAAATAGTAGGTATAGTAAGAATCTTAAGACAAATGATGACCACAGAAATGTGAATGCCTGTATTTAAAAAAGCTTTTTGGAAGACAACACATTAAAGCAAACCAGGGACAAACCTAGATTGTACATTTTCTAATAATCTTAAAAGTCAAAGGGCCCATTAAGCTAAATCTTTTGTTTTACAAATTTAAAACTCAAGGCCCTTTTATGGTAAGTGATTTGCCCAAGATAATGGCATTGATACATTTTCCTATTGTCTGCGCACATCTCCTTGTGTGTGATTCTATCAGTACTGCGCTAAATAACATCAATATTTCAAAGACTGGAAAACACATTCTAAAGTATTTGGTATTCATAAACTTAGTAATAAAGCACCACAAATAGCGCATAGCTATTATAAATTATCTAATTATAAATCTAATGATTTGAATATGATTTTTTTAAATAGAAAATTTGTAAAACAGTAACAAAAATAGGAACTATAATTTGATACCATGTAATTAGATAATTAATAGGATACAATGTATTTGAAATAGTCATATTTCTGCTATTATAAATACAATTAGCCTGCAAGTTGAAAATCATATTTAAAAAGAAGAGAAATTGTTTTTTCTTGTTTAACAGGTTTTTTTTAAAATAATGCACAATGGCATTTCAGGCATATCAAATACATGGACGATCAAATACATATGGCTATATTATCATATTATCAATATCCACTATTACCCCAAATATGCTCTTAAGGGTGTCTGATGTTTTAAATCTATTAAACCAAAGCTGGCCTTTTTCATGTCACAACCATCACACAAAATAGAAATAAACAATTATAATTGGTAGATAGTCTAGTAAAAGTGTGTATACAGTCCAAGAATGAGTGTGAGTTTGGGAGGCAGAGGGACAATTTTAACCTACATCCATAAATTAGAGCATCATAATCATTTAGCCCTGTTTGAATGGCTAACCTTCAAGTTTCTGGTTTTCTTTTTCCATGCGAAGTAACAAAATTTGTTGGTGTATAGCTTTTCTCCACAAGCTCCTCAGCTCTTCTGATTTTTTTCTTCCTTCAGCCTTTTCTGGGTCATTTCCACCAGACATGAATATAACCAGCGGTTCCTCCTCCATGGTTGGAGCAAGAGGGGACAGTGGCAGCAGCTCATTCCTTTCCAGTCCATCTGCAGAGAAGAAAACAGTGAGAGGCATTCCACAGTAGTAACCCAGCCTACAGACGTTTTCTCCAGAATCAATGCTCTCTCATCCTATATTACGCCTTTAAGCTTTTCACAAGAAACTTGCCTGTGAGTTTCTGGAACTAAAGGTTTAAGTAAACTCACTAGACTGAATTCCCCTTCCAGATTTCCCCCTCGTAGTGAAATGAAAGCATATGTAATTTTGCCACTTCTTCTTTCCGCACAAAATGACCTATACGGTAGGTGCTCCAAAATGAACTGGCCTTTCCCCAGAGTCTAACACTTCTGCAATTCACCCCTGTATAGTCTCTGATTGTGCAAAACAAAATGATTATCTGCGTAGGTATTGGGGAATGGCTAAGGTCTACATCTAACATCGGAATCCGTGAAAAGCATCTGAGCACCTCTGGGCAGGTGTTGGCCCAGCACCTCTGCTCACTCCTCCTGCAACACTATCTTATCTAATTCCTGGAGCTCATTTTCTCCCTCCCTTCCAGGCCATCTTGTGCACTGTTGCCAATTATTTTCATATTAACAAACATGATCACGTCTCTTAAAAAAATTCAGTGGTTGCTTATATCCCAAAGAATGAAGTCCAAACTACTGGAATAGTTCTTCAGACTCTGGCATCTTGTCACCTTTCCAGCCTCTTGTCTCAGTTTCCCATCCTCTGTTCCCATCAGACTTAATTCCTCATGATTCTCTGACCCACAACATTCTCTCTAATGACTCTAGAGCTTGGCTACTTCTTCTTTCTGAAAAATGCTTGTCCCAGCAATGACTTTAAATAAATATCTAACTTTTTTATGAGGCTTTCTCTGACCACCCTAGGCACAGTTCATTTTATGTTTAGTAATGAGAGTTGTTTTGTTTCTCGTTTTTAATTTATTAATTGACTTCTGCTCTTAACCTCTTTTTTTTTTTTAATTGGGTAATATTGCAGAACAGTGTGTTTTTCCAGGATCCAACAGCTCCAAGACAATTGTGTCGTCGTTTTCAGTCTGGTTGTGGAGGGCGCAGCTCACTGGCCTATGTGGGAATCGAACCAGTGACATTGGTGTTATGAGTACTGTGCTCTAACCGACTGAGCCAACTGGCTGCCCCCGACACTTATTTTTTTACCTAACTTGTAAGAACTGCATAACGTGGTTTTTCACAATGCTATGGTAGCACAAGCCATTGTTTTAAATAACAATTTAAAAAATTGTTTTAATAAACAATTTAAAAAAATTTTTTTTACTCCTTTTCTAGCTTTTTGAACTGGATATTTGGTACATTTAAGTTTTGGCTTTATTGATTTTAGAAATGCCCTCTAAATACCACTCAATTTTGATATGTAGGGCTCTGATCATATTTTTTTCCTTCTAGTTTCTAGTGGAGTTTTCAGTTTCCAAACACATAGGCATAAAATATTTTAGTTGTACTCTAATTTTTAATTCTTTTTTTTTCTTCCCTCTTTTTCTTTCTTTAATTTTTAAAGATTTTGATTAAAATATAGGTAACATACAATACTATATTAGTTTCGGTGTAAACCATAGTTATGCAACATTTATACACTTAAAGACGTGATCACCATGATAAGTCCAGCAACCATCTGACACCATACCACACTATCACAATATTACTGACTGTATTCCCTTTGCTGTTCATTACATCCCCATAATGTGTTTGCTTTTTTTCCTGGAAATTTGAACCTCTTATTCCCCTTAACCTTTTTCCCTCCCTTTTAAAAATTTTCAATTATTGCTGTACTCGATATTATTTTATATTAATTTCAGCTGTACAGCATAGTGGTTAGACATTTATATAATTTAAGATGTGATCCCCTTGATTAGTCTGACCCACCTGGCACTATACATAGTTATTACCATATTATTGACTATGTTTCCTATGCTTTACTTTACATCCCTATGACTATTTTGAAACTACCAATTTGTACTTCTTAATCCCTTCCCTTTTTGCACCCAGCTCTCCAACCTCCCTCCCACCTCGCAACCATCAAAATGTTCTCTACATGTATGACTTTGTTTCTGTTTTGTTTATTTTGTACTGTGATCAGAGAATGTAGTATAAATGATCATGATTGTCTGGAATTCATTTTAAAAATATTTGCACTTAATTAATTTTTACAACTGTTCCATGTGTGCTACAAATGAATTTTCTCTATAGGTGACAAGGTTCTGTTATAAAAATTAACCTTATATAATTGTATTTCTCCAATATCATCTATAATTAATTCCTCTATATTGACTTTTCAGAGAGAAATATATTAAATTTCCCATGAGAGTTACTGATTTATTTTTTTCTGACCAAATCCTGTTATTTTTCTAGCTCTTAAGGCTGTTTAATTACATGTGTTCTCATCATTGTTATATCTTTTTGTTTACTATTTCATTTACTTGTGCCCTTTTGGATGTATTTGCTTTCATTTACAATAGGTCTGATATTCAAAGAGAGCTGCCCATGCTCTCTCTTGCTTGATATTTGCTTAGTGTATCAGTATCCATTTCTTTATTGTTCAACATCTTTTTGTCACTTTGTTTTCTGTGTGACTCTTGAAAAAGAATATGTTGCTTTTCTAATAATAAAAAGATCTACGACTTCTTTAACACTATCACAGTTTCCAGTTTTGAAAACATATTCATTAAACAAACATTTACTGAATGTCTAATATGTTCTAATGACATCTGAGAAGTTAACCGCTATATCAGATATTGAAAGAGAAGTCGTTTTCCCACTGTAATCCTTAAACCTCTTTGTACACAAACCACAGCACGCCATTCCCTAATTTATGCTAGTGAGGAGTAATTCCCTAGGGAGTACCACACAGACCCTGTTGCTGCATTGCTGAGGGAGACGTGTTCATGGGAGAAGCAACCCTGAGGAAGATACGCTGTCTCCAGGAGATTCGGCGAGGGGGAACAGGGGTTCCTCCAACGTTTAGGGATTCATTGCTGCAAGTAGATGAGGTCCTTTTCCTCCCTTCTCCATCACTGCAGAAGGCAAATAAATACATAACTTGTAAGAACTGCATAACGTGGTTTTTCACAATGATATGGTAGCACAAGCCATTCACAAGTTCTGCCACAGGCAAGCACAAGCCCCAGGCGACATGGAGCAATGCATCCCTAGGCACACTGGGCACCCAGGCCACCACGTCCTGGACAGATGCAATCCAGGCCAGAACCCAGGCATGAGAAACTCACCTGTTTCTACTCATTCCATAGTAGCCTGCCATTTTAATCTAATCTGAGAAATGGAAGCACGAATAGAGACAAGCAAAGGTTGCTTACGTAATGAACTTATGCTTTGCTAAAAAACTGTAATTAATAGTATGGTCTACACAATGTGAACGTTCCATAAAAGACTCATAAAGAGCTTTATTTATAGCTCTTATAGAAGAGACTGATAACGATAGCTTCTAGATCCCTGTGACTAGTAAGATCTGTCTCTGAATTTTCTGCTACCAAGAGCTGGATCATGGCAGAAAGTGACCCTAAAAAAGGCAGAAGAGTCAACCTTGGGATTATTGTTAAGTGACATACGAAGAAAAAAGCTGTGGGCAAATAAGATTGGATAGGTTAAATTAAAAGATATTAAGCATATTCTTTATAGTAGGATTTCATAGATACTGTAATGTGCTGGCATACATTGTGACCTGCAAGAGGGAAATAATGTACAAAAATTCCCTAACTGATTCAACCCCCAGAATCACCTTCCCCAACTTTTTTTTTCCCCCAACTTTTGGAGAGGTTGGAAATGTCATGTCTGTCTACATTAGTGCGTCATGAAACAAACACGTGGAAAGGCTGGTCTGCTCTAAGAATTTCATTTCCTAGGAAAGACCACTCTAAGTTACGTTAGGCTGATCAGCAATAAAAGATCATTATGACTCAAACTTACTTCTGAGACCAATTATATTAGCAGCTGGAACACCAGGCTATAATTATTGCTGTTCGTGGTGGGAATATTTTACTTTTTTAAGTTTCTAAGTCTCTGATCTTTTCTGAGAGAATGACGAAGATACCAATATTTGCAGGTGGGGATACTAACAAGTGAAGAAGGTACAGGACTTTTGATGAAGTCAAGAAGTGTTATCAGTACTTAACTCAGAAATGAAACTCAGCTTGAAAAGCCACAACCCCACTCAGATGCTCAGAGGAACTCAGCAGTGTTGAGGGACTCAGTAGTCAGGAGACCAATTCAGCACCTGCCTGTCATACTTTTATTTAATTCAGTTATTTCTATCTATCATCCTATAAGTACTACTTCTGGGTTAGCTAAATTAAGGTTAAGAAAAAGACATACCTTCATGCTGCTGCATAGACAGCAACTGTCATGATGTATTACAGTGCTACAGAAAATAGCTGATACACACATCTCAATATAGTCAATTTTTGTGTATCCTAAATAAAATTATAACCCTAATATGCATTCACGGTTCAAAACTCCTTGTACTATTGAATATATTTGTTAATCTTCCAGTTTGGAAAGAATTAATTCACATATTTCTCTGTTAGAAACTGTGATTGACATGCTCTATAAATAACTGACAAACACTTTCATTTTAGTAACACTATCTCACTGACTGTTATTTGCTAAGTGTCAAATCATGGGTGTATTTCTAGCAACTAGTATAGTAACTGGCAAATAACAGTAAGCACCCAGCCAATATTCATTGCATAAATTAGTAATGTAAAACCATATGAAACATTAACTCAGAAGGTGAAGTAAAATGGACAAAAAATAATGTTGGCTAGCCTCACATGACAGGAATACATAAAAGACTGACCTTCTTAAATCCTTTGTTAGTAGCCATGAATTTTAAGTCTTCCTGGCAAAAAGTTCTAATAGCTCTGTTTCCCAAAAGTACAGACTGCACTGTTGACCGCACCAGTTGCTATCGACAATAACAAAAGTGCTAGTAAACAACATAAGGAATCTTTTCTCCAAGGAAGTGTCGTTCCTGTCCTACATAAGGACATCTCATTTATAATTAAACCTAGAAAGCTAAATAAAGTACTTATGTAAAAGACCCTACTGCAATGTCTCACAGGGTAAGTGTTCAACAAATATTAGTTTCTCTTAACCTTTCAGTAGTTCTAATGCAGAATACTAGAGTAAACCAAACCAAAGGATTTCAAAACTTTTATATTGCAATGCTGGAATTAAAACACCTTTTAAAAATCACCCTCCAATTCACTGTTAATGACGTATTAAGTGTTTAGAAAGTATTACAAATAAGACTGCGAAGTACCTGTATCAGTTTCATTATTGCCTGCAATGTCATTATTGCCTGCAAATTTAAGCTTTGGAGGGTGGGGGATACACTATAAAACAGATGCATAAAGTACATTAGCCCACTATTATAATTTGAAAATTTTGTAATGCCTAAAATGTTAAATCCTGTAATCCAAATAAAATGCCAAATGACATATTTTCCTATGTGTGGAATTGAATGGCGAGTAATAAGCCAAAAATTAGCAGTCAAAATATAAGATAATAATATACTGAAAGGAAGAACTTAACATAACAGACCATTGACCCTTTATCTCATACTAAAAAAACGACATCCTGAAACAGCAGTTTGCTGGCTGAGATAAGGCAAAAGCTGCCCTGCTTTGTTTAATAAGAGATGATATATTTTCAGAAGGCAGGGTCCAGATAAGGGTTTCCACAGACAGTGCACATACGCAACTTACAGCAGTTTAATTTCTGATTCACATTTAGTCAGGAATCGGACATTCTTATGGTGGTAATTTTAAGAATCAAAACCATGTGGAACACTTTTGTGCATCAAAATTCTTGTATCACACCTTAGAAGTTACACTGGGATGAGGGGAAAATATGCTTTTTGTTATTACTACATCCTTTGCTTGTTTTTTGAACTACAACATTAGTTTCACTTTAATTTCTCCTTTAACTAAACTTAGCAGGTAGGCAAGCATAATGTCCATTTTCTGACTGACAATAAAAACAAAACAACATGTGGTATTTACGATAGTAATAGAAAAGCTAATCCAAAAGCACATACTACGCGTCAGGCATTATTCCGAGCATTTTACAAGTATAAACTCATTTCAACCTCATGGTAACCTCATGGGTTAGGTGTGATTACTATTCCCTTTCTTCGTGAGAAAACTGAGATAAAAAGAAGCTAGGTAACTTTACCATAGTTCCACGGATAATAAGTGGAGGAGCCAGTATTCAAACTCAAGGCAGTCCAGATTCCAGACTTTAGGCACTGTAGTTTATCAGGCCAGTGTCAATACTTTGCATCAGTTCAGACAAAGCTCTATTGAACCTCAAAAACAAAGCTGTCAGACTCCCAGGATCCCCAGTATTTCTAGTGAAAAAAATCAGTCTCTAATTAGCATTACGTCTTTTGGTCAGAAGTTCTCTTTCCATTTTTTAATGAAATAATGTCATTTATTTCAGCAGAAAAATAAGTTCAAAATATTATTAGATGATCATTTATGTAAATGTTTCACTTCATTTTCTTTGCTTTTGAAATCATTGCATTCCAAAATGTAAAGACTTTTTTATTTTGAAATACAAGGATCAAATAAAAAACATATTAGTGTGGCAGAATATACATATATTGGTATATGTTATGTTTACGTTTTTGAAATGATGGAACAAATTAGAACTATTTCCTTAGTTTTCCAGATGATCTTTTTCCTCCTTCTTTTGTATTTTGGAATATCTGCATCTACGTTGTAAAATTGCTTCTCAAGAGACACATTCAGGAAGTGTTCTGTGCCACCATTATGTGTGTTGAAAATTTATTAAATTAAAAATGAATAACTAGGAAGGAAATAAAATGTGGAGAACTCCCACCTATTTTTGAATCAGCATATTGCATATATGTTTCCTATTACCAGTCCAAATTAATCAAGAACCACAATCTGTGGACACAAATGAGGGCTTATAAGGGGAGGAAGTATATTATGTGTCTCACCATGTGGACTGAGAGGCATTTCCCAGCAGGTCTGTATGCAGCATTGGTCAAAAGCTGTGGATATGATGCGAACCCCTCCCCACCAGAGACATTCAAGATAACTTTTTAACTTACCCTTGACCAAGCAGTTATAGCTTTTACCACAGCAACTATTAAATTCACATTATACTTCGTATGTTAACACAGAAATTTTAAAGCACACTAGCCTGCTTTAAAAACAATTAATTCACTGAATATTGTATAGAATGAAGGTATGTTAGTGACCACTCACAGGGACTCAGCTTTAAGAAGGAAGCAGTCACGTTTTATTTCCCTAGAGGGCAATATAAATACATATTTCGCAAAGGTAAACTCTTAGGCCAGCACCAGTTTTACAAAGATGCTGTCCTGCTGATCAGCAAACCACCCTCATCCCCGATCCCGGAGCACCCATCTAAAACTATTAGCATCACAAAATCCAAATGAATGACTACACACTGATTAAATCTATAGCTAAATCACAATGCATTACAACCCAAGATCGAAACAAAACTTGATTAATGTGAAAGCAGCTATTTAGCAGAAAATTGGAAAAGATTTATCTTTGTAAATGCCCCAAGAAAGGCTGATAAAACTAGTTTTTCCCCCCCACAGGATCCATAGCACAATTTAACTCATAATCGCCTCAGGTGCACTAAAAGTTTATCTAAGTTCAGCTTTCAACTGGGTAACCATCTATCATCCCGTGGAAAATCTTTACTAATTAAATGAAATTGAGATTGAACTATTCTAGTGGAAATCAATCTGCAACATCTGAGCTATGAGTCAAATGTGATAAATTAATCAGTGGAATAATACGTAAATCAAAAAAAGAATGAGTAGAACAAAGTTTAATTTCCTAAACTCCACATTGAATGCAAATTTTTTTAAAAAGTAAGTTCTTTTTTTTTCATTAGTTTCTGGTAGACAAAGCAATGTAATAGTTAGACATTTACACCCCTCACAAAGTGATAACCCCCCCAATCTACTACCCCTCTGAGATTGTACATAGCTATTACTATACCACTGACTATATATATATTTATATATATATATATATACAATATATATATTATATATATCATATATTTATCATATAATATATAATATGTATATTTATTATATATATATTATAAATATTATACTTATGTATATATTTATAATTGACATTCAATATTGTTCAATTTCAACTTCAGGAGTATAGCACAGTGGTCAGGCATCTACACCATCCATGCTCTTTACATTGGAATTAAAATATCTCTGGGTAACTAATTTGCTTATTCTTATAAGCTAAGATTAAGAAAAATAATGGGAAGTAAGATATTAAACCTCCCTGTGGCTCAATCTAACCACATTTAAAATAAGGAAATTATAGGCCAGATGATATATAAGGTAATAAACAGATCTAATTCTATGCGGTTGTAGAATCTAAGAGGACACAAAGTAAAACCAACACTTCTATTAGGCTTTTACATGTAGATAAAACATGGGCAACCGGATGGTTCAGTTGGTTAGAGCGAGAGCTCTGAACAACAGGGTTGCCAGTTTGATTCCCGCATGGGCCAGTGAGCTGCGCCATCCACAATGATCTGCCAGCAGCTCCAGCCAGATGCCTCAGTTGGTTAGAGTGTGACCTCTCAACAACAAGGTTGCCGGTTCAATTCCTGCAAGGGATGGTGGGATGGCTGCGCCCCCTGCAACTAAGATTGAAAACAGAGACTGGACTTGGAACTGAGCTGCGCCCTCCACAAGTAGATTGAAGGAAAACGACTTTGATGGGCCCTGGAGAAACACACTGTTCCCCAATTAAAAAAATAATAAAAAAAATTAAAAAGTCTTCTTTTTAAAAAAAGTAGAGAAGACGTATTACCTAAATGGTCTTATACCCAATCGTATAAAGTATAAGTCAATTACAAGTTAAAAAAAAGAAAAAGTCACTTTGTATCTTCTCAATGTGGCCAAAGATAATTTTCAGAGAACCTTTTCCTCCTTGTACATCTCATTCTACTCCAATCTTTAACACTGCTTTTTTTTCACCTTGAAAGAAATCTAAATGGCAAGTGGCCCCAACTAGGAAGATGAGCATGTCTGTTTTTCATTGAGTTCATGATATAAGCAAAGCATAGAAACTAGAACAAAGCAAAGAATAACCGTTTTCAGTTGACTTGTTCAGCAGTGATTCTGGATGTTTACCACAAAAAGCATGCAGGTCAATAGGAAGAGATATCATCACAGATGTGGTCAGACTTCCCTAATAAGGAAGTAGGTATTTTCCTGTGTCCAGACCAGTGGAAGATCTGGAAGACCTCAGCAGTGCCTCAAAGGAACAAACATGACAGGAATTAAGATGAGCAGAAATAGATTAATAACCCTCTTCAGGAGAAAACCACATTTGAATTTATGAGTACATTTCTTTTAGGATTCTCATTTCTGCATCTCCTTGGGGTTCCGAATAAACTCCGTATATGTACGTATGTACCTCCAAACTAGTCAATTCACTTCTGTTAACCCAAAATTAAAATCAGGCTTTGATTGAAGGACACAGCATTCTAAGGAAATGTCAACATGGAATAGAGTAGAAACAGGATTTCTCCTTGCAATCAACATTTTATATGATCATTTGTGATTTTTAATTCTAAAAGGCATCACATTTTTTTCTATTATATAACCCTTATAGCACTAGAATGACAGCATGCATTCAGGAGACAGCCAAAAACAGCTTTTTAAACTAATGATGATATTCAGTTGGAAGAATTTATGAATTTTTAAGTGAAAACATTTAGACCTCTAATCACCTTGATTCTGAAGCAGTGTCCTGTCTAATACAACAGGAAAACAAGGAATGACATTAGCACACAGAGAAAGCAATATGCCCAAAATCAGGATTTAAAATAAAAAGGCATTCCCCTAAGTCACTCAATATAGCATAGATAAGGTTATTTCAATAATGAACCATAATGAGCGATTATATTATTTTTATCAGTGAATATGAGAGAACTACAGAGAACCAAAACTGAACCACAAACTATATCATCAGCAAAAATCTTGTTTTCTCATTGAAAAGTTTTATAACTGAATAGAAGTAATGATTATCATTTTACTTTTGACGAATGAACTTCAATATAAATGATTTTTAATCATAAGCTTAAAAGCTAGGAAGCCATTATAAGGAGTGACAAAGATGCCTGTTGATAGAAAGGATATATTTGATAAGTGGATATCACATAAATATACCTTATCATCATAGACAATTATAGTTTAGCTACTAAACCATGAAATAACATTCCATTTCAAAAAATTAATTCAAAGTAAAGTAAAATAAAACATACACTTACTCTCTTTCCTTTATCATTCCAGTGCTGTACAAACGAACCTACTAATCAATAAGCCATGATATTAAAAATGTCTTGGCTACTTTTTCTCACCCATCTTAAGAACAGTAATCTGAACAGTGGTCCTAGAGAAGGGAGCTTAATCTGAATTTTAAATTTCAAATTGATATGTCTTCCAAAAGAGTAGTATTTGTTAGCCTATATGCTAATCTACTCTATTCTTTACTTGACTATAATATTTAGAGATCCACCCTATACAATGAGTAAAATATGAGGTACCCACATGAAAAGATAATCATAATTCATGGTATTATGAATCTCCTCCCCTCAATATTCTGAGTAGTTCCAGATATCATGGTTATTGTGTGAAAGTAGTTATAATGAGATATGTAGAGTTCAGAAATCACTGGATTCAAACCATACTCTTGAATATCCTCATTCTTAGGAAATACACACTAA
The DNA here is from genome assembly GCF_964194185.1 of Rhinolophus hipposideros. Taxonomy (NCBI): domain Eukaryota; kingdom Metazoa; phylum Chordata; class Mammalia; order Chiroptera; family Rhinolophidae; genus Rhinolophus; species Rhinolophus hipposideros. The sequence goes on along the minus strand of NC_138050.1, from coordinate 80,918,705 downwards.
AGTATTCTCAGGAAAGGGACATGACATATGCAACCTATTCACAAATAGCTAAGAAAAAAAATATATATATATGTAGCTATGTATGTATGTATATAGACATATGTAAATGGACAGAGAGAAAGATAAAGGAAATGGGGTGAATTTTAAAGACTGATGAATCTAGGTAAAGAGTTAGCAGGAGTTATCTATAATATTTTTGCAACTTTTCTATAAATTTGAAATCATTACAAAACACAAATTGAAAAGACGCTCTCCAAGATTATAACTAGTAAATTTATTTCTAAGTGACTTATTAGTTGAAATAAAACCTATTAAGAGTGATTTTTGTCCAACAATTTTACTACTGTGTAGATAGATAGTCATCAGTAATGCATAGGAATGTACAACTAAAACTTGTACAATATTATTCAGGACAGTACTCTTCAAAAGCCAAAAAAACTGAAAATAACCCACATGTCCATCAGTAAATGAATGTATAAACTGTGATATACTAAATGGAATACTATACAGCAACATAAATGAATAAACTGAAGTGCACAAAAAAGTAGGAATGAATCTCACGAATTAATGTTCAGTGAAAGAAGCCAGATATAAGAGAATTTATACTGCATCATTACATTTAAATAAAGTTCAAAAGCAGGCAACAGTAAGCTATGATATATGATGTCAAAATAGGGGGTACCGGTTGGGTGGGAAAATGCACAGAGTTGCAGGGGTGCTCACAGCATTACATTTATTGACTGGGTGGCTGTTACATGGGGTGTTCACTGATAACCCATTGTATTGTATGATTATGATATTTATAATGAAAAAAAATTTAAGTGTCTGTTTGCCCTGTTGATTTTATGTTGTCAAATCATTAAAAAGCAAACAAAATGTATGGGGAAAAGTGCTTTCAAATTGCTAGAATTTCTCAGAGCCAAGAAAACATTAAAAAGTACAAAAAAATAGCAAACATTTTAATTATCCTACAAATTTAAAATTTCTCCTCATGTTTAAATATGGCACTTCAAATAAGATAACAACAAAAAGGTGACATTTTTCAATGCAAAATGAGCATATATTTGCCCTTTGGATTTTAATATCTTTCTAGTAGAATGAGATACAGAGGGCTAAGGGAAGCTAGGAACAAGAATAATACATACACCTAAGCGGAAACTACTAAATTGAACATGTAACCTTACAATTAAACTCTATAAATAATCTTTAAAAATCCACTGATTTTTGTATTCTACATCCTATTCACAGCTACCCTTTGACCTTCTTAATGGCTATTCCTAATAGTCACTTTAAGGTCTGGTTTTATTTCCAGAAGGAAACTGTGATTCTCCAGTTGCTCAGCTTTAACACAATAAGAAACTGCAAATAGGGTTCACTGAAAGCGTTGTATTCTTATTAATAGTTAGTACTACAGAGATAAGGCAAACTGAAATTTGTATGTGTGTGCATTCTTGGTTCTCTAAATTCATTGCACATTCTACATATATTATACTATTTTTGTGGCTAACTTCCTTTAAATTTTCTCTTGTAAGGTTGTCCCTAAAAAACCCTTCAAAATCAATTCTTCATCAACTTTTTTCACTAGAAACTCAATGTTTGAACATAACTGTACTTTCAGAAGAAAGTTCAGGTTCAAAAGTTTATCAATCCAACATTAATTATCTTTCTTGGGGTGAAAAAAATTGACACACATGGACAAAAGATACTCAGTGATAATTCAAAGAATAGTCTAAGTTAATCAGTTACTAAGGGGTACCTAGTTATATGTTAACTTTGGAGATTTCCTAAGTTTAAAGGAAAGGAGGCCAAGATAACATCCAGGAAGATTTTAGTGGCACATGGGCTTATTGATAGCAAGTATTACTCTCCTTGACTGTAAGAATTGCCAATTACCAAACTACTTGAAACAACCCAAATGTCCACTAGCAAGAGAGTGGACAAATCTAATGTATTAAATGGAATATTATATAGCAATAAAAATGAATGAGTCAAGCCACACATAAAAACAGGACTGAATCTCACAAATTTCTAAGACAACAACAGCCCCTGTAGAAGAATTCCCAACTTAACCCACTTCTGTCCAAAGGCTGGAAGACCCCACTAAGAATCTGAATGATCGATAAAAGTTCATGATTTCAAATTTTTTGAAAAGGATAATTCTCCAAAATAACTACATCTAATGTTGTGTAGCTAAAAGAGCAAAGAACAAGACTTAACAGGCTATGTATTTTCAATACTGGGGACCAAAACAAAACAAACTTGAATGTCAACAAGATTTAAGAGATTTCTCAAGTTATCTGAAAGGTTGTTATTAAAATAATCCTGTACCATTATGTGATACAATGAGATTCAGAAAATTATGTCATTGAATAATCAAAGAAAGGCCTAGGAAACATTCTATATACTTAAAAATAAAGATGAGTTATATCCATCACTTTCGTACAAGTGGTTTAAATCAGTGGCTTTTAGGTTTCATACGATCTGTTCAGAGAAGCTAAGATTAAAAGGCATGGTCAAGGGAGGTTTGCTTCATAAGTGTTAGCACTAGATAGTGTTCCAAGTAAAACAAAGTTTAGACTCTGGGGCCCAAGGCAAAGAAACAGACAAATAGTACAAAAATAATAATAATTTAAAAAGTCAGACAATCAGCTGGTTTTAACAGTTTGGAAACACTGGTTATAAAAGTTTTCTTAGTCAAATTAATTGGAATTGAAATCAATATACTAGAAGCAGATTAGAACAAGCACAACATAAGGAGGCATAAATGTCACTCCAAAATTAATTAGCCACTCTTTAGTATTAATAACATATCAGTATACCACTGCAGACAATTTTGTTTTGCAAACAGAGGACACTGGTCTCACCTGATTTCATTTTCATACTGTGGGGACAGTCTACCTGAATTCTGGTAAAAGCTTTTCAGGAAAGAGGGGGCAGTGAAGGAAGGGGCAGAGAAGGAAGTATGAAGACTTGGAAGGCTGGAAGAAGAATTATTCTCCTTGTGCATGCGCCGAACTGATGGAAGAATGCTGAGTACAGAAAATACAGCAAATTTGTCTTAATTTATATTTCAGCAAAATCTTCATTCACTATGAAAAAGCATATAAATAGGTTCTTGCTATTCATTTAATCTTTCTTCTAAAGGCTCAGGGCTGGGATCTTATATGGAAAGGCAAGGAGCATGCAGTTCTCTCTATTTAAAACCAAGACCTACTTTCACCCTTTCACAAATTGAATTCCTCCTTGTTTATGCAGTAAGTGTTTGTCTCTACATTTTTAAAAACAATATTAGGACAAAATCTGTTTGTTTTTACGTACAAAAGATACTTCAAGGCGAAAAAAAAAAAAAAAAAAAAGGAAGGCACAAATAATTACAGGAAACAAGTTCCACAAGGAAAAAACCGATTGTTGGTAGTTCAAAGGCTCAACTATTTTAAAGCTATAAACTCTTCCAAAAATTTAAGAACGACATGTTTGCTTGTTAGAAGCCATCATAAAAGCTTTGGCCTACCAAATATTGATCTCCTTGTTCTTTCCTGCAGCCTGTGGCATTGTGCAGCCATGGTTTTTTCCAAATACCTAAATAGCCTGCATAGCTCTTTATTTTCAGAAGACACTTTTCCTAGCAAGTTTTTCCAATGATACAAAGAACATCTTTTTATATTGATAGAACTTATTTGAACTTGTACATTCTAAAATATGGAACAGAGACATAAGGAATAGAGACATAAGAAATAGAGACATCATTTATAGTTTAAAATAATATTTTAAATTTTTGAAAGTAATTTTTCCTGAAAAACAAATTTATTGCCTTGGGTAAATATAAATGAAGCGATCATTTAAAAAATCTTGGTTTATATGTGAACAGTTAATCTTTTTCATAAAAGAAAGTCTGAGGATAATTAATTCTGTTAATGTTCTTTATTTTTAAATACCCTAAATATCTTATTTTTAAATCTCAAGTCGTTCAAGAAACAACAATAAAAATAAAATTGTATCCTTAAATACTGACAAATGTGATAAAAATGTAAAAATTAACCACTTTTTACTTTGAGTTCTGGGTGTTTTTTGTGTGTGTGTTTTTTGTTTTCCACTAACTGGGATCTCTATCAGACCCTGTTTCCTGTATCAAACTCATAGGGAAAGAAGAAAAACAAAATCAGTTCTAGGATATAAACTCTGAATTGTGTTGCACAGTAAGAAGTATAATCATTCTGAAACTCCAGGTTTATTCCTGTTATTATTTCTTACCAAATGCCAAACAATTTTGTTAAATAATTTTTAACTACCATATAAGATAATTCCTAAAGGACACTGCCTGTCAATTATGGTGTGTGTATTCTTTATAGCTATCACTTTATTCCAGATAAAAATTTTAACAGTTTTCTATTTGGCTTTAATTTATTATGAAATAAAATACAGCCATTTTTTCCCCTCGTGTATGAAGGTAATTTAGGTGATTTTTTTTAATCTTTGTATTTTATCGTAAGCTAACAGGAAATTCTACTGCTATGTTATTTTCCAATTTGCTGACTTTGTTTCATTAGAGCCACCATCAAGAAGACACTGAGTAATGTGTTGTCAGCAGGTTTTTCAGGCAAAACCACATGCATAATATCTTTTTGTCTCTGTTTCTCTGGAAAAAAAAAAAAGTTTGCACCCAAAATGCTTTAACTCAGCTCTTCGGTTGTTCCTTAAATCTTGCCTGTTTCTTTTGGTAACTAAGGTTTTCATAATTCAATTTATGTCTCTGGTATTCCTAAAAAAACGAATGTTGGCTACAGCCTGCAGTCACAATAAGTCTTGACTCCACAGGGCTCAAAACAGGTTGGCAGGAGAATTTTATTTCACATTCCAGAGAGAGGTCTGGACTCACCTGCACTGTTCGCTGGAGCTCTGCCTCAGAAGAGGGGAACGGAGACTGTGAGGCCTCCCATCCTGTAAATTCAGCTTTCTCTTTGTGCTTGATGGTGGGTGGCTGAACGTGTGCGCCCGTCTGCGAAACTGTGGAGAATCTGAATCCTCTTCAGGGAACGTGTGCCATGCTGAGGACAGCGGGGAGGCCGGTGGTGTTCCTGGTGGAGAGTCTCCTGGTGAATAGTCCTGAAAAGCCAGCAGAAGTGAGGTCTTTCTTTCCTACATCAATTATGGCAGACCTACTTAAACACAGAGCTCAAAAGTAACAGGGTGCCTCTTCTTCCCCCTGAGTCAAGACAAAACCGTTTTGTTGTTGTTGTTTTACTCAATCCATGCTGAAGGCTAATCAGTATTACCACAACCCATTTCTTCTGATAAGCAGCTGTAAGACAGCATCCGTCAAGATAGGACAGAAAGTAAAAAGGATGACAAGAAAAGGTATTCTTTTCCCTAACACTTTGTGGTAAAATGCTATAGCTACTCATTGTTGCCAGACAGATGAAAAGAGATGATGACCAAAAGAGGGTGGAGTCTGTGTTTACGTATCTACTGATTTCCATGACCTATCGGTTGCATGCTTCCTGTACTGTCAAAATAATATCACACGCTTGGGTATCCAAGTCTCGTGGCAAAGCCTTCAGGAAAATAAAGCCTGTCAAGTATCTTCCTTCACTGTGGATGTTTCTATCCACCTACATGTTCCCTGATATAACATTTTTTAAAAAGACATGAAAAACAGGAAATGAATGAATAGTGACTTATGCTGGAATGCATCTCATATTGCATGAGTAGACACCATAAATCTTTCAATTTAGACAGGTATTCTATTTGCACTTTCCAGAACAAGCACCACTGCAGAAATGTTTAGCTTGATAAACATGGGTTCAGGATAAAAAAGACTGAAAGCTGGACTAAGTCATCAATTTTATCAACAGAAAGTTTAATAAAAATAGTTTAATATTTTCCATTAAAAAATAGGTTGCATATGCTTCAGGTTACATGTTGCATGATACAGGAAACAGGAAACCAAACCTGCTGAGAATTGTCTATGAGATAAAAAAAATAGCCTAATGTTACAGTTAAAATGGCTAAAAATGTGTGTGTGTGGGGGGGTTACATGGGAAGAAAACAAAAGACAAAAAGATCACTGTATAAGTGCAATAATTACATGGCTCATTTTTCTATGGCTTTGGGTCATCAGTTGCTCAAATACTGTCCTTCAAAGCATACTGACTCCAAATAGTAAAAAGCCTGATAGGACAGAGTTAGCCTGCAAGGGATGTGTTCTGTCTCACCATGGGAAAGCTTCAGCTGAACAGAAAGCACCATGCTCATAACCAGAATCTTCTATTTAAAATAATAAAGCCTCAAATATTTTTCTAAATCATAAAAGACTCATAACAAAATCACTGAGCATGCATGTTACCATATCAGTGTTGGTTTGTGCCAAGTCACAATTAGTTATAAGAAAGGGAGGTCTGCTTAGATACCTTCTCTGAAGCAAGACTGTTGGACCGTTCAAAGCTTTCCATACTTCCAAGTCGACCTCTCATTCTGTTAGCTCCCTGAGTGAAGAGAATAAAATTAAATCATCCATATGGCTTGAATTTTTATTTTAAAACTACTATAAAATATAATTGCTTCTCTATGAGGTGTGATCAAACAATATGGTGAATGTTTAAATTTTAAAAAATGTATTAAAGGAAGACACACATTGCCATTAATGCCCCTCAAATTACTTCCTCCTGCCTCCCACCCCCACCCCCACTTTGAACACACTTATCCCATAGTTCTTGCCACTTTCTGAAGCAGTTCTGGAAGTCCTCTTTCTGCATATCTTTAGTTGCGCTGTCGTGGCTGCCTCAGTGTCCTGGATTGATTCAAAATGCTTACTTTTCATGGTCATTTTGACCACGAAAGGGGAAGAGCCAGAAGTCACATGGTGCCAGATCCAGATCCAGTGAATGAGGTGGATGAGGACACACCATGTTTTTATTTGACAGAAACTGTATTCCAGAAGCTATGTGTGACACAGAGTGTTGTCATGATGGAGGGTGATTTACGGCACACTTTATTTTTTTTTATATACGTAAAATATTTATATATTTGTATGAAATGTCCATTATAGGCAAATCATATAAAAAGACCGAAACACACACTTTATAAAAAGATATAACAATACTTAAGAAACATGAAAAGATGCTCAAGACATCATCAGTCATCAGAGAAGTGCCAATAAAAACCACAATGAGATGTCAGTACATTCACCCACAAAATATTAAAAAATAAAATAAAGGAAAACCTCACAAACAATAGCAAATGCTGAGAATGCTACAGAGCAGCAGGACCTCTCACATAAAGCTACTGGGAGTATCAAGTATGCAGCTACTTTATTAAAACATTTAAAAGAGTCTATCCAAGCAAACATGTAGGCGTTATGATGCATCAGTTCCACTCCCAGGTTTGCAACCTCACAGTCAAGCGCACATGTACACCAAAAGACATACACAAAAGCCAGAATTAGCAACAGCCCATATCTCTGTCCAGAGCAGAATGGATGGACTGTGGTGTAGTCATTCTTACAATGGGAAGAGGCAAGCTATTGAGATCATCCCACAGATGATCTCACAGACAGGACGTCGAGTAAAAGAAGTCAGATACAAAAAAATACATATTGCAAAATTCTATTCATATAAAGTTTAAAATGAGACAAAACTAATATATGATAATAGAAGTCAAAATAATAGTTACCTTTGAGTGAGGGGGGCAAGTACAATTTTGGAAAGAACACAAAGAAGCCTTCTACGGGGCAGGATAAGGGCCTTCACCTTATTTTGTTCTGAAGCTATCCAGATGCAGAGCACATGGAAAATTCATCAAATTGTAACCTTAGGATTAGTGAACTTTACTCCAATTGCAAAAAACAAAAGAAATATTAACAACTTGGAAGATTTGATCACTGACTGAATGTGTGGGCAGCAAAGGACAGTACTTGGAATAAATGCCATGGCAGAAGGCTGTGCACGGGGGAGTTCAAGACGACAGTGACCCCGTTCCAGGCAGAGCTGAGGAGCTGGGAAATCAACAACAGCCAAGCTGCAGGTAATGATGGCTGAGCCGGACCCAGGGGCCTCCTGATGTCCCCAGCTTTGTGGAGTCGGTGGATGAATATACGGCACACTTTAAAACACACCTTCTCTCAACTGTAGCTCACATCTGACTGACTGCACCGAACAAGTTGAGACATGTCACACACTATAACTAAGGTTTGACGCACCACTTCCCATATTAAAGACCCCTGCCTTTCTGTTGGATGGCACTCGGCAGCAGCATTCACCGTAATTTGTGCTCACAACCAAAAGGCTCCGTGTCGCACATTGCTTCTGGTACAGCAATTTCTGTTAAATAAAAACGTTACAGTGTGTCCTCATCCACCTTTTTCATTGGATCTGGCACCGTGCAACTTCTGACTCTTCCCCAGACTCAAAATGATTCAGGACATCGAGGCAGCCACAACAACGCAACTAAAGACACTCACAAAAGAGGACTTCCAATACTGCTTCAGAAAGTGGCAAGAATGATGGGACACATGTGTTCGAAGCGAGGGAGAGTATTTTGAGGGGGATTAATGGCAATGTGCCTTTTACTATAATACTTTTTTTTTTTAGTTTAAACATTCACTGTATTGTTTGATGACACCTCCCTTGTATGTTAGCATTAAATCGGTCCTTTTGTGGTTCACTCAAATTTGTTGCCAGTATTAACAGCCAGTCCAGCACAGTAAACAGAACTATTCACAGCTATTTCCATTATGCCTAAATCAGCCACTAGATAAATAGATACTCAAACCAAGCTTTTTGAGTTATTTTGGTCATTTTTTTTCATCCATACAATCATAACATCAATGAGAGCCCCATTAACTGTGTCTCATACAGATAAACACAAATAGAAGGTACAACACAACTGACCACAATAGTTATAAAGAAAATGGCTTAATACATACAACCTCCCCACAACCTAGCTTAGAAATATCATAACTCACATTATAGGATCATAGTAAACACAGGTTAAGAAGAGAAAACTGCATCCTCAAGTATATGGGTTTAGCTTCATTCATTATTCCATAATGCAAAACTATAATGCTCGAATAAAGCATTACTCTCTACAGGACTATATAAGTCTGCTTCCACACTGATGAACTGAATCTTATTTTTCTTTTCACATATTCCTTTGCTATGGATTTCATAAATGATCTAAAAAAAGGAACTTAAGAGATTGTCTCATATATTACCCTTACTTTATATAGGAAGAAAATGAAGCCAACTATGGCAGGAAAGAGGATGAAAAGGCAGGCTGAGAACCACATCATACAGAAGGCCCCAACGTACAAAATACAGACGAAGGAGTTTTACATTAACACTAAAACACATGGAGAAGTTCTAAAAAGAATAATGAGAAATACACGCCAAGTCAGTGTGACAGTGACTCTGCAAAATAAAAACACACAATATTTGTATAACAGTTTACAGTTTTAAAGTTGGTCACCATACATTCTTGAATTTAATCTTTTTGAGGGACATGGGTTAAATTTCATTTTAATTTTTAATCAAAATAATACCTACACAAAATTTTAAAAGTCAAATTGTGCTACCAAGCTTATAACAAGAAGTGACAGTCACCACTCCCTTCTCTCATACATTGAATTCCATTCCCCAAAAGTAAACATTTGATGCTTCTGTTATTCAACTTATATTACCATTCCTCAATCTTTCCATTTTAGGTACTATCTATTGACTCTCTACTCTGGAAGATGAGACTTTAGTATTCTTACTTCATTACCCAACCCCATCCACACTCTCTTTCCCTCTTCTCTCAACATAGTTATATCACAATATTTTCTGCTTAGACTGTTATGACTTTGTAAATATTGTTTGCACCTGAGCTACATATTTGATTATTATTACAACTCATAACTTGTATAGTTTGTTTTTCATGGAGTTATCTGCTTCAGCGATCACTAATGTATTACAAAAGTCACCAACAGATCTCAGTATGGTCAAACATCACATAATCCATCAATTACAACTATTTCTTTTTCTTTGGGCTACCCACTGTGAAGACGTGTCTTCCTTCCCCAGTGTGGACTGGTTGTGATGCAGGCTTACTAATGTTACCCTATGTTGGAATTTCTGTTTCCTTGATTCCCATGTCTTCCTCTTTTTTAGTTTACTTCCTCATTTTATGCTACCTGAGAAAGGGAAATTGGGAAGTAATTCTTTTTACATGTCTGTAAATGTCATTATTCTATGCTTATATTTCATTAGTGGTTTGGCTAAATACATAATTCTGGTTAGAAACTTTCCTTCAGCATAGGGTAGCATTGTGTAAGTGTCTTCTGGCACAGACGTCTACTGTCATTGTCATTCTTGAGACTTTGTATAACCTGCTATTTTTCCCTGGAACAGATTCTAAGTTTATCCTTGGGCACTCTGAAATTTTGCAACAATGTGCCTTGGCATGGCTTTATTCAATCATCATGTTATGCCTATTCTGAGTCCACGGAACTTGGAAACAAGCCCAATAGCTCTGAGAAATTTCTAAAATGATTTCTTCGAAAATTTCTGCATGCATTTTCTCTTTCTGGAATTCCTACCACCTTGTTTTTGGATCTTCAGACTGTTCATTTACCTTTTCACCCTGCTCTCCTATTTTCCATTTCTTTGTCATTTTACTTTACTTCCTGGAAGATTTCTTCAACTCTAGCTTCCTAGCTTCTATTGAATTTTCCTTTTTATGTTCACCATCAGAAAGGTTTTACAGCTTTTTCTTGTTCTCAATTGATTGTTTTATATTTATGATACCTTGTTTCATAGAAGCAAACTTTACAGACAAGGAGACCTGAAGTTCTGGTAGATTATGTTGCCAAAGTTTACACAGCTCGTTAACAGAGCAGTGAATGGAACCCAGGAAGAACAATTTAAAAGTGAAGCTCTTGAGCTCTTATTCATAGTCTCTCCTAAAGACAGAGCTTTGTGAAAGTAAGATTACAAATAAAACTAACTAGCCTATATTGGTTAAGTATAATTTTGCAAATGTGCTAGAACCTGATCAAGTCTCTTACAGTTCTTCAGATCCATACTATAATATGACATACTTCCAAATATATATATTTATTATATATATATAACCACACACATTTACCCAATAATTTATCAGCCACAAATTATATATATAACATATATATATAATTTGTGTACATATATATTATATACACAAATTATAATATGTATAATATATATGTTATAATATATTTATATATTATAATGTATATTATAATATATAATTATATTATAGTATTATAATTATATATAATTATATATATTACATATATTATATTAAGTATTATTGTATATAATACATATATTTTATATATATATATATAATTTGTGGCTGATAAATTATTGGGTAAATGTGTGTGGTCAAGAGGAAAATATTGTTAAGACCAGGTCACTTTCCACTATTTTTTAGCTGCTACTTACATGCCAACCTGCCTAGTTATTTTAAACAGATTACTTGGTCACAATAAAGAAAGTAGTCAGGTGGATGTCAAACCATGTGCTTTATTAGAACAGCAACTGTAATCACACATTTTACTCACAGTGGGGATTGATTCACAGGGTGTGTGTGTGTGTGTGTGTGTGAGGAGTGTGTGTGTGTAAGAGAAACAAACTCACTTTAAAATCATTACTTCAAGCATTTCAACAAGTAAGGACAGTGGACATTACACTGAAGAAAGCATGAAATGAGGACTGTTTTCCAATGATTCACACTTTATATTATACTCTTCTTTTGGAAATGTATGTATTCATAAATATATTCATAAGTATTTCTCTTTTGGTAAACTTCCACTTAATAAAAAGAAACCAATGAACAACCAGAATACAAGACTGTCTTTTCACCTTTGAACAGACAACTTTTTCAGTTGATTTGGTAATACATGTGTCAAGCCTTCTCCCTTGGACCCACTTTGTAATCATTAGTGAGCTGAGCTTCTCAGCTATTTAGCAATGTATCGTATTTCATAAACAACTATCATTAGTTATATGAACTATTTTGTCATTTAAAAACGGCAGCAATTATAAACCAAACTTTATGACTGGAGTATCAATGTTCTACTACGTCACCCAGAGAGAAAACACTGAACTGACAAATTTGAGAAGTACATACAACCCCCTTTCTGTGTAACCTTTAATACAACATGAGTGGCTGCCAACCTTCCCAGCAAGTCCGTTCTGCTGCACACGGTGCAGGCAAGACCTTGTTAGGTCACATAATTTAGGATACTTGGCAGCATTTATGACACAAAAGCTACAGTAGCCACCTTGACCAAAATAGATCGGCTGTGTCCTTGCTCTTTTAGAGTCATTACAATCGTTCAAGGCTATGTAAGTGGCACTTCAAAGTCAGCCGTGCAAGGATGGTGCAGGATGGCAAGGTACTACCGTGTTTCCCCGAAAATAACACCAGGTCGTATATTAATTTTTGCTGCAAAAGACACATTAGGGCTTATGTTCAGGGGATGTCATCCTGAAAAATCATGCTAGGGCTTATTTTCCAGGTAGGTCTTATTTTCGGGGAAACACGGTAAATGGGGATAAAGAGACTAACACTCGACATACCTACCCCTTTTTCACTTGGTAAATGACAGAGGATTCAGAGCTCCTATCGTCCATACCACTTCATATCTGTGGTGTGATACTCTCCTAACACAGTGACATTTCATCCTCGCCGTAATGTGAGGTAAGCAGGTATTACCCATTGCACAGAATGCAAAACTATGGCTTAGAAAAGGCAAATAACTTGTCCATAATCATAAATATAAAAATCTGCTAGGACTAGCTTTGAATTCAGCTCCTCTGACCACCTACATAAATGGCCTTTCTATGAAAATTCTCACTAAAACACTGTGGAAGCGAGGGAGAGAAGAGAGAAGGCTACATTGCAAAGCTACTGTTTTCCTCTTTGTAATTAATAAGTATTAATTAAATCTAGCATGTCTCCTGATCATGCTCAAACTTTCAAAATACCCATTTATTTTTCCCATAAGAACACACTCATTGTTTCCTATGTTACGCAACAGGTTACAATCTGTTGCCACCATTTATTTTGATCCTCATATTGTCTCAGATGTCACTAATGGGAGACCCACAAGATTTTCATGTCTTTATGACATATGGCCATTTTTATTTGAGCACTTCCTTACTATCCAGAATAACAAGGTGCTCCAGACTTACCTTGCACTTTCCCTGCAGTCCTGGAATTAGCCATTTCTCCCAGGATTCCAGTTCCTTCTTATAGAATAATACATAGAAACCAAAATCTGGGTGGTAAGTGTCACCCAACCAGGCTTGATTTATTATCTGCTAGGTGTAGAAAAGCTATTCCCATCTCCTATCAGTGGACCATATGTACACATTTACACACATGCTAAAACATATAGTATAACATATGTATAATATTATATATAAAATTCTGTTGCTCCAAAAGATAGATAGATAACCAAGATTCCATACTGTTACCTCGGAGTTGAATCATTTACTCTAATTTCTCCCTTTTCACATTTGTAATTCCCTTCTCCTGGAATCCCATTATTCTTGATACACTTACATATTTAATCAATCCCCTGTGTGTAACCAATCTCCATAATTGCCACCTCACAGGCATTCTCTTCATCCTACTCAGGTTCTAATACCCTCACACATGGATGCCATCCTCCCCCTGCTCAGCCTCTATCTCCTAGTATCGGGCACCTTGAATGCTTTCTCCCCTCCACTCTGGCTCTGCTGGGAAGGCCTCCTTGCCTGCTCAGGCTCTGATATTCAGAACCAGGTGGCCCTCCTAAACTGACCCTCTCAACACACTCTGATTCCACAGGCTGCATTGGGCCACCCTTAATAGGCTTGTCTCCCTGCTCTGGGCCACTGTGGCTCTACTGCCCTCCATCTACCTTGTTTTATCTCAACTGACAGCTTTAGAACTGAATAGTTCAGGAAAAGGAAAATGATGGGCAAAAGGAATCATTTGGCTCATTCGTAAGTACAATGTTTCCTCCCTCCAAATTTACTGAAAGGAAAATACATAAGTTTCTGTTACGTTATATTCACTATTTTCAGTATTTCCTATCAGCTCCTAAAATGAGCGAAAGAATGGCTTCTTTATAACTTTATGTGGTAAATGATAAAAAAATTCCTATAGTATTGGGCATCAATATTCTAATTTTGCTTTCTATATATATGTCTACTACTGAATCTCTATTACTCAAATTCAGGTATTATAAGCACCAGAATAAATCTATATCTGAGAATGTAACTTAGTTTAAGAGATTCTCTTAAATAAATATTAACTAAATTAATCTTAGTAGTTTTTTCCTTTTTCTTTTTTTTTTTAAGGAACTCTGTGAGCCAGTTAAGAATGAAGCAATGCAGTTAGAAAACATAGACAGTAATACCTAAAAGAGTCTCAGTGTGATCTTACCCTTGAGAAGATATTTTCCAGGGAGCTAGTTAAAGATCTTTTAGCTTTATTTTTCAGAATGTCAAGTTTGAACCGTCCACTGCTTGTTGCATTTTCTGGGATTGTACTGTTTGAAATAGTCTACAGAAAGAAAAACAGATAAATTTTGGGTTGGAAATACTCAAAGTTAAATGAGGCTTTGAAAACAGGCTTATAACTAAGCCATTAAAAAGCACAAGAATTCTTCTGTAGCTCTATTAAGGAGTAATAATTTAGGTTCCACATTGTGAACACACAGATTATAAGGAAAATGATTTAATTTTTAATACTGTAAATAATAAAAAAGACAGACAGAAGATATTTCCTTTATGTTTTTTCTTTCCACTAATATATCCTGCTGCATATAACAAAAATTACACTTGAAACAACAATTTTATTATTTTGATTAACTACTATAATCACCCCTTTCCAAGTTGCATACTTGTATCCAAATTACCATGGAAAACACAGGAAATATATTTCAATAAACAAAACACCTTCTAGTAAAGCTGCGTTCTGTTAATGCCTCTGCTACAATTCCATTTTCATTTGTGAGTTAGTCATTTATCTGTTAGATCAACAAATTATTCACTGATAGTGATAAATTGTATGGGAATCTACAGTGTGTTCGCTCTATTAGGTTCTTGCTATATTTTATACTATTGAAGTAAGAAGCTACTATGGTATATTTCATGGTTGTTAGTGCCAGGAAACTTCCAAGAGAGAAACTTTATCATTTGCTTGGGGATAGAATATATTCACATTAAGTGGTGGCACAAAGCAACAAGAATCAAATCTGGAAGCAAGAAAATTGGTTATAGGTCTCAGTGGTCAGGAAGAAGGATAGGCATGATTCAGAAAGTAGAAAAAATAAGAGGATGAAGACATTCCCAGACCTGGGAATGGTGTGAGCAAAATCATAAAGGCCAGTGCTCAGGGGACAGAGAGCCAGTGCAGGCATTTGGCTAAAACAGAGGGAAGTGGTGGAAGGTAACTTGGGAACGTGTGGCTGGAGATAAAACCTTGACTAGGAAGAATCCCTGATCAGAATGTATAAACTGAGGGGCATCACTGAGAAAGTCATGTTTGGGGAAGATGTATCTGAAAACAGTGTTCAGAAATCACCTGAAGGACAAAGAAAAAGCAGACTGGAGGCATCAGCACAGTCTATGCAGGAGGCAAGAAAGTTCCATACAAGAAGTGGCTCCATGGACCAGTCTAAGAAGTTACTGAGAAAAGAAATATGACCCCATCAAGAAAGGGAACAATGGATATGGAGGTGGGCTGGACTGGGTGTTTATAACGGACCGGGATGACTCGTTATTCTATGGCTTTTAGGAAATGACCCAACCTAAAGAGGGAAATGGTATTGGCACTTCCCTCCTGACACAGTAGCTGTTCAGCAAACACCAGGCAAATAAATGGAAGGAAGGGAAAAAAAGGCAGGATGAGGAAAGGAAAAAGAGAGATGGGGGAGAACTACCAGCAGGAAAACAAAAAGGTTGCTAAAATAAAATCTCCTCTTCAATGATCTTTAGTGTCCTCCATCACAAAGAAAATGTACGACTCACACACCGCTTTAGTCAACATGACTATCCCCATCAATGACTGATACAAGCAAACCCATGAATAAATATCAGTCCTTATGCTTCTGGATCTTCTTGTATCATTGACCATTGGTGATCTTATTTCAACTTTTCTCCGACCTTGGTCACCTACCATAAAATCTTTTAAGTCTCCTTCTACCCCATTATTCCCTTTCAGTCTTTTTCACTGGCTCAATTTTAATTCACCTCATTGCCTAAAATGTGGGTGTTCCTCAGTATATCCCCTTTTGACTTCAAATCTGTGCTAAAGATCATTGTCTTCCATATTTATACTATCAACTCAAATTCCTCCATGGGCACCAAATCCATTTTTTTATTAGATTCCAAACACATTGCCTAAATTGAATACTTACTTGTTATTTCCATCCACTACCCGCCTCTTGTCTTCCTTCTGTATTTTCTAGCTCGATTTCTTCCAGTTCCCCCAAATCTGAAACCTTGAAGTCTGTCCCAGCAACTCCCCCTCCCTTCCTTTCCCTGTCTATCCCATCAGTCACTAAGTCCTAATAAACATGCCTGCTAAATAACTTTGTTTTTTATTAGTTTCAGGCGTACGAGACAATGTAATAGTTAGACATTTATCATTTGTATCCCTCACAAAGTGACAATCCCCATCCCCAAATCCACTACCCCTCTGACATTGTATATAGCTGTTACAGTTCCACTGACTATTCTTTATGCTGTACTCCATATCATGGATGGTGTAGCTGCCTGATCACTGCAGTGAACACCTGAAGCTGAAGCATAATGAATGCTAAGTAACTTTTGACTCAGTCCCTTCCTCATATCTCCTGTATTGTATTTCAGCCTCTCTCCAAGACAAAATAAAATTTTCATGACACAGTCATTCAGTCTATCTATATACCAGTGCTATTTCTTCCTGGAGCATACTTAGGTCATTGTACCAATCACACCATATTTCCATATTTTAATTTATT
Organism: Rhinolophus hipposideros; assembly: GCF_964194185.1. NCBI lineage: Eukaryota > Metazoa > Chordata > Mammalia > Chiroptera > Rhinolophidae > Rhinolophus > Rhinolophus hipposideros. The sequence goes on along the minus strand of NC_138050.1, from coordinate 80,901,691 downwards.
TGATGACATGTTGGTTTCTCCTCCTAAACAGTTAGGCAGATGGCAGAAAAGAGCTGCCATTATTCATCATCCCCACATAGTATATAGTATGCACATGATAAAAGTTTGAGGGCTCAAATCATAATTGAATGAATCCCTTCTTACATATTCCATGACAAAATTCTCCTCATTTGAGAATGTGACTTCAGTCCTAACATTTGTCAACACCCTCACCCACCAACTTGCCCACTAATCACTAGGACAGCTAAAGTATCTCTTTAAAGTACAAATCTGATCTTCTCACGCTCCTACTTGAAATCCGTCAATGACAAAGTCGGGCCTAGCACTGAAGGCTCTTCATCATCTCACAGTTGCCTATCCTTCCAGCCTTACTCCTCACCAACCCCTAAGCATACCCTTAAAACTATTTCAAGGGCCTGCAAGAAGCGTGTTCACTTATGGTCACAAAGTTACTACACAATTTTGTGTTCAATGTTTCATTCCTAAAACACGCCTCCTCAAGTTTTCTGATTAGCAAATCTCATCTCCCTTAAAATTCCTCCTGGCCCCCCAAAAAAGTCTTCCTCTTGAATTCTTTAATTGTACCCTTTACCCTTACTGTCCACTCCTGCTCTGAAGCAAAGACAGCAACTTTTGTGCTCATTGCACATTCTTTTAAAAAGCCTTTTGTTGCCTCTATTATTTGTGCCCATTTATCTGTTTGCCATCTCCTTTGGAATATTTAAGCTCTTCTCTAGAAGGAACATCATTCATTCATGGCATTTTTGTTCATCATTATCACACAGCTTAGCTCATAAAAAGTTCTCTAGAAGACCTTGTTCAATTAATAAATTAAGGAATCACCAATAAAGTGATATGTGATTTTTTTTCTGAATAACGTGAAATAAAGACATAACCTGAATTAGTGCTATTGAGACATAAATATGTCATCAGCTCCTTCCATGCTGTTGCAGATGTTCTTCCTTCAGCTATACAATCGGGAACACATCCTAAACCATGTGCACAAAAAAATCATCCTTCATCTGCAGCTAGAATAGCTGTTTCTATGATACTATTTCTTCTTTGGTGTTTGCCATTTACCATCCAAGACTATGTAAGCTTTTAATGAAACAAGATGTTTGAAGGGGTTCAGAACAGTCCTTCCCAAGATGTGCTACTCTTGCATGTAGATTATTTTGAGCTGAAGACAATGGAGATCCTGCAGGCTCACAAGAAACTTTTACTTCTACCTTAAAGAATTTAAATTAGGGGTCTTGCCCATAATAAAAGTTATCACCAGAAATATCTTTTTATCACCTATCTGTAGGGCAGGGGAAACTTCTGATGACTCAACATCTGCTCTCCTCAACCTGTGAATGAACTTCCTCCCCCCTGAAGCCTCAGTTGGCTTACCTCATCCTGAGCTCAGAATGTCATATGTATCTCATTCTAATTTCTCTGAACCGCTCATGTATGTCGAGCTGCCATATGTATGTATGTAATTATATTTGGTCATTTTCTATTAGTAGTCTGTCTCATGTCTATTTGATTATTAGATCAGTGAAAGAAGCTAGAAGGGTAGAGGAAAGCTTCTTCCTCCCTCACATTCATATGAATTTGAAGTAAAACAATGGATTAATATAATTAAAAATGCAAGTCTATTCTAAATTATGAATATTTGTTATTAATGTTTTATACAGAAAACCACAGATGTTTTTACATTTTAAAACCATCGTTATTTTATCTCAATGTGCCAATATCTGCTAAAATTTCCTGTAAAACTCCTAAAACGCTGAAAAACAAATCTGATAGGACTTTAGCCCTAAAAATAAGAACACACAGGAAAGTAACTCCTTTCCCATTTTCTGTGCTATTTTGACTAAATATAAAGACAAAACAAAAGTAGGTCAAGAAAAAACACCCTTCTCACCGAGGGACCTTCCCCGATGTGAATGTGTGTCTTCTGCTTGGCTTCACACAGCTGCCTCAGATGTAAAATCACGAGTTCATTTTCCTCCTGGTCATTGACAGGCTTCATTTTCTGTTGAACAGACAAACCAAGAGCACACTAGGTCAACACGGCTTCTCTTGTCTTATTTTATGTCCACTTGGTTTTATCTGTCTGGCAGACAAACATAAATAAAGCTAAGCATTCCATTCTTCTTAGAAGCAAAAGTAACAGTGGCATTCTAGAGACTATCAAATAGTACCATAGGATATATATCTTTAACTCCAGATAGAAAAATGAGAAAAGGACCTTAGAAAAACAAGATCCAATTCTCATTCCTTATATCTTATTTGTAAGAATGGTAAGTAATGTTACCTGAACTCGTTCAAAGATGTCAGCTTGCTCATTATCTGTCAGGGATGAGAGATGCCTCTGAATTACCAACTTGGCTCTTGGGGGGTAGAGACCTGAGGGAAATGATGGGGGTAAGTTTTAAACAGTATAATTGCAGAGATCAAAATGCATATAATGCACTGCAACTTGTCCCTTCGCCAACAGACTCTGAAGTTAAATCTTCTCAAGGAGATGTGTTCCTGCCTACTTCAAACCGTGGTTGGACTGTTAGAATGGAATGATTAAAACACAATGGAAAACCTCATCACCAAAATCAATGGCCCCTTGTCAGTGATCCTGAAGTCTGATGTGTACATCTCTCTGATTACATACAGGTACAGCGGGCACTAAAATTCATTTTGATAGTGTGATGCCACTCCCTACCACAGCTTATTATTTGCTGGCAAAGTCTCGGTAACAGGTCCCTTAGGCATATGTTACAAAACTCATTCACATGATTGTTTTTGTTTTATTTTATGTCGTTTATTCTAGTATCTCATTAACATGCCTAGGTTTAAAAAGGGAGAAGAGGCTAGTTATTTGAAATAGGTAATGAAATCCATAGCCCAGGAAGTTTTTTCAGTCCTTTATTTCAGTAGAAAAATTGGAAACAGCTGGAGGTTTTTTTTTCAAATTGTACACGTCTCCTCCACCGCTGTGATTCTGACTTCACTTCCTTCTTCTCCCCGTTTTGGAATAACTGATTAGGGTGCATCAGTGATACTGAGAGGCAAATATACACGGGACTGAAAGCTAGGGAAGCTGAAGTTTCAGAGTTTCTTCAAGATCTTGTGAGGACCCCTGCTAATTCTGGATTCATAATTTGTATTCTTTTTCTTTAGAAAGGTCTCTAAAACTATAAACACTTCTGATGCCATAAAACTGAGGCCTAGCCATATATACTCATACATATAAACGGAGTCCTTCCCATGTGCTATAGCTCTCTACAGAGTGAGGGCCAGCTTCCGACACACTGTTTGCTTGTATGAAAGTGTAAAACACCTTTTCTGTAATAAAAAATAATATTTGAAAACACACGTACTTACAATGTAAAAAAAAATAAACAGAGAGAGAAATACAAAGTTGCTTCTTTACTCCTAAGCATTGAGCGTTGTCTACATAGAAATACCTTATTTCTGCAGCATGAGGTATGAAAACTAAAAATTCAAAGAGGAAAATATAAATACTTATCATTATTCTATCAACATTTGGAGCATATTTGCTGCCACTTTTTTGCCTTTAAATATGCTTTATATTTTATTATCCAAGTAATATAATAAGCTCTACATTTTAAAAATACGAGAACATTATAGAGCTAAATTTGCCTTTGATAGATGCTCAACTCAGTGGACAAAGGCATGAGAGAAAAGACATTTGTATAGATTCAAACTATCTTCCCTGAAATAGTTCATTCTAGAGGGGACGATAGTAATTTTACAGTGGAAAACTCCTGAGACCACCCTGACCAGCTGATAAGGTCAGCATGACCAGTGCTAAAAGCGATCAATCTCTTAAGCCCATGATAAGGAGGCAGCGCCATCCCATAATGCTGTTGCTGGGGAGGAGGGACTTGGGTCCAAATGTGAGAAGACATCAGACAGGCCGAACTGACCGACATTCAGCCAAGTAATGAGCAACACTCGTGGGGGATGTTAGGTCACAAAAGACAAGGAAAGACTGAGGAAGACTCGCTGACTGCAGGTGACCAGGGTGAAATAACAACTACATAAAATGTAGGATGCTGACTGGAATCCTGGGACAAAAAACAAAACCAAAGGACATGAGTGAAAAAACTGGTGAAGACCAAGTGAAGGGTCGAGTTTGGATAATAATATTGTACCAACGTTAATATCCTGTTCTGATCACTGCACCAGGCTATAGAAGTTGTTAGCAATGGAAGAGGGTGGGGAGAAATATTTGGAAACTCTCTAAAACTTTTCTGTAACTCTGAAAGTAGACCAAATTAGAAGAAAAAAAAAATATTTTTAAAGAAATATAGGGTATTATTTTATGTATTTTCCCAGACATAGCATCAAAGTGGATGTGTTACTCAGCAAATTATTTTTCCCTTAATAATGTAATTTTAAAATGGATCTAAGTTGATAAACAGTTGAAATTCATTCCCATTAATTGCTCCATTATATGAACAAACTTCCATTATGCTACTGATGGACTTTGAGGTTGTTTCCAGTTCTCCATTATTCATAACCAATACAACCTTGAAAATGTCACCTTCAGAACCTGTATAAGAGTTTTCTGTTATTAAGACATGGAACTGCTAGTTAGCAGGGTGTGTGTAACTTTAGGTCAGTGAGTTTCTATTAATTGTCCCCCTACTGGTTATACTACTTCATACTCCCATCAGTATCACATATGTGTGTCATTATCCCTACAATTTCATCAACAGTCAATCTGATGAGTATCTCATTGCTGTTTTCCTTTTCACATCTCTGACATGCAGTGAGGTTAAACATCTTCTCATTTTTATTATTGAACCTTTTAATTTCCTTTTCAGAGGAGTGTTTTTTTAATATGATTTGCATAATTTCCTACTGGCAGTTTTATCTTTTTCTAACAGATAATAAGAGATCTTACAAATTGTGACTACCAATGTTATCTCCTCAGTTGTCATTTATCATTTAACTTCCAAGAAAGTGGTTGTTATGTAAAAACTTTAAGTTTTTATAAAGTCTTATCTGCCGATGTCTTCTTTTAATAGTTTTGCATTTTTTGTGTCTTAAAAAAAGGCTTCCTGGTTTAAGGACATAATATTCTTACTATCTTTTAACGATTTTCATATTTTGTTTGTTTACACTAAGGACTTTGATCCTTCTACAATGTACTTAAGTAGGATAAGTAGGAGGACTCTTTCTCTCTTTGGACAGCAAATTGATCCAACACCATTTCTTGAATAAACTTGCCTTTTTTCCACAAATTTATAATATTCTCTGTACCATTTTTGTAAACGTTACATATATATATATATATATATATATATATATATATATATATATGTGTGTGTGTATATATACATATATTTAAAATAATGTTCCATTTTTATAAAAGTTATATATGTTTAAAAATAATGTGTTCTTTACAATTCTTTATAATTGTTCTTTACAATTATAATTATAATTGTAATTGTAATTAAATGCTCTATTTTGTAACGGTTATATACATGTTTGAAAATAATGTGTATTCTGTAGGACTATAATTACAAATTTTAAAATCTAAATATTACATTTAGATCATCCTTGATCACGTTGTTGAATGGCTATTCAATAAACACTGCTGTTCATTGTTGATTTTGCCAGGTGCCTATGATTCTGCTGCCTACTGAAAAGAAATCATAATTTGCAATTACAAGGACAAGACCATTCTCTCCTTTGTTCTGGAGTTTGTGCTCCCCCCATCCATCCTAACAACTGTCATACTGAATTGCATTGATGTGCTCACATTCCTGTCTTCCACTCTAGACTGTAAGCTTTCTGGGGACACAGCTCACACCTCAATCACTTTTGGATTCCCAATACCTACCATATTGCCTGGCACATAGCAGGTGCTTAACAAGAATTTATTAAATTGTGTTTCTCTTGTCCTGCAGTGATTTTCAACCTTCTTTGTTAGTAAGCAATAAGAAAAAGAAAGGGGAAGTGAGTCAGAGAGTCATCTCTCCCTCATGGCCCTCACCAAAACACATTTTTTAAAACCTGCTTTATGATATTACATCAATTATCTCTGTCATTTTCAAAAGTCCTTCAAAAGCTACACAAGCTTCATGCCAGGGAAAAGGCATACATCATCAAGTGAGAAGGGAAGAAAAGAAAGACTTAAATAAACAGTTGACATTCTGAGATGGTTTTGGCTCTCTTCATTCATTTAACAAATATTTGGTCAGTTCCCACTATGTACATAGTGCAGTCTTCAGAACTGTGGGAAATGCAAGTCCCTTCCGTAAGTCTGCCTTCAGGAAAAAAAAAAAAAATTAAAATTTAAAAGAAAGAAAAAGAGAAAGAAACGGGCGGGGGGGGGGGGGGTGGGAGGGTGGGGTAGGGGGAAGGCCAAGAATCTAGGAGAGACTGATGGCACAAATTTGACTGGATGTGAGAAATGATTCTTTGGGTTCTTGTTTCACCTCAAAACAAAGAACCATTCAGTGACAGTAGCGACTTTCTCACTTCCCAAACGCCAAAGCAAACTCCCCTTTTGCCAAGGCCAAGTTATACTGTACCTTCAATCCTTTCACAGAGCTTATGCAAAGAGTGCATAGGGCAGGCCTCACACAGCTTAATCTGGGTCTTGGCACTCTGCAGGGCAGCTGCTGTACTGAAAGCCTGTTTCAGAGTTAGCATTACCTCATCAACCTATAAGAAGAAACAAAACTCAGGTCTATAAAAGTTTGCATTCATGGTAACATATTAAAATCCCAACAGCCATGTGAGACTGTGTTGATGCTGACTAAATAATAAATAATGGAATCTAGATGACGCCAGAGCTGGTAGAAAGAAAATATTGTCATGAAGTTACACCTTCAATGATACATGTAAAGCTGTATGAAAGCTGGATGAAAAAAGACCATTTTTAATGTGTGTAATATACTACTGACCTGCTACTTGTTTGCTATTTCTGAATCCCACTAAGTCTTATGCTATCACAGTTTAATTGATAGTCAATCAGGGCTCTATTTAATTAGGTAGTTTATCAGAAAAAGATCTCTGGAAGTTTTGTCTGCAATATACAGGGAGCAACAAAATAGATTCCCTATTCACTTTTGCTAATAGGTATCCTATTTACTTTACCCTTCTGGATCATTTTTAGTGTGCAAAACAAAGCAAAGTTCTGGGGGAAGTGAATTCAATTTAAATAATGCTGGGGAAGTCTATGAATGTCACTGGTCTTATCTCTATGGCTTCTAATTTATTATCATTGGCTTCTGATTTGTGCCACTAAGATCTGACATCATGTTCTCTAACAGCGCGATCTCACAACTAAGCCAGCATCTTGAAAACTGCCAGCTGCTTTCCTCCTTACTCTTCCAATGACTCAGTCAATCAGTTTGAACCTAGCATTCTAGTTTCCTGGTTGCTTTTTCCAGGTCAACTACCCTCTCATCTTTATGTACTGGTGAACTGACTTCAGTCCACGTCTCCTTCTTTATGATATAAACATCAGTGTAATGAGTGGGTTTTCCTACCCACTGTAGAACTGAGATCAAAATCAAAAATCTGCATGGAGAGCTATGGAATACTAAGAGCCTCAACTGGCTTTGACATTCAAAACCATTCCCCATGCTCATAAACCATTATTTTTTTAAGATTTCATTTCCCCTTCTCCTATGGCCTGGATTAAGAATAATCTAATATTTAAAGGATTTAATCTATGTGTACATCTACATTTGAGTGTATGAGGAACCTAAAATAAAAAGAAACTTTATTCTTCTGATATTACCAAAAGGAGAGGTCAAACACTCATCGGCCGGTCATTATTCAGTTAAGTTTTACTATATTTACAACTTTTTAAAAGGCTTCCGAATAGTTTCATATCACTCCATGAATAAAAATGAATTATTCAATCTGTTCTTTAATAATTTAAAAATAAAGCCCTCTAATTCGAGAAAATAAAAGCACCACACGTTTAATGCCTTTGCATTTTTATTTCATTTGCTTTTTGCTACGTTTGCAAAAACAATTTTGATTACTTATGCAGATGTGTATTTGTTTTCTTGCTTCTCATTTATTTAAGGTACTGAAGGGGTTAGCCATCTACTTAGTTTTCACATAGGTTTATTATTTGTTATTTAGTAATTGTGCCTTGTAAAAGGCTTCCAATGGAAATACTAAACTTTCATATTTTCTTATCAATTTCTAGATAAAAACAAAAGGCTATTTTACTGGTGTCTGAAACGTGGCTACCCATTTCTCCCAGCTACAAATATTACTAAAAACTTTGACTTCTGAAATTTTCAATGTTTCATTTTTTAAAAAATCCACCATTGTTTTTTGCCCTGGATGGCCTATATATACTATTATGGGAGCAGAGCAATTACAAGTTCGAATTAGTGTACTACGTATGAATAACTTAATTATTTTAGTCTATGTACAACAAAAGAAAATCATAGGTCATGTTAAAAGGTTAGAAGGAAAGGAATGAGCAAAGATAAAGCAATCATATGCAAACCAAAAGGAAGTATTCTTAGCATTACCATCAGGCAAAAGAAAAGTATGAGATGGGACAAAAAAAGCCAATTTGTGATACTTAAGTGAAAATCTGTAATAAAGATAATGCTCATAAACATTTATACACCAAACTTAGTATTTTATAGCACCTTAGAATAAGTCTGGGAATCACAGAATGTATAAGAACTTCAAAAGATTATCTAGTCTAATTCTCTGGAAAAATTTAATCCTGGGTCTTGGTAGCCTGAGTCTTCCCCACACCCTCCCATTCCACAGATATCATTGTCTGTGTCTGTGGAGTTTTACTGTTTCCTTGTTTATAAGTAGTAATTTCAATTTTTTTCACACCTTTGAAAACAATTTTGGAGAAGCGAAAATGATATTTTCTACAAATGTCAAAGGTTGGTTAAATAAAATCAAGCTACCTGCCTTCAGCTAATTTAAAAAGGCAGGAAGGAAGGAGTACCGAGCATCTAAACTTTCAGTGTGACCCTCTATGGCCCATCAGAACACAATACTATTTATCAATTCATAGCAATTGCTACAAAGAAGGAAAAGAAAATGCTAGTTGTGTATTCTTTGTACTCAGGGAAGTCAGCATGAGTGGTTTTGCAATACCTTGTCTCACACAACTGCCAAGCCACATCAATCATAACACTGCTTAGACCTGTAATATATAATTGACTGTTTTGTTCCATATGTCAGCTGCTTGAACCATCCTCTGTTATGCAGGAAATTTATATTTAATTTTTCTTCTAGCTTGCAGTTCTGATGCCTTACTATTCAGTTAAGATATCTTCTGACAAAAGTAGAATAAACAGGGTTTCTAACACGAGCCTCGTCTTAAGAACCACGGTGCCAAAACAGAGATTCTGATCCAGCTTCAATGTGATAGGACCACATTCTCAGCCAGTCTAGTCTGTTGCCTTAGTCACAGCGCTTCTTAAGGTGGAAAAAGGCAGCACATTCCCAGACTTTCTATTCTGAATCCCTGTTTCCAAAACTCACTTTACATGCATGGGGGTAAAATGCATATACTAAATACTACAAACAAAATTTGTAAAAGGGTTGGAAATAAGTTTTCACATAGTGTTCCTTTTACTATAGATTATCCAGAAAGCAGAGATTAAGCGGCACTCAGCAAATGATTGCATGAAGTTAAGAGCAACTCACTCCATCATTCAAAACACACTTCACAGCACTTGATATCCTAGAACACTGGGGGAAGCGACAAGAACACAAACAGTCCTAAACTTTGGGATTCATGATCTAGTGGAGTAGAAAGTTGTGAACAAATAAGTGTGGGGATTTGTAGGAACTGTTAGAGACCTATGAACGAGGTGTATTGCAAGAACACTGACGACAGAGCAACTAAATACTCAATTCCTGATAAAGGGCATCCCTAGGATGTGATATTTAAGTGGGGTCCTGAAAAGTACACAGTAGCAAACGGGTCACAGTAGAGCAAAAGCAGGCCTGCTTCACATCCAATGAAACAGTAGGGAAGAGAATGTGAAAGCAGATAATGGAAGAATGGCACACACTCCATATTTAGTGTCTGTGTGGATTCACAGGCCCACATGGTCGCCTTCCCCAGCTGACAGTATAAAGCCAGTGAGTCCTGGCTCCCGCCTCCTCTGACAGGCAGACTTCTCCTTCTGTGTGAGGAGCCAACAGTGATCTCTGAACTTGAGCTGCACTTCTGTGAGCCCCAGCCACTCACTTAAATCCTTGATCTCATGTGTCTCAGGCTCGAAACATTTGCTGATTCAACAGCAATGCAAATAAAAGCAACATCACACCAGCCATCGCACCAGCCTCTGAGGGCTGGCCTAGACAACAGCTTAGGGGACAGAACAACATGTGTGAGGACAGTTCATGAAAGGGTGAGGCATTCCAGTGGGGATTGGAGAAGAAATGAGGAAGGCTCATCTGTCATGCTAGACAATCTAGATTTTTGTCCCTTAACAAGGAGGCATGAATTAGTTTCAGGTGAGTACATTTGGTGAGAAAGAAAACTGCAGCATAGCATGCAAAGTGGAGAGATGACAGATTAAATCAGTGGCAAGGAGACTAGTTAGGACACTAATATAATAGTCTAAGAGGATGAACGCCCAGAATCAGAGTGTAGACAGAGAGAAAAAGGAGGAGAGATGCACATAAGGGACATTTCTAGCTTGAGTTAGTAAGATTTGATTAACAGTGGATATAGAAGGTGAAAGAGAATGCATTACGGTTTCTAAATTGGGAAGTTGGGAAAATAGAACTGCCAAAATAAAACATGGGATATATGACAGGTTTGGGGAAGGCAGGAGAGTAAAGAATCTAGAACATGGTGGAAGAATCAGCCTTAGCTAGGAAGAAGGTCAGAGGAGAAAAGGAGTAAGGAATGAGCTGGGCAGGGGGTGGGTGAGGAGTGGGGAAGAGTGGTAGATTATCCTACATTCTCATTCTCTACCTAACTCTTACTTGGTTGGCATTTTCCAGTGTTGTGTCACCAGCTTTCTTTGGCTTTCCCTCTCGTTCTTCCCCCTGGGTGCTCATCCACTCCCAGGCCTTCAACTATCATTGACATAATAACAACTCTCAACTTTCTATCTCGAGTCCTGAACTGAACAGATTACACAGTGGTCACTTAGATATCAACATGTGAATTTTTCAGAGTTATAGTTAATTATTTAGAGAGAACAAAATTCAAATGGAACTCTCTTGAGAAAGAAACTGTTAGTCATCAAAGTGACTAACTTATTCCCTAGAGAAAAAGGTTGAGACCCAGAGGGCATTAGTCAGAAAATGCCTTTGTACTATTCACTCCCATTTCTTCATTTTTCCTAAACTCATTGTCGACACTGGGGTTAAGGAAGGAAAGAGTTAGGCAGGAAAGATGGCAACATGCAGCAAGGAAATAAGGAGAATTATGCCTGGCTTATTTGTACATGTCTAAGTGGTATGTATTTCCCTGGGAGAAATGCTTGTGGGAGGATTATATAGCTAAGGAAATATTTTTCTTCAAAGTGATGTATCTAAAGGTTTGTGTTAAAATGGTTAGGGGAGATAAAACAAGTGGAACAATAAGTAAAAAACTTTAGGAAAAAACATCAACATATTTTTAGTCAATAAGATGTATTTCCAAGTTCACCTTCCATATTTCTTCTTAAACTCCAACTGCGCCCATAAATGGGGTGAGGTAGGGGAATGTTAGAGAGAACAATTGAATTTCAAATTCCAAAGAAGGAAATGAAGGCTAAAATAAGACCACAAAGAATAGAGCATTTAAAAAATGAGAACAAGGACTAATGAAATAAAGGGGAAAAAAATCATTCTCTGCTCTAGTGATACAAGCATTACCTATTCTGAAATGCTACAGCAATTAAGAGAATAAGTAAGAGGCCTTCCTTATCTTCTTACATGAACAATAGAAAAAGTAACAGCTTTTCTCCTATTGTTTGTCTTTTCCTACCTTTTAAAAATATTCCTGGTAGCATGACTGGATTTGTTAACTCAACAAAGTATCTAGGCTTAAAAATTACCATGACAATTTGTTTTTTTGTTTTGTTTTGTTTTTCTATTGTTGTGCTACTTTCAAAGAGCAGAATTGTATTTCTAGATGCCCTCTTCTTTTTCCAATGTGAGGTTTGGGTTCATAAGAGACGAGTCTCCCATTAGCAGAGTGTGGACAGGAGAACGTGGACAGCAATTACATCACTTACCAGAGATTCACTTGCACACTGGAACACGTAACATATATACTGGCTCAGCCCAGGCTCTGGTGACTCCCGACAGATAAAGCCAAAGTGATCAACATGCTTTATACCCTGGAAGGGAAAGAAGTGCAATGTGTATGATAATATGGCCTTTAATCAACACTTTGAAAATCAACACTAGTTCTATGCTTTGACACTTCCACGAATTTCTTTTTACAACACTGTAATAGGGGACAAAATGTCATGGCAAATTTATATGGTCGCCTTTTGATATATAAAATAAAGGTTGAGAGCAAAAACCCAGATTTTTTGTTTGTTTGTTTCAGACAAACACTCTATTTAGTCAGGGCCACAGAAGGGAAAACGTGATGGCATGATCCATTGTCTCTTGTAATAAAACTGCTATTCAGTGATTGCAAGTAATGGAGTTTTCAGTTTATTGGTATTCTTAGAATAGGTATTCTGATGATTCATCATAAACCTTCTTCTTGTCAACATGAGGCTAAGAATCAGGAAAACTATAACTGACAATGATCTAATGAAATGTCATGCCATTGCCTAACGGGTGCATTAAAAATATCAGAATATTTGTCTATTTAGAGACATTGAAGGAGCCACACCTATTAGAAGACAATACATTAAAGAAATTATTGCATATATCAATTATCCACATTCACAAATCAATCACTATACTTCCTGAATGCAGACTAAATAACCTCAGCTATACTTAATAAAAAAATTGAAATCATCTGTGAATCTGTCAGCCTGAACATATACATATCAATTAGAAGACAGCACCTTGTTATGTTAATAGCAAGCATAACACTTTGAAAAGCCAGATAGACAAAGCATTTAAAGTTATCCTGCAGTGAACCTAAATCTCAATGAAAAATAAAAATGGCTTTGGAGTCACACAGATTTGTGCTTCAATCTTAGTTCAGCTCTCTACTGGGTATGAGATATTGTGCTAGGCTGCTAATAATTACCTCTGAGACACCATCTCTCATTTTAAAATAGTAGTAATAGCACCTATTGTAAGGTATTTTTGACATTTAGAACTAAGAAATATCAATAATTGTTCCTGGCATGTTTGAGGAATGGTAACCACTACTTTTGTAATAATAAGCTCAATCTATCCAATGGATATGGAAAAAAAAAATTAATCAACTGATTTAAAAAAAAGTCAATAAGGAGGAGTGAGATTACAATTCATGAGGTAAAAGTCAGCTCCATCTAGTACCACTCATGATTAAAGACTACCTTTTACTCCCAAGAAACAAAAATTCTAGATCAGATGGCTTCACAGGTAAATTTCACCAAATATTAAAAAAAAAAAAAATTAACACCTATTCTTCTCAAACTATTCCAAAAAATTCAAGAGGAGGTAAGGCTCCCAATCTCATTTTGCGAGGCCAACATCACCCTAATTCCAAAACCAGACAAAGACGTTACAAAAAAATGCAACTATAGGTCAATATCCCTAATGAACATACTTGTAGATACAAAAAAGCATCAACAAAATGTTAGCAAACCAAATATAGCAATACATTAAAAAGATCATATACAACAATCAAGTGGGCTTCATTCCTGGTGTGCAAGTTTAGTTCAATATCCACAAATCAATTAACATAATACACCACATAAAACAAAATGAAAAAAAAATCATATCAAAGATGCAGAAAAAATGTTTAACAAAATCCAGCATTTATGATAAAAACTCCCAGCAAAGTGGGAATAGAGGGAACATATCTCACCATAATAAAGGCCATATGACAAACCCACAGCTAACATCATACTCAATGGGGAAAAGCTAAAAGCATTCTCCTTAAGATCAGGAACAAGACAAGGTTGCCTACTTTCACCACTTTTATTCACCTTAGTATTGGAAGTCTTAGCCACAGCAATCAGATAAGAAAAAGAAATAAAAGACAACTAAATGGGCAAGGAAGAAGTAAAATTGTCATTATTTTCAGATGACATGATACTATAGAAAAAGAACCCCAAATATTCCACCAAAAAAAAAAAAAAAACTATTTGAACTGATAAATGAATTTAGCAAAGTACCAGGATACAAAATTAATATTCAGAAATCGGTTGCATTTTTATACACCAATAACAAACTATAAAAAAAAGAAATTTGAAAAATAATTCCATTTACAACAGCATCAGAAAAACAAATAAAATACTTAGGAATAAATTTAGCAAAAGATGTAAAAGACCTGTACTCAGAAAATCATAAGATATTGAAGACAGAAATTAAAGAAGATACAAATAAATGGAAACATATACCATGCTCACAGATAGAAAGAATTAATATAGTTAAAATGTCCATACTACCTAAAGCAATATATAGATGCAATGCAATTCCTATCAAAATATCAATGGCATATTTCACAGAACTAGAACAAATAATCCTAAAATTTATATGGAACCATAAAAGATCCCAAATAGCCAGGGCAATCCTGAGAAAGAAGAACAAAGCTGGAAGTATCACACTACCTGATATCAAATTATACTACAAGGACATAGTAATCAAAACAACATGGTATTAGCATAAAAACAGACACATGGATCAATGGATCAGAGTAGAGAGAAATAAAGTCAGAAATAAACTCACAATTATATGATCGTATAATCTATGACAATGGAAGTAAGAATATACATTGGGGTAAAGACAGTATATTCAATAAATAGTGCTGGGAAAACTGGACAGATACATGCAAAAAAATGCAACTAGACTACCTTTTACACCATATACAAGAATAAACTCAAAATGGATTATGATTTAAATGTAAGACTCAAAATCATAAAACTCCCAAAGGAAATATTGGAAGTAACTCTCAAACACTACCCTTAGTAATATTTCTACTGATATTATCTTGTCAGACAAGGGAAACAAGAGAAAAAATAAACAAATGTGACTACATCAAACTAAAAAGTTTGTGCACAGCAAAGGAAACCATCAACAAGACAAAAAGAGATCGTATTAAATGGGAGAAGATATTTGCCAATGATACATCTGATAAGGGTTGATATCCAAAATCTATTTTTTAAAAAAACCCTCATAATACACCTCAACACCAAAACAACACACAATACAATTAAAAAATGAGCAGAGGATCTGAATAGACATCTCCACAGAGGACATACAGATGGCCAATAGACATACGAAAAGATGCTCAATGTTACTAATCATCAGAGAAATGCAAATAAAAACCACAAAAAGATATCACCTCACCCCTGTCAGAATGGGCATCATAAATCAGCAAACAACAAGTGTTGGTGAGAATGAGGAGAAAAAGGAACACTTCTGCTCTGTTAATGGGGTTGCAAATTGGTGCAGCACTACGGAAAACAATATGGAGGTTCCCCCAAAAAATTAAACATAGAACTACATTGTGACCCAGCAATTCCACTCCTGGGTATTTATCCAAAGAAATCCAAAACACTAATTAGAAAAGATATATGCACCCCTATGTTTACTGCAGTGCTATTCACAATACCCAAGACATGGAAACAACTGAAATGCTCATCGATAGATGATTAGATAAAGAAATAGTGGTACATATATACAATGGAGGATTACTCTGCCATAAAAAAGAATGAAATCTTACCATTTGCAACAACATGGATGGACCTAGAGGATATTGTGCTAAGTGAAATGAGTCAAACTGAGAAAGACAAATGATCTCACCTGTAAATGGAATCTAAAGGACAGAATAAATGAACAAATAAAACAGATATAGGTTCATAGATACAGAGAATAAATTGATGGTTGCTAGATGGGAGGGGGGTTAGGGGATGGGTGAGAAAGGTGAAGAGATTAAGAAGTACAAATTGGTAGTTACAAAATAATCAGGGGAGTGTGAAATAAAGTATGGGGAATATAGTCAATAGTATTGTAAAAACTAGGTATAATATCAGATGGGTACTAGACTGATCAAGGGATCACTTCACAAATTCTATAAATGTCTAACCACCACACTGGACACCTGAAACTAATATAAAACAATATTGAATGTCAACTATAGTTATACACACACACACACACACACACACACACACACACACACATAGTCATGGGATGTAAAGTGATTCTTAGGGAATATAGATGTCAGATGGGTAGTAGATTTGCTGGGTTTATCACTTTGAAACTAGTAATTTAAAAATATATATCTTTTACTAGCTTAGTACTAAATGGGAAAAATCCATAGAACCTCGTTAGCTCAGTGAGCCTTCAGTCAGAGGTAATGTTTCCAGTAAAGAAAACCACTGTCTTATTCCATGCTTGTCAGCAACACAGTCCTACAGATTTTGAAAAAAGAAACATTTGTAGGTGTGCATGTTTAGAAAGCACACCTGTTTCTCGATGAGGCCACATTATATCTGTTCAATTCTGTGGAAATAAGTAATAAGAACAGGGCTACTCAGTGAAGAGCAGCGGGTTAACTTGACCATTATTCCAGTCAAAGGCATTTCCACAAATTCTCTTCATTTTGGTTTAATTCTTTTTCTGGACCAAAATGTCAGCATAGAAAGTTTGCTTTAAATAAAAAGGAAAAGCAAAAATCAGATTTGAACTGCCAGTTTTATATATTTGGTTTGGCTGGTTCTCTCTCTCTCTCTCTCTCTCTCTCTCTCTCTCTCTCTCTCTCTCTCTCTCTCTCTCTCTCTCTTTTTTTCCTTTGGGTGCTCAATGAGCATTGCTAATTTTTTTACTGAAAAGCTTGGGGACTGTTGGGTGAGAGGCACAACCTTTCAGGATGACTCTTCATGCTCTGAGGCGTAGGAACTACCTGGTTTGTACAACCACTCTTTAGCTGGTAACTGGCACAAGTCCCTACTTGTAGAAATATCCATTCAACATTTATTGAATACCTAAGTGTTAAGCTCCATCTTACCACATCTTATTCTGATGCTCTACAGACTAAGACACCATAGAATAAGACGCCTGCCCTTACAGAGCTTATGATCTCGCAGGAACCCCCCATAAACAGGTAATTATGAGAATGTTCAATAAATACTTTTTCTGTTAAAGTGAATAATCTCTCTACCTAATTTTTTGTCCTTTAAATAGGAATTTAGAAATTTGCAATATATCCTTCCCATAGAGGAATGCTGTGTCTCCTAAGTTATTATAGTATAAAATTTTTATCTTCACAACATAATTTGATGTCTTCATATAATAGAACAAATATTAAAACAGAATATTAGAACAACATTAATTGAGGCGAAGTGAATAATTAACAAGATGTACAAAAGTTTGTCATTTTCAAAGGGAAGAATGTCTAAATATCATACCTATAGGAATGCTAACTCCAAAATTTTATTAAAAGGCAGTCTTACTTTTTCAACATTAAAATACAGGAAGAGACCATTCCAAGATGTCCCTGCAGGTACATCTAAGTCACCTCACTAGGAAAAAGTTAATCTTTCTCTATTACAGTGACCACCTCAGAGGCATCCTGGCATTTTTAATCGTCTCATATTTATACTTAGATACCCCCTCTACTCCAACATCTTCAAAAATTCTTTCTGTGTTTACAATATACAGAGGGTACCAAAAAATGTATATACATTTTAAGAAAGGAAAACTGTATTAAAATTGTAATAATAGGGGCCGGCCCAGTGGCTCAGGCAGTTAGAGCTCCATGCTCCTAACTCCGAAGGCTGCCGGTTCGATTCCCACATGGGCCAGTGGGCTCTCAACCACAAGGTTGCCGGTTCAACTCCTCCAGCCCTGCAAGGGATGGTGGGCAGCACCCCCTGCAATTAGCAACGGCAACAGCAACTGGACCTGGAGCTGAGCTGCGCCCTCCACAACTAAGATTGAAAGGACAACAACTTGACTTAGAAAAAATGTCCTGGAAGTACACACTGTTCCCCAATGTCCCGGAAGTACACACTGTTTCCCAGTCCTGTTCCCCTTCCCCAATAAAATCTTTAATATATATATATATATATATATATATATATATATATATATATATATATATATATATAATACTATATACCAATAACAAAACATGAATACAAGTCACGTTTGACTTCTGCAATTACAAGAGGTGCTCAAAGTGGTTACCATCAGTATCCAGACACTTCTGATTATGGCAAACTACTGCTTGAGCAACATTGACCAAAGTGTCCACTTGTATACATTTTTTTGGCATCCCTGGTATTTAAGTAGTTTTAATTTTTGGATAGATATTCTAAATTATTACTATGGTACTTAGGACACTAGTTTGTGCCTAATATGACCTTGTACACATGTAGCTATATCAATTATTTTGAATAATTTCAAATACACAGTTTGTGAACTAAAAATAAACAAAAAAATGAAAATGTACCAAAACCTTCTTTTCAAAATTTAGCATTAAGGTGAATAGCAGCTGAAAGTCCTAGTTCTCCTTTTTATTACCTACTATGGTACGAAGAGCAAACATGAGTCAGTAACACCCACAGGTTCTGATGCCCAAGATTCTAAGGAATACCATCTATGAAGGTATTTTCAAAAGAACTCTCCACCACAAAAATTCCATCAGTGGAAGGAATTTGCTGAAGTGATGCTAGGCAGAGAAATGGTTGATGGAAATGAGAACAAACTATTATGACACTGAGAAACCTGGACGGGATTTTGTTCTTAGCATAGACACAAACACATGAACACTCTTAGTTTAAGACAAATCCATTTAAAAAATTAAAATAAAATAAAAAACAGTAAAATTTGAAGGGTATTAAGCACAGTTATTTTGTGGTTAAATCAGAAACAAGATTTTTTTTGGTTGGTTTCTTCAAATATTATGATCTACTTCAATACATACCTGTGAACAAGAAGAGATATCTTTAAAATTCTTTTCAAGCACAACTGATTTCGTGTCTGGACTGATGAGGTTAATTTCAAATCGCCCAACCTTAAAAATGAAAACATTCCAATTCATTTCAACTCACAAGGACCAAACATCTTAATTTGCAATTAAATATTCAACTATAATATAGACTCAAATGCTATATCCAGTTATACATATTCACATGTGCTTCATCATCCAATCCAACCAATATTTCAACTCTAAATATCAGCTGCCTCATAACATTTCTTTTTTTTGCTAAAAAATCATGAAAATTAAGTTGGTTCTAATTTACAAGAGACAAGAAACCATTTTTTTCCAGATTAAAAATGCTTGTCTTTTCACACACACACACACACACACACACACACACACGCTCAAACACACATGCAAACTTTCCTTACTTCATGATTTCTGAAAATACAAATTATTTGATTATATTTATAATCATACTTTCTCCCAAATGGTCAACAAAAAGATATATTTGCCATTGGGAAGATAAGTTAAAATTTTTGAAAATAAGCAACCATTCAGAAAAATTAACAGCGAGGACTGTGGCTAAGAAAAAGAATGAATCTGATAGCCCAAAGAAGAGGGGAAATAATTTACAAATCACCAAAGAAAAGACTATACATACTTTAATTACATGAGTAGATTTATCAAAAACAAAACAGGACAAAACAAAACTAAAGAACTTGCAAACTTCTGATAAAGTAAATATTATACACAGGGGCTGTTTACTAAGGTATGCTGTGGGTTTCCTTCTACTGGGTTCTTTACATCAGGATAAAAGGATAGCCACTCATTTTTTTTTTTAAAGAAAATTCAAATCTTACAAATTGCGGATTAGAGAGCCTCTCTACAGGGCTTTGTTACAAATTAAGCTCTATTTTAAGTGGAACATGACATTTTCTATACTCTACAACTTCAAAAACTTTGCTCTTTTTAGAGTTAAGATATATCTTTTACACCTATAACATATCCTGCACCAAATTACTGTAATCACTGATCCAGTAAATTATCAGCTCTATGATGTTTCTTTAACCTTCTCTTTTGGGTGTATTCTCATCTGAGAATACACTTATGTGCCTCTGGACTGTTCTTTTTTTAATCTCTATAAAACTTTCTCTCTTCTCCCTGCCTAATCACACTCTCTAGATCCATATCTTTAAATCCTCTATAAAATTGGCTTTCTGCAGTTATTTTTTTTAAAAAGCAACATGTATTTAAGAATCCACCTAAGGCATTACTGCTGGTGATACTAAAAGTAATCTTCCATTCTTCCTCCTTCCACCCGCTTTCCAGGACGCTCCTTTATTTTAACTGCTGTTTTCTCCATCGCTCCCTGTCCTGCTCCTTCATTTCTTACAATCCACATTCCATGTCTGCCTGTCAGCCCTTCCCTCCTTTCCTTTGCTCTTCCTCCATCTGCCTTATCTGCTTCCCAGAGAGGAAGAAATAAAAGCGGGATTGTTGCAGAATAAGGAAGTGGGAGGAGCCGGACACCGGCTGCGTCTGTCTGGCAGGGGACAGCGGACGGGGACAGGCCCGAGAGCGCCCTGCCCGGCAGCACCTGAAACAGCATGGTTCTGTTCTTCTCCGCGTCCGAGGGCTGCACGTGGCTGGGCGCGCTGGCGTGCCTCCTTCGCGGCTGCGGTTTCTGGCTGTTCTCATGAACTTTCCTTTGCAGGACCCCGGTGACGCTGCTGCACCGAGACCGGAACTCCTGCTGCTCATCAAAGCCAGAGTCTTCCAAAATCCGCTCAGGGAAGGAACACCGAGAGCTGGACAGCCCAGGCTGGCTGGCCACGGCGGGGAAGACAGCGTGGGTGTTGGTGACGCCATCCTCTTCCTCCAAAAGAATGTCTGAGGGTGAACTGGGTCCCTCGACCTCGAAGACCACCGGGTCACTGCGGGCATCGGGGTCGCGCGGCTCGCCCTGGGTCCTCAGGCGCTGCCGCTCGTGGAGGCTGAACTTTTCAATGCAGTCGTCGATGAGGCTGGATGGGGCCTTCTTGTGGGTCACGGTCACCTTTCCACAGTACAGGACTTCGAACTTCTGAGAGTTGTAAAAGGCGTCCTCACTGTCTTTGCTGGGTTTGGCATCTTCTTTCATGGCAGCTTTAGACAACTGCCTTATGCTGCTGATAACATCAGGAACCTGGAAAAGAAGGGTACATTACACACCTATTAGAATGGCTAACATCAAAAAGACCAAACGCCCACTGAGATGTGGAGACACTGAAACTCTCATACATTGATTGTATGCAGAAATGCACAATGGCACAGCCACTTCAGAAAACTGTTTGGCAGTTTCTTAGGAATTAAACATAGACTTATCTCCCACCCAGTCATTCCACATACAGAGATTTGGCTAAAAGCCCTGAAAACGTACGTCCACACAAAGGCTTATACACAAGTATTCATAGAAGCCTTAGTCATGATGCCTCCAAACTGGAAACAAACCAAATGTTCATCTGGTGAATGCTCACAAATCATCAGGGGAATGCAAATCGAAACCACAATGAGACATTACCTCACACCTGCTAGAATGATACCATCAAAAAGACAAGAGATCACAAGCGCTGGTGAGGATGTGGAAAAAAGGGAACCCTGTGCACTGTTCGTGGTAATGTAAATGGGTACATTCCACTGTGGAAAACAGTGTGGAGGTTCCTCAAAATATTAAAACTAAAACTGACATATGATCCAGCAATCCCAATTCTGGGTGTATATCGAAAGGAAACAAAATCCCAATCTTGAAAAGATATCTCTACCCCCATGTTTACCGCAGCATTGTTCATAGCAGCCAAGGCATGGAAAAAACTTAAGTGTCCAGCAGCAAATGAATGGATGAAGAAAATGTGAAACACACACACACACACACACACACACACACACACACGAACAGAATTTGGCCAAAAAAAGAAGAAAATCCTGCAATTTGTGACAACATGGATGGACCTTGAGGGCATTATGCTAAGTGAAGTCAGACAGAAAGACAAATAATACATGATTTCACTTTTATGTGGAATGTAAAATAAATTAAATACATAAATAAATAATAAATAAATAAATAAATAAAAACAGACTCATAGAAACAGAGAACAAATTGGTGATTGCCAGAGGCAAGGATGTGGGGGTGGGGAAAATGTGTGAAGTTGGTCAGGGCACAAACTTCCAGTTGTAAGATAAGTAAGTTTTGAGGATGTCACGTACAGCATGACAACTATAATGAATAATACTATATATTTCAAAGTTGCTAAGAGAGTCGATCTTAAAAGTTCTCATCATAAGAAAAAAAATTGTAACTATGTGAGATAAGTGATGCTAAACTTATTGTGCTAATCATGTCACAATAAATCCATGTATCAAATCATTATGTTGTACACCTTAAACTAATGCAACGTTATATGTCTATTACATCTCAATAAAACTGAAGGGGAAAAAGTGAATGGACAAACAAAATATGGTACATTCATACAATGGAATACTACTCATCATTTCTTACCTGGTTTACTGAAATAACCTTTCACTGGTGTCCCTTGCCCCTTCCATCTATTCTCAAAAGTCAAGAAGATTCTTTTGAAACTTAAGTCATGTTACTCAGCTGCAAATCCTCCAAGCTCCCCATTTCATTAAGAGTAAAAGACAAGATCTTTACAACGTCCTACAGAGCCCTTGTCATCTGCATATGACATATATCTACCTTAAATATGCACTGTGGCTATACATCCTCCATATGACCTTTAAAGGGTCAACCTGGATTTCCATCTTTCCAGCCTCACCTCATTTCCTCTGACCTTACTCCTACTTACACTCCCTCTCTCTCGCTCTGCTCCAGCCATATCAGTCTCCTAGCTATTCCTTAAACATGCCAGGCACACTCCTCCCTCAAGTTCTCTGAACTCCATGCTCCTCCACTGATAACTGGGAAGCTCACTCCCTCACCTCATTTAAATCCATGCTTTAAAGTTCCTTGTAAGGCCGTACCCATCCGCCATTCCTTCTCTCTCCCTCTCTCTCTCTCTCTCTCTCTCTCTCTCTCTCTCTCTCTCTCTGCCACAGCCAGTATTCCCCTGGATTTTCCCCCTACTTTGTTACTCTACATAGCACCACCTTTAACATTCTGTATAATTTATTTGCTAGAATGGAAGCTCCAGGAGGGTGGTGATTTCTTTTCTTTTTTTTCATTTTTCATTTTTTTCTAGTTCTATCCCCAGAGCCTAGAATAATTTTTGGTACACGTTAGATCCTCAATATATCTGTACTGACCAAAACAAAAACAAAAAAACACCTGTTTCGGTAATTTTTATTGTTGGAGAAAGAGGAGATCATTTCACACTCATGGTTGCTTCACATTCAGACATCTATGATCTGTCTTCAAATCTGCTAGCACCAATTCTAAATCCAGAATTTCTTCTCTTTCATATGATTATTTTCGATATATATTGCCAGAGAATTCACAGTTTAAAAATCACAACAACTTCAGCTGGCTGGTATGAGTATTTCCTATGAAAGAATAAAGTCCAGACACTATAGTTTCATTGACTCACCCTGAATAATTTACATGTCTCAGGGAAAAAGTCAGGTGTTTCGTACTAAAGCATGACCAGCAACCTTAGCTCTCTGACATTTTCTTTTTCCTTTAGTACCTAACAAGGTCCAAAGCTATGGAAACTGAGCTAGCTTACATTAAACCCCACGAAAGGCAAGATGATTCTAGTGAATTGGGCAAAGCCCTAAGATAGAATGATCCCTTCTTCCTCAAAAACCATAGTTTAATACTTCGTCTGAGTTTGCAACCCAAGAGCTCCTGAATTTTCAAACACGTCTCTATAAAAGTGAAGAATCAGAAATATTATCTGTAGCATTTTTTTGAACCTGCAGAGTTTTTATCTTGTTACAAATATTTAAATTATTTTGGTGTGGCATTCGACTTATACATATTCCACCATTGAGAGTGCAAATCAAGTGAATTCAACCTCCGTTGTGTCAATTACTCTGTATTACATGTTTGTACTTTACCATTATATTGAGAGCTCTTCTGCGAAGAACTGATTGGTGGCTGAATCTCTATGGTCTCACAGGACACTTCTTTGCAACCACAGGTAGAGGCTCAAAACGTAAATGTAGATCAGTTAATGACCATCTTATACAAGCAAAGCTCCTCACCTGGACTGAACTCAGTAATTTACTTTCCAATAAGTGGAGTTGTTAACTACACCATAAAGCACAAATTCTAATTGCCTATAAAACCTTTTCTCAGGTCACGACTAACCACACGTTTCAATGACCTGCGCTGCAGAGAGCCTGACTGTGAGACTGACCTAACAACACTCAGCTCTGTGTTTGCTTATTACTACGTGGAAGACACATATAAAAGTCAACATTACACAGCCCCTGTCAACAGAATTAGAGCCCACACCATAAGGGACACATTGACAAAGCAAGAACAGTAAAATATCCATAGTGGGAAAACCAGTTCTCAGAGGGCCATGAAAACCTTCTACTGAAGCATTTATTTAAGGGATCAATCAGAAGCAGCACAAGAGAAATAATATATCTAGTACTTGCACTTAAACATATTTTGAGAAAACAGTATTCTCCTATAGGGCAGTATTAACTGACATATATTCATATGTATATTTATATTTTTTAATGAATTTGATTCCCTGTAGGTATTGCATGTTTTAACACCTCTTTTTCTCTATTACACTGTAAGCTCTTGAGTGAAACAATGAGTTGTGATGATTTTGTGTCTTACTAGAGCTCTTTCATTTGCCCAGCAGGAAGGTTGTTCTGTGCTCAGAAGAAATTGGGTGACTATTGTCAGCAAACAGACAAATAAATAGTAGTGAATAAACTATCTAGAACCCTATAAAAGCTCTCCGGAGTGAGATAAGTTTAGCAAATTCCTGTAGATAATTCAAGAGATCTGCTAGCCCCCAAAATGGAGAGCCATGGCTTTCCACTCTGCTCAGAGCTCACCCCAACTAGGGAGTGAAAGCGTGTGTCAGAAATGTCTCCAGACGCTATAGAGCACCTCAAGCTATACACTCCAGTAACATACTCTAATTTTTTTAAACTCTGGCTGTGAAAAACGCCATTGCTCAGAATCGGCCTACATCCTGCAAAGCCTGATGAGGATTTAATGCCAATTCAAGGAGAGGTTTTTATTCTGTGGCAGTGCATAATATTTACCATAAAACAAAACAAAACAAAAATACTCTACCACACTAGAGCATCTATCCCCAGCTTTACAATATTTTTTTGGCTATCCTGCCTCCCACAGTTTCCACACCAGTAAAGGGGACAGGGGAAACTAGATAGATAGTTGGTCAATAAGGTCTCAGCCAGATCCAAATTTCTGTGGGTTTATTTTTGCAATGACGTCAATCCAGGAGCAAGATAATGGACATTAAAAGGTGATGGAAAATCATCTCTAATGAAGCCAAAAAATATCCTAAGTCATTGAAATTATTCATTTCCATTAATATATAATAATCAATTCAACAAATGATGAAATGAATGAGACTGTTTTTCAAATGCTTCATATTTTAAAAAAGCACAGTGCCACCTTTAGCTAGTATTTTGTCGTTACACTTCAGTAATCTTATTAAAATAATTTAGATTCAAGCATCAAAATTCAGACATTAAAACAAGTCCTCAATCTAGAGAAAAAATTGCTACTAGACCCCTACCTGTCATGCTGTTGATTCTCATTTATTATCATAATTAATTATCACACTCCAAGAAATTCAGGGGGTACATCAAAATTATATTTTGCCTGACTTCAGAAGAAAACAAATTGTACAACTACAACACAATAATGTTTCAAGATCTAAGCAAACACAGGGTGAAAATCTAGATCATTAAAAGCACAAGGAAAGGTACCTTTGGTCAGGAATGCAGTTGAAAGTTTTTCTCCAAGAGCACTGAGTATACCAAATTGATTAATTCTCAGTAGTAGTCTTCTGTCGCACTTAAGAAGTTCTCTTTCTTTTTAAATAAGTCAGCAGTGATATCATTGTATTTGTTAAACTGCATGTTATCACTGTGCAGCCAGTTATAAAACTGTCCAGGAATAACCGTTCTTGCTTCAAAAGTAAAGTATTTCCTGACTCTGCAATCAGGAAACACACTGATTATTTAGTACTAAAGAGCAGAGGGTTTACTTTTCTTTAAAAAAAAAAAAAAAAAAAAACATTTTAAATTTGACAGCCATTGTTTTCCTTATGCTGTTTAAATAATCTCAAGTGTGTCGTACTCGTTAATAATGAAGGTTAAGAGAAGATTCATCTACAGTACAATGTCTTTTTTCCTCATAAAGTTCATTGATAAACAGAAAAACTTCAGCAAACATTTAAAATTGGATACAAATACAAATGTGAGAATAAGCTTCTTAAAACATACTTAAAGCAAAAAGAAACTGGGTAATTCGTTTTATAACTGATATGAGCTTCACTGCTTGATTCCTTATTAATCTTCATAATAATTATAGTAAGCACAGCAAAATTTAAGTAAATACAAAAAGGAAGGAAAAAGTGTAAAAAATATTTGAGGAAAACACTAGGAAACATTTCCAGTAAACTGAAAAAAGACTGCCTAAAGAAAAGAACTAACAATTTAAAATAGTCTCAATCAAATAAAGATAGTATGGAAAAGAAATATTTGCTTTGGAAATAATGCATTCTTTGAGGAAGAGAGTAGATTTGCTTTCTAATTATGTTTTACTTAAGAAACTATTAAGATCAACTCAGCATTTTGAGAGAAAAATACTAATTTGGTCATTTAATGTTATAATTTCTATTTGGCTTTTTAAATCTCATTTTCAATCAATAGAAAGTGATCAGAAGGTATACATACATCATGAAATAGCTCACTTACATTAAGGAAGCACTAACCATTACCTAAGAGCCCATGAGGTTTTTCCAGCCCATTACTTCAGAATTAGTCTGTTTTGTCGTTTTTTAAGGTGAGGCTGTCTGACAATCTTAATAAGAAATAAAACTGATTTGTAAACCATTTCCACTTTTATCCGAAAGTTCTTAGTGATTCTTTGTATTTAGCTAAAAATAGAAATTATTATAAAATAGAATAGAAATGTTCATAATTATTATGAACATTTAAAAGAGGTCTAATTTTCACTAGATGTAGATTAAAAATCAACTAGAATAATATAGTGATTTTAAAATTACAGAAGTTTAAAACTAAAAGTGCCCTTGGAATTCTTTGGTCATCACTATCTTGTTTTACAGGTGTGGAAACAAACTGTTCACATCAAAAGTAAAGAACTAAATAAAGAAGAAAATAAGGAGATCACAAGAAAACAAGACTAGCAGGGCCAAAGAAAGCAGGATGTCTCTGCAGCTTACACCCCAGTCGTATAAGTTACTTGGCTTTTGAATCTTGGGATTGAGCCAAAACAGTTTCCTCTCATAGCAGGCTTTAGTTCTTAGATATTCTCAGTCACTTTGCTTTAAACTCCTTTTTGGCTCAACTCCTCTCTAATTGCTGCTTTCTTGGTGGCTTCTGAGTTAGATTAAGCATCCAAGAGAGAAATTCCTTAAATTTCTCAGCTAAGTTCTCCCCTCCCTTTGGCTTATCATATAGTTGAATTCCCTCTCTGGTAGATATGACTTGTGCCTTTATGACCATTCCAAATTTGCAAAAGTGATCAGATAGAAAATATATGAGGGTAACTCAGAAGAAATCCAGGAAATCTTGCAACTGGATTAAGAGAATGGAATGTCCTCAGTAGTATTATAACTGAGTTTAGTGCTTGAGGAAATGATGAGAATAACAAGACAGAAGATGGGGTGGTGATAAGAAGTCAGATGGTAGCAGACAGGCAAGCACAGTCCTTTTCAAATTCCCTTTCAAAAGCAAAATCATTATTTTAAAAGTGGATTAGTCCACAGCATGGCATATTAGAAAAGTACATAACATGCAGTTAGAGGTCTTGAGTTTAAAGCCCAATTTTTAATGCCTATTATTGTCTGTGGAAAAGACACTATATCTTTCTCGGCCTCTGGTTTTTCTTCTGCAAAATGGGAACTACCGTGTTTATTTCAGAGATAAGCTGGGAAATTTAAATTAAATATGCAAATGTTCCTGACACAGTGCTGGGATACTGGAAATATTAAGTAATGTGTAATTATATCAAAAATGTAAGTTAGATTTGCATTGTGTAAGGAGATGGAAGAAGTGAAAACATGCTGCTAAGTCGGAAAACATTGCTTTCATGAAATTTAAATTGTAGCAGGGGGTATATAATAAATAAATAAAATACAAAGGATTTTAGACAGTGAAAAATGCCAAGGAAAAATATAATACAGGGAAAGGGAACAGAAAATTTGGAGTGACAGAATAGTTCCAACTTTAGAGAAAGGACTCACTATAAAATATTTAAGTAAAATTCTGAGGTCAACAAGGAAGTGAGCCATACACATACCTGCGGGAGGAACATTCCCCAGGCAGATAGAACATCAAGTACCAAGGCCTTGAAGCAAAAATTTGCCTGGCTTGTTCAGGGAACTTCAAGGAGCCAGTGTAGTTGGATATGAGTTAGTGAGCAGTTTATGGAAGAGGCATTGTGGAAAACAGGGGGCA
This sequence comes from Rhinolophus hipposideros, assembly GCF_964194185.1. Taxonomy (NCBI): domain Eukaryota; kingdom Metazoa; phylum Chordata; class Mammalia; order Chiroptera; family Rhinolophidae; genus Rhinolophus; species Rhinolophus hipposideros. The sequence continues at coordinate 80,873,031 of NC_138050.1, read as the reverse complement.
TCAAAATCATGCAGCGCCTTGAAACGATTTTGGCTTTCACTCAGTGAGACAGAAAGGCTGCTGAGTTATGTGTTTAAAGGATCCCTTTGGCTGCTGTGTGGAGAATAGATGTAACAGTGATGGGGCAGGAGCCTACTGTACCCATCCAGGGTGAACCAACAGTGGTTCACACAGGAGCAACAGCAAGGGAAGTGGAAAGAAGCTTCAGGTCTCTGGATATAATTTTAAAGGCACAGTAAAGATGATTTGTTGAGGGATCTATTGAAGCATATAAGAGAAGGAGAAGCAGAATGGGTGAACTTTAAGGGTTTTGGCTAGAGGAACTAAAAAAATGGAGCATCAGTGAAACAGGTTGAGGGAGGTAGTTGTCTTAAAGAGAGCAGGAGCTTAGTTCTGGACATGTTAATTTTGAGAAGCTTAGAGACATCCAAGGAGAGTGTCAGTAGGCAGTTGAATATATGTGTCTAGAGCTCAGGAGACAGAATAGAACTAAGAAAGAAAAAAATGGAAGGTATTAACATATAGATGTTATATAAAGCCGTGAGATAAGATATGTTCATCAAGAGACATATCTTATAGTATAGTTGACAGAGAGAGCAGGAATGCAAATGAGAGAGAGAGAAAGAGACAGAGAGAGAGAGAGCACGCGCAATATCTCCAGAAACCAACCCCTGAGGCACACAACGTTTATAGTTTGGAAAGTGGAGAGATATAAGCAAAGGAAAATACAGCAAGAGCCAGGAGTAAAACCAGGTGACAATGGTATCCCGAAGAAAAGTAAGAAAAAAAAGACAAGTAAGAAAGGTTTCCAAGAAGAAGGGAGTAATGAATATGAGATCTTATGTGTCTTTGACAAGAAAAGTTTTGATGGGGGCTTACAGCATACGTCTTATGGAGTAGGTTCCAATGAAAACTTCAGGAACAAAACCCAAAACAATAGGCACAGAAAATCTATTAGGGCAGTAGTTGAGAGAGTTCTCTCATAGACGGAAAAAATGCCAGCTTCCAAAAGAGAATATCTAGTAGTAAATGGGGACATTGGTGATCTAGAGAAAGAAGGTAGAATTGCTGACAATGTCCTTAAGTAGACAAGAGGAGACAGAATCTAGGGAACAATGAAAGTTTGAACTGACCCACAGGCATGCACAGTTCATTTCAAAGGGAAAGGCAGAATATAAAAGCACAGATGCAGCAACACATGGTGGTGGGAGTTTGGAGAATTTCTCCTCTGACTATTTAAATTTCCTCAATAAAATAGAAAACATGATCATCAGCTAATAGAGAAGAAAATCAAACACAGTATTGAACATTGAACATTTCACTGACTATAGGTAAAATTGTGAAATGAAGTGATCTTTCGAACCCTTGGACTACGCTTTCTAAGCCCCAATGATGTCAAAATGTGACCCCCTACAACACTTTCATAGGGAAATGTGCATTTTATGTTGATGAGACCCACAATTTCAAATGCAGCATAGCTCTTGACTCAACTACAAAGTACTTTCAATGTGAGATCAACCTACTTCCTGTTTCTTCTAGATGCTTTCTAGTCATCAAATTGATCCTGTTATTCGCTTCATGCTCACATTTTTTAAAGGGTACAATTCACAATCAAGAACTCTCTAGCCATGCTAACTAAGGAAAAGAAAGAGGAAACACATTACTAATATTAGAAATGAAAAAAGGGACATCGCTACAGATCCCATGGAAATTAAAAGCACAATAAAAGAATATTATGAACTCTCTATGCCCAGAAATTTGATATCCTAAATGCAATAGATCAATTCCTTGAATGACACAATCTGCCAAAACTCACACAAGAAGAAACAGATGATCTGTGTAGTCCTACATCTATTAAATAAATTGAATCAATGATTACTTGATTACAATGATTACTATGCCCAGCTGGGTTCAATGGTCAATTCTATAAAACTTTTAAGGAAGAAATTATACAAATATTCTACAATCTCTTTCAGAGGAAAGAAGCTGAGAAAATACTTCCTAACTCATTTTGTGAAGCCAGTATTAACCTAATACCAAAACCAGACAAAGACATTACAAGAAAAGAAAAACTATAGACCAATACCTCTCATGAACTGAGGTGTAAAAACCCTAAACAAAATATTAGCAAATCGAACACAAAAAGGAATTAGAAAAATTATACACCAAGACTAGGTGGGATTTATGCCAGGTATGCAAGGCTGGATCAGCATTTGAAAACCAATTAATGTAATCCATGACATCAACAGACTAAAAAAGAAGTCACATGATTATAACAATAGATGCAGAAAAGGCATTTGATAAAACTCAAACTCCATTCATTACAAAACCTCTCAGAAAACTAGAACCACAGAGAAACTTTCTCAACTTGTTCAAAACTAGCTACAAAAAAAACCTAGGTAACGTCATACGTAATGGTAAGAAATTCAAAGTTTTCCAGTTAAAATCAGATACAAGGTAAGGATGTCCCCTTCTTACCACTCCTTTTCAACATCACATTGGAAGTCCTTGATAATGCAATAGAGCAAGAAAGTAAAACAAAAGGCATAAAAATGGGGAAGGAAGGAATAAAACTGTCTTTGTTCTCAGATGACATGATTGCCTGCGTAAAAAATTTGGATGAATTAACAACAAAAACAACCTAGAACTAATAAGCAATTATAGCAAGGTTGCAGGATTAACATACAAAAGTCAATTGCTTTCCTATACGCCAGCAGTGAACAAGTGTAATTTGACATTAAAAACACAATATCATTTACGTTAACACCCTCCAAAATTAAATACTTAGGTATAAATTTAACAAAACCTGTACAAGATCTATATAAAAAAAATCACAAAACTCTGATAAATATAATCAAAGAAAAACTAAATAAATGGAGAGATAGTCCATGTTTACGGTTAAGAAGATTCAATATTTTCTATATGTCAGTTCTTCCCAACTTGATCTATAGGTTCAATGCAATTCCAATCAAAATCCCCAGCATGTTATTTTATGGATATTGACAAAGTGATTTTAAAGTTTATATAGAGAGGCAAAAGACCTAAAATAGCCAACACAACATTAAAGGAGAAGAACAAAGCTGGAGGACTGATGCTACCTGACTTCAAGACTTACTACAAAGATACAGTAATCAAGACTGTGTGATATTGGTGAAAGCATAAGCAAATAGATCAATGGAACAGGATAGACAGCCCAAAAGTAGACCAACCTAAATAAAGTCAACTGATCTCTGACAAAGTAGTAAAGACAATACAATGGAGTAAAGATAGTCTCTTCTCCAAATAGTGCTGGAACAACTGGACATCCACATTCAAAAAACAATGAAACTAGATACAGACCTTCCTTACACCATTTATATGAACTAACTCAAAATGGATTATACACCTATATGGAAATTTCAAAACTATAGAACTCCTAGAAAATAACAGGAGAAAACCTAAATGACCTTCAAGATGGTGATACCTTTTTAGAAACACCGCTACCAAAGACACGATCCATGCAATAACTGATAAGCTAGACTTCGTTAAAATTTAAAATTTCTGCTCTGCAAAAGACAATTTCAAGAGAATTATAAGATAATATTTGACAGAAAATATTTGCCAAAGACATTTCCGCTAAAGGTCTGTTATCCAAAGTACACGAAAAACTCTTAAAACTCAACAAAGAAAACAAACAACCTGATTTAAAAAAGAAGCCACATACCTCAACAGATACCTCAGCAAAGAAGATATACAGATGACTAATAAGCATATGAAAAGATGCTCCACATCATATGTCATCAGGGAAATGCAAGTTGAAACAACAATGTGATGCCACTGCATACCTATGAGAATGGCCAAAATCTAGAACACTGCCAACATCAAACGCTGATGAAGATGTGGAGCAAGAGAAACTTTCATACACTTCTGGTGAGAAAGCTAAATGGCACAGCCACTTTGAGAGCGAGGTAGTTTGACAGAAAGATGTTTACAAATTTAAACATACTTTTCCCATATGACATAGCAGCTCAGGCTCCTTGGTATTTATTCAAAGAAATTGAAGAGTTATATTCACACAAAAACCTGCACACCGATGTTTATAGCAGCTTTATTCAAACTGCCAAAAATTGGAAGCAACCAAGATGTCCTTCAGTACATAAATAGATAAACTGTGGAACATTATTTAGCACCAATAAGAAATGAACTATCAAGCCATGAAAAGATATGGGGGAATCTTAAATGCATGTTAATAAGTAAAAAAAAAAAAAAAAAAAGAAAGAAAGAAACCAACAAAAAAAACCATCAATCTGAAAAGGCTCTATACTATATGATTCCAACTATATGACACTCTGGAAAAGGCAAAACTGGAGACAATGAAAAGAAGTGGGGGAAGGAAGAGGCATGACTAGGCAGAACACAGAAAAATTTGTAGCAGTGAAAATACTCTGTATAATATTATAATGACGGATGTATGTCATCATACATTTGTCCAAACCCAAAGCTGTACAACACCACGTGTGAACCCTGAGGTAAACTATTTACTTTGATCATACTGCCAATGTAGGTTTACCCTTGGTAACAAGTGCACAATTCTTGTTAGTCATTCTGACGACTATGGGGGAAGCTATGTATGTGCAAGGGCAGGGCTATATGGTAAATCTCTGTACCTTCCTCTCACTGTGTCATCAACCCTAAAGTGTTCTTAACAGAAAAAAATAAGTCTTCCCACAAAAAACTATTTTAGATCAATACCATTTGCATTTACTTCAAGAAACACTAGAGGGAGCTTTCCCACATGAACTAGTTTACCTGAGCCAAAAAAAAAAATAAAATAAAAAGGCTTTTTGTAATACTAAAAAATGCTGCTGTTTATAAAATATTATTACTACTGCTCCCATTTTAGGCTTATATAATTAACAACTGGCAAGTAAATTAACTGGAATTTTCTCTTATTAGACAAGTTTGGCAATAAAATTAAATTAATTTAATTAAATTCGACTGAAAAAAATAAAGCATATCAAAGTCAGCACTTGATGATATTTAATCGGTTAGATATTTTCAAACAGGACATAATAAACATAAAAAGAAAGCGTTTTGCTCTTTTATTGTGATACATGAAAGTATAAAGTCCTCTAAACAAAATGCTAAAACCGGACACTTAATAAGTAGTTGTTACTTATGAAATGTCATAACTTATGAGGAGAGACCTTTTTGAGCAAGGCTTAGTTGTGAAATGGAATGGGCCTTGGGAAAGGAGGCAAGGGAGCAAAGGCTAAGCCCAGGGGGATCTGGACGCGACAAGTTCTGGCTGAGATCAGTAGATAAAGCTGTAATAGTATCAGGAAGCAAAAAACACCATGGGTTTCTCAGAAACCTATTTTTGTCTTGGTCTTCTGTATAACTTCAGATATTTACACACAACAGAGTTTTCACTTTGCTCATGAAAATAATACAGCATTCTTGAACTTTTGTTCAGAGACGTCCACATTATCATTAACCACTGCATGTGCGTGCGTCTCTCTTCTTCCAAGAAGGAAAGTACTGTCTGCTACCCAAGGATAAAAAGAAAACCATGCGTTCACCTCCCTCCAAAATTAGGCTGGAAAGAAAGGCAACACTAAGTAACCAGATGCCTAATCTCTGACGTGGGCTTGCCCTTTCCAGGGTGAAGGAAAAGCACTGTCTCCACATGGTGACTACCCACGCTGGAGCTCTAAACTGCACTACATGGAACCCTCATAACAGCATTAAACTACTAAAACTACAGAAGTCATAATGGAGTATGTCTGACAGTCACTCCGAGGGAAATAAAAAACTAACACGTACAATGAAAACTTGTGCCAAGACTGTCCTTTGTGACCCTTCTTCCTTCCTCCTGTTTGCAATTCTAAGGAACTTTACCTAGAAAAGTAATTTGTTTCTGGCCAGAAAGGACTGTTTTTCAGAGCTTGTAGTGGCTGCTAAAGATAGTACTCTTTGCTCATTAAGCATCAAAGACGCTCTTCCCCCCCTTCTCTTGTGTGGTCTGGCTAAATGACACCAGGGGAAACCATATAATGATTTATGTGACTCAACCCATTTTCCTGTCATCCTTAATTGCAAAAAAGAAGGAAAAACTTTAGCCTTTCAGAGTCCTGGAGAAAAAAAAAAAAAAAATATATATATATATTCCTCCTATGCACCCTGCAGACATCTGGAAACCAGATTAATAAATATAGTACGTCTAAAGCAATAACTCCCTACCTTTGAAGTCTCTGAAGTGTCACCATGTTGCTTGAAAGTCATGTGGAAGAGTGAAATGCCATGACGAGCCTTTGCCCGGCACAAACCAGGCCCTACCCTTCCCTGGACTTACCCTGTGGACAGAGATCTACTCTTTCCTTCAACGAAAGTCAATCACATGACACCTTTACCTTTCAATTAATTGATCTTTCATGATTTATTAAGATTTCAAGTAAACTTTGGTAACTCAGTATATCAAAGCCCCCCAGAAGTATTTTTACTTATCAACTTTACTTATCAAACATTTAACTGCCAAATGTTAATTACTTGAAGGAAACTCTCTCTTTAGAATTTTAAATGGAATGCATAGCACAAAATATTCTTCATGATGTAATAGCCTTAATTTTCTAATACCCAAAATGCTTCCTCATATCAATACTAAGAGAATGAATGGTTGCAGCAATGCTTCAATGCTGACATTACAATCAACATGACTAACAAATGAAAAAAATTAAGGAAATCTGGTTATTAGCTACTAATAATTAGCTTGTAGGTGTGATAATGTGGCCAGAATTCATTTTCATTAAAATTTCCAAACGAGGGATCTACCTGAGCGGTGTCTTGCAAAAATTCACAAGTTCAAACTCAGAAAGCCAATTCAAGACAAACTAGCAGCCCTTGTTTCTTCATACAGAGACAGGTTTCAAGGAAGAATATGACTCTTTTCTTAAATCGTTTCTCAACGACTCAGCAACTGAAATAGGCCTGTTTTATCTAAGTAGCACCTACTTAATTTAGTACAAGTGGTTCTAGTGGATGCTGCCAATCTTTGCACTCCCCCCTTCACCCAATCTCCTCACCATCCACAAAGTAGATCACAGTGAAGGGCATGTAATCCAAGTTCAACCGGTGGCAGCGAGAGGGGTGGGCACGAGACCCAAATCAAGTCAGAGTCGCTCCCTAATGTTTTCCAAACAGAAGATGAAACACAGCTGCTTCCTATCTGAGGTCAGAAGCTATTGAAGGAGTCAGTCTGGGACGACAGGTGACCATCTCCCGTCACTGAAGAAGGCCTGTCTGAAGTAACATAAAATGAAACGTACAGGAAAAGAGAATTAAAACCAATATATGGAGAGAAAGAGTCCTGGTAGGGTCCCGTCTCTGGTTGTAGACACCTTTGGAAGAAGTGTGGCTCATGAGCTGTGGGTCTCCTCCAGCTCTGGGGGCCACTCAGGATCCTTTCATAGGGGTGGTGGTGTTCACCCATGCATCTAGAAGTCCTGACTAGTATGCACGTCTAGGAGAATCACTGGGATTGGGTCCATCGCCTTTGACTGAATCCCAAAACAGCAATTGGTTACACAAAACAGAAGCTTACTGCCTTCTCACGCAAAAGTCCAGTTAGGGATGAAAGTCTGTTTTGGTACTCCATTGTGTCATTAAATATCAAAGACTCAGGTTCCTTCTATCTTGTTCTGCCTTGGGAGCCTCTACCTCATTGCCCAAAATACTGGCAACTGTTTTCCAGGCAGCAAGACACGAACAAGGAATGAATAAAGAGAGCAAGTGGTATTCCCCTTCCCTAACACACACACACACACACACACACACACACACACACACACACAATGGACACTCTTTCTTAAGGAAGCTGACACATAAAAATATTCTATTTACACACCACTGGCTAGAACTAGCTGAATTCCTAGCAGCAAGAGAAGCTAAGAAAGGTGGTCCTGACTCTGAATGGCCATGTACCTGGCTTAAAATTATATTACTACGGAAGAGAGAACAGATCAGGAACAACTTGCATTCCTAAGGGTCAATCATTGTCAACAATTCAACAGAAAAAAAGTGTCTCTCAGAGCTCTTCAACCAAGTAAAGCTGAGGTTAGGTATAAGTCAGAATATTTAAATCAAGTTATGGATCTAAAAAGAAAAGACTCATGTCAAAGCTGCAGAAATATGTACTTAATAAAGACGAGAGTAGATGTTTTGAAACTCTCCCAAATTGAAGAAGCAGAAAACCTTACGACCAATCCTCTAAGACAGTCATGGGACTATAGCTTCTCACTCAAAGATATAATAATAAAGCACTTCTGATAGTAATACTGGTGAGCTACATCGACAGTCATCACTGAAGTTTAGAAATATTTTTAATCATGTTAGTCTGGTGGTCTTTAAATCAACTTTTACATTTCTACAGAGATAGCCATGGGGCAACAACCCACAAATAACCACCTAATACTTATTTCAACCGTAGTATGCCCCTGCACATAGTATTCTGGTGTAGTCACAAAGCAATGAGACTAGTTAATAAATAAAATTAAAATTAAATCCTTAATTATGTTTTATCTTGGGAACTATAGATTCAATTCATTCCAATAGGCCAAGCACAAGGAACATTACTTTTTAAACCCACATTTATTTTATTACAAAAATTGATGGAGCAGCTGAGAGTTAACTGTGCTGTCTGTCACTTTTCATTTCAATCACCAGGTATGTATTATATACATTTCTGTCTTCATAAATAGTATTACTAGGTATAATATAAGTGTTTCTGTCCAATGTAAAGTGTGAACATCATTATCTTCAATGTAATACTGTAGGGCCCCCCTGTTCCTAGCCAGCTGCTAAATAAATATCAAAACCTATCTGTACCATAAAGAACCTTCAACTGAGACAGTTAAATGTCAAATGTGCCCCTATATTGTTTCCAGGAAATACAACATTTTATGATAGCCGAAGCCCTACAAGAATAACTGTTCTGGCCATCTATTTTCTTTTGTAGACTTTGTTCTCCAAGACTACAGAAGGAGAGATGTAACACACAAATTACTTTTTGATTCTTTACTAACACCAGAAGAAAATGTCTCAGCAATTTTCTTTAATGCACTTTTCAAAGTGGTCCTGAAAGCCAATGGGAACAAAAAGGCCCAGTTGCATCAATTACTTGATACAAATATCTATGTACCACCCCATGGACCCTACAACTATTCTTCCAAACAAGAATGAGCAAAAACAAAGACATTCAGTTACTCTCCGGCTATTCAAGTCTGATTTCACCGATAAAGATGAGTCAAACTTGAAAGAATTTGAATTACAAAAATATTTTAATGATATTCTAGTATATTAAAAATCAGCATATATATCAATTAAACGTGGCCTAATAGAATTCACTTGTAAACTTGCTTCAATGAATACATAAATATAGCATGTGATTATATATTAATAACCTGTAATATATACTTCTAATTGATAGAAACCATTCCATGTCTTAAGTTTCTCTTTTGAAATATAAAAATATTATGATCAGGGGTTTCCTATCTTAAAAGTTTCAAAGCCATAAAATGTAATTCTTGTAATATGTTAAAGAGCAATACATTAGTACTATAATTATGTCCAGCATTTTGTTAGTGAAAAGTCTATCAATGTGATTTTACTCTTTATCCTTTATTCCACATTAGCCTCTCTTTTCCATATATTCCAACTTGTATAATAAACATTCATCAATATATTTTAAATTTTATTTTACTAAAACTTGGTCGAAATTATTAAAAATTCTTCAAATGCATATTAAACCTGTGTGAATGATTAGAAACTGTTTTAAAGTGATCAGCATATGTAAAATATTACAAAAACCACCTACTCATTCTTGTGCTGCTTCCTCTCCATCCCTAGATTTTTATAAAACTCTATAGCTCAAAAAAGGAAACAAGTAAATGAACAAACAAACAAACAAACAAACAAAATCATTGAACTAATTACCTAACGATGGGAGAAAACAATAAATAGTGGGAAAGATTCATGATGGTAATCAGTGACACAGCTAGAAATTTGGGGATTACAATGAAATTTTCTCTTTTATTAACCAGAAGTAAAATAGATATCTGACTCTCCTTCAGTACAGGCAATAACATAATGGTGAAGGAAAACAGATGTTCACAGTAAAAATAACTGCTTAAGAATCTGTGCTAAGATTTTTACATTATTCATTCCCACAACTCTCCATATAGGCTCTATTAATCTCACTTGCAAAAAAAAAAAAAAAAAAGAAAAAAAAGAAAAGAAAAGAAAAGGAATATCTTATGAATTTTTCTATAAATTTAAATCTGTTCCAAAAAATAAAAGTATACTAAAAATAACAAATTGTAAAATTGGTGATCAGACATGTCCTAAGTGTCTAATTGTTTCAGCTTTAGAAGATACAGATAAAATGAATGTACAATTTAAGAGAATAATAAGCTTTTTAGTACACTTTAGAATTTCCACAGTACTTTTCAAAGCTTTAAATATAAGCCTCTGAAAAACTTTCAGGATTTCCTATGTGGCAGCTTTACTAATATTGATGCTGACTAGTTAAACGTATTACTTAACAGTCCTGGCTTCTTCTTTAAAGAGTAGACAAATTAATTTAGGTCTTTAGAGCCCTTTTTTTAAAAGTATATAAATACCTCCATCGTATTACACTAAAATTGAATTAACATCAGAAGAGTCCACAAATACCCCTATAATTTACTCTGTAAGTAAACAAGAAAATGAAAATTCAGTGAAGCTAAACAACTTGTTCAAAGTCAGAAAGCTAAATTCTCACTCGATGTACACAAATGTAAATTTTATATACACAGAGATCTTTTCAGTATACCTCTGTTTAAAGAAGGTAAATCTCCAATGTTTGTTGAAATCAATATCTTCGATGCCAAATATCACTAGGTATCCGTGTATATTCATTTGTGTAACTATCCATTTAAAGTCTGGCAACCTCAGTAAATTTTAAGGAGGATGACAGCAGGAGGATGCAGTCTGGTCCCCCAGTGTACACTCCATATCTGCCACAGAGCCTAACATGAACTCAGTACTCAGCAAATACTTGATGATTGAATACATGCTTTGGGAATTCAACAGCCTCTTATTTAATATGGAATCTTATAGGCCAAAATGGCAATCTGACTGATATCTATTACAAACATACAACCTATCAAGATGTTGAGCAAAGAGTAAACACAGAAGACTTTTGATGGTTAATTGATATTAGATGATCTTGGGGCCTTTTACAGCCTCATTGCAGCAAATGATACCTCAGCTTCAGAGAGTACCTTTTTACTATCCTGGTCAGGCAACTACACACATTCATCATTGATGACAAAATTATAATATCCAAATAAAAGCTAACATTTAATAGGATAAGTTTAGTTCAGTTGACTTTTCTATTAAAAGGCAGACACTTTAATCTGAGAGGTCTGTCTCTAAAATGGTAATGAACTAGATAAGTAAGATTAATTTTTTTTAAATCTTCAAGGGATATATCAGAATTTACAAACAATCAACTTTCCTGAATTCTTTAAGTAGAAATTATCTCCCTCCTACCCATGGCACAGAGTAGGCACTCAATCAATATTTATTGAATAAACCACTAAAACATTTTCTTTTTATCCTCATGGTACACATTACATTCTGACATATTTAATTTGTCTTCTTGCCTTATGGCTCCTACAATATTCTAAATTCCTTGCTTGGTACTCTTATCTCATGTATATCCAGGGCACACAGATTGTCAGCTTTCCTGAACTATTCTTTCTCATCTCCTACTCTCCAGCTCTTAAATCATTTCTAAACTTATATCCCGGCAGCTAACTAAGTCCTTTCTGGACACACTTAGAGAACTGCATCAAATTAACCTGACAGCAACTCTCCAGTTTCTCAAGATGTATACTTCAATTTAGCGACATGAAAAAATGAAGGAACAATATTTTTTTAAAAAAATGATGCTACTGCAAAAGGTAGGACTATGAGCCCAATGATTTGACCTTTCAATTATAATAAAATATTTCTTTATATAGATACCAGTTAATGTTTTGTGTTTTTTTTTTTATGATTAATCTACAAGTTTGTGGATTGATTCAGAAAAAAAAAATTGGGGAAACAGTATTCCTTCAACATTTCTGAAATAAACAAAACAAACGTAATCATTACATGAAAAAAAGAAAAACTCCAGGTATGATTAAAAGAACCTAAGGAAAAATCTTTCAGAAAACCCTTGCCTTTGTTAAATACCCCTAAAACTTTTGCTAGCCAACAAGTATTGGAAAAACATATAAGCTCTCTTTTAGCTCAGTGAATAGAATATTAAGAACATAAAAACATCACTCATAAATCTCCCATGCAAATTGCCTCCAGAGCACACCAGAAGATGATAAAATGTCCTCAGAGAATGTCCTCAGAGAACCAGAGAACCTAAACAAGAAAGAACAAAGCATACTATTCTACCACCTGGGAGGGCCTTTTGCCCAGTTTCCCCAAGCTGATACAATTCCTCCTCCGGGAAATTTCCCTCCATGGCCCTATCCAACTATGCCCAACCCAAACCCAATAGCAGCATCAGGCCCTTCCAAATCGTCCATAGTACATAATGTACCATATTTAGTCACCAGATGGTATATGCTTCTCCCACAGTTGTGTCTTATGCCTTTTTATCCATTCCTAGCATGAAGCATAGCACATATACCTCACAATCAATTTATGTTTGCAAAATGAATGAGCAAACAAATAATCAAAGAGAAAATGGTGGTTCTGCTCACCTTCTTAGATCAGAAAACAGGTTCTTTCCTGAACCTAGAGTGTTTTCATTTGGGAAGATAGTGCTAATGAAATTATGAACACCACCTAAAAGCAGGTGTCTGCTCTAAAAAGAAAAACTGCTAAGAGCCGTTGCATACCCATGGCTAATGAAAATACATGAACAATTTATAAATGAACATTGGGGACAGATAGCTCTTTGTAAATAATGTTTCCTGTGGACTTACTTTGTGCACTTTCTAGATAATAACAGCTCACATTTATCCAGTACTTGTTATGTACCAGGCACTATTCTAAATGCTTTAGATACGCGTATTTTATCTCCTTTAATCCTTACAACCATCTTTTGAGTTAATTCTATTACTACCTTCATTTTACTGATAGGAAACTGCCCTAGATTCTGCAAATTTGCTTAACCCACTCACTAAATCGTGTTAACTGAATCAAGAAAATAAATATGACAATTTTCAATCTTGAGAGGATGAGATCAAAGATTGCGTGATTATACCAGACATTATAGACATCAAACACTGGGTTTCTGTGACAATGTTTGTTTATGATTAAATGTGTATACCATAAAGCCACCATGTCCTGCTATGATCTTAAACAATATACAGTATTTTGATAACATCCTCATTATAATGCTATCTTACAAGGCTTATTCATAAGTACAACACAGAAAAACAAAAGGATTAGTAATGTACGGCTGCATTATCAAACATCTAATACGAGTACCTACTGGATCAAGCTACCAGTAACACCATCTTAAGTATGTAGATTCAAACTACCACATAAAGTGTTAGGCAATACTTTTGGACCACAAACCATAACTATTATTTAGCCCCTCTAAAAATGCGCTGTAAGAACAGTTTTTATGACCACATTCTACACTTTTTATGTGCTTTCATAAAAATGACATGCTGTAGAACAATAAAATGTGGTTTTTATATAGCTTAGTTGTTTTCTTTAATGATACCTGCATGTTATAAAATAAAATCATAAAGACAAGCACAAATAAGAAAATATTCATCCAGAGATTACCACTACTGAAATTTTAGTGAGCCTCCCTTCAGACATCTCTTATAGGCATATAAGTTAGTGCAGGTATAAAATGTTGCAAAATAGGGTCCTTCTGAAAACAGTTTTGTGACATCCCCATCCTCACCCCCACTTTGTGCTTGAAAACACGGCTTAGGCACTTTTCCATGTCAATAATTATATACTTGATCATCATTTTTAAAGTGCTTCCAAGAATGGCGATTCTCATGCTTTATTATTGTTGAGAGACTTGTAAGAGTTTTTCTCTGGCTCTATCTACCAATATTTACCATTTTAGAAAATACAAATGAGAAAATTTTAAATATTTATTTATTTGTTCATTTAAAACAACAATAAATCATACATACTACTCTAAGTGACATGCCTTATGTTTTTCTATTTTTCTAAGTGATATATTTTTATAGACGGTAACTTAATTTTTTAAAACGAAACAAAATTTGTGAGAAGTTTGGTATTGTTTTACATTTTTTGCAAGTCCCTTTAACAGCTAACTTAATAGAAGGCAGCTGGACTCTCTTATCTGTTTCTGTATTCAACTTGCAGCAATATGTTGCTTTGGTTAAAGCATATGAAGAAAGTCCAGCCTCACACAAACATATATAAATGGAAAAAGGAGGACTTCTAAGAGCTTTTTCAGATAATTACAAATATTCTCTTTGACACTAGCCCCAAATCCAATAAATGATAGTTTTTTTTACAGGTCTGTTGCAATGTGAAATCTGAAACTGTATCAGTGAACTTTCTGTACTCTGTTCCATTAGAATCCATTTCTTTTTCTTGAACTTTGAATAGATCTTTTATCAAAGCATGACTTTATAACTCATGCTTCGGTCTTTTGGAAAATATTGGTTCATGGAATTATACAAAGGTTGACATTGATACATTTTCTTAAATGTTATCAAGATATCATACATGTTAATATCATCACAAGTCTCATCAGAAGTCTTTAGTATTGGCAAGCTCACAGTTATAAATGTTTTTCCAAAATTCTCAATATTATCAGTTGTTTTCCTTAAAGTGGTTAAGATCATTTTGTCCATTTTCAAGAAATGCTGCCGACACTGATTATACATTTTTGTTGAGAGTCATTCTTTCAGGCAAAAGTGGTGTTCTATGAAAAAGTGACTAGTTCAGATCATGATTTGTATTTTCTGCGGATGCTCTAAAAAATTACCAAAAACTTAATTTACTGTCTTGTGGTCTTGTAGGTCAGAAGTCCAGTACAAGTCTCACTAAAGTCACAGTGCTGGTAGACAATGTTCTTTATTGAAGTCTCTGGGAGAGAATCCATTTCCTTACAGTTATGGGACTGAGGACCATTTTCATTCTAGGTGTCACCTGAGGGATATTCCCAGCTTCTAGAGGGCATTCACATTCCTTGGCCTGTGGCCCCTTCCTCCATCTACAAAGCCAGCAATGGGTAAAGCAATGGTTAAAGTCTCCTCCATCTACAAAGCCAGCAATGGGTAAAGCAATGGGTAAAGTCTCTATGGCCTCCTCTTCCACCTTCCTATTTCCTTTTTAAGGACTCGTGATTCCATTTAGACCACCTGGATAATCCAGGACAAATGCGCCGTCTCAAGATCCTTAACCTTAGACACATCTGCAAAGTCACTTTTGCCATGTCGGGTGAAATATTCACAGGGATTAGGGCATGGAAATATTTAGGGGACCATTGTTCTGACTACCACACAACTCACACAATTGTACAAATGTTTTTCTTCTAGACAACCACTATATTTGGATATGCAGTTACCATTTAGTTACACATATGAAAATGGTGTGTTCTCAAGGGTCAAAATGTAATAAACTGAATACTTTCTACTGATTCATCAAGGACATTCTTAAGTGTATGTGGCTATTTTTTAACTGTAGTTCTTGGTAGTGAAGAACACAGTAACCACTAGTAGATAGGGTTGGTGCCACCACATTGGTTCATGCTAAGGCACTAGCAGTTTTATCTACCATTTTGTACCATCAGTGCAAATGTCAACATGGTGAAAAGGAACCATAACGTCTTAACATTATAATGAAAAACATTTTGCTGACCCACTGAAAGCATCTCAGGGAACCCCAGAGTTCACAGTAATAGAGTATTCCGCCATGTCCACAATAATATGTTATAATGTTGACCTAAGTTATCTCCACTGCATTCAATTATCTGCTAAACTTATGGACACATAGGCTATCATCAAGATTTAACACCTTCCAAAATTATTCAAACAGGCCCCAATACCAGCTCTCCAGCTTACTGCCATGTGGCCTTCAACAAGTTCATCATTAACTTCTCTAAAACTTTTCATGTATAAAATCGTTTAATGGTACTAGTTCAAATGATTGTTGTAAAGATTAAATGACAGAGAATATATACTTGGCACGTAGTAAATACTCACTAACTGATAGCCATTGTTGCTCCCATCTATTCTGGTTTCAAAAATGTTGGCATTTTTTTTAATTGATAGACTAAAATATTCTGACTCCTCTCCTATTTAACACAGGACCTTAATATGCTTAGTGAGTCCTATTTTTATGACAGAACCATATGATGTATTGCCAAGAGTATTCACTCTACAGACCAGACTGGCTTCTGTCGGTTACCTACCCTGAAGCAAAAATGAATTATAAATAACCTTGAAAGGAGATGCGGAAAAAAGACAAAAGCATTAATCACACCTTGTATGTTTCATTTTAAAGTTAAGTCACAATTACATCTCTTTCTAGGTACTTTTATTTATTTCAGAGGCTACCATTAGTGTTGTTGTTTTTTTGTTTCTTTGGTTTTTTGCTTCTTCAAAAAAGCTCTATATAGAAAAGCTTAGTTTTATCTCACTATTCTATTTGAGTTGCTTTTTGTTTTATTTTTAATACTGTAGATTATGAGAGACAGTTAAACTGACTAAAGAAATACTACAGAATTAAAAAATCATGTTTTCACTGTGACATGATTTCGTAATTTTAGGAAATTATTCTGATCAATTCAGGCATAGCAATTATTGAAATTTATAAACTCCATTTAAAAATCCAATCTATTATGTTAGAGTCTGATTGTCTACTTCACACCAACTCTAGGTGTCAAGACATTGTTTTTGTCAGATGGAGACAAGGACAAGCAAACAATGTGAGCAGAAAAGGTCTGAAAGTTAACAAATCAACACAGAAGACTGTGGGAAATTATCAGTAAATCAGAAGTCTGTTGTCCTAGAAGTCACAAAGAATTAGTCCAGAAGACAGGTCATTAAGCCAAAAAGTAAAGATGGAAAGATCAAAACAGATTAAATGGTAAATCAAGTCTCAATGGTCAAACAGTCCAGTAACCAGAACGTTAGGTACCAGTCTATGTCCAGAGCGATCTGGATATGGAATCAACTGAGACAGGGCTTTCTCTCACTAGCCTAGCACCAGGCCTTATGAGCCAGTGTTTTTAAAGGTGCTACTAATTTCTGACACCAAGGGACTCTTTTACTGCCACCTTCAGCAATCTTCATTCACCTCTGGGAGTCACATTCTTGTTTACGAATGGATAAAGGCAGGCGCTAGACTTAAAGCACAATCAATGAAAGTGAACTGGAAACTAACTCTAACATTCTGCCTTTCTAACAGTAATTCTTCAAGGCTTGGAGTGAAAGCTTAAAGATGCTGCACGTGAACTTCAAAGGGATTTACAAAAAAGGTGACAGAATTACAGCAGACCTCAAGGAATATGAGCTACAATTGTCAAAAGACAAAATCTTATCTTGCTCTTCTATTTGGTTTATCAGAATCCTTGTAAATGACAGATAGGTGGGTAGATAGATAGATAGATGCAGTAAGACAGATAGATAAAATATATGCTATATTTGGATATACAAGTATATCCAAAGGAAGCTTTCCCAAGTTCTTCCTTCCACATCTAATCACGTATCTGCATCTGTGCCTTTATACTCTTGTCTTCCCTTCTGATATGGTGAATGAACATGCTGCTAGCTAAGGCCACCCTCCACTACACACACACACACACACACACACACACACACACAGCATGTTGGTTGCATCTCACCACCCCACTTAGCTTTGTTTTACCTTTTCTTTCCTGCTGAGCTCTCTCAACATGGACGGAGTGGATAGTCATTCCTTATACACACTGAAACCCCTGGCTTCCCACTTTGACCCTCGTTCTACTAAACTGGTTTCTGGAATGTTACACTTAACCACATTTTTACTAAAATAATTAACTTCTTGGTTTTCAAATTTTGTATGATAAAAATTATATAGGGCTTATTGTGTGCCAGGCCCTGCTCTAAACATTTTATAAGTATGAATCAATGGATATACTATAATCTCAGTACACTAAGATCCACGAGATAATATACTACCCACTACCCCCCACTTGGCTTGCTAGGCACGGGCCAAGTCTACAAAATTTATATTTCCAATACCTTATGAAGTGCTTTTCAACTAATTTTAAGTTGAGTCTTAAAATCACCTTATGAGGTAGATGGAATAGGTACATTATCTTAGAGAAGTAAATACAAGTTTAGTGTTATTTCAGACCCATTTATTTTGAGCTCAAATTCATATTATCATATTACTGTCTTATTTAATAAACCGATTTAGCAAAACCATAGTTTAGAGTCCACAAATTTTAGATCTTGTGGGGCCCTTGTGAATTATAAGAAAGAAATAACACAAGAGGTCATCATAATCATTTACATTGATGGAAAGAACAATGGTAATTTTGTCTGTGTATTAAGTTTGCCAAATGATTAAGCTGTGATATTTTTTAAAAAAAATAAGGAAAAATACAGGAAAGGAAAAAAAGAGTGCTCAGAGAGAACCACACAGATGCCAAATACTTGCTAGACTATATAAACTTATTAAATAACACAAATGATTGTATTTCATATTTCAAATACCATAGAAGCCAGACTTGCCAACCAATCTTTAAAAAAATAAAATAAAACATATGTAGCTAGCCGCTTTGTTTGGTTATACATTTTGTTTTATTTGTCAGTGTAAGTCAAATCACATATGCTCTTCCCAATGACTGAACACTGGAAACAATGCTGCGGTACTTTCACTACACTAATAATATAGCGTAGACTTTGAGTTAAAGGGAAATGACAACAGGAACAGGACTGCCTCTAATTAATTTCATTCGGCAAACATCACTGAGCAACTAATGTGTGCAAAACCCTTATTAGATTGGGCAGAGTAGACTAAGGGGCTGGGAATCACCGCCTTCCAAAAGGTTGCCACAAGATATCAGAAGTTGCTAAGCATACAACCATTTACAGAGTGTAGGTACAAAACGCAGAAAGTTTGCAGGTAGAAGTATGTGAATAAAAAAGTGAGTTGATCAGATTTTATTATATTTTCTGAGAAGAATAGTGCTTTTCCTTTAAGTATTAAAGTAGTTCTGTGAGGGAAGTTTAAGAACAAAAGTAGAAGTTCCCTGAAATCCAAAGAGATGGGAGTCTGGCAGGACCATGTCCTGGTTGTCTCTACCCAGCAGGGAACCTAAGCCTGAGGAGAAGACATCTGTCCCTGCTTCTCCTAACGATGTGTCACCATACAGACGGTGGCTCTTATCTCTGTAGAGTTCCTAGAGAGGAATGATGTGGGAAACGCTGACTTTACACTAGAAGGCCTTTTTCACACAATTATTGTTAAAGTGAGTGGTGAAGTTCACAAGTCATAATACAAAGTGCGTTCCTCGTTCCTCGGATATCATGTTAAAGGATCTGTATATTATCAAAAGCTATTTATGTAAAGATCTCTTGTAGTACTCGAAATAGCAAACCCATAAACAGGTTATCAAGTTCACAGTCCATTAGAGGAAAAAAATGACACCTTGGTATGTATCATGGCTCTGGAACCAGTTAATTTTTGTGCCGCTTCCATTTTAATTGGTTGGCTTGTTGAAGCGTCCTCATTTATTTACAGGTTCAGGTTGTTTTTGCAACCCACTGAATCTGCACTTCCCTTCGAGCACACTGTCTCATGACCTGCCTGCCATTAATGTAGTTCCTGCTTTTAAGCCATGTTTTCCACAGGGGTATGTCACATGCTTATAATTTATGTAAAGGGTGAATGTTTAATCCAGTTTCCTTCATTAAAAGTCACAAGCTTCAAATCTCACCCCTCCACAGGTGTAGAGAAAATTCAATACAGACTCACAGACAGTTCCATTCATTATACTAAAACAATAAAGCACATTTTTCTTCCAGGCATGAATGCTACTAATGGAGTTTATATCTCAACCTTTTATTATCACAACAGCTGTTTCAAAGGAGAGATAACAGAATTGATCTAAGAGCACCACTGCTCAGAGGTCTAAAACCTTTTCAGATCTTGTTGACTGTGTTTTTAAAAGATAAAGTTCAAGTTCGCCTGCAGGGACAAACCTTCCTGAAATAAGAGTTTTAAACAGTCTGACCTTATCTCACAGTTGGGGGAGGCGGGGGAGGGGGGGGGGAAGAGACAAAGAGATTCTTAGATTCTTAAATAAGAACTACATGGGGATATTCCAAATATTTTTTCCAGGCTTAGCTAAAAACCTATGTGTTTGTTTCACAAAAATGATTTCCATTTCTGTAAAATTTTATAAGTTTGTCATCTAATGTAATTAATGATCAATAAACCCAACAACTAAAGTCTGACTGCAATTTCTACAATTCAAAAATACAAATATTAAATAAAATAAACAACAATGATGAAGCAGACAAACATAATATCATAACATAGATTTTGGAGGGAAAAAAAAAACCAAGTAATCACATCCCCTTACAGTTATTTATAGCATAAATAAGAGACAGTGTTCTAAGTACTTAGGGATTTCATTTCCAACAATGTTGAAAATAAATTCTGATCAGAATAGACACATTTTTAGAGGAGAAGGTTTAGCCATCCAAGCATTTTGGAGAAGTTATTTAAAGATATGCTTGAGAGTAAAACACAAACGTAAAATAAGAAAATGGAAGTCATGGGATCTAGGAAATAGCGAATCTCAACTTTAGGGCTGTGCCACAGACAACGGTGCCATTAGTGTGAATGGAAACAAGATATCAGAGGGCTCTAGCTGAGGAGTATCTAGGAAATAAAGGGTTTTATAGCTTAGTTGGTATCCTTGAGATGTTAGAAGAATTTAAGGATATAATGAAAGCAAAGAAAAAATTCATAGAGATTCCAGGAAAAAACTATAAAACAAAAGCTATAATTAAGGCACACTGACCTTTTAGTGAATACTTACGCAGTCACAATAGCATAAAACCAACTACTAATAATCAAATTTAAAAAGCAACCTTCAAACACAGTAAGGAATTAATTATGGACACATCATAATGGAATGATATAAATTTTAGCAACATAACAAAAAAGTACAGCTACCAGAAACTAGAAAGTGGGAATGGAAGAAAAGAGATAAAAGCAAAGATAGTAGAATTGTCATAGAAATTTTAAGAGACGTTGTCTATAGCTGATAGAACAGGAAACTGAGATAACAGAAAGAAAACTTGAAAATACTAATACAATTATATTGTGAGGAGAGGGTAAGGGGCGGTAGAATTAAGTTAGTCTACATTTTTGGCAGGACCAGTTTTTCTTTTCCTTTTTTGTTCTGTTTGGATTTGGACCTGGTTTCTTTGAAATGTATCTATAAGGAAATCATGACCTTTCCCAGGAAACTTAGTCCAAGTGAATAGTCTCATAACCTAGCAAAGTGACCTACACCAGAAAAAACCTAAGAATTATCCTAGAGTGTTGGATTTGAGATAGCTTAAAAATCTTTGTAGTTCTCTCATTGAGAGGTGAGGGCTATTTGCCTCCCCTTAGATGAGGGTTTGCCCTTTTGATAAAAACAATGCAACTGAAGTAACATTCTGGGGTTTCCAAGCTCAGGCACTAGGAAGGCCTGGCTGCCTCTACTTTCACACTCTGAAAAAATGCCAGCAGGTATGTAAGAAGTCAGACTGCCATGAGACCACCATGTAGGGAGGAAGCCAAGCTAGTCCTGTAAAGAGGCTGCACGGAGAAAAAAGTGATGCTTAGCCAGGCTCCAGACGTTTCAGACATCCAACTGAGGCTCCACACACAACACTGGACGTTCCAGTCCCAGCAGATGCCATGGAGAATAGAGATAAACCGTTTCACCAAGGAGAACCCAAATCGCAGCGAAGTAAATGGATATTGTTGTGATTTGAAGGCACTAAGTTTGGGGGTGGTTTGTAATGGAATAAACAATGCATAAATCAGTATCCAGAAATGATGGTGCCATAACAGAACCCTAAAGTAGATGGCATTGGCTTTGGGACTGGGCATGGTGTGGAGGCATTGAGGACAAGGTTAGCAGGAGCTGGAAGGGCAGTAAGGAAATTGCTACAGAAAGCTGCAGAAAAGAAGACGCAGGTTGTGCACTAGCAAAACGAGTGAAACAAACTTACTCGCAGTAGTGTGCACAGTACAAAGAGTATGGAATGACTCTAAGAGTATCTAAGGTCAAGGAGATTCCAGTCAGAAAGTCAGAATGTGACTGGCTTCTTTAAGCTGCCTGTGACAAAGTATGAGAGAAGCAAGATAAGCTAAGAAGAAACTGTTCAGTTTTCAAAGCAGAAATTAGAGGAAATATAAAGGATCCAGGATGTTATCGATCGAACAGTAAAACTGCTTCGCCTCTGCAGTCTCAGCAAAAGACTCTCAAAGTGAAAAATAGCCTCTATTCTCTAAGCAAAGACTGAAATCAGGCTCTGCCAGTAAAAGCTGTCACAGGACAAATCTTCAGTCTCATCATTTTTCGAATGGACTATTCCAGTAGCTTCCTAATATCCCTTCAACCATGTACCACCACTCCAGACATAACCCATACTCCAAATCATAGCAGGTCCTCCAGTAACATCATTTTGTTCAACATCAGTCATTTCGTTATAACGTTGATGAGATGCTGCAAGAACTTAACTCTTGTTTACACCAATTACCTTTGGTAAAATTGGTTTCATTGTATGTTATTTCGCTTAAAGTCACAGAACCTATCAACGACATTAAGTGAGGACTGTCTGTGCAAAGTTGCTAAATGCAAATCTAATATCATGCCCATGCTTAAGTCATCACTAACTGGCCATCACACACAGGCGAATCCCTCAGCACCCTCAGCATAGCATACAGTGCCTTCCACGATTTGGCTATAGAGCACCTCTTCAGTGCCGTGTCCCATCGTCTCCCATGGGCAATGAGCACTCCAGAAAAAGAATAAGTCTAGTATGAAAGTTCCAAGACTCGGTACTGGAATCTAAATGCATACATGCTACCACTAATTAATCAGGTGAACTTGGGCAAGTCACTTAAAACAGGCTTCAGCTCCCTTTACACATAACATTAGTGTTAGGCAAAAACCAGATGATTTCTTGATCTCTCATCCATCTCCAATTTGCTGTCATTCTCCAAATGGTTTTTAAAAATTAGTCAGACAAGAAAAGCAGGTTTCAAAGAGGGAAGTGACACATACCATCATTCTCCTTGTCCCCAGCCCTACCCTCATGCCTACTTGAGAGTTTGTCTCCAGAATCAGCTCCCTTACGTGTTCTTAATTCCCACCCCCCCTTCTTCCTCTCAAGTCACATTATCTTCACAAACCCTGTGCTTCCTTCTCATGTTGGCTTCCACAATGGCATGGCGGGGGAGAGCAGAGTGGGAGGATACCTGCTGCATTCTGCATTATGAGCCAGGTACTTTGCAGGCAGCACTACCTCTGTGTTTTCAGTCAGTGCATAATACTAAATGATCTTGGCATTAGGTGCCTTGTTCACTAGCTGAAAGCGAAGTATAATCAGAAAGCACAGAGTCGGAGGCACAATCAATTTTTTTCTATCAATGGTTACGTATGAAATTTAAAAATGCAATCCCCTGGCAACGAGATAGTCTCTTTTTAGCAATAATTAATAGAATCTACAGATTAATACACACTGTCTCACCCACAGAATGCAGCTGATTTATTTTTCAGACAATAAAAATGTTTTTGGTTTAGATTTTTACATCATTTTAGCTAATGAAAAATAGAATGTGTCTATTAAACTAGAAATCACAGGAAAACTACATTGTAAACTCCATAAAGGCAGACACTTTTTCAATCCTGGAGACTTTGATATTTGTCAAATTAATGAATGAATTAATGAACAGTGAACATTAAGCAGTGAGGCATTACTCAAATCATGAACACCTGTGGAGTTTTGCTTAAATGAACACTTCAAATGAAACTTCCTCTTTGCATCTAAAACATGCACATCTTGAGCTGTTCTCCCATCCATTACAAACTATTTCAATGAAGTTAGGTGTACTCTGTAGATTGTGTAAGAGTCAGCCAATGGTGTCCCAAAGTCAAGGATATACTTAGCAGGCATTCTAGCAGAATCATTCTTACCTATAAATTACAGGGGAAGGGTGAAATAATTTTATTAATAAGCAATTTAAGACATTTTACATTAAACTAAACAAAATGTGTTATAGAATAGACTAAAATCTGCATTTATCCGTAATATATAGCAGGGCTTCAAAGTAATTTAGAGCTTGTGAGA
Source organism: Rhinolophus hipposideros (assembly GCF_964194185.1). Taxonomy (NCBI): domain Eukaryota; kingdom Metazoa; phylum Chordata; class Mammalia; order Chiroptera; family Rhinolophidae; genus Rhinolophus; species Rhinolophus hipposideros. Next base: position 80,848,654 of record NC_138050.1, on the reverse strand, counting down.
GACTGCAAGGGTGTCACCCCAGTCACCCCATGTTATCAGCTTCACCCTCCCCTTCTCTTGAGCTTTTGTTGAAAAATTCAAAAGGACTGAAGAGAACATTTCACAGAACATTTCGCCATTATTCACTACAAGAACTAACCATTTATATAATAATGACTGTAGTATAACAAATGCTCATGCTCAGGAAGTATAATCAATACTTCCATAGCTTCAAAGAAAAGGATAACATATTTAAAGCTGAACTTTCTGATCACATTCCCAATTTAAAAGGTCATTTGCCTACCTGACCCCATATATTTTATTGGATACATAAAACTTTTACTTTAAAAACCATTTTCCACATGATCTTCTACACTTAGTACACACACACACACATACCATAATCTATAATGAATTGATTTCTAATAAATTATTTCATATATGCATTTCAATGCAGGTGAGCACAGAATAAAGGGTAAAATTTATAAAGAATGTCAAAGTGAGAGAGATACAGCAGGCTTTCTATATCTAAAATCGTATACTGCCTACGCACAAAAGAGGAAAACAGAACTCACAGAGAGGTAACGTGACACACACACATGGCATCTGAACTGGCCCAGCCAAAACAAGAGGAAGCTGTGAAGCATGCCAGGCATTAAGCCCCGGGTGAATGAGCCCCACAATCCAGTTTCACAGTATGTCTGGCATTTGCAGTCATAGGGAAAGAACAGGCAGCCCCCAGATTCCAGGGCCCCTCTCTTAAGGACTGTTGTAGCTATGCAGGGCCAAAATAAACCAATGCGGGAGACTGAACTGCCTCTCACCCATGGGTGAGTACCTACTCCTGTCCATGGCCAGGTGTCATAGATCCAAGGTCAATGCCTTTTCAGTTCCTCATCTTCCGTCACATCCTCAGCTTCACATCGTTATTCATTTTATTTTTCAGAGAAAAATTTGTGGATTCTTTTGGCAGAGGAGAGACATTAAAATAATGATTGGTTCTAATTTCACAGGTAGTAACAAAATCCTTTGCTAACAACGAGTTTTTCATTATTAAACAAAATGTTATTATAGGCTCTATTATTTACATTGCTTAAACTACATTCTAAATGATTTTGTGTTTCATTTTGTTTTTTGCATATTACCACATGATTACAAAATTCACTAATTTTGATCTGGCAGATACCTTAATAAATAAAGGCAAGAAATGTAAATAACTTTGTTAAACACTCCAACATTTCCAAAATTCACATGCTTCTCCAAAATAATTATACATATACAAAGGAAGTGATTTACACTTACTATTATGTCCTTTTCTTTCCAGTTTCATTGAGATATAATTGACATATAATATGATATTAATTTTAGGTTTATAACATGATGGTTTGAATATTTAGTATTATTTCTACATCTCTTATGATACAATTTCAATTATATTAGATTTTGTCGTAATAAATTATACTTTTCCCTCTTCCTCGTTGCACTACAGCATCATTATAAAGGAGAACTTATGAAGCCCCATATCTCATCTGCTTTTGTGTTTACTATTCAAAGTTTTATGTTAAAAGAGCTCAAGCAAAATTGATAAGAAAAACACCAATTCAAGTGAGACAAAGGATGTAAATAGATAATTCTGAAGAGAAGTAGCAAAATAGAGATGAGGGAGAGATGTTTAAAATCACAGATAATTAAAGAAATATAGATTACATCAAGAAGATGCTAGTTTTGGAAAAGATTTTAAAACAAAAGATGATACACGATGCTGAAGGAAGTCCAGTGAAACCAGGGACCTGTGTATGTTGGGGATGTAACTATAAATTAGAACAAGCTTTCAGTAAAGCAGTTCGGCAAAATGGTTACTATCGTCATTCGACTTGACCCAGTAACTTCACTTTTAGGACTCTATACCACCCAAACAAAATTAATATAGAAATATATTTTTGCAAATTACTAAGTTCTTCCTAAAAATATTTTTTTACATTCTTTTTAAATGTCTTTTTAAACAATCATTTTTAAACAAGTGTACAAATAAATGACATAGCTGTTTATCAGAGCATTACTAATTATTTGGAACAATTCACATGAAAGAAAGAAATGAATTGTAGCATATTCACTATGAGAAATAGTAAACAACCACTAATTTTTTTAAAAAGATGACACAATAAGAAAAAGCAAAATACAAAACTGTATATAGAGTATGATAACAATGCTTTAAACTTTTTAATTTTATTTTAGATTTATTTATTTTAGAAAAGATCTGAAGGTAGTATAGAGTTGACTTATAATCTAAATCCAGTTTTTCCTATTGTTAACATCTTCCTTTAGCATGGTACAATTGTCACAATTAATGTACCCATATTAGTACATTATTATTAACGAAAGTCTGTGCTTTCTTCAGATGTTCATAGCTTTTCCCAAATGTCCTTTACCAGGATTTCTTCCAGCGTCCCACTTTTATTTACTCATCATGTCTCCTTAAGCTCCCCTTGGCTGTGACAATTTCTCAGACTTTCCTTGTTATTGATGACCTTGACAGTTTTAAGGCATAATTGTCAGCATTTTGTAGAATTTCCTTAATTGGGATTTTTCTGATGTTTTTCTCATGATTAGACTGGGGTGATGGGTTTTGGGAAAGAAGATTACAGAAATGCTCATTCTAACAACACATTTAATAGAAGGCATAGAAGAACGAACTATAAGGCAATGTTAACAATAATTAACTTGGCCATGGGGGTCAATGGGTAATTCTTTTCTTCTCTCATTTATCTAAATCATTTCAAAAAATATTTCACTAAAACCATTTTTTACGACTGCAAAAGGAAACATTTAAAGGGAAAGTACGTAGCTAAGGGTGGAACAATAGCAGAAATATGTCCATCTGCTGTCCCTCCCCCCATGCTCGGAATGGGGGAACTATACTTGTTTACCAGCTGCTGCTTCTCCTCCTTGTCACCAGCAGCCGGCAATTGATTTGACAGCTGTTGAATGACTTCTAGGTACTGGCACCTCTATTTAGGCTAGAAATAAAGAAGGGCAAACTATTTTGAGGACTTGTCTTTCTTCTTTACATCTTTCTTACATATAAGCCATCATTGAATACCCTTATGAATATAAAAAGGGAGAATTCAGTTCATTAAATTCTCATCTATATGGAGAAAAGATCATGAACAACTAGGTGAAAAAAAATAAAGTTGCAGAATAGTATAAACAATACAGATGTAATTTAACAAAAAGATATATACATCTCCAATAAATCATATATATGCATTTCTTAGGTCTAGAAGTGTCTGTATCAGTCTATAATTTCCTGAGGGGAAGGAGAATGAAAAGGGAAGTTGGTGTTTTTTTTGTGGTTTGTTTTTACTTTTTCTACTTTTATATTACATAAAATTTACCATAAGCACTTTTCATTATTATAAAAAGGTTTTAAAATATAGAAAAGCTTTAAGCCAAAAATTCATTTATTTAAAAATTTAGATTAACCACTATCTACAAAATTACACACAGTTCCAAAGAGTATACCAAAAAAAGGAAGTGTCAATAAATTCAAGCATGACATACCAAGATTACAATTCTTCATTTATCTTGTTTTAAGAATATACACACCATTTTTGTGTTGTGTTCCTTTTTTGAATTGACATTAAATATAGCTGTCTATATTCCTTGCGCATCTCTCTCCCAACAGCTATCGTTATTTTAAGAAGGATGTTCGTGAGAAGCCCTAACATCAGAGAGAAAGGTTTCTCAGCCATAATTGAATTAGTTCACCCAGGCCTTTCAAACAGCTGCAGTGCCTAAAAGCTTCCCAACCGTGAGTGATGCTTACATCTTCCTTTGCTTTTCAACAAGCACATTTGACACACACACATCTCAAGAGAATCTTTTCAGACACCCACCTAAGAGTCCGGCCCAGAAATTAATCAGGTGCACAGCCACTCAGAGAGTCAGCACTGTGTTCCTTATCATTTCGTTACTCACATTCTTCACTTATTTCCAAGATCATTGGGCATCACCTGGATTTGAAAAATGGCAAAGGTGTTCAAATTTCCACCCAACTCAATTTATTTGAGTTTAAGCATTGCAGGCTTTTGTTACAATACAAATAAATACGCTGGCTTGAACAGACAGCACGTTTTATGTCTTTGTCCTCATTTCTATGTCAGCACAATTAAATGTTGCCAAACACAGAGTACCAAGGAAATGAAACAGCAGAAGGAAAGTGTTGATGAGGATAAGAGGATCAGTAGCTGTCCCAAGGCAGCCCAGAAACAGTGTCAGAATACATGGCCTGTGAGGGAATTGGATTGTGTAAGATATATAGTTCTATTTACTACGTCTTTTATGGTTCTTAGGAGGGTAGAATAAACAAAAGGGATTTATTAGAGAAACAAAAGGCTCGGGAAAGATCAGACAGTTTCCCTCATATCAGATTGGAAGGTGCTGCATGGCAAGATTTTATCTACTATATGTGATTTGTTGACCACCAAGCAAGACTTGGTTAAAAAAAGGAATCTAAGGCCACCAAATCCTGGGACATAGACCCAGAATCTATGGGTCCATGACGGGTCTCTCAACACTCACTCAGATTCATCCAGAATCCAAGCAACCTGGATCTCCAGTAGCGATACTGGAAACCTGCAATGATGGCTGCATATCATTTCACAAGTTCTTGATAAACTGAAGCAGGTAGAACAGATGAATAGCTGACCATAGCTTCAGAAGTGTTTTTCATCTGCTGTGTAAGGAGAGGAAGCGATCTATCCAGACCCCCTTTTATGTCAACACTTGTAAATGGGTACTAGCAATTCTAGCTCACTCTCCAAGCAGTCATTCATCTCTGTACTTCTATTTATTCAATGAATAACTGGGTATTAATTAATGCCAGGGCTTATGCTAGGTGCTGGATTTAGAAAGATTAGTAAGCCATGGGCTCTTCCCTCAAAGATACTAAAATCTCTAGGAGGCTACCCTCTGTTTTTGCCAGATCAATTCCTTCCAAATCTCTCCCTCAAACTGTCTGAAAGATTATACATCTGAATTCTAGAAAGATGGCAACAGCAATGGAAGCATAGTTTTTCAATCCTCCCAAATCTCCACACAAAAACAGAACGACTGATATCCAAAGCAAAACCCATGGACACCACCACAACAAAATTAGGTGAAAAAGTATCCTCCTGAATTTCAAAATAAAAATGGTTTGGTACAAATTACATACATCTGCAAGACTCACACAATGTCTGAGGAAAGGAGGAAAGAAGGAAAGCAACGCGCTAAGGGGGCCTGGGAACAGAAAACTCCAGAACAGCCAACAGGTCCCCACTGTAAATCCTAGCTGGCCAATTTGAGAATAGTACATGAAACTGGAAGACTTTTGTCTACTGCAATAGCATGAGTGGAAGGAGCCCCCAGTCAATTCTGAGGGTCTAAACTCTGGAAACTGCACCCCCAGGACTCATATTCCAGATAGGAACCCACCATGACCAAAAACTGCTAGGCATGGAAGCAAACTTGAGCTGAACAGGGAAATCAGAAGGAAAGGAAAGAGGAGGTCCAGATAAAAGAGAAAGAGGGTAACAAGCCAGGGAACTCTCAGAAAATAAACACCCATATTTGTAATAGCTTTACGAGTATATAAGTTCACCTTTTAAAAGCATACAATTCACTGGTTTTTAGTATGTTTACAAAGTTGTGCAACCATCACCATTACCCAATGTTAAAATATTTTCAACAACCCCCAAAAAACCCTTGTACCTATCACCAGTCACATCTCCCTACATTCAACGTACCCCATTCATTCAGTCATAAGAAGCACTAATCTATTTTCTCTATATATAGATTCCACTACTTTGAACATTTTATATAAATAATGTCATACAGTAGGTGATCTTTTGTGACTGACTTCTTTAACTTAGCATTTGTTTGAAGTTCATCTATGCTGTAGCATGTATTAGTAATTCATGAACTTCATTCCTTTTTAATTTCAAGTAATATCACATTGTATAGATATACCATTTGTTTCTCCATTCATCACTTGATGGACATTTGGGTTGTTTCCACTTTTAGGCTACTATGAATAATGCTGTTATGAACATTCACACACAAGTTCTGTATACAGTTATGTCTTTGTTTCTCTTGGGCAGATACGTAGGAGTGGAACTGCTGAGTTCTATGGTAACTTTTGAGGAACCACCTGACTGTTTAACCTTTGCAGGAACCACCCGACTGTTCTCCATAGTGGCTGAATCACTTTATATTCCCACCAACAGTGTATGAGGGTTCCAATTTTTCCACTTCTTCATCAACACTTGTTGTTGTCTGTCTTGCTGGTGGGTGTTAAGTCGTACCTCATGGTTCTGATATGTATTTCTTTAATGGCAAATGATGTCGAACCTTTTTTAATGGGTTTATTGGCCATTTGCATATCTCCTTTGGAAAAATGTCATTCAAATACTTTGCCCATTTTTAACTGGATTATTTGTCTTTATATTTGAGTTGTAAGAATTCTTTATATATTCTGGTTACAAGTCCCTGTAGATATATGATTTGCAAATATTTTATCTCGTTATCCTTTCACTTTCTTGATTGTAAAATCACACAAGTTTTTAATTTGGATGAAGTGCAACTTACCAATCTTCTCTTTTGACCTCTGTGTTTTGGAAATCATATCTGAAAACCACTGACTAATCATCATGAAGATTTACTCCTATGTTTTCTACTAAGAGTTTTATAGTTTTAACTTTTACATTTAGATTTCTAATCCACTTTATGTTTTGTGCATGCTATGAAGTAGGGTTTATATTCATCCATTTTCATATGGTTATACAGTTGTCACAAAGCATTTGTTGAAAAGATAATTATTTCCCCCATTGATTTGTCCTGGTACCCTTGTCAAAAGTCAATTGACTACAAATGTAAAGGTTTATTTCTCGACTCCAAATTCTGCTGCATTGATCTATATATCTCTCTTTATGTGAGCATTTTATGTGAGGACACTGTCTTGATTACTGCAGCTTCGTAGTAAATTTTGAAATTGAGAAGTCTGAGTCCTCCAATTTTGTCTTTTGCAAGATTGTTTTCAGTATTCTGGACCCCTTGCCTTTCCACACGAATTTTAGGATTAGCTTGTCAACTTCTATTAAAAAAAGCCAGCAGGGCTTTTGGTAGGGATTGCATTGAATCGTAAATGAACTTAACAATGCCATTTTAAAAATGTTAATTCTTCTGAAACATAACACAGATGACTTTCAATTTGTTAGACCTTCTTCATTGCTTCTCAGTGACGTTTTGTAGTTTTTAGTGTACAAGTCTTGCACTTCTTTTGTTAAATTTATTCCTATTTCATTTTTTGAGCAATTTTGATGCAACAGTAAATGTTAACTGTTTTCTTAATATCATTTTTGGCTTGTTTATCACTAATGAATAAAAATATAATGCATTTTTATGTTGTTCTTATAACTTACAAATTGAACTTACTTATTAATTATAATATTTTCAGTTGTTTCCTTTGGATTTACTACATACAGATCCTGTCTTCTGTGAAAAGAGATCATTTTGCATCTTCCTTTCCTATCTAGATGGCTAATAAACTATGTTTAAGAAGAAGGAAGAGGCTGATATAACTAAGGAAAGTGGGGGGTGCCAGATGGAAATTTCAGTTCTTAATCATTTCACCTAGAGCAAACTACACACACACACACACACACACACACACACACACACACATCCAAATTTATTAAAATACCAGTTTTCCAGAAATAGCAATTGATCAATTATCAGTATTACCCTCAAAAAACTTTTGAAATTTATATTTTAAATATTTAAATGTGTGTGGACATAATTATGCACATGTGTCTATTTTTTTTTAAGGCTAAGAATATACATACCAGAATCTTACCAATGTTATGACCAGAGTTATGGACATTTTTTCCCTCTTTGTTCAATTTGTCTTTAATTTTTTTCTACAATAAACATGTGCAATTTTTTTAATATAAATTTTTTAAATTCATTTTTAAACAGAGTGCTTCCACTTCTGTCCAGGAAGTTCATTAATTGCTTCAATTTAAGAATAGGTAAATAATGACTGGATTCATAATTATTTTGTAATTCCATTTCAGTTGTCTTTTCCAGTGTGGATTTATTCAAAAATACTCTTTGGGGATTATTTTATTTGTTTATTTTTTTTCCTTCAAAATATTCTGGTTAATAGATAACTTAAAGTATGTGGGCTCCTCTTGAATTTTTGCAAATTAGTTTTAGTTCACTTCATCTTGAAGTACACACTTTAATTCAGACTGATCCCTGGTGAAGTTTCAGAGTAGAACAAACAAAATTCTAAATATAATTTTAAGGAACAAAAATACAAATCTCCTTAGCTGATTAATATTTTGCTGCCAACAAAGACCCAAAGAGATGATGAATGTTCTCTGCAATCCCAGCTTCTCTTTAGACATTTATGTAACTTCAATTAATAAATTTTGCAAACCCTTTTCTAGATAGCTACAAAGTTCCCCTATCTTAGGATGTTAAGACATTAGTGTCAATTTATATTTGTCCTGCTATATCACCTCTGGAGAAGATGAATCTGAATGTTCTGATACACTTCACAGAAGTTATAAAGGATTCACTCAGCTTCAAGATTTTTAAATTTGTTCACCAAATTCAGGTGTTTATTTTATCCAGACTTGCCACAGCCCTAAAACTCAGCTATCTATTTTGTACAAATGAAATAACAACCCTCTCAGAATATTGTTGTAAGATTTAAATAAGCTAATGTATATAAAGCTCTTAACACAGTGCATGCTCATGATAATCACTCAATACATGGTAGCTCCAGTTAGGGATATTTAAGTATATTTTCAAAACTTTCCCATATTATGCCCATCTCCGCCTTTTATACTAAAATTTCCTATGCATTCAGTCCGTCCTCCTTTATGGTCTGCCTAAACCACACCCACCAGAATGCATAATTAAAGTGTGGACACATCTCAGTATTATATACTTAATAGGACATGTGTCTTCTTCTGTCTCCTTCTCCTCAGCTGACCCTTAAATACTGCAATCCATAATCTTAGCAAGTTATGTCCCAAATAACTAAGAGCCAATGAAGACTAGAGGTCAAAACCATAAATAAACTCCACACGTGCTATACTTGCTTAAAAGATGGGTCATAATACATTGCACACTACATGATTTGCAGATCTATATTTGGTCACCAATAAATTAAACACCTGTCTTGTTTTTCTTCAGAGATACCCCATGGCGATTAAAAGTGAAAATAACTACCTTCAGAAATACAGAAGGGGATAAGTCACAACCTACATTCTAAGCATAGTATAAACTATTTCTACCCATGCCAAATACCAGACACTTCACACAGACTGTGAATCCTAGAAACAAAAGTTGTATCAGATAAATAAGCCAAAAGTGCCCTCACATAGTACCACAATTTCACAGCAAATGAGTTAAATGATTCTATTCTCCACAATTGTTCCTTGGCTTTACTAAGCCTAAAAGGCAAGCATATGGTAATTATAACAATAATTCAAATTCTAATGCAGATGAGAGTGAAATAAACTACACAATACCATCCTTTCCAACTTTTCAATGTAATGTAATGAAAAGGAACTAGGTTCCACTTGTATGAAGCAGGAGTCTTATGTAAAACCCAATTAATAGTATCAATATTATAATTGATATAATTATACACAACACATGTCAATACAAGCTTCTGCCACATGGGGCCTTTAGGATCCCTCTCAAACCCACAAACATTTGGGGGAAAGGACTTTTCCCCAAATGCTTCAATGGCAAGGACCATTTGACCAATGGTCCTTAAAAAAACCAATATTGAAAAAGAACAATGCAGAAACTGTTGTAAAAGCTGTACTAACAGCCCCTACAATTGAATCCAGCAACCACAGGATGTTTACAGAGTCTTTTAAGACCCTTAGGGCTCAAAAAGCACTGTCACAACTTGCAATATTAACTTTACTTAATCCTGTAAGTCCATAAGGCTAAGCAGGAATCATTCGACTAGTCTGGGTATATTCTCAGGTTTTGACATGAGATAAGGAGGATTCCAGGCCTAGGCCAATGGACAATCCCAACTGAGTTCTAGATGATACCACAAAAATAGCTGCTTTTATCAAACAAAGACTAGTTCACTCTGTAGAAGTCTCAAGAAAGAACACGTAAATCTCCTACATAAAGGAATCCAGGGCCATGGCAGAGGAAGAGTTTTCAACAAACGGAACTAAAAGACGAACTGCATACAGAATTCAACTGAGAAGTCCAGACAACATCCTATGAGTATGAGAAAACACCCACTGAAAGTTTTTTAGTATGTTGAAATGATGGAAGTACTGTAGGAACATTAATCTGACCATGTACTACCTCCATTAAAGTGTGTGTGTACACACGTTTGTGTGGGCAGGAAGGGTATAGAAGTGTTATTGGTGGGTGAATGTGGTCTATGTGGGAGTGGGAGGGTGATGTGTGTGTGTGTCGGAGAAGAGAAAATAAAAGGTAGACCAATTAGAATGCTATGTCAATAATTCAGATATGAGGTGATCCATCCAGGTTTGGACTAAGGATTTGAAAGTGGAAAGGAAGAAATGCATTCACAGTCAAGAATGTGAAGATTGTTTGACTACAGGGGTGAGAAGAACAAAAAGTCAAAGATAAAATATGAGGATTGAGGATAGGTGACTGAATTGTTACCATAAACTGAAAAGGAGATATCAGGAGAAGTACTAAGACTTAAACACATGAACTGATTTTCAACATACTGAGTTTGGAGTGACATAAGTCATCCAGTCGTCGCCAGCACGGATGGCAGGTAGGATATAAAGTCCCAATGACCACAAGACCGTTGAGAATGGGGGACATTAGAAAAAGTATTAGATTGATAACATTTCCATTACAGGTGATTAAGTTGTGTGCAAAAACAAGTTTAAATAAAGCCAATTTTAAATACACATACCATTTCAGAGTCCTTTTTTTTCCAGAGTACTTCTAATCTCAGCTGTGTTTACTTTAATGTTTTAAACTGTGCTCGTAAATGCATATTATACAACAGACCAGCAAATGGGGTTCTTGGCAAACAGTGATAAGGTGTGCATCACATTATTAACACAAAATTGATTCTGTTGCTTGAATTTATTTAGGGATTTTGTCTTTCAAGATTTTTTCTTACATTAATTGACTTTTTCTTTGCAATTATTCTGTGAAGGAGACCATGTAATTTGCTTGGATCAAGGACATAAAGGCTGGGCTGAATATAGAGGAAAATTTCTAAGATTAAAAAGTTTTACTTCATCACTTCCCGATATTTTATGGTTTTGTACATAACCGCCTGAACCAAAAATAATCAACTTTTAATTCACGTTATTTCTGGCAGCAACATGAAGCACTCCATCATGGACTAAAGAAAATAACAGCTCACATAAATATAAAGTTCTTCCTTAGCCATTTCAAAGAAAAGCATAACTACTTCATGAAATTTTAGAATCAAGGGACTTAGTGGTATGACTCACTAGGAATTTTACAATATTTTTTGATTTATACCTCAAATTAGGAAGCATATTGCTTGTAGAAAGCAATCTCATGACGAAGCTTAACAAATACTTAGTAGAAAACCGTCATCCAGAAATCAAATGACTACTCTCTGAAATAAATACGGTGGCATTTTTTCCTGTGTTATCTCATATTTCCTGTGTTCTCCTGTGTAAGAAGTAGAATTTGTACCGATAAAAAGTAATCACTAGTTCGTTAATAGTGACAAATGTACCATACTAACGTAAAATTTTAACAATAGGGGAAACTGGGCAAAAATATGGGAACTCTCTATGCTATATTTGTAACTTTTCTATAAGTTTAAAACTACTCTAAAATTAAAACTTTCTTCTTTAAAAAAGGAATCACTGTACTTCTTTTTACTTAAAGATCACATTTTGCATAATCTCATAAAACAAACTTGTAGTTGATAAATCTGTGTTGAACCAATGGGTGTTCAGCTGTGTACAACTTACAAAGATAACTAAAACCTGATGACAAAGACATCATTTTCCTCTAATTTCCAAACTCTCACACTTGAGGAGCTTAATGTCCAGGAGAGAAGAAATAAGACTCAGGATGCTGAAAGAACAATAAACAAATCATAAAGCAACTTCTTTCCTCTTCTCAAGCTCCCCTGTAAATCTATTCTGCCAGACTAAATCTTCCTCTGGCCCTGGATTAAATCTAAGACAGGCCCCACAGTTGTGTGCCTGGTGTTAGAAAATAAAAAGTCCCTAAAATAGTCTCAGTTCAGTAATTAAATGCTCAGTTCATGTATAAACCAAACCCTGGACTTCATTCAAAAGTGAAGCAACACCTCCCCTGGCTCAGTCCTGCTGCAGACACGAGGCCTGCGCTAGGGCCGGGGTGGGAGGGCAGGCTCTGCTTCCTCTCCTCACCTGGAAAGCTGATCCCCCAGCCCCCTACTAACTAATGGGCATATGCTGCTGATCCCCTTAGGGGAGATAAAAGGGCAGAAAGTCTTATGTGCCCTCCAAATATCTGATTGGTTTGCTGTACAGCTCAAAGCTGACTGCTCCACCCCCAGGTGGGCCCCCTGGCCCATCCCTGAAAAGCATGAATACACCTCTGGATGGTCACCTACAATTCCACAGAATACCTCTGGCCCACTGTCAGTGGGAAACAGTTCCTTCCCATCCAATGTCCTCTACTCTCTGCCACTGGCTGAATCAGCCAGCTCCTTCCCCTTCCAATTTCTCTGACATGACTGACACATGGTCCCTTTTGTTCCCCAAGCTCCAGGGCACCTGTCAGGCTTTCTCTGCCACCCTCTTGCTGGGATGGGACTCTCAACACACTAGCCACATCATCTCCTAGTTCCAAGTTTCCTTCCAGCCTCAGCAGCCTTACTTAGGGGCTGAACGTGGGTGTTGAACTGGCATCCCTAAAACTTGTGCCTTACCCCACCCTTAGCAAATCCTGCTTTGTAGGTGCAGCACTGCAATTTGGACCATGACAGTGATGGGCACGTAGGACCTCAGCTCAAACTGAATCTCATTTTATTATCCTGTTGATGCTGTAATACTAGATAGAAAATAAGAGCCATAAAAATAAAAACCCCGGATGTTTTCAGAACAGGATGCTGCTTCTAGTTTAGGGAATTAGGAAAGACTGATCAAAGGCCTAGTATGGGAGCCAAACCTTAAACTTTTGGAGAATAGGAGTAAGTGGAGATGAGGAAGAGGAAGAGGGGCACATCCACTGAAGGATATGGCCTCCTGCAAGGGCTCAATTGTGGCTTCGTTTTTCAGATGGTAAAAATGAATATATGAAAACCTGTTTTAACTAGCAGTATTTATTCTTGTTCCAGTGATTCATGTGTTGCCAACTCTTATAAATAAATGCCCCATGTGGTGTTGGGTTTGTTCATCTTTTAGTTCCAACTCCTCTAATTAACAGATAAACTCAGACAGGAGATGGACCTAGGTTCAAATCTTGCCAATTACTAGTTACGTGGCCTGGAGTAAGTCTCATAATCTCTTTCAAAGCTCTCAGTTTGGTACTAATACTACCATAGGGCTGGTGCCAAAATTAAATGGACAGATGTATAAATCACAATACATGGAATGTAATCAGGTCCTTATATATATTGACCACTGTATTTTTTTTAATTAATTTATTTATTTATTAGTTTCAGGTGTACAAAACAAGGTAATACTTAGACGTTCATCATTTATATCCCTCATACTGTGAACCCCCTCCCCCCATCCACTATCCCTCCGACCTCACACTGAACCATCACATTATATATATAAAATTATAGTTGGCATTCATTAATGTTTAGCTTCTGATGTACCATGCCATGATCAGGTATCCACAGTATCCCTGAGGTGGTCTCCCAAATAGGACGCATGTCCATCGGATACCCAACAAAATCTTTACAACATTATAGAATACCTTCCCCAAATTAATTTTCAAAAAAAAAAAACCCTGAGGCCATCTTGTGGTTACCAGCTGCTTCCAAATCCCTTCACCTTTCCCCTTATCCCCAACCCCCTCCCACACACCCATCTAACCACTCTCGGTTTTTTCTCTGCGTCCCCAAAACTGTCTCTGATTAGTTCATTCACATAGTCTTTTCTTTAGATTCCATATATAAGTGAGATCATATGGTACTTGTCTTTCTCTTTCTGACTTATTTCACTTAACATAATGTTCTCTAGATCCATCCATGTTGCTGCAAATGATAAGATTTCTTTCTTCTTTATGGCTGAGTAATACTCCATTGTATAAATGTACCACAGCTTCTTAATCCAGTCATCTACCGATGGGCATTTTGGTTGTTTCCATATCTTGGCTATTGTGTAAAGTGCTGCAATAAACATAGGAGTGCATACAGATTTTTGAATTGGAGTTTTGGATTTCTCCGGGTAGATGCCTAGGAGTGGAATTACTGGATCATAGGGTAGTTCCATTTTCAGATTCCTGAGATACCTCCATACTGTTTTCCATAGTGGCTGCACTAATCTGCAGTCCCACCAACAGTGCACTAGCGTTCCCTTTTCTCCACATCCGCGCCAGCATTTGTTGTTTGTTGATTTATTGATAATAGCCATTTTGACTGGAGTGAGGTGGTATCTCATTGTGGTTTTTATTTGCATTTCTCTGATGGTTAGTGAGGTTGAGCATTTCTTCATATGTCTTCTTGCCTTCTGTATGTCCTTTTTAGAGAAATGTCTCCCCAAGTCCTCTGCCCATTTTTTAATTGGGTTGTTTGTTTTTTTGGAGTTGAGTTGAGTAAGTTTTTTATAGATTTGTGATATTAATCCCTTATCAGATATATCATTGGCAAATATCTTTTCCCATACAGTAGGATCCCTTTTTGTTTTATTGATGGTTTCCTTTGCTGTGAAAAAACTTTTTAGTTTGATGTAATCCCACATGTTTATTTTTTCTCTTACTTCGCTCGCGCGAGGGGATATATCAGTGAAAATCTTACTCCGGGTAATGTCCATGAAGTTTCTTCCTATATTTTCTTCTAGATATTTTATGGTTTCAGATCTTACATTTAAGTCTTTAAGCCATTTTGAATTTGTTTTTGTATATGGTGTAAGGAGGTGGTCCAGCTTCATTTTCTTGCATGTGTCCGTCCAGGTTTCCCAACACCACTTATTGAACAGACTATCTTTACCCCATCGTACATTCTTGCTTCCATTGTCGTAGATTAGATGGGCATATAGGCATGGATTTACGTCTGGACTCTCTATTCTGTTCCAATGATCTATGTATCTATTTTTATGCCAGTACCATGTTGTTTTGATTACTGTAGCCTTGTAGTATAGTTTGAAATCAGGTATCGTTATACCTCCCACTTTGTTCTTATTTCTCAAGATTGCTGAGGCTATCCGGGGTCTTTTATGGTCCCACATAAATTTTAGGATTATATGTTCTATTTCTGTGAAAAACGTCATTGGTAGTTTGATAGGAATTGCGTTGAATATGTATATTGCCTTAGGCAGTATGGACATTTTAACTATATTAATTCTTCCTATCCATGAACATGGAATGTGTTTCCATCTATTTATGTCTTCTTTCATTTCCTTCTTCAGTGTTGTATAATTTTCTGAGTACAGATCCTTTACATCTTTGGTTAGATTTATTCCCAGATATTTTATAGTCTTTGGAGCAATTGTAAATGGAATTGTTTTTTTAATTTCTCCTTCTGCTATTTTATCATTGGTATATACAAATGCAACTGATTTCCGAATATTAATTTTATATCCTGCTACTTTACTAAATTCATCTATCAGTTCTAATAGTTTCTTGGTGGAGTCTTTAGGGTTCTCTATATATAGTATCATATCATCTGCATATAGTGATAATTTTACTTCCTCCTTACCAATTTGGATGCCTTTTATTTCTTTCTCTTGTCTGATTGCTGTGGCTAGAACTTCCAGCACTGACCACTGTATTTTTTATTGCTATCATCATCATCATCATCATCATCATCATCATCATTGTTAAAGATCATAAAAATTATGCACTTCTCCTGGAATCATAAAAATGATAGCCCTGACAAGGAATGACCTGAAAATCATCTAGTAGAATGCATTTGAAATCAAGTTAATCGAATTTTCCATTTTTTAAAGCCATCAGTGTTTGAGGGGTTTCTTTTTGCCACTGTCAACATTGAGCCTGAAGATACCGTGCTGAGGATTCCACCTCATTGATTTTTAAAGTCTACTAGGAAGTCAGATTGCTAAGAAAAATCACAATGAAAGGTGTGAACAGCCCGATCGAAACAAAAATCCAGAAGGATGGACAACTACTTCTCCTTCCAGAAAGGAGATGGATCTGGAACAGTTACATGAATCAAGTGGCCCCGGAGCTGGGCCCCAGAGGATAAGCAGGAATCTGCCAGGTGAACGAGGGGAGAAGTGGATCCCAGCACAAGAAAAATCATAGGCAATTAAAGACATACATTTAGCTATTAGGCCAAAAGTTCTTGTTAATTTATCTAAGAAGTTGCCCTTCAAACGTTTCCAAAAATTCTGTATTTTTAAAATAGAATACTTGCACAGTTGACAGAGGCAGATTTGGGGGGTGTTGAGGGGATGTACATGAAAGGGTAAAGGAGGTCAAAAGGTACAAACTTCCAGTCATTAAAAAAAATAAGTCATGGGGATGTCATGTATAGCTTGGTGACTATAGTTAATATTACTATATAATAATGCATATTTTAAAGTGGCTAAGCGAGTAGGTCCTAAATGTTGTCATCATAAGAAAAAAACATCTGTAACTATATATGGTGACAGATGGTAGCCTGACTTATTGTGTTGATCATTTTTCAATATATACAAATATCAAATCATTATGTTATAAAAGTAAAACTAATATAATTTTGTACGTCAATTATACCTTAATAAAAAAAGTTTAATTAGTTAATTGAATTAAGTAGAATGCTTGCATTCTAAACAAATATTTACTTGACAGCATTTCAAGCAAGGTTAAATTAAAGTGAAAAATATAGGTACCATGAATACACAATCCTCTACATGCAACTCTAATAATTTGACTCAGAAGGGTCAGCTCGTATCAACACTTACTTTCAAAAGTTCCTTTCCTTCATTTTTGAGCTCACAGATATTCTAAAAACTCCAGATGCTGTATTTGAATTATTTTCTTTATCTAGTCCTTACTCCCAGCACAACCCGCCCAAACACACTCATTTACTGTTTCTACTACAGCAGCGGCTCTGTTAGCCTGTACAGGTAAATCAAAGGCTGGACAAGATGCGGGCAGCCACTTAGACGTGGGGTCACTGGGGTGGCATAACTCCAAAAGGATTGGAGATCCCTGAGCTGAAAGTTTGTTTCCTATAGCTTTTCATATTCTCAGTCTCTCTCTCTCCCTCTCCCTCGCCCTCTCCCTCTCCATCTGCTGTCTCTCTCCCCGCCCCCCTCCCCACACTTACTCTCTCTGGGATGAATGAATCGATACTATAACTATAAATAACTCAAGGCACTTTTACAATAATTCAAGTTTAAATATGACCTTTACTTCAGGAGTCCCTTTACTAACTTTACAATTCATTCCGATAATTGCTTAAGAAAGTTTTGCTGGAGTTTCGTTTAGTAGTCAAGTTCTGTCACAAGCTAAGAGGTGTTTTTAGTAATCACCTGGCCTCTACTGTTTTGCCCTCTTTCCATTCCAGTGCTGGAGGAAACAAACAGAAAAAAAAGAAGTTTTATTCAACATTCTCACACCCTATTCCTTGGATTGCTATGTAAAAATGCACGTATCTAGTTAAGATCACAGATTTTACCAACTTTTCATACTTAGGAGTAGTACTTTATTACTAGCTGTAAAAAAATACAGACTAAAGAAGGCAGATATCTTAGTTCAGAGGAAGCACACCCCAAAGTTATATGTGAAAAAGTTATTAAAAATAATATTCAATTAGGAAAAATATGATTCCAAAGGTTCTAATAGGTGTGTTTCTTAAATTACAATAGGAAATGAATGTGAACCACATGGAAGTAAAAGGACTTATAACAATCTACAGTCTTCCAAAGGATGAGATTGAAGTGAGCATCATACATTAACTGTGGTCTCCTAGCCATCACCTCCTAGCCTCTGTGTGGTGCTACATTTGGGAGTCACGAATTTCATTAAATCCAAAAATCTTTACTGTGCTTATTATGTGAATGGTACCAAGCTACATGCTATAGGGAATATAAAAATAAATTATATGAAATAGAGGTTCTCCTCAGGGATGATAAGATTCATACAAATAACCACAGAATACTAAGTATGATAAGCACACACACAAAAAAAAAACCAACAAAAAGAAAACATGCTACCAACAAAGTTTCTGGAAGGATCAGAAGACCTCAGGCAGGAAGAGGCATTAGAACTAGATTTTGAAGGATTTCACTGGGCAGAAATGGAAAGAACACTGCATTAACAAACACAAAGAAAGAGGAGAAGGAAGAATGTATTTGAAGAATACAAGTTAACACATTTTGGCAAAGACAGAACAGTCCAGAGAATGTCAAAGAGCCTCGGTCTGGGAAATTTTTCAGCGGCAAACTAAGAAGTTAAATGCCATAAGCTTCCAGAAAGGCATGGGAGATGAGCGTTGGGCAGAGCAGTGGAAATAGGAATGGAAAAGAGACTTCTCTTATTTGAGAAACACTGGACCCCAGAGAAGTTCCAATGAACGAGAGCCACCACCCCTCACAGCTGGTAGCTAGCCTTCTAACTACATGGCCTTTGTAAATTCAAACAGCAGAGAAGTAGTCAAATATATGGGTTAATATATGGTATGCAAATCATAAGTATGGAGTCAGCATAAGTGTCAGATTTTTAAAAGTTTGAATTTCTTCTTAGAATGCTACTTTGGCTAAGTAACCAACAAAATCTACATAGGCGCATCCTTCCTTCTGTTGTTTGAAACTACATGGTTCTTAAGTGGGAATTTGGTGAGGCAAATAAGCAAGAAATTTAGAAGTACTTAAAGCAACTTGACATGCAGATACTTCTATTTTCAAGAAGATAAGCAGGACTCATAATCGGGTCGCTATTAAAGTTTCCTGGAACATAATTAGAAATAACAAATATTTTTTCAAATCACCTCACATAATTGTGCCTTGTGTTATCCTTGTGAATTCTACCCAACAATAATTGAACAACTTAGATCTAATATAGTGGAGTACAGAGATGCCAAGGGTACAGGAAGAGAACAAACAGTCCAAGAAAACATGGAATCAGGAAATCGTTCAGGAAGAAGGAATGAACAAATTCTAGAGAAGAAATGTAACATTTATAAGAGTTGAATGAGGCCTTTAGAAAACGGAACTTGAATGAATACAAATTACAAAGCAGTTATTAAAAGTAGAAATGATGTAAGTAGACTGATACTTGGTTATTATTAAGAGCCTGACTTTAGACATTCCAACAATCAACAATAAAAATATCTTCCTTCATTTAAAATTTCGATGTTGACTTATCAACAGAAACTCTAACTGCATATCCAAAACAAAGCACTAATAAAATCTG
Source organism: Rhinolophus hipposideros (assembly GCF_964194185.1). NCBI lineage: Eukaryota > Metazoa > Chordata > Mammalia > Chiroptera > Rhinolophidae > Rhinolophus > Rhinolophus hipposideros. The sequence goes on along the minus strand of NC_138050.1, from coordinate 80,829,097 downwards.
GACAACCTTTGCCACATTTGCTTCCCAAGTGTCTTTCAGAAAAGTGATAACCTGGGGAACAATTGGGTGGCACCACCACAGCACAGGTATTTGAAGCGCTTGTGCAAATCTCATGATAACACAAATAACTCAGGACAGTGACAATAGAACAAACCACTTTCTTCACAAAGCCTTTTCTGATTCTTTGGCCCACATTACTCTCTCCATCCTTGGAAATATCACTGTAATTGATTTTGGTCTCTCCAACCCCATTTCAAGTCTCCCCAACTGTGTCATCTTATCCCCCAACTGAGCGATGGGAAGTCTTGGAAGGATTTTGAGCAGGACTATGACAAACTCTGAGTCACATTATATTAGTTTGCAAAAGAACCCCGACTTTGGATTCTAGGACAACCACCCTTTCCATTATCCTCTAGAATTGTGATGCCATATAGCGACCGACCACTGGAAACGTGGCTGGCCCAAACTGAAATGTGTTCTCACTGTTAAAGGCACACCAGATTGCAAAGACTTCGTACAAATAAAAGAATGGAAGACATCTCATGAACAATTTCTTATATTCACTATATGTTGAAATGATAATATTTTAGATATATTGGGTTAAATAAATATGATACTCAAATTTTTTTTAAAAAAGGTCCTTGAGGATAGATGTTGAGTCAGACCCATCTTTGCAACCCTTGAGAGCCTGGTACGTAGTCCTCAGGAATTTCTTGTTGAATTGAAAACCCGCTACTAAATTTTTCTTTGGAGTATATTTAGACATGCTTTCCTGTTACAAATTGTTCTATAACAAGAACTCCAGAATAATTATTTTTGCCCAGGACAATTGTACTTCAAAGGATCACTAATGATTATTTTTTTAGTGGTGTGTAGAGTCTTGGGGAAAAAAAGGTGATATGAACCAGAATATCATAGACCAGTCAAAGAGAACTTCTCTAAAAAATCTTATTTTCAATCAGTTTTAGGCTTGAATAAAACATGTACCTCATTTCCTTTAATATTAAAAACATGTAAAGAATTGTTTTGAAAGTGAAAACTTTCTTAGCAAAAGGAAACCACATTCTAAGTCTACAAAAGATATGTGTTTGTTCTAAGGATAATTATTGCAACTTAGCTTAATCACTGACATTGTGGTGAATCAATCATTTATGTTCTTTGCTCTTCCATTTCACTCAGTGTTATACAAAGACATTTTCTGTTCCCCATAGGAATATGGATTACAAAGATTGTGCATGAAAATGCAAATTTAGTGAACTAAGTACTATTTTTTAAATGTCACCCATTATAACACACACAGACTTTACTCCAAGGGCTAATGTTGCTGATCCACATTGTGAAATACCAAGCAAAGATGAGTCCATCTGTCCTCTGACCTCATGGAGTCCCCTAGGATGCTGTCCAAAAAATATAGTGTTAAGGGGGAAAACTCAAAATAATTCTTGCCTGAACTTAGAGAGCCAGTGCTTCTGTAACAGCTATAGGATATTAGAGTGTCCTTCTTTTCACATAACCAAGATGAGAAGCTGTAGGCAACACACAATTCCAGATACTACTTCATTTATCTCCATCTTAAAATACTCTCTGACATGCACATTACCTGTATGCCAAGCAAAGATTTGTTAATAATTTCAAATGGAAATTAATTCATTCTGGAATCAGAACACACTGGAAGTTCATTTTAAAATATTGAGAATTTCTACTATAAATTTTTTATTATCAAATTTTTCATTATTATTCTTTCAAAAATTCAATCCTTTACAAGATTAAGATCCATCTTCTTAAAAGCTGCTGTAGTTCTGCTGCACATTTATTGAATTACCTTTCATCACTGTTCCAGAAAGACTGTGAAAAGGATCTTCTCTGGGCATTTATGTTAAAGGTACCATCAATGTGCCTCCTAATAAAAAGAATCGCTGAAAATAAATTGCTGTTTTCTAATAAAAATGAGGACTCGGGGGAGGGGGGGGAACCTTAATGCATTTCTAAACAGAACAAAATATTTAGGAGATCTTTAATTTGATAATTTTTCTACACAAGCAAAATAGAGAAATCTACAAATATCCAGCTACTTTTGGATTTTAAAATGGATTTTTGCCTTAGTTTTCCATTAGTTTGTATTTCTATCCAACCTCACCAATTCTCTTTTCATTTACCTTATAGTGTTTGTTTTTGTTTGTTTGTTTTTTAATTAAAGTTTATTGCAGTGGCAATGGTTAGATGAGGGTAAACAGGATCAAATATATGGTGATGGAAGGAGAACTGACTCTGGGTGATAAACACACAATATGATATATAGATGATGTATTACAGAATTGTACCCTTGAAACCCATGTAACTTTACTAACCTTTGTCATTTACTTTACAGTTTTTAATTCAAATTATCAAAAAATCAGGTCAATTTTAGAGCTGCATTCCTTTCTAGTTATGCTAATAACCCAGTTGACAGAGAAAATGTATTATGATGGCTTATACCAGAGCTAATCTTGAGAGGGGAAGTTTCAAAAAGCAAAACACTCTAATTTGGAAACTAGAAACATTAGCCCTAGTCCAAAGTAGTCACAAACTAGGTCTAAATAGAGAGATGGCATTTGCCCTCAGTCAACAGAAAGTAGCTACAGTTTTATTGTAATATATCTGTGTTGCTATTTCATATATATATATATACTTGAGTTTTGTTTTGCTGTTTAAAGCTAATTGGTAAATTTTAGGGAAGTATCTCAATAAATTTCTACATAATTTATTTCCTAAAGAGTATGGCATAATAATATGCATATTTTCTCCCAGTTATTATAGCAGTAAAAACATAGGAAGAACTGTTTTTAACAAGAGGCGGTTTGTTAGGACGACTAGCTTGCTATAGAAGTTATATTTAAGAAAGAAAGACAGTTTTCTCTTAAAAAAAAATCAGTTAATCTGTAAAAGGAAAGGAGGGGATTGAATAACCAAGATGGAGGCAGACAAACCCAAACAGGTGAAGACATCAACCAATTCCGGACACTAATTACTCTACATATTCTAGTACATACTGAAGAGTGAAAAAGGAAGACTTCTCTATGAGATCTTAAACAAAATCTTCCATGATATAATATCTCTACAACTACTTTACCTGTTAAGTCTCCGTTTTAAGGCCTTTCTAGTATAATTCCATTTGGGGGAGGGGGAATCCTTGCTCTATTTTTGTACCACAGGTTTTATTCTCTCAATAAAAATTAATTTAAAAAAAATACAGATGAAGAATTGCCCCAAGAAAAGTCAGTTAATGAATTTTAAATCGTTTAATTACATTGGATTTCTTGTAATTGCTTTTTAAAAACATTTTAGATAATGCGTAAGACAAATTATTTTTTTGAAAGTAATATAGGGAGTAATTCCTATTACTAAGTGATTTCACAGGAAGCTGCATACAGCTAATAACTGGGAAGAGGTTAACTATTTAGTTATGACTGGCTATTGGTAACCCTGTCATTCTAGACATGTTAGGACAAATGCGTATAAATCAAATAATGCTTGCTCTTATTAGCCACAAATTAAAATTCATTTCCTAGCAAAACCTGAATGAAATTCTAGGAAGTACTCAGCCACTGGTTCAACTTCTTACCTGATGGTCTTGCACAATCCAATTTCTGGTAATAACCACAAAAAGGCTTTTGATGTCCAAAAACTACAGGAAATATTCCCAGATCAAAAATCATTGAACAAAAGTAAAAAGAGTGAATATCTGCAAAACACTAACTTTTAAGTACCCGTGTATATCAACATTATTAAAACCAGGAATTCTGACAGAAGCTCATCAACTTCACAATAGTATTGTCCCACCTCGATACTTGAGGCTGGCTTCTTCTGTTTTTACACCTCACTGGGCACTTACTTTACTCCTATATTCACTCTTTCAAATTACTCATAAACATCACTCTCTTTCACTAGACCTCACTATCACTCTCATAAGACTCCTAAGGGCTGGGACCACTGGTCTCACTCATCTTTGCATCTGCCACAACATTTACAACAGTGCTTTACTCACTGTTTAAGTGAAAAGTCTTTAAAACATATTGTACATTTCTGTTCTCTTTCGTTTGGTGTCACTTAGAGAACACCGAAATGCTAAGTAACTCTTCTCATAATAATTTAGTAAATTAATCATCGATTTCTGATGTACTTTGGCAAACACTCTTCTAACAATTTATCAACAGGAAGAAGGGCTTAAATAAGGAATAGAGAGTAAGAGTATGAACCACAAATATAAAGTCAGGAAGTAAGTATTTAATACTTGGTATTAAATAACATACAACTTGGTATTTAATACCTGGTACTCTCTACAGGTATAAAAACTTACAGGGGATATAATATACAGCCTTTATTACTGGGGTGCTCCTGTACTGTAAGGTTTGTTTGTTTATTATGGTTTGAGGAAGGCTTTGGGGGGAAGGCAAGAAATAAAGCAAAGCCCACACATTACAGTATAAATGCTTCATCTCAAGAGACAGATTTCAAACATATCCGCTTTTATACATTCTACACTAAGGTCTGATGTGAACTACTAAATCAGACTTTTAAAGAAAAAAAATTGAAATTTGACCTATGAAAATTTTCATATGTTTTACATACCCCTCTAGCATGTTTCTACTCCACCCTTACTTTTAAAAATTTTATATATATAAGTATTGGGAAACTAGTATTGTGTTCGCTGATCTGGATCTATACTAGATTTTTCTAGAAAAACAAACAAGTCGGGAATCAATATATAATAATTTCATTTAGCTCTTATGAATGAAATCAATATTCTTATAAGCTAAATCACCCTGTACAGAATCTAGGAGTGAACATAACAGAAATGAAAATATAACAGATCATCGTTCATCCAGAGTGGATTTTGGTGACATAGTTCCCTGGATTAGCTCATTTCATTTTGAAATGAAATCACACTGCACCTGACGCAATACTACAAAAGCCTGTGTCTTCTTGAACCAAAGCTTGCCACAAGCAATTCGGGGCAAATCGAGGGTAACTAGGAAAAGGCAAATTGTCACTGAGACCCACTTCCTTAAACATTTCCTGTGACTCCCATATCCCTTCCATTACAACTGTGGTCTTTAGTGGTTAACTTTCAAAGAAGTAATGATGATGGGGGCTCCACTGCCTAAAAATTCATGCATCCTGAGATAAGAATAAATTAACTGTGGACTGCCAATTTTGGATCACCCAAGTGTCACAAAATCTCTCACACCACATGCCCAGATTACCTTACTCTCTCACACCACATGCCCAGATTACAGAGTCGCCAGTGATGACAATCCTAGCTTTGTGTAAAAACTTCTTCTTTTTTTTTGTTTGTTTTTTAAGCATCACTGAAAAATGAAAACCATCACATTCTGTTTTTATACCATAAGATCACCCGGTAGAAAAAAGAAGGAAGCCCATAAATGGCACCAAACCCCAATTCACAGTTGATGAGTATCAAGAAATATCACAATAGCAGTTTGCTTAAACTTAGCATTTTGTGCGTCTGTATATGTGTGGATACACACATAGATACAGGTATATTTATAAAAATGCATTCATAAACAGAGAGGGAAACAATGCAAACCTGCATATGATACTACTCATATAGGGAGTCATGTCCATTATCGATGTACATGGATGGAAAAGAGCAGACAGGCGTGCATCTTTATATCCTTTTACAAGTTTATTATTTACTATCACACAGAATAAAGGACAAATACCTTTGACTACCCAAATCTATTCAGTTCCTGGGTCTGGGTCAGGATGAAGTCTGCCTTGTTAGTAGGGATATACGTATTCCAGATTGCTGAAAAAAGATATCCTTTACAAAGGCTAGGCTCTCCCTTACAGACTACCTCCTGCAGACTAAAAATTTCTTGTTTTGTTTTTTTTACTTTATAACCAATGAAGAATCAATTCCACTACATTGTGTCCAAAAATACAGGCAGGTTTCTAGAAAAACTGTACACATATAATCTAATATTTCTTAGTCTGGTCAATGCTCATTTTCCAACCTTATTTTTCATTTTAATAAAAGGTACATTGTGCAGAATATATCCAAAGCCATAATGAAAAAATAACACAAACAGAAAAGTCTGGGGACAATTAAACTTTGATACAGATTCTTAGGTATTACTTTTGTTTAAACTATCTGTCTGGTGATAAAAAATTCAACTCTCAAAACAGGGATTATGTGACTTTTCCAGGAGGGCTCACTAATCATATGTAGGATATTCATGGTTGTAAATTTTAATTAATAGTAATATAAGAGCATTCTGAGCAACCGAAAATATAAACAAAAATTTTTTGCATATCCAAAAGGGGAACTATTTGATAACTGGAAGGGATGGTCTCAAGAGATCATCAGACCAAAATAAGTAAATGAGTAAGTCGATTTTTTTACAAATAAGGCTGTGACAAAATATTAAATGGATTATAGGAATTATCAGGTAAAAAATTAAATGTGTTTTAAAGGAAGCAATAAGTGAATGAACCAAATAGTCAAGAGACAGATTTCAGGGATAGCTTTTTTGAAGTGGAATAATGTCATTAATTTTAAAGCTACAGGGCAATGACAGGTGCCACACCAGAACTCTGCCACCCTGCATCACCAGCTTTTGACAACTCTCTCCTGGTCAAAACTTTCATTAGGCAACAATCTAAACGCCAGATCAAGTGGGAGGTACTATGTAGCAAAGGAAACACATTTTCACTACAATGCCCTCTAAAACTCCAATGTAAAAATGATAAAACCACCTTTTTAATCAAACACTAATAAATCAATTTGTTACCAATTTTTATAGAAATTGGTTATATAAAGAAGTCCTATGTTGCAATTTATTGTGAAGTTCAATATCCTTCTACCCTATTTCCCCAGAAATAGGACCTAGCCAGACAATCAGCTCTAATGTGTCTTTTGGAGCAAAAATTAATATAAGACCTGGTATTATATTACATTATTTTATATTATATATATTATATTATGTTATATATCATTATATTATATATATTATATTATATTATATTATATTATATTATATTATATTATATTAAATATAATAGTAAAATAAGACCGGGTCTTATACTAATTTTTGCTCCAAAAGATGCATTAGAGCTGATGATCCAATTAGGTCTTATTTTCAGGGAAACATGGTATAAAATTAATAATCCATTATAGAAGGATTATCATTTATTAAAAGAACAAAATGAAGCACAGAATCTTGTGTTCTAACCCCAATTCTGTCACTAAACTTACTGTGTGAGCTTCAGCATGATATTTAACTCACACAAAAGCTGATCTTTGTATCTGTAAAATTGAGATAAAGACACTTGTCCTGACTACTTACCAGGCAGTTGTGAGATTCAAATGACATGATTTACATGTAAGTGCTTTAAAAATCATACCCAAATATTTAGCTTCTACTTTCATTTTCTTCTAGAGTTAAAGCAGATTAAGACAGACTGTCAAACAGAAATACTTTCATTTTAATGATGATTGGGTAAGTGCTAAATTGTTATCCCACGCCCAGCCCCGAAAGAAATTGCATAAGAGCAGAGCAAATAGATTCAGGAATAGCTCATTATGCAAAAGTCAGTAAAGAATCATGATAAAAAATAATCAATATTTTAAAATATTTTACATTGGATGTTTTAAGTTCTCTATCATTAATATTTCACATCCATGACTTCTTTATGCTTGACGATTTTTTTTTTCAGGTAACACAGCAAACAAAGTTAAATGTTTACAAATGTCTTACCCTACTCTATGAAGTAAGTCAATATGGAAATCAACAGTCTAGAGAACATAAAGAGAATTTCCTCCCTTCATAGTCTCCATCACTGAAAGTAAACCTTATTTTAATCTAATCACAAGGAAGATCCAGTTCCACCATTCAATTAATAAATCCGAAATCTTAATATGGAACAGAACTTCCGGAGAGTAATCCAGGGTTAACCCTGCACTTTCAGGATCTTCTGGTCTGAATTTACATGTCTAAGAATTCAGGGTTTGACAAACATGGCGCTATTTGCCAGTACTTCCGTTCCTGGGTATTTATATTTCTGTCAGATAAGAAAGACTATGCAATTTTTCCTCCCAAAAAAAAAAAAAAATCCTTGGAATTGGTGTAGACACTATGGAAAAGTTTGGAGTTTCCTCAAAAAATTAAAAGTAGAACTATCTTAATGACCCTGCGATTCCACTCCTAGGTATTTATCCACAGAAATCCAAAACATGAATTGGAAAAAATATATGCACCCCTATGTTTACTGCAGCGCTATTCACAACAGCCAAGATATGCAAAAAACTGAAATGCCCATCAATAGAGGACTGGATAAAGAAATTGTGGTATATTTATACAATGCAGTATTACTCTGCCATAAAAATGAATGAAATCTTACCATTTGCAACAACATGGATGGGCCTAGAGGATATTAAACTAAATGAAATGTCAGACTGAAAAAGACCATATGATCTCACTTATATGTGGAATTTAAGGAACAGAATAAACGAGTAAACAAAACAGAAATAGACTCATAGATACAGGAAAAAAAACTGATGGTTGCTAGATGAGAGGGGGTTGGGGGATGGATGAGAAGGTGAAGGGGTTAGAAAGTACAAATTGGTGGTCACAAAATAGTCATAGGGATGTGAAATACAGCATGGGGAATATAATCAATAATGTCGTAAAGACTATGTAGGGTGTCAGATGGGTACTGGACTTACCAGGGGGATCACGTCATAGATTATATAAATGCCTAACTACTGCACTGTACACCTGAAAATAATATAATATATATATAGTCACGGGATGTACAGTTTAGGGAATACAGTCAATGGTATTGTAATAGCTATTCACAGTGTCGGATGGGTAGTAGACTTGTTGGGATTATCACTTTGTGAGGGGTATAAATGTCTAATCTTTATGTTGTTTTTGTACACTTGAAACTAATAATAAAATTAACTTTCAAAAATAAACAAATAAACTGCATTAGGTTTTTAAATTAAAACAAAAATCCTTGGTAACATAAAAGATATTAATTTAAATGGTCCCAAAATGCTTTTTAAATTTGCTTATGTAGAACTCCTATTAAAAATAAAAAGGAATGAAAGGAAAAAGAAAACATCTGAGACAAATTAGAAAAAAATAATTTTAACTTTTAGATACTTGCTGTAGACTGAATATTGATGCCCCTCCATCCAAATGCCCCCAATCCTTATGCTGAAACCTATTCCCTCAATGCAATGATATTTGGAGGTAGAGACTTTGGGAGCTGATTAGACCATGAGACTGGAGCCCTCATGGAATTAGTGGCCTCAAAGACCCCAGAGAGCGCTCCCTTTCCCCCTCTACCATGTGAGGTTATAAAGAGAATCAGGAAGTATCTATTAACCAAGAAATGCCCCCCACCTCCACCAGACAATGAATCTGCCAGCACTTTGATCTTGGATTTCCCAGCCTCCAGATTGTGAGAAAAAAATTTTCTCACCCAGGTTTATAAGCCACCGAGTCTATGGTTATTTTGTTATAGCGGCCCAAACAGACAAAGACAACACTGAAATGCAAAGAGGAACTTAGAAAAGCCTCACTCTGAGAACTCACAAGACTTCAGAGCACAGAGTAGTTAGTCCTGTAGAACTTGAATAGAATGAATAGATTTTAGATTACTTTTATAGTATACATAAAAAGTATTCAAAAACTACCCACATGGAAAAGGAGGAAAAGGAGGAAAACTAGAGTTAGTCCACATAAAATGAGCAAGATTGGCTAAAAGTATTTCACTCTAAATCTCCACACAAGGACAGAGCAGGACAGTTTACTCATTTACTATAACAAGCACTCTGGTGAACATAATAAAATTATGACAAATACACATGACAGTTGAGAATCCAAGTTTACATGAAATATTCTCACATTATCCATAACTATATCTCACCATGATTTACTTTGCAACTGGGAATTACAAAATTTGCTCTGTAATCTGAATAAAGAGATGACAAAAATCACACTTTAAGCTGAAAAATATTCCTTTTTTCACTTGTGAAACACACATGGTTTTAAAGGCTGACAACTTGCTCTTATGAAAAATGGAGTTTAGTTTAGCAATGCTTCAAAATTAAACACATGGGAATTTGTGAATCTAAATTAAACAGGCCATTTTTCAAAACAGTCTGCACTGCTCCCTCACCCCACCCCAAGCACAAAATCTCTTTTCTTTCTTATAATTCCATCGTCTCCAGACATAACCACCCTACTTGACTTTAGAAAGCAGAATGAGAAACTGGCATAACTAGGAAAGAGGTCAGCACAAGGGCTTTTCTTGGTAATGTTTTTGCTTTATACCAGGCTAGTCCTCCAGATCATCAGCTCACAGATGGAGAAACCACAACTTACCAAATGTTTCTGATATGCGCAGATGGCTGTTTCTGTTTTGAATCTTCCATTCTTTTTAATCTGTGTGGATGTGAACACGTGCTCCCCTAAGGCTTCTTCCTGTGCCGATAAGGGCTCCTCAGGCATAGCACCCCACTGTCTCTCCCCCTACTCCTCCCTTCAATATGGCCAACGCGGCCAACACTTAATATTAATCTATAAGCACAAAATTCTTATTAACTTTACACTATAGAAGCCTGGCAGACACCATCTTAACCAAGTGATAAAAGTAACATCACCATGTAATGCTGTATGTCAATTATATCTCAATTTAAAAAAACAAAAAAGTTAGTATCACCAGTAAAGGGACAAATCAATATCTTGTGTCTCCTGATATGATGCGCTGAGGACACATGTCTGTGGTATGTCTTCTAAAAAGCTGGACCCAAATTCAGAGACATTGTAAAGAGTAACTGAAATCTTCAAAAAGAAAAGACTAAAGCACTATTTCAGATCGAAGGAGACTAGAGAGACAAAACAGACAAATATAGATGCTGCATCTATAAAAGGTATCATGGAGATCCTTGATAAAAGTTGAATGGGGTCTGTAGATTGAATGGTAATAATAGATCAATGTTAATTTCCTGATGTTGGTGGTAGCCCTATGGTATATATGACAGTGTCTTTGTTTTCAGGAAAAACACACTTAAGTATTGAGGGGTAGTAGTATATCACATCTGCAACTTACTCTCAAATAGTTCAAAAAATTCACTAAAGATATGTAAAAAAAATACGAAGAGAGAATTGTGAGCAAATTTGGCAAAAAATATTAACAAATGGAAATCTGAGCAAAGAGAATGTGAGAGTTCTGTTAAAGTTGTTTTGTGTTTCTATAAGTCTAAAATTATTTCAAAAGAGAAAAGTAGTTTTTTTTTTTAAATCTACAATCAGTTGTCTGTAGTATACACATTCCTTGAGTCCAGTAGGAAAATTACTTCCTTGAAGTAAATTCCTTTAAGTTATATTCTCATGATACGCAATAAAAATGTGGGTTATTTCTAGTTCCTCCACAAAACACCAACATACAACTTTTCAGATTTGATACACTAAAAAGTGGCTGCTGTCTTAAAAAAAAATTGGTAGTTCTCCAATGGAAAATAGTCTCTCAGAGAAGAACTAACTCACCAGTAGCAGCTAATTCCTCTATAAAACTCAGCAGGCTGTTAAGTGTCCTGACCTTCTCAGTAAGAAGTCACTGTTATTCTGCTGTGAACTATTTGAAGGTATCTTAACTCTTTCTGATTGCTAGTAGAGGGCTGCCTAAACAGTTGAGATGTGCTTAAAATCATTAGTAAACCTGTTTTTTTTGAAATCTTTCTACACAATTATGGAGAAAATATATCTGCAATTATTGCAATGTGGGGAAAGTATTGTTAGCCTAGAGGATACTCAAAAAAGCTGAACTAATATGGCAAAAAAAAGAGAAAAAGAAAGAAAGAGACCCAACAGACTCACCCCATCACTCGCCAATTTTTCAGCATCATAAACGTTTCATCATTCTGCTTTACCCAATAATTAAAATGACAGTGAATTGCTCTTTCAAAAGACAACTTCCACCCTTTGAATACCCATAGTCAAGCTTTCCTGTTAAAATTGTCCATATTCCATTAATGAGATTTTCCTAGGAACTTCTAGAAATGTATCACAAATAAAGAATAAAGCAAATAAGCACCTCTATTAATCTGACCATGGCAGGAAAAAAAAAATTCAAAGTAATTAATTGGAGCAATGCTTATGTTCAGTTTTCTCTAGAAACATTTCATTAACCGTGTCTTTAAATATTACCTGCTCCTGAAATGCCCACCTTAACAAAAGCCTGGTCACTTGTAATGCCTGAAGATGGAAAAAAGAAAGCGCTCCATCCTAGATTGGCAGAAAGGGGCAAATCCACTCAATGTCCTCCAAAGCACCTGTTGTTTTAGGAAGCACATCCAACAAACCTGTAGCTGAATTCTCTAATAATGGTAAATCTAAAAGGAAGAACACGCAAGGCCACGTAGCACTGAAAATTCAAGTTACAAAGAATAAAACATGGAAAACTTTTGCAATGTTAATATTTTCATCCAAAAACATGGCATGGCTCTTCACTTATTTTTTGTAGGAGAACAGTGTCAACCTCATTCACTACAGATAAACAGTAGCTAATCCAATCCCCTTAGGCTCACATTTTAGAAAATACAGAAATCGTTTCCTACAGCTAGATGCAGAGGGGAAGAAAAAATAACGCGTCTGAGATAAAAAATATTTATGGTTTAAGGTAATTCAAGTGGAGAGCTACATTCTATTTTAGTACCAAATACTCTGTGTTATAGTGTTGTATGCACCACACATTTTGAGAGCAAGGAGCTTAGCTGCTGCAGCTGAAGATAAGCTCAAGCAATACAACTATTAATACTTCTCTTTGAAAGTTTTATAAACATGCTTGCCATAAAGAAAATCTCCAGAAAAACTGCCTTATTCCTCATCCAAGAGGTAATTCCAGTTTCTTGATGGAAACTTGAAGTGAAATTTGCGACATCTAAATATCTCTATGCTAAACTTTATATGCAAAATTTAGTTCTTACAGTAAATATGTTTATTTTCATTCATTTAAGGCCAAGTACTGTGATAAAATTTATAACTTTACTTTTAACAGTTCATACTTAATACTTTGCCATTAGCCTGAATATGCTACTTAGAATTCTGTAAGTCTAATATGCTTGATCTTTTAACCTTGTGTCCTTTCCCCAATGCAAATCATTCTACCCACTCAAGATATATTAACTGTACAAAATAATAAAGTTGGTATGAAGAGTATTTAACAGAAATGATAAACCATTGACTACTAAATCTTGGTATAAATAGATACATACTGGTTGCTTAGAACACATCCCTCAATCGATTCTTCTGTCAATTATTATTTTTGCTTTGCTCGCTGTTCAGAAAAACAAGTTTTTAAGAGAATTTAATCAGTGTGGTAGGCAGAATAATGCCCCCTCTCAAAGACGGCCATGTCCACATCCCCATACTTTACATGACAAAAGGGACTTTGCAGGTGTGATTAAATGAAGGATCTTGACATGGGGAAATTATCCTGGATTATCCCAGTGGGACCAGTGCAATCACAAGAGATCTTACAAGACAAAGAGGGAGGCAAGAGTTTCAGAGAAGATACCAGGTGTAAACACACATCAGAGTAATGCAGTTGCTACAAGGGAGCCACAAACCAAGAAATGCATGGAAAGGGCAAGGAACAGATTCTCCCCTAGAGCCCTAGAGCCTGCAGAAGGAAGGCACCCTGCCAACACTCGCTTTACTCTCATAAGACCTATTTCAGACTTCTGACTTCCAGAACTGTAAGACAATAAATTTGTGTTGTTTTCAGCCTCTAAATTTGTGGTAATTTGTTAAGGCAGCAATAAGAAACTAATACAGTAATTTTTATTAACTACTAGTGCCAATATGAAATTGAATCAGTATAAAAATAAACTGATATATATATACAACAGTCAAAATTCCTTGGAAAATAGTACACTAAATGTTAAAATTAATGTCTGACTTTGAATGGTATCTTTTACTAAAGGATTCTTACATACTTAATGAGCGGGATCAGGACAATCCACAATCCTTAGACAAGCATTTTTTAATCTAATTCCTATGAGTCTAAACTGGTATTTAAAAGATGAACAATATAAGTATACCAAAGCAGAACTCCCCATCTTCAAGAAGTTCCAAAGAGTCGTATAAGTCAATGAACATTTACAATAAAGTAAAAAGTGCCTTAATCAGGAACAAAGAGAAGGGTATTTCAACTGGGGGTGGAGGATACACAAAAGAAATGGCTAAATCTTCAAGGGGAAATAGGTCCCTTGAGAAGTCTGAGGCTAAACTGAGCCAAGTCACATTATGAAGTGGGCAGTAGGCCATGCACAAAATTGGACTTCATCTTTCAAGTAATGAGAAAATAGCTGGGGGTTTTAACTAGTGAAGTGATTGACACAATTAAATTTTAGAAGGAAAAAATACTGCCTGTGATGTGAAGAAATATGAAGGTTAGTCTAAAAGCAAGAAATACATATTGAAGACTAAATTTATGTTTATAGTATCTTCATATTTTAATATTAATTCACAAACATTCAGTGATTCTTTACCTTCTCTCAGACAGTTGCTTACTAAATGCTAGATTAAAAAAGAGAATAAGACATGATTAGAGCCTTTGAGATATAAAAACTATCACTTCGGATATACAACAATATACAAAATGTATACAATGAAAGCAGCTATCTCCTAGGGCACTCATCTAGAAGCCAAATTTTCAAAAGTAGACACCAAATTCAGAGCATCAGGAACCACAAATTAACAAATTGATTAGAGTATAACCTAATCAAATCTCAAAAATAAAAATTAAGGAAATTGCATTCATACGAAAATTATCAAATAGTTCCCCCTAATAGGTTCCTTAAAAGCATTATATTCTTAATATCCCTAAGAAGATGAAAAATATAGCTTCTTAAATATAACCCAGGAAGGTCTATGTACCTCATGCACAGATGGCATATGACACCTACTGTGTTGGAAATGTATACAATCATGACAATTTGAACTAATTTACAATTGTAAACTGTAACAGGATTAGTTACATCCAGAAATAGAATGACAACTCTAGCCTTCCGCAATCATGCCAGTAAAACTCAATCCTTGCATTCTCTCTGCTCCCACTGCAGTCCCCAACCCCGAATTACAGCAGCCATCACAATCTGATCTGTGTTACAGTTAAACGGTATATGTGTCTATTTCACCGGTAAGAAGACAGACTAGACTTTCTTTCTACATCTTTGTATCTAGTGGAATGGTGTAGCAACATCAATAGTTAAGCTCAGTGTGTTGAAGAGAACTCAGCTGAATCTACATGTTAATAATAATTAGTCATAGTTTCCATTTTATGGCACTCAATGGTTTCAGTAAATACTTGGATCAGTTATAAACATCATTATATATATACATACACATATATATATGTGTGTATGTATATATGTGTGTGTGTGTATATGTGTGTGTGTGTGTGTGTGTGTGTTATACATATGCACATATATAACTTCCTCAACTATATAATGAGAAACTCCACAACAAAAATATCAGGTCTCAAATAGGAGGAAGTGGTATTTAGTTAGTTTTTGGTAGATTTGTTTTACATTTAACCTCTTAAAACTTCCCTTTCTTCTTCCATGCAACAGGGCTAGTAATAAAACTGATCCACAGAATCATTTTAGAATTAAATAAAATAAAAGGTCCAGTAGAGAATCTGTCACATAATCGATCTTCACTAAGCGTTAGCCACTGTGGTCACTATAATTAATGTTATTATAAGGTCCTTATGATCAAAAGTAATAAAATCGGCAATGCTAGATATCCCCAAACAGAAGACAAGTGTAAAATCACTTACATTTAGTTCTGGAATATAATCTAAAACTAATATTTAAATTTGAGTGTTACTGATTTGGAGTAAAAACTGAAGAAAAGCCTGTGAAGGGTGACAGACAAGGAAAGAAAAAAGAAAAGAAACAGAAAACAGTGTGGGCTCTCCATCCTGACAGGGCTGAGAGTTCTTCTCTGGGACCTGGTCTATGCTAAAAATAGCATCACCACTTAACCTGATGACAAATGAGCACCATTATCAGACAAACTGCTTCATGTGTCATTGCTCTATTTATTTTATGAAGTTTATCATAGCTCCTCTGGGTTTATGAAAGTAACTAGTTACTTCAGTTTAGAGGCCCCTCATTGAATGTGGACAGATGAAAAGTGAATGCAGTAGCCAGAATATGTCACTGACAAATAACTCGGTAACTGCTTTTTTCTTCCCCTGTTGAGTTTAACCATGAAGAAATTAAAAAGCAAGATTTGTCATAGAGTTTTTCTGAAGTGTACAAAAAAATATAAAAATTAGAATTATAGGGGTGGCCAGTTAGCTCGGTTGGTTAGAGCGTGGTGCTGATAACACCAAGGTTGCCAGTTGGATCCCCACATGGGCCACTGTGAGCTGCAGCCCTCCTTTAAAAAAAAAAAAAATTAGAATTATAGACACAAAGGCTGGTGGATTTGCCAGATATCTAGCTTAACGAATATTTGAGCTTCCTATATGTATTTATGAAGTGTTTCAGTATTTTGGTTATAACTGAAAGTGCTAAATATAGCATTACATCAAACAAAAATGTAATTATATGTAAATCAAAGCATACTGCCAAGCAAGGGCAAGATCAGTTAAATGGTTGGAAACGTCCTTATCATGAGTGTCCAGAATACAGGAAAACAGCATTAGAGAACAGTAGGCACCTATCAAACATTGCCTTCCAGTCACCATTGCAAAGCTGAAATCACAGCTGAAGCAGCAGCAAGAGGACCCCTACCGCCTCCCCTTTTTCTACATCAGTGGTTCTCAACGAATGTTCATCAGAATTGCCTGTCCCTCCACAGAACTACAGCCATCAGCATTCAGAGAGCAGGAAAAATGAGGCTGAAGATATCGCACGTCTTCACCTGCCTCGCCAAGCATGTCAGACCACCACCAACTCTGAAATCCAGGTAGTGGGAATTAGAAGAACATACAGACATGACAATTGCATAACTTTCCTAGTTTGCTTAAAGCATTTTGTAAGCATGTAAAATAGGGAAGAAAAAAAACACCTGAAAAAAAAACAATAGATGTTTGAGTAACAGAGAACAAAAGCAAGGTAACCACTGATACTAGACACATCCAAATGCTCAAGAAAATATATTTAATTGTTAGGGGAAAGGTGTTGCATAAATCAAAAAAAATGTGTGCTCATCAATTTAGATAAAAGAATAATAAAATACAAGAGAATAGAAAAAAGGGGCGATGGCTCAGTTGGTTAGAGCACGAGCTCTGAACAGCGGGATTGCTGGTTCGAGTCCCACATGGGCCAGTGAGCTGTGCCCTTCACAACTGGACTGAAGACAACAAGCTGACACTGAGGTGCCAGTGTGCAGCTCGATGGCTCAGTTGATGAGAGCGTGAGCTCTCAACAGCAGGGTTGCCGGTTCGATTCCCAGATGGGATAGTGGGCTGCAACTAAGATTGAAAACAGCGACTGGGCTTGCACCTGAGTTGCACCCTCTTCAACTAGATTGAAGGATGACTTGGAGCTGATGAGCCCTGGAGAAACACACTGTTCCCCAATTAAAGAAAAAAAAAGAAACTGTTAAAAAAAAAAAGAAGCAGAAAAAGAAGTACATCAAAAGATTAATAATTTCACACTGCAAATAAGAAATCAATTTTCTTCATGTTTCATTTCTTTCTTTTATTGAGCACCTTGATGAAACATGGAATCTTGGGTTTAAAACAACTATGGTGCATTTCCCAGGTTTTCCATAAGCCACATAAAGACTTAGAAAACAACTCAAGAGAGAAAGAATAAAATGCCTTTGACTCTAGGATTATCACTTATCCCCGTAGTCTGTATGCTTATTTATAAACCTAATTTCAAGCTTTGTGTTAGTGTTGTGCTAATACATTAAGTTATAATGTGACTTAATTCTGACTTAAGGGTTTTCATTTTTCCACTTTATATTTCAATATTGGAAGAAAATGGTATTCATTACTACCATTTATTGATTGCTTAATATGGGCCAGGCAATTTTTTAGGCCCTTTACGTGCAAGCTATCATTTAACCCCCACAAAAAAAAAATGTGTAAATAGATACAATCCAAACAACACTATTTTCCAAACAACACTCAAAAAGAAGTCACTGGCCCAAGGTCACAGACACTTAACCAATGGAAGAGCTAAGTATTTGCACCACGACTATGTGAATCTAAAAGTCCATGCTTTTTCATCATACTATATTGAAACTAGTATTTTCTAGTATTATACAGTCATCAAAGAACACAACCACAGAGATAATTGCCATTTCTTAGTTTTACATCTTTACAGAATTTGAAAGAATCTACAGGTATATATGTCTCTATATCCCACACAGCAGACAGTACAATGCACAACACTGTTCTTGAAAATACTCAACCTAGCCCCTTACCACCCTCACCCACTGTCTGGCGCCCAGACCCACAACCAAGGAACCCGCCAGGCTCTCGCATGCACCCTGTCTGATTCCTCCAGTGACACCGCTATGAAAACAATGGTTCAACATTTCCAAACGGAAACCAGGTTCAACAGCGTGAAAGTTTCCCAGATAGCTGCAGATTTGAAACAACTCTGTCTGCAGTGCTCACCACGACCCCCTGCTGACTGGAGTATCTTCAAGTACAAATCCCTTCAGACCCCAGAAAGTCTGTTTCTTTTTGTAGTGAAACTCTTTGGAGGTTTTCTAAACCACTTTTCATGAACCAGTGAATATTGAAAGGAGAGCTATATCTGAAGCCTGAACAAAAAGCTCATCCCTATCTCACATGCCTGTACTATATACAAACTGCTGCTTTTGTCAGTCTTAAACATCTGCCTCTCTGAATTTTCATGAATTTCTATTTCACAAGGGAAATTATTTTATATAGACAGCCTACAACAAAATACTTAATATAAAAAAAGAAAATGCTCAAGCTGTTATTGAGTAAATATCTTCAAATGTGTAGAACAGAACATTTTCTTGTTACATGACCCACTGGACTTCTAATGGAGATTTGAATGTAAACTAGCCATGGACCTTGAACATTGTATTTCCTCATTTGTACCAAAAGACATAATGATATCTATTGTCATATTTTCCTCAGAAACCATTGTAAGGATCCAATGAGATAATATATAATATGTAAAATGCTTTCTAAACTGTAAAATCCTCTGTAAACGTAGATATTAAAATCAGGAGTCTCACAATAGTCACTCACCCAGAGTAAAATTTAGTAGTGATGACATTTCATCTAATTTGTGATGGGTACAAAAGCAAAGAAAAAATTGTGGATTGGTAAACTTACAATTTACCAACATGCAACAATCAAGGGTACGCTGATTGATGACACGAAATTTTTCAAGCCTACATGGAATTTACCACCATTTCCCAAAAGTGTGAACAGATAAAAAGTTGTGAAGTGTTGCTGCCATTTTACTGTCATATTCATAATCTACTTCAGTGACTGCTATTCAATAGGCCTGAGTCAAAGCCTAGAAACTTTTCTTTTTAAACAGTTATTTCAGGTAGTTCTAAGTCACAGTTGCTTTGAGAACCACTTCAGTAGCCTCTCTGTCATATAATTATCGTCCTTAGTCAAATCTAAGCTGCCATAGATCGTAAGACACATCCAGACTGCAGAGATATTAAAAACAGGGGAGAGGATAGCTGGTTAGTTCAGTTGGTAGCAACCCCAAAGTTGCTGGTTTGATCCCCGAATGGGCCACTGTGAGTTGCGCCTTCCTTAAAAAATTTTTTTAAAAATAAAAACAGAGGAGAAAATATATATCTTAGAATTAATGAAACATATAATAGTTAAATTAAAGGCCCACGTCTTCACTTTAGGGTAACCCAGAACACTAGAGGGTGCAAAATTTAATAGCACTATGGGCTTACTTGTACAATCTATACATATCTGAACAGTGCATGGTTCAAAAAAAAAAAATCTTGTTTTGTTCACATTTTTATAATCAGAGTAGGTTACTGCCAGTATTCTGCAGAAACATACTACAATACATTGATTGCATTCGTATTAATTGTTGTCAAAGAAATTATCCTTTATACTATCAAGACTAGTCTGGTCTGGTTTTGAAAGATTTTTCTATGCTAAACTTGTCCTCAGCCCAGGCGTCTGTTATGAAAACTTTTGAAAACCATCACACTTCAGTGATTGTTGTTTCATCTGTGAAGTGAAGGAATTGAGATAGATTATTTCTAAAATTCTTTCCAGATTTAAAATTCTCTAAGTCATTCTTCTTAAATTGTTTCTGACATGCAATCTTTTCACCTCCAGACAATCAATGCCTTGAGGACAGAGACCTTAAATAACTTTCTCTAGGCTGTACACACACACACACACACACACACACACACACACACACACACAAAGTACCTGACATAATCCTAGGTTGGCCCCTTGCCTGGCCAACACTGGCCTTTTCTTTACCTGGGATCCTCTCTTCTTGGGACATGGATGTGCACGCCCCTTCCCACCCAAGATTTTCCAGAACTCTTGATCACAGCTTGAGTGGTGAGAAAATGCAATCACCTATTACCAGCCTCTGATTTCTACTCTTCTAGCTCTTTGGACAATTTTGTGATTTATTGTAGTAACTCTCTTCTTCATTTATTATTCTAATGAAAAAAACTAGAGTGGTAACTGTTCCCTGTACTGAGACATAACTAATGTACAATTCAATTTATACTGTTTACATATTAAAAAATAACAACAATGCAAAATGTATCAGAATTGGTTTACTTGGCATCATCACAATGCCAGGACTATATCACTGGCCATTTAGTCTTAAAGGACTATGTAATGTTAAAACCAAAAATGATGTAAGATATAAACACATATGTTAATATTATATGTGTTACTACTATCAATGGAATGGGCATATAATTACAATCAGAGGTCTGACAATTAAGTTCAAAAACTCATCCTAGAAAAAGTGCTACAAACCTCATTGCTGAATATCATTATGGTCACCTTCGAAGTCCTCTGCTTGGGAAGCTATGCACCGATGCAAGTTCCTAGTCCACCCTTCAAAACAATTTTGGAACTCCTTTTCTGGAATGGCCATCAGAGCTCTCATTGTATTACCCTTGATGCCCTGAAGGTCATCAAAATGTCTTCCTTTCAATATTTCCTTTATCTTTGGGTAAAGAAAGAAGTAATTGGGGGCCAGATCAGGTGAGTAGTGAGGGTGTTTACTGGATAAAAACTCCCTCACCAACAGTGCCATGTCAGCTGGTGCATTGTTGTGATGTAAGAGCCATGAATTGTTGGTGAAAAGTTCAGGTCGTCTAACTTTTTCATGCAGCCTTTTCAGCACTTCCAAATAGTAAACTTGGTTAACTGTTTGTCCAGTTTGCACAAATTCATAATGAATAATCCCTCTGATATCAAAAAAAGTTAGCAACATCATTGCAACAAGTTCACAAACTTAATTGTCACACCTTCGTACATAACTTTATTATTTCAGTGTTAAATACTTGGCTGTAATAATGATGGGGGGCTGTGGGGTAAATAAAAATGCTCTATTTTTTAAAGATGCATGCTGAAATATCATGTCTATAAATTACTTTCAAATATTTCAGCATTTAATAAAGGAGATAATAATACAAATGTCATAACATGTTAACAGTTGTTGAATCTACATGAAGGGAATAGTATATCCACAGTACTATTTTTTCCACGTTTTATAGATTTGAAATTTTCTGAAATAAAAATTAGAGTAAAAAATATATAGACTATGCCCATTAGCTTACAGTCTGATGTCACTAACTCAGTAATCATGGCCTTCAGTTTCCTCTTTTATAAAAATAAAGTAACAACAAGAATTTCCTTGTGTATTATATTAGAAAAAAAGTGTTAATGATTATGTCCAGTGCTTACAAATCTGCAATGAATCTGGAACTCTCTTAAACTGCTACTTGCACTATAAATTAAAGAAAGATTTAGGAAAAACAACTGGAAAGTAAGTATATAGAACCAATAAATATACTTTAATACTTCTATACTTCCACTGCTGGTAATAAATTTGCCAAATCTAAATAAGGAAAATTTTGCCTATAAATATCCCCAGTTATTTCTAGGTTTGCCACAGGCCAAGTCCATTGACTAAAACAAGTAACTTCTGTAACCATTGGAATAGTTATGTATCTTTGTACGCAATGAGGTTTATTATTTGTATTCTCTAGCCCTCACTACATAAGCATATAAAAAAGACTTCAGCCCTCAAACTATAATATTTCACTGTTAACTGCAAAACATATCACTGGCCCAACCAGGCTTCCATCCCCTCAGGACCTGCTGACAGAGGTCTCTTAAGGACTTTCTGCCAATGACACATTCTGCCCCTTTCTAGTAAAAAAAAAAAAAAAAAGAAAGAAAAGAAAGAAAGAAAGAAAAAGAAAACCTGGATTAATTTGAAATCAAGGAAGGAAAAGTCAAATATTAGTGATTGTGTTATATCTAAAATTCCCCTCATCACATCACAGAATAATATTGTGCCCTTAGCCTTTTTGGAAGGTTATTCCAGATAGAGCCATATTAAAAATGCTTAGCACCCACTGTAAAACTGTAGTCATTCAATGTTATGTCAATTCCCAAAGGAGAAATGTCAT
Source organism: Rhinolophus hipposideros (assembly GCF_964194185.1). Lineage (NCBI taxonomy): Eukaryota > Metazoa > Chordata > Mammalia > Chiroptera > Rhinolophidae > Rhinolophus > Rhinolophus hipposideros. Next base: position 80,806,415 of record NC_138050.1, on the reverse strand, counting down.
TTAGAACTGAGTGTTAGGAAAACCGGTTTCCTCTGAGGAGCTGGTATTCTTCTCTGCTGCTAGATTACTTATCAGATTATCTTAATGCTCTGCTGCTGGGAAGTCTAAAAGTCAATGCTGAAAAAATTTACGTTATGAATAAAAATTACATTAACATTTATAGATTACATATTAGCTCCCTTCTCCTTTCTTTGATCCTGATCTCCATTTCTGTTTTGTCAATAGTCTTTATTAAATGCCACTGCCAAGTTCTTTTTAGAAAGAAGTCCAGTATAGATAAAATCAGTAAATAAAATGTGTAAGGACGACATAGCGATGAAAATGTTTTGGAATTAGACAGAGGTGATGATTACACAACTTTATGAATATACTAAATGCAAAGTTGCTCATTTTATTTAAAATAGCTAATTTTATGTTCTATAAATCTTACCTCAGTTAAAAAAAAAATACAACATGACACCAGCAAGTACCATATGGTTAGCAGCCAAACAGTCAGATCACATTCTTCCCATTTTCACTGTGGTGTGTGGGAGAGAAAACTAATCTATCCTCCTCCAGCTGCATTGCTACTCCCTCCTATTTCCTTATGCGCTAGTGTAATTTTCAACTGCTCGAATTATGTTTAAAATCCTTAAACATTCTCTTAAGCCAGGGGTTTCTAAAACCAGCCTGGTTTGGGAGTCAGGAGAATTATTTTTTTCAAAGGACATCTTTCATAGAACCCCAGTATACAAATCAAATCAAACCATCTGCTCTGAATAAAGATGTTGGTGGGACGTGCAAGCCCTCTGGACACTATTGCCCAGGTTAGTGAGGACACTAACTCCTCCTCAGGTTTCCCTAGCACAGCAACAGGCCATACGGAGGGCTGCAAACAGACACTTCATGAAAAAAAAAAAAAAAAGACTTTCATATGATATTTCTAGATAACCACAGCTAAAATGTTATCTTATCTCCTGTGGTCCAGATAATTATTTCACTCCTCCACTCACATATGAGGAATTGAAATGTTTTAAAAGATAATATAGTATAACCTCTACGAGTTTCTCTGGTGAAAATTACTTGTGCCAGTTTGTAACAGCTTTTAGGGAATAGTTCTGCAATAGAATGGGGGTTAATATTTAATAAAAATTAATTGACAGGTTCTTAGAAAACTATGAAATAAAAATGATTTTTCTATAAACCACTTGCTCATTTTTATTGCTTTTATTACTACAGTTAATAAATATTTTAAATTATGTTTCCCCATTTTTTAATTCAGCTTTGTCAGCCAGTGTGACACGTGTTAGAAAAACCTACTCATAGCTCTATAAAGATACGCTCATGTCACATGTTCATAGTTTCTGAACAGATGAAGCTATCATATATTAATTAGGGTATGCTTTGTCATAAACTCCAATACAGTATAGTTATCTTTTATGGAGGAGATACAAAAGTTAATCTGATTTCTAACTTCTTAGACAGACAACAGCATACACTGAGCAATCTCAGGTGTTATAAACTGATTATAAAACATGTGTACATCTGTAATAAATAGTGAGTTTACCTAGTAGAAAGGATAAACACAAACAGGTGCATAACAAATGTAAGCAACTGAAAAACAAAAACACAGTCAAATCTCAAGTGATTGGTATGATGAAAGCAGTCAACAGGAAAGCATCACAAAACTAGTCAAAATATGGTACAAAAGAGATTTCCTTATTTAAAATTACATCTTGTCTGGAAGAATTTACAGATGTCATCCGAAAATATATAATCAATTCAAATAGAATAGTTTAAAATATCGATCATTAATTGGTTTGCGTGACAAGAAGTGGCCAAATGTCAGACAGCTGTATTATCAGTGTCTTGGTTAAATGTTTTCTATATACACATTAAATATATTACATTCCTATATAATCGATATTCATATTTACTAAAATATGTTTGTTTATATATTTTCTATATTATAATATAAACATGTTATAAGTAATATATATTTAGTATTAATATCTTTATATATTCAATATAATATAAATATATAATACATACATAATATATGTTACAAAAAAAGTCAAGTTGGACAAAAACAGTCCTAACTATATGCTTATGAGTAGCAGGAAAAAAATTATCTACTGTTTCTTAAATATAGCACTCAGTTACAGGGCAAATGTGTACCTCAGAATATTATTATAGAACACCTTTTATGTGCAAACACTCTGTAAGGCACTTTATTTTTTCTCTAATAAGTAGGCTTTACTAGCTCCATTATACAGACAAGAAAACTAAGGCTCAAACAAGTCAAGTGATTTACCGAAGGCCACATAACAAGTGGCTGTAAGAGTAGGTTAGCATAAGAAAGGAAGCCATTTTCTGGACAGCCTTAACAGGGTGTGGACCAGATGTCCTGTTTGAAAAGAGCTTATCTTATTAACTACCGGCTGGGTGGAGTACAAGCCAGCTTATCTTGTCAAACCATCAGAATGTGGTACAAGCCCATGATATGTATACTCTTTGAAGCTATGGAAAATTACTGGATGCTTTAAAAATGCTATATAAACCCTTGGCTTTGGGTGCTCGGGGTCCTTGTTGAAACCCACTGCGTAGGGCAGATACTCGGACCCCAGCTAGCTGGAAATAAACCTCGCTGTGTGATTTGCATTATCGCGTGTGTCCTCTGTCCAATTGAGGGGTGATCGATTTTAGACCTTAACAGTGGCAAAGTTCTGACTTAAGAGCTCTTGATGCTCGCTGCAATTCAAATATGTTAAAGAAATGACGCATATGCATAGTTCCCCTGTGCAGGCAATAAATAGCAGGCACCAAATAAAATAAAACATTCTATACTTTTGGGGGGGAATAAAAGGGTCTATAATAAGAATTGGGCTGTCTTCTAAACCCTTAAAATTCCCAAATGACAAGTATCTTGGCTATTTTACAGTGGATCTCTGAGACCACATTTCACATATGATAGTTTTTCCTAACAAGGTAACTCATGCCCCCTAGACAGTGTATACTATAAGAAGACTCACTAGAAAGACCAACCATGCAATTAGACTGCGGCCTTTGTGATATCATGTGTCCAATGATTCAACCAATCTTGCCTCGGTAATGAAGCCTCAGTTAAAAACTCTAGACACTGAGGTTGGGGTGAGCTTCTGTGGTTGGCAATATTCTGTGTGTCATCATATGTTGATGTTCCAGCAGGTTAATAAAAGTACTGAACACTTATAAGAAGAGAGTCAAGTTACCAATTCCATCCTTTCTATTTGTAATTTCCTGGAAAAAAAACCCTTGTAACTTGTGTGTCTGTTAAAAATTAAATGAAAGTCAAAGATGCTATCAAGTCTTAACATTAAAGGTCTGGGTATTCCTTTCTGAAGTTATAAAGTAAATGAAAAGGCAATATTAAAACTAGATACATACGAAGTCTCAGGAATGTTGCTATTACATTAAATGAAGTACTCTTCTAGAGAAAAGATGGAAATTCTGACAGTACGTAATAATGAAAAAAATGAGAACAATGCAAAAGAAATGAATAGCAACTATGATCACTATGCTTTAAGGTAAGAATTCCATAAATACAGGTCTAATTAACCCATAAAATGACAATTATGAAAATATTGGCATTGGTAACTATCAGTCTCCTCTACCAAAAAAGTAAAATTTCACAAAAATTATTTCCAAATGCATTAAAACTCTTATCAGCTTGTGCAAGTTTTATTCTTCATGTCTCCAATGTACCTAGCACTAATCAGTCACAGTGAATGACTAATGAATTAATTAAGTCTGATATTATATTGCTGTATGAATATGTAAATAATGTTTATAAGAAGAATGTATTTTGTTGCCACGTCTCCTCAAGCATTGAGACGCACACTTAGAACTGCTGGTTACAAGGTTGTCTTAGCTACTCAAATCCAAATTTCCTAAGAATCTCTAACAGGCAATAAATTTTACATATTATAGTCTTTATTTTCAACACAATAATTAAATCACACAATTAAATCTTTAATTTGAATTTTTTACCAATTCATATTTTCCTCCCCAAATACTGTCAAATGATTGAGTTACACCTACACATATTTAAACCAAGTTATTCAATTTTCCTTACACAATATTAATTATAAGTATAATCATGCATATGTTTTCACTGGGGAGAAAAAAAGTTCTATTTTAAAAGATACTTATTCAATAATGTTGAACCAAAAAAATCATGTGTGGATCTTGGTACCTTGAATTGTCAACAATAAATTAAGCAAAAATGAAAATAACAGGAATATTTTGTGAAACACAATTATTTCTAACAATGCATCATAAATAATCGCAATTGTGACTAAAAAGTACATAGGCAACCATTCTGAAATATAGCTCAAACTATGTACTCAAATCTATTCATGTTATTTAACAGTGTTCTTTCCGGGTTCAAAAAAAAAATGATACAAATGTTAGCATAGATTTTCCATTTTAACTTCTTACAAGATTTCTCCTACAGTATATAAAAATACTGTTCATGTGGAATTAAAGCTGTAAGCAAAAATGACTTCCAACCTTTAACTAAAATATTTAAGTAAAAGGTACTATCATTTCCAAAATTAAACACAGATTCTATCTTGCTATATTTATTCAGCTTCTACAGAAAATAAAGAGGACTGTGAGACTTTATTAAGCAACAGGCAGTTTCAAATTGGCAGAGTGCTTTCCAACAGAATTTATGGGGTGGAATTTGGCTTGTTATTACAGGCTGACTCTAAATACAGACAAGCAAGACCTAACAAGAGCCTGCAAGTCCTAGTACTTTTTCCCAGGGTTTATAGTAATTTGATCTAAAGATATAAATTTTTTTGTTTTTGAAATACATGGAGGAAACTTAAATGCACATTACTAAGTGAAAGAAGACAATCTGAAAAGGCTGCATACTGTATGACTCCAACTACGTAACATTCTGGGAAAGACAAAAACTGTGGAGACAGTAAAAATATCAGTGGTTGCTGGGAGTTAGGGGGGAAGAAGAAATAAATTGATGGAGCACAGAGAATTTTTAGGACAGTGAAACTACTCTCTATGATAACTGTAATGGTAGATCATTTATCCAAACCCATAGAATGTACAACACCATGAGTGATCTCTATAATGTAAGCCAAGGACTACGGGTGATACTTATATGTCAATGTAGATTCATCATTTTAACAAAATTACCACTCTGGTGATGCATGTCCGATAAATGAGAGAGACTGCATGAGTAGGGGCAGGGAGTATATAGGAAATCTTTGTACCTTCTGCTCAGTTTTGCCATGAGTCTAAAACTGCTTTAAAAATAATAAAATCTATTGATAAAAATTAGGGGTAAACAACAACAACAACAAAAAAAGAAATATAATTTGTAAGTATTTTACATAGTTACATTGAAAACATACTCAAATATAGCCTTTTATAGTTGTCAGATTTTTCTATCTAATCCCAAATCGTTATTTCAAATTTGAAAATTCAGTACTCTCTAGGAAAAATGCAAATACAACATAGAACGTTTTCCCTAATTAAATATATGGCTACTCTTTTATCTATTTCTGATTCTTTTCAGAAAATATGAATTGGTGAAAAAAATCCAAATTTAAGTTTTAATTGTCTAATTTAGAGAGGTTAGAGAAAGTAGAGACTGTTTCTAAGTAACTAATCAAAAAGACCAAAATATCTGGTTCTTCCTCCTCATCCTGTCTTTCAAACTACATGGCTCAATGAGAACTGGAGAAGCTTTTTAATCAACCTTTCTGAAAATGAATTGATGGATGTAAAACATGCATGTCATGCAGGGTCTCAGCTCCCACTCCCTGCACAAGAACGCAGGATATGGCGAGGCCCAAAAGGAACACCAACGGAGCCATAGATAGGGGAGTCATACCACTATATTCTCGATGGCGGCTGGTCAAGACACAAAAGCAAACATCTGCCAGTACCCCAAAGAGGGGTCTTCCTGCACCCCAATCTCGCTGGCGGCCAGGCGAGACACAGGATGTAGGATCCACACGATCCGCAATCTGCCATTGTCGCTTGCTAACCGCACTTGCTAGCCGTAATCCACTTGCTAACCACTTCTCTGCCAACCAACCAACCCCACTTCCTAGCTGCAACCTGCACTTGCTAGCTTAGCTACGGCAGTTACATCAGTGGCCAATGGCCAACTGGTTACAGCTGATGGCCATCTACTAACCGAGCCAGCACCTTTCCACAGGAGCCTGGAAAGCCTGGAAACTGCTCTCCTGGCTCTGTCTCCACACTCCACCCCTCCAGGGTCTTGCCTCACAATCTATGTGTCAAGCGTCTTCTGCAAGGGGCCCTGTGCGGGGAACCTTGAGGTGGATGCAATATCCTGGGAACAGCCAGGCTTTCTGGGCACAGCCAGGTTTCCTGGACACAGCCAGTCTTTCTGGGCACAGCCAGACTTCCTGGACACAGCCAGTGTTTCTCAGGGTACCGTGCTGGAACAATAGTGGTTCACAGCCAAGGTGCTTACATATTCTCCATGGCCGCCGGTTGAGACACAGGAAGTAAACATCTGCCAGTTCCACTACATGGTGGTACGTTCCCAAACAAACAGTCAAGTGGTCCATCAACTCAAGATGGAAGGCAATTCCCCATAGTCCACAGTCATTCTCCAGGGCTGTGCGTTGGTCTTACAATGTGTGCTCTCTCCACAGGGCGAGGGCTCCAAGCCCCCCAACCTGGCGGTGAGGGACTACCTTGAACTCACCCGCATCCTCCACCAAGGACTCAGCAAGCATTTCTTCCTGGGACCACAAGCCCTGCATTCAGGCTGCCTCAGCAAGCACTTCTCAGCCCACACAGCTGCAAGGACCTTTGCTTTCTCCGGCCCATGATGGTTGGAGAACCGTCCGCATCTTCCCACCCCTCCATGGGGGTCCAACTCCTGAGAACAGTGGCCACTGGGTACCACATGCTGTGTAGGAGGCCACATGTCCTCCTGCCCAGAGTCAAACATCATTCCTACCTGGTTGGAATCCTGCTCGCAGTGCCAGGTATCCAGTGGTGGACACACTGAGTGGTGGCCTGGGTGCAAGACGTCCACAATTCTAGGAGCCCACAGCAGTAGTGACCACCAAAACAGGTGACGCCTGCTGTGGTCAATAGGGTGGTGTGTCATCTGGCAGCTCAAGAGGACCAACAATTCATGGAAGGGTCACTTTTCTCCCAGACAGTTCGTGTTTCCTGCTCCCAGTGCCGCTCCTCACAGGCTTCCTGAGACTGTGTGTTCATGAGCACAAACTGCTCCACTGCCCTACGGAGAGCTTGGCCAGCACCATACCCTGTTCGCTGCTCCAGGTATCATGTGGGGACTCAGCCCCTACTCCACACACAAGAACGCAGGATATGGTGAGGCCAAAAAGGAACACGAGCGGAGCCATGGATAGGGGCGTCAGACCACTATATTCTCACAGGCGGCTGGTCAAGACACAAAAGCAAACATCTGCCAGTACCCCAACAAGGGGTCTTCCTGTACCCCAGTCTTGCTGGCGGCCAGGAAAGACACAGGAAGTGTGATCCACATGATCCACAATCCGTCATCCACGCTTGCTAACCCCGCCTGATAACTGCAATCTGCTTGTTAACCGTTTTTCTGCCAACCAACCAACCCCACTTGCTAGCTGCAATCTGCACTTGCTAGCTTAACTACAGCAGTTATACCACAGGCCAATGGCCAATTAGTCACAGCTGATGGTCATCTACTACCTGAGCCAGCACCTTTCCACATGAGGTCGAGAGCCTGGAAACTGCTCTCTGGCTCTGTCCCCACAATGCAAGTCCCATGCACCCCACAAATCCACTGGCTACTAACAGTTACAGCCCACCTTCCATACACAAAAGATTATTTGTCCCCCCAGTTGAATCCTATGCTTAGTAGTCTAGTGTGTTTGTACCCAGTCCTGTTTGTTGTACTTAGTCTACAGCTATTATAATCATATTCATGTAACTAAATGTAATACAAACTGATAAAATATGAGTTCCAAACAACAAAAAAAGTGTCTTACAACACTAAGACAAGTCACTAAAACAAAAATACCTGTTGTCAAACCAAGTAAAGATGAAACAGTCATAAAGGAAAGTGAGAAAAATTGTAAAAATGTAGGATCTTAGTACTGAAACCAATGCACAAGTGTCTTTACACTCTGATTCCACTTTTATAGAACCTTGAAAGCATGATTTAGTTTAAAAACAGAACAGAGACTCCACTCTCGCTAACGTACCCATCTGCAAAGAAAGGGCCTTGACCTGAACCTACCTCACAAGACTAACAAATGGTTAGCTTTACTTTTACTTAACAAGTTAAAAAAAAAAAAATATATATATATATATATATATATATACACTCACGTATATATCTTCTACATATATATTTTATTATATTACATATAAATATATAATACATATTTTATATATTTTATTATATACATCATATATATATATTTATCTTCTACTTATATAGGCTTTTTATAGAGTATCTAATTTAAGCTAACTACATTATACCAAAAGAACAAAAAAGGCATAATTGCTCAAGTCTGGTTCACTTTGTAGTGAACCCTACAGAAGTCACAGCTGACATAGAAGGTTGAACATCAAAAGACCGAAAGTCTTTGGGATAGGCAATGATTTTCTAACAGGACACAAAGCACTAACTATAACAGAAGATTGATATATTGGATTAAAATTAAGAACTGCTATTTCATGAAAGACAAAAGAGAATTAAAAGGCACGTAACACACTAGAAGAATACATTTGATATATATGAAAAAGGACTTGTATCCAGAATATATTTTTTAAAACTACTACAAATCAATCGTAAAAAGGCAAAAAACAAAAATTTGAATTTAAGTATGAGAGGTATACAATATTTTTTAATGGACAAAAGACTTGAACAGGCACTTCATAAGAGAATATCCATATGGCCAACAAATCGTTTAAAAACGTGCCTAGTACATCATTAGTTATCTGGGAAATGCCAATTCAAACTTCCACAAGATACCACTATTCTCCCACAAAGATGGCAACGATGTAAAAATTGGCAATGTCAGACATTAGGAAGTGTGATAGAGCTACCAGAAGTGTCACACATCACTGGCAGAATCGAACACTCGGGAAGCCTGTTTGTCTGTATCTACTAAGGCGAAACAAACACTATATCCTAAGATCCAACAATTACACTCCTAGGAATATACACATGAGGAATGATGGCCAGACCACCGAAAGACATATACAAAGATATCCACAGCACCTAAATCATAACAGCTGAAAATTGGGAATAACAAAAAGCCTGTGAACAGTAAAATGAATAACTACATTGTGGTATTACATACTGCAGCAATCAAAAAGGACACGCTTCTGTTGTATGGAACAACACAGTTATATTTGCCAGGCAGAATGCTGAACGAAAGCAAGACACAAAAGAGTACATGCTGTACGATTCTATTTATATAAAGCTCAGGCCAAACAAAACTCATCTAGAGTGACAGAAATCAGGATAATAATTTCTAGAGAGACAATGGGTACTGGAGGAGGGCAAAAGATGCTTTCTGAGTGCAGGGAATGTTCTACGTCATAATATAAATGGTAGTCACACAGGATATATATTACATCTGTCTAAGACTTATTAGTTAATTATTTATTAATTAATACAGACAGACCTTGGAGGCTAACCAGGGTTTCTCAACCTTGGCATCTTGCATTATAAAATAGTTAGCATTATCCTGGGCCTTTCTACCCACTAGGTGCCCCAAGCGCCCACAGCTATAGTAGGACAACCAGAACTGTCTCCAGACATTGACAAATGTTCCCTGGGGGATAAAATCCACCCCCCTTCCCTAGTTGAGAAACCCTAGGCTACACTCCTGGTCTAACTAGGAGAATATAGTACACCTTCCTTATGTCCTCACAAAGACTGAATAAGAGTACGATCAGGCCATGATTTAAAAATTTAAAACTAAAATCCTTGACCAACAAGAATACAAGGATTTCACAGTCCTTCATTTGACACAAGCAATATTTATCCAAGCTGCCTGATCATTAAAAGTACCTGTGATGCTTATAAACATGAATTACCAGGTGCTCTCCTAGAAATTCAGTAGGTCTGGTATGAAGTCTATAAATCTAAATTGTCTAACAAGCACCTCAGGTGATTTCTATAACCATGCAAGGCTCAGAGCAGTACTCTGACAGCTATATTTAATGTATACACCTTAGGTACAACATGTGTTGGATATACTGCACGACAAAAATCCTGAACATTTCCACAAGCATAATAATAAAGACTTTCTTCTCGTCCTTTAAAAAATAGTAAGATAAAATAAAAGTCTCCAGAAGCTGAAATACTGAGCATAGTAGCTGTCTCACATTTAGAGAAAGACCAGCCAAGTAAGTGGTAATGGACTCCCCTAGGGCCTACGAGACTGACACCATCTCTGGATGTCTGACCTAGCCTTTCAAACCTAGGGCAGTAGAAAGAGAAAGCACTAGTGTGGGGACATAGCCAGGAGTGCAGTTTCCAGGCTCTCGGTCTCACATAGAAAGGTGCTGGCTCAGGTAGTAAATGGCCATCAACTGTGATTGGATGGCCATCAGCTGTGGCTAGTTGGCCATCAGCTGTAACCAGTGAGCCATTGGCCACGAATATAACTGCCGTGGCTACGCTAGTAGAAAATGGGGGCTAGGATGAAGATGGTGGCTGACCTAGCAAGTCCGGATTGCAGTTAGCATGGCTTGTTGTAGCTAGCAAGTGAGATGGGTTGGCAGAGAAGCGGACGGCAGGTTGCGTATAGTGTGGCTCCTGCTTCCTGTGTCTCCAACCCAGCCACCAGCGAGACTATAGTGGTATGACTCCCCTATCTATGGCTCCATGGGTGTTCCTTTTTGGCCTCACCGTATCCTGCGTTCTTATGTGGGGAGCAGGACTAGAGACCCCGCATGTCACCCTGCATGACAACTAGGTAAATTGAAACTGGGGTTCTGTTTCTGATAAAGCTTCCAGCCATTCTTTCACCTCAACAATCTCCCTACTTACCTCCGCTACTACTCTATTTCTTGTCACAGTCTGCCCTTACTGCAATTCCCCACTTTCCACAAGTCCCCCTAATTACCAACTCACCCATTCAGCACACCTGCTGCCACCAGCAGGTCCTGCCATGGTCATACTTCATAATCACTGTGGCTAGCTTCCAGTCCCAGCAGGAAGTCACCATTTCTTTTTTATTTTTCACCAGCCTCAGGCAAGCATTGCCTTAGCTTCAAGGTTACCTTCTTTTCACTAGTTCTTTGCGTTCAGCTCTCACCTGCTCTTCAAATTTATCTGCTTTTCCCTTACCCCAACACTGACCTGATACCCATTCACTCCCAATTTCCTTTCGGCTAATTTGATTCCCGATTCCATACCTTTATCTTCCCCAGCTGTATTGCTGGCTGATTGTATGACTTGGCTTTCCACAGTTTCTCATAAAAGTCTGTGCTTTAGGCCACTACAATTGAATGATAACAACCATAATAACAATAATAGTAACAAATTGCCATCATGTGAGAGCTTCCTTTGTTGCAGGCATTATGCTAAATGCTTTATATGAGTTATCTCACCTCTTCTTCATAACTTTGTGAGATAAATACTAATATTATTCCTACTATTATAGAAATAAGGAAAGAGACTTGAAGTAATTTGCTAATTCTCCCACATCCATCTAGCCCCATAGTCTGGCACTGCTATTTTTGTTTGTTTGTTTGTTTTTGTTTTTGGGGGGGTGAGGTTTGTTTGTTTGTCTTTGCCTTTCCTCCTCCAAAATATATTTCTATCCCACTTCCTTATATATCTCTTCTGTATAAACATAACACCTTTTACTCTATTGAGCATCTGTATGCTTTCTCCAGGTTCTTTTTCTTAAAACAGTGGTAGCACGATTCACTGTCTTTAATTTTTAGGTTGGTTCAAAAGTAATTGCAGATTTTGCAGTTTTTTAACCTTTTAAACTGCAAGTACGTTTGCACCAACCTAATATTTCAAATTTTCCCTCAGTGTCTTTCTCTTCCAACTGCAATATAAATCTCTTAAAGCCCAGATCAAATGTCACATTTCTCATAGAGCTGGACACATAGCACAGTACTACTCAGAAAGGAAACAACAACAAAAATATAGTTTGTTGAAATTATTCAACAAAGCATATGATGAATGCTGAATACATAGTAGTCATTGTCCTATATGCTAAAGATACAAAAATGACACTGTCTTAACTTTCAATGAGTTCACAAACTAGTAATGAAGAAAGGCTTGCAAACGAATAAGAAGAAGACTAAAGCTATAAATACGAAGTATAGGAACACAGAGACAGCAACCTTCAGCTGGAGGCTGCCGGTTGATATGATAGAAAGACGATGTGATAGAAAACAATGTGAGCTGAGTGGCGTTTGTAAAGATTAGAGGACTACACCACCACAATGGTGGATAAGAGGACATTCTCAACAAAAAGACCAGCATGTAAACATAAAGACATTCAAGGCCAGGTGGGCATGAGGAATGAGGAAAAATTCAGAGAGACTGGAAGGCAGAGCTGCAATACCGAGTGGGAAAAGGGGTAAAGGGCAGAACAGAAGCCATGTTAGGGAGTCTGAGCATTCTCTGAGTAACTGGGCTGGACCTAAGATGACTGAAGTAAATAGCTGAGCTAAATTTACCCCATCAATGACTACACTGTCTACAGGCTGGACACTAACATTATATTATGTCGGTGCAAATGTCATTGAGGTTTTTGCAATTATTTTTAACCTTTTAAATCGCAATTACTTTTGCACCCAACCTAATACAAGATTAAGCTGCACCCATTCATAATCTGTTTCCATGAACAGTCCACATATTTGCTGATTATCATCTTCAATACCATCATGATTACTTAAGCCACTAGCTTACAAAAGAGTGCATCTAATATTCTGCCTTATGTGTGGGGCCCAGTGAGTGTCTGTACCACAGAAAATAAGCAACAAAGTAATCAGGAGCTCATATTCAGTTTACTACTCTTAAAACGTTTTTTTAACACCTTAGAATCTTCAATACATAAAGGCATTTAAAAAAATGCAAATGATAACTCAAAATAAAAAAGGTTTACAGACTATGTATAATTATTTGTTCCTCACCACAGTCTGGAAACAACTCTAAGTAAAGGACAACCTGTGGATTTCAATTACCATATGCTTCCGAACTCTCATTTCCATATATGATGGAGCCATAAATTTCTTTAATAATACAACTGTAAAACATTACCCAGAGCTATAAATGTTCCAGCTCTACCCACACTTTCTTTCAAAGTGGCAGGATTACATTTCTGAGCAACTTAGAAATAACCATGAAACCACGGAAATAAATTTTTTACTTGATTAAACCCATAAATGCCACATATATCTAGAAGTTTCAGAATGACAAAACAACCACAGCCATTAAATTTTCCTGATCACTGAGTTCTTCATTTCCTTCATTCAGGTAGATGTATTGACTTTAAAAAGTCTCTGACAGATTGAGCGACATTTCATTAAAGAACCAAAATTTACAAAAACCCTAAGTGTTAATTAGCTATCATTTTTCTCTAAACTCTAGAACCAGGACTGGAAACTTCCACACCATTCAAGACACAGTGCAGATCTCATGTCAGGGAGCAGAGAGTGTCCCAACCAATGTGTGTTCTCTCAACAGCTTCCCTTCACAGTCAACCCAAGCTCATGCTACTACCACTCTCCACCTGTTTCTGTAGCAATCACATCTCTCATGCCTGTTTGCTAACTCGCCAATCTCACACTTGATTAGCTCACCCAATATTTGTTCAGGGCCATGGTGGAGCTGATAACAGTGGGGGTGACAAGAAAATTAAAACACTCTGACAACTACAAGATTTTCATGGCTTCCACTGTCTAACACATAACCAAAAATCATCCTCTAAAAATCGTACACAGACGCCATTCTTAGTTTTGCTTTTCTCAGATCAATTCATTTTGAAATTTAAAAGCCAATTTAATTATGGATAGCAAATTGAACCAGAGGAACAATTGCAAATGTGTCCAATGTTCTAAAACTTAATATGATACCTAAGATAACTACCGAAGTATATGTATTACCTCAAAAATAAATAAGCCAAGAGAAGAGTTCTGTTTACATCTTGTTTTCTTTTTGGGGAAGTCAAATCAGAAACCAATCTTTTACTAGGTAGTAGAGTTAATATCTTGCCGCCTCTTTCCAGGACTGTATGTTCTCCTTCCACATTCATAAACCTATGAGGATAGAGGTTGAAGCAGGAAAAAAAAGGGGGGGGGAAGTAGCAAAGCAGAGCTAAATTTCCCCCAAAACGCCTGCAGCATCATTTTCCAAAGCTGAGAGCATCATTACCACCTTGGACAAATTGCCTGGCTGCCAGTGCAGCCCCAAATGACCACAAATAAAGCCTTAATTACATTCATTAGAGCAATTTCTTCCTTCAGAGCAACTCATTATTTGGGGGTCCTGTCTCAGCCTTGGAGCCAGTACCCTCCTCGGCTCATCCCCTCACAGACATCGCACTTCCCGCTGCTTAACACTGCTAATTATGCTTCATTGTGTCCTTGACTCGTTTCTTCTCCAGGACCCCTTCTGACTATCTGACAACAGATGTCATCTATTGGTATTACTTAGCTTTGGCAGAGCTCGGTAATAACGTCCATGCAATGACTACAGAACACAACCTTATGACTAGAGACTGACCTAGCACCTCATTTCTCATGGAATTTACCCAGCCATTGGTATGTAAAGTGATATTTTAACTGCTGTTTAAGTGACAGATGTTTGAATAACTATCAATCAAAAACCTAAGCATTTGGTTGCTGTTAACACACTCGTAACATTGCCAATATGCCGGCAGTCAGATATAGTGTTTTGACTTTCATGATAGAGAGAATATGTGTCATAACACCTTGACCAGAGGTGGTGTCAAGAAGCAACAGTGTGATGGTAGCTGAAGCATTTTAACAAGCCTGTGCTGTGCAAACTCCTATGAGTCCTGCTGTGTCCTGAGCTTTAACCATTGGTTCCTAGAGTTGTAATCAAAATCCTCAAAAAGGAAGGACCTTTGCACCTCCTAATGCAGTGGTTCCCCAAATCTAGGCTGCACACAAGTGCCAAGCTGGCTGCATGTCAGTTATCAGTTTTTAGACAGGTCTCATCCTAAAGATTCTGTTCACCATATCTGGGGAGGAGCCCAACAATTCAGTAGACATGCATACTTCCCTTAAACTCCCCATGAGGTTGTGCTATCAGGTTGAAAAACACCCACATATCACCCTCCCCACCCTGCTGAGATTCTCATTTCATTGGCCCCAATGTTGACGAAAATGGTAGCCAAGGCTCCAGAAATCATAATTACTGATGGAAGGATGTCATCTCTCTCAAGCATCCTCGGTCAGAAAAAGTATGCAAAAAGTATGAAAACTCTTGATTTTGCCCCTAAAGCCTAGTTCTCCCCCACTCCACCAACCAGCTTTCCTTATGTCTATTAGCAAAGAGTCAGGAAACCTGAGAGTCATGCTTAATTGTAACCTCCACAAGAGGCCTTCTTTCCCTAACTCATATCTTGCTTTTGGCTACAAGTACCAGAAAACTCAACTCGACTCTGATAAAATGAAAAAGCCTGCAGGTAGTAATTAGGCTTGTCCCCATCAGAGTTCAGGTGCAATTTCTTCCAGGTTCCTCAAGAGTGTGTGAGCCTCCTCGTCACTCTGGTAGTAACATAACTATAACAGTTCCAGGCTTTAAGTCTACACACAAAAACCAAGGAGAACACTTTCTCAGGATCCCCAACCAAATTTCTCTCCTCTTGCATTGGCACAATGGAGACACAGTCCCTAAATCTCCAGGTACAACCTTACAAACTGGCTTGCACCTGTATTCCTACACAACGGCATTTCCAACCTTGGAGCTGGGCATGGGGCCAGCTTTCCTGTTCATATGAGCTGAGTGGCAGAGGGAGAGAGAACTCGAAGAAAAAAATTAAGATTTTATTAGGAAAAGAGAGCTGGAGAATCTATTTACTACACGACCCCATCTAGAATAAGTTTCCACATTTTATTGTCTGTATAGCATCACTTTCTATTTCTTCATAGCCCTTATCACAATTTAAAATTGGATATTTGTGGATACGTAACTAACATTTACAGAGCACTAATTATATGGCACTGTTCTAAATGCTTTATATGAATTAATCCTTAGAACAATTCTATCATCTCCATACAGATGAGGAGAGCAAGATACAGCGAGGTACAGCTTGCCTGGGGCCAGGGAGCCCATATGTGGTAGAGCTTTGAGTCCCAGCAATCAGACTCCAGAGCCCAGGCACTCAGATACTACACCGTGCAGTTCCTTTTTCCTTAGTTTTGTCTCACTCTTCCACTAAACTGTAAGATACATGAAGCGGGGAATGCATTTATTTCCTACACCATTCCATGTCCATATTCTGTGTAGTACCATGCAAATAGAAAACATTGAATACATGGTTGAAGGAAGGAGAGACTGAATGAATGAGATAATGAACAAAGGGACAACTAGGAGAACCGTCAGCCAGACTCACAGATTGTTCATATTCTATGATTACTTATGGAGAATAGGGTCCAGAGCTTCAATGTCCTATGTCAGTCCGGGTTCTCTAGCTGGAGGTCTATTATCACTGTTCCACATGGTTACACCTGCATAGTCAATAATAAGTTGTCCTTTCTCCTTTGCAAAGCCACCAAACAGCAAATGAAGACTCAAGCAGGAGTCATTCACTTCTTTTGAGAAGGATCATGTGAACATGTTCCAAACAGAGAATGATATGAGTTAAGGATGGGTTTTTATGTGTTTACCCTATCTTCATTACACAAATGAATATTTTGTTCTTTCAAGAGTAAAAACCAAAAACTGAAAACATATACAAAGCCCTTTGCAGTGTCAGGTATACTAAGAAAATAAACTTGAATTTATTTTTTTTTGAAATCATCAATTTTTAGTAAATTAATCAGTTCAAAGTCTCCACTTGATTTATGGAGATCTAAGTTTACACAAAGCATTTGATGTATTCTCTTTCGTGGTTGCAGAATGACTTTAAAAATAAATCATCTGGAAAATGTAAGCAGATAGGACAAAATTACAGGGCATGTATATGTCAGTTCCTACTGTCAATGTCCAGAATTAAGTATGCTCTCAGAAGAAAAATCAGCAAAATTATGGCAAACAAGGTTCCCAGAGAAGCTGTTAATGGATACAATAATATGTACACAAAAGCTATTAACCTGACCGGTTTCTCAGTAAATGGGGTAATGTAAACACAGTAACTCAAGTCCAGTGCTAACAAATATCAACTCTCATTCTCAATATGTACATTACAGCTTGTCTCTCTACTGAAGTGACTCCTGAGTTTATTCTCCACTCCAGAGGCAAAAGGAAACAAACTTCTGTAAGTAAGCAAATACATTTTGAAACTATTTGCATGTTTGCCTTATACCTTAATAAGCAGCTACATTAGCTATTTTGAACAAGGCATCATCAGCAATATCTGTGTCTTCAGACAAGCTTACTAATGGAAAGTAGGTATTCAAAACTCATTTCAATCATTAGTAAAGGACGATGACAAAACAGAGCTCATTTAGAAAATACACACTGCTTCCCCAGTGGAGCAAAAGGGAACCTCCTACCTCATGGAAGGGACAGACCAATCATGGAAGAAATGTGGAGATGCTCATAGGTAGACAGATTATGACTGAAGGCAATGAAGGGATGAGGAGAAAATGTCCCTTTTTGAGGGGGAAGGAAGAACCAGGGGGTTTATATTTATAAAGGCAAATGAATGCAGCACTTTTTCATTTTTGTTGAAAGAATAAAGTCATCTTTCCTTGGGTTGTTGTTTTTTTTCTGTAAAGTAGAGCCCCAACACATCAATACTGCACTGCAGAACACAAATACCATCTCACCTGCAGTTTGGTTCATGCCCCCGTGGCCACTAAACCTATAATCCACTTATCAACTGCTCTTATTATCAACATTAGATAAAATGAATACAAGGACATGTTATTTAAGCAAAGAAATCCACAATTCAAATCCTACAAGTTATTATCTGTCAGCAATCCACTGTGGACATTGGCCAGGGTGTTTTTCTTTCCCATGCCTGGTTTCACCTTGGTGGATCTCCCTTCCATTCATTCATTTCCTTCGTTGATTAAAAAAAAATTGTTTGAGACACCTCTTGGACCTTCCTTGTCCTTTTTAAGATAAGTCTTAAAAATCAGGGACTAGTAGCCGGCCCGGTGGCTCAGGCGGTTAGAGCTCCATGCTCCTAACTCCGAAGGCTGCCCTTTGATTCCCACATGGGCCAGTGAGCTCTCAACCACAAGGGTGCCGTTCGATTCCTTGACTCCCGCAAGGGATGGTGGGCAGTGCCCCCTGCAACTAAGATTGAACACAGCACCTTGAGCTGAGCTGCCACTGAGCTCCTGGATGGCTCAGTTGGTTGGAGTGCATCCTCTCAACCACAAGGTTGCTGGTTCGACTCCCACAAGGGATGGTGGGCTGTGCCCCCTGCAACTAGAAATGGCAACTGGACCTGGAGCTGAGCTGCGACCTCCACAACTAAGACTGAAAGGACAACAACTTGAAGCTGAACGGCACCCTCCACAACTAAGATTGAAAGGACAACAACTTGACTTGGGAAAAAAAAAGGCTGAAAGTACACACTGTTCCCCAATAAAGTCTTGTTCCCCTTCCCCAATAAAATCTTTAAAAAAAGAAAAAGAAAAAAATACACTTTAGAGAAAAAAAAATCAGGGACTAGGCATTTTTTTAAAGAAATAGAACAAAAAGTTATCAGATCTGTATGAACCCACAAAAGAATGCAAACAGCCAAAGCAATCCTGAGAAAACAAATAAGGTTGGAGGTATCCTAGTCCCAGACTTCAAATTACAATACAAAGCGACAATAATCAAAACAGCATGGTATTGGCAGAAAAACAGACACACAAATCAACGGAACAGAATTGAGGACCCAGAAAAGAAAAAATGTATATACTATATATACTATAAATGGGCAAATAATTTTCAACAAAGGAACCAAAAACATACAACGGAGAAAAGAAAGCTTCTTCAATAAATGGTGCTGGGAAAACTGGAATGCCATATGCAAAAGAATGAAACCAGACTGCCATTTGTCACCATACACAAAAGTTAACTCAAAATGAATCAAAGATCTAAATATAAGACCTCACACAATAAAATGCATAGAGTAAAACATAGGTACTAAACTTATGGACGTTGGTCTTAAAAAGCATTGTATGAATTTGAAAGGCAAGGAAAGTAAAAGCAAAAATAAATGAATTAGAATATATCAAACTAAAAAGCTTCTGCACAGCAAAAGAAGTCATCAACAAAACAAAGAAGCAACCAACCAAATGGGAGAAGATATTTACAAATAATGCCTCGTATAACGGGCTAATATTCAAAATATATAAAGAACTCATATAACTCAACAACAAAAAAACACACAATGAAATTAAAAAATGGGCAAAGGACCTAAACAGACACTTCTCCCAAGAAGACATACAAACAGCCAGCAGGTATATGAAAAGATGCTCACTAGCTATTAGGGAAATGAAAAATCAAAACCACAATAAGATACCACCTCACACCTGTTAGAATGGCTATCATCAACAAGACATGAAATAACAAGTGTTGGAGAGGATGTGGGGAAAAGGGAACCCTCAGATACTGCTGGTGGGAATGTGAATTGGTACAGCCACCATGGAAAACAGTATGGAGGTTCCTCAAAAAATTAAGAATAGAATTACCACATGACTCAGCAATCCCTCTTCTGGGTATCTACCCCAAAAATCTGAAAACACTTATCCATAAAGATATATGTACCCCTATGATCATTGAATCATTATTCACAGTGTCCAATACATGGAAACAACCAAAGTGTCCTTCAATAGATGATTGGATAAGGGAGGCCGGATGGCTCAGTTGGTTAAAGCGCGAGCTCTTAACAAGGTTGCTGGTCAACTCCCTCATGGTATGGTGGGCTGCGCCCCCTGCAACTAAAAGTGAAAATGGTGACTGGACTTGGAGTTAAGCTGTGCCCTCCACAACTAGATTGAAGGACAACGACTGATGGGTCCTGGAAAAATACTGTTCCCCAACATTCCCCATTGAAGATATTTTTTAAAAAAAATAGATGATTGGATAAAGAAGATGTGGTACATATACACAATGGAATACTACTCTGCCATAAGAAAAGATGAAATATTGCCATTTGCGAAAACATGGATGGATCTTGAGATTATTATACTAAGCAAAATAAGTCAGACAGAAAAAGTCGAGAACCATATAATTTCACTTACATGTAGGATATAAAATTGAAAACAACAAATGAACGAGACAAACAAATGAACAAAAATTCATAGACACAGACAACAGTATTGTGGTTACCAGAGGGCAAGGGGAAGGGAGAGAGATAGAAGAGGGTAAATGGGGTCGAATACATGGTGACGGAAGGAGATCTGACTCTGGGTGGTGAACACACAATGCAGTTGATGTACTATAGCATTTTACACTTGAAACCTATATATTTTATTAACCAATGTCCCCCCCAATAAATTTAATTTTAAAAAATCAGGACCTAAGAAAAGAGCCAGTTTTAGACTTTGGAGTAAAACCTTACAGAATCCATTCAAAACATTGTGTAACTGTTTTAAGCAGTCTTCCAAATGGGATCATATTTCCACTGAGAAGCAAAAATAACTGAGCTGAACTGAAACTGAGGAATAATCCAATTATTGCAAGGATACATTCACAGCACCACTCTTGCTGATCATCTTCCACATGCCCGAATGCGCAATTCATATTATTCAAAAAAAAGGCCACAGAGATGTCTGCTCTCATGTTGACAGCGTTAGCAAACCTCCTGTGCTTTGTGGGGTGAAAAAAATCCATCTCAAATTAGTCTACAAACTTTTTTCAGAAACTACATAATTCACTTATAAAAAAAAGAAAAAATTCACTTATAAAAAAAAGTATGATGTCTCTAAAATTATAAACATCCCTAACAAACAAAAAAATATTGTTCCAACAATACAATCAACACTTTTTAATGATAATAAAGGCAATACATATGGGAACATATGAATATTCTTGCCAGTAAACTTTAAACTCTGCCAGTGGATTTAAATTCCTTGAGGTCAGGGATCAATTCTTACTCAACTTAACTTCAATTTGTTCAAATGCATCCCTACTGTAAAACTAGGTCCTGGGCATATAACTGAATGGGCAAGACCTCTCTCTCCATGAAGCTTTACATTGTAGAGATGGTGACAGTACTCTCAGAAAGTGTTTTTAAAACTTATTTTAAATGTTTAGGGACAAAAGGAAAGCAAATAAAGGGCCAAGATAGAAGTGAAAAACTGGGATACTTACCTAGCTCATTAGACAGCAGGTCACTGATGGCCAATCTGAGGAAATGACAATCGTGAGGCAAGCGAAGGACTAAACCTGAGAAAAAGCTAATCTAGCAAAGAATGGGAACCACATATGCAAAGACTTCAAAGTGATCTAAGAGTTGGGCTGGTTTAAGGGTAGCTGAAATGTAGAGAGCATGCTGGAGAGTGGCAGTCTAAGGTGAGATTGGCGAGACCAGACGAGGTGGAGTCATACAGGACCACACGAAGGGACTTGCATATTACTCTGAATGCAAAAGAAACCTAATCTGGCCTGTGTTTTACAAGGACCACTCCTACTGCTCCATGGAAGAAGGGATTATTAATAGGAGCCCAAGAGGAAAGCAGGGAGTATAGTTGAGAGGAATCTAGTAGTCCAGCAAGAGATGACTGATCTTGGTGATGGAGAGTTTTGGAGGCAGAATCAACATGACTTACCTCCAGGACTGAAACTGGAGAGTGAAAAGTAGAACTCAAACATAATTTCTAGGTTACCTGCACTAGCAATTACATATTCAAGTGCAGATGTTAAGTAAGCAGTTAGATACTGAAAAAAGCTGCAGCTCAGAGAAGAGGGCTGGGCTGTAGCGATAAATTTGAGAGCCATTAATAAAAATTTACCAAGTGGGTTTCAGAAAGTTCATGGGGTTTGGCAACCCAAGATCTCCTACTTGCTAGCTTGTGTCCTCAGGAAAATTACAGACTTAGTTTTCTCACCTATAAAGTTGGATTAAAAAATACCTATTTTTAACAGGATTGATTAGAACAGAGGTCAGCCAACTTCTTCTGTAAAGAGCCATGTAACAAGAATTTGGGGCTGGGTGATCATATGATCTGTGCTGAAAATAGTCACTACGGCCATTGTAGCATGAAAACAGCCATAGACAATAGGCAAACAGATGAGTGGGCTTGTATTCAAATACAAATGTATTTACAAAAATAAAGGCCACAGATTGCCAAACCCTGGTCTAGAGCAGTAGTTGTCAAAGGGTGGTCCTGGACCGGCAGCATCAGAATCACCTGGGAATTGTTAGAAATGCAAATTCTGAACCTTACCCCAGACGTACTGAATCAGAAACTCTGAGGGTGACGTGACAATCCAGCAATCGGTATTATAACATACCTATTATTATTAATACATATCTGTTATTACTATTGTTGTTGTTGTTGTTGTTGTTGTTAATAATAAACTGGCTCCTAGAAGTTTACAGCACAATTCCTAAAGGTAGAATCAAATGCTGTGTAATTATGGTAGGACAGGCAAAAGAGAGATAACAACCTCTATTAAACTATAAGGTGGGCTTAGGTAAGAATACTTGAGAAATGACCTGAAGCTGAACTTCACCGTCCTAACAAATGATGAAGCTGAACTCTGGTGTATCTTTTATGTAGTGTCCTTAGGAATCGCAGAGAAGTAAAAGAGTCCATTTGTAACAGTTATAACTACTTTAATTTAGAATAAAAAATCTTTAGGATATGTATTTAAGAACAGGTACAACGATGCATCTGAATATATTTTATTGAACCATAAAGTATATAAATAAGTATTACAAAGTATAAACTATTATATTAAGCTATCTGTGATATAAAAGTATATAATTATATAGTGTAAAGTATAAAATTATAAAGTATAAAAATAATGCATTTTACCATCATTATACAGCATGTACAATAAAACAAGAAATATTGGCAGTGAGTCATAGTATCTTAATTATCTTGGGTTAAAGAGAAAAGAATATGTAAAATGTAAGGTTAGATAAAGCCCAGTGACCTGATGGGCTGATATACAGAAATTTTGCAGAAGTTCAAGTAGAAAACAGTGGTCAAAAAAGAAAAAAATCACAGGTCCATAGTAACATCACCGAGCTGAACTTGTGCTATATATAGCATGCGGTGCCATCATGTGTTTGGAAAATAACATCTTGCATCACATTGAATTTAGGTTGCTAGTATAAATGTTACTGGTTTTATACTTGTGTTTGTGGGGATTTTCTAAATTGGTTTTGGTTTTAGAGTTGTTTAAAGCTAGAGCTATAAGTATATCGAGTTTATATCTACATTTTGTAAACACACTTAAATAAAATGACAGTAAAATAATGATGTTAACATCTTAATTTAACTTTAAAGGGATTCTGAACAACTGTAAGTTTGGAAAACTCTGAGTTTAAACTTTCAGATGTTGTTTAATATACCCCTGATACTCTATGGTTATATGAGAGAAAGGAAAAATATCTGGTATCAAATTTTTGGTTGGTTTAATTTCAGATTATTTTTACACAGGTTTTTGCAGCCCCAACAAAGTTATTATTTTTTAAGTTACTAATGTATTCCAAGTTACTGATGTGTTCCAAGTTTCAATTCTTGTAAGAGGTTGGGTTGGCAAGAGGATTTCCAAGTAATGAGGTATTCCTGGCTAAATATAGAATCTAAATTTACTGCTCTGGTTCTTGTATTTTGTGGATGTCCCTAACCAGTTGAACAGTCTTCCCTTTGGAACTATTGTGCATTTTAACACGCGTTTCCAAAATTCTCAAAGTTAGAACCATAGAACACTGTACTTTCAAAAGTATTATATGTAATTTGTGAGTAGTTTGTTATCAACTAAAATTCTACATCAAACAGTGTTCCAGGTTGAGAAAATCAAGTAGTCTTTTGTATCTCACTATTACATTTTTTTTGTATCTCACAATTGTATATTAATGTACATTTTCAGTAATAGGTTATATAATCTGAACAAACACTTTTATGGCTTGGGCCTTTTACAAACCGATAAGCAAATATGTTTCTTGGCCCTGGATGGCTCCCAGCTTTTTCAATTCACCTCTTGTGTTGGTTTCAGCCATTCAATTCTCGTTAGCTGGGCAACCCAAGAGATTTTCTTCAGTTTACCTGAAATTAAACTGATGGCCTTCCTGCTTGGAATCTCGGAGTATACTTTCATGCCCGTTGGGATACCTTGTTACTCTGCGTTGGACTGCCCTGATTTTGTTACTCACTTTGAAGACCACCAATGCCTACGGCCGAACTCTTTCAATATTGTGCACTATCTGCTTGACTGAGTTTCTTGATTAAGTTCCAGTTATGAAAGTTGGTCTTCCCTCTTCTGACAAATGATCTGGGGTCTGGTCCTTGTCCCTGCCTGTTGGCTCCTTCCAAGGCTGTTGACCATTGCATACTGGTTTTATTTTAGCTTTCATATGGATTTTGCAAAGACCTGTTAGCATGAACACAGCCTAGTGGTGGTAGTAGGCAGGACCTTCTATATTCATTCATAATTCTTTTATCTAATTTGTAGCAGGTTCAGATCTCTGTCTAGTTTCTAATAACAATGCTAAAGCAATGTGAAAATGGATGGTATTATAATCTATTACTTGACAGCCCTTTATATCCTAAACCTTTTCCAGTGGTTTAAGAAAAGTTAACTGATCAGCTTCTCCAGCCTAACAAATCATACAGACTTTGTACTTCCCATTAAAACCAAAGTACATACTGCCATAACTATACCCAAGCATGCATTCAGCATTAATTATGATTTTACAAATTTAATAAGTATATTTAGCTGTGGAGAATTTCAATATAAAAACAGGGAAAAGTGAACAAATACTGCATGATCTCACTTATATATGGAATATAAAAAATCAAACTCCTAAATAAAGAGACTACAATGGTGGTTGCCGGGGGCTTGCAGATGGGAGAGAGGGGGAGATGTTGGTCAAAGGGTACCAACTGTCAGTTTCAGTTATGCAGAATAAGTAAATTCTGAAGAGCTAATGTACAGACAGCATGCTGACTATAGTTAACAATACCACACTGTATACTTGAAGTTTGCTAAAAGAGAAGATCTTAAGTTTTCTCACCACGAAAATAAAAATGATAAACTTGCGAGGTGATGGATACATTAATTAGCTTGATTGTGGTAATTATTTCATTTGATACGTATATCCAAACATCACATTGCACCCTTAAGCATATACAATTGTTATTTGTTAATTATGCCTCAGTAAAGCTAGAAAAATATAAAACTATCATGTTAGAAAAAAAGAGTAGGAAAATAATGATAGCATAAAATTTTATAACGCTAACGACTAAAAAATTTTTCAACAACTGCATTCTAGAGTAGCAGATAAGAAGCTTTACATTCTGTCTTCCTGGACTGGAATCTGCTTGTATTATTACAAGACTTTTGTCCTCGGGGAAATAACTTTTTAATACCTCAGTTTTCTCATCTGTAAAATGGGTGGAGAGGGAATACTCTACACACTTACTATGAAAATAAAATGTGATAACCTAGGAAATGCACTAAGGGCAGTGACATCATCCAGCAAGAGCTCAATGTTAACTTTTAAGGAAATGCATTAAAAAGCTACTTAGATAAATATCACATAACAACCTTAGTGTAACAAGCCAATGGCATCTTTAGTTGATGCTTCCCAATGAGTTAGTAAATTTGTGTTCATATTTTATGTAGATGATATTTCAAGCAAAATCCTTTCTTGGTCAATAACTGAATATGCTATTACATTAAATTATAATTAATCTGTCATTCATTTAACAAGGAACTATATATCTAAGTAACTGAATGTTGATTTTATTCAGACATATCAACATAGCTCAACCGAAATGGAACTCTAAAAACAACTATCCAGATGATTTAAAAAAGACAAAGGCCCTGAGGTTGTTGTTTTTTAAAGGAGTAAACAGAATTGTTTGCAATAATTATTCAAAATGGCCATCATCTTATTCACCAAACTGTCAAATATTTATTTCTTTTTGCCTGATTCTCTTAATAGCCAGTACACCAAACTTGCTGAATGTTGTTATTTTTCTAGATGCAAATAAAGCTTTAATTTTTGCAAAAACTTATCATAACACAACATTAGGATATAGTCCCCCAAAATTCTTTATTCCAATTTCCAGAACTTCAAACTTTTGCTGAAAACGTAAAGCTTTCTTTCAACATATGGATAGTCTTATGATGCCTAGCAGAATAATGTCTATCAAGGGTAGAAGATATGCAAAGTTATTAAGCTAGAAAAATGAAGTTTCATGAAAATCTTTTGTAGTTAGATATTATTCTCATCACATTCACCTTGAACTTTCAAGGCTGAGAACGATTGCAAAAATAACCAAGGGAACAGAGTGGTCATAAAATCAACCAACCACATGAACAAACTCACTGAGAGCAGTGGTTCTGAAACTGTGGTCCCCAGACCAGTAGTCTGAACAAGATGAGGGAATTTGTTAGCATCAGAAAGTGAGGGCGGGGTCCAGCAATGTTTTATCAAGCGCTCCAGGTGATTCTGACACACAGTTAAGTTTGAAAACCTCTGGTTTATGATAAACTGAACAACCTCAATCTTTATTACAACTTTCCCTCACAACTCAGTAGTTCTGGACATACATTTTTATCTTCCCTCCAGATACCATAATCAAGATTCTACTATGGAGCCAGGGTACATGAACAAAAAACAAACAAAAAAATGAGTATAGCAAACATGAGGAGAAAGAGGTCTACCTGTCCAGAATAGCACAAAGTACTCAGAAAGCAGAGGGAGAGAACTGTGAAAACTTCCAGATTCCTATTTCAATGGTTTCCTGACTAATATATTCCCAAAGCCACTGACCATCAACTCTGAGGAAGAACTGAGAAATAACCTTTTGGAAATAGATCGACAATAATTAAGTTGAAAATTGGTTACCTGAATAAAGCTCACAAAATACTAATACTTTAAGAGGAACGAAAAACTACAGACTTAGGGAACTGAGATCTGGAAAAAACTGGTGTCAAGTTCATTTTTCATTTTAAAAATACAGTTTGTAAAATCTCTTTGAAAGCACACTCTTGCAAGCTTCTAGAAATAAATACATAAACAAAGTCAGTGAAAATTATAGCAGTCATGTTTTTCTTTTAAATGATTGCTTATTCTATAATTATGATATGTAATTTTCATGCTAAGAGTCTCATGCAAATGATAATTAACACTTTTAACTCTTACAATGTTTAAACACTAACAACACTTTTTTTAATTTGGTAAAACATACATAACATAAGAGAATTTCTGCTTTCTAAAAGGGGAATTGAGATAATGCTATATAGCCTCTTTCTGAAAGTAGATAAAGATAACTATTTGAAGAATTTTAGTGATCCATCATAGATTTTAGGTACAGAATCAGATATTCTTGGATCCCCAACCAGTTCTAAGTCTACAACTTACTTTATGCCAGTGGGATTCTTTAAAGTATGCAGAGTTAAGCACTTTTACTAGTTCATATATCCAAGTCTGGCTGAAATGTGCAAAGGCTAACATTCTTCCTGCGCAAGACTACACAAGCTGGAGGAAACGGGAACCGTTCTGTATTGGTATAGATTTGATCCGGAATTGGTTGGTTTGCTCCTGACCCCCCCCCCCTTTCTTAGCACCTGGGAAAAACAGCTCTGCCTTTGCCCATTCTGGCTGAGCACTGCTCCAGACACACATCCTTAGGACTGTGATCCCCCAGTAAGGTCTGGAGCCAGAGGGCACATCACTGCGGCAACTCCCCAAAACAGACCCAAGCTACTAGCACAGCGCTTCCAACTCTGAGTCACATGTAGATCCACCCCCGCAAAAAGATGTGAGTAGATATTCTGTAAAACACTCTCATTTTATACATAGAAAGCGCTCTGATTTCTGTCTCCGCCTTAGTGGTTCAGCAAGAACACAAACTTTGCCATTTAACTGTACGTCCGGATTTGCCCTAAATGATCTAGGTGTGCACTCGTTATGCTTGTGTAATTATTAGTGGTGCCCCCTTTCACCAGAAAAGCTGTCCCAGACTAAAGAATAAGTTATATGGTAAATGACATACTCATCCCACAGACAGGCCCATTTCAGAAAAGGGACAGGCATGAGGGACAAACCACAGGCAAGTTTATTTGGAGGTGTTCGCAGGCCCACTGCATCCACACTTTGTTCCGTGACTGTGAAAAATACTTAGGAGATTCTCTTAATGATCTTAAAAGTTCAACTAAATACTTCTCCACTTCAAATGTAGAACCCAGGGGCCAAGTGAACAGCGGGTCTTTTTCCTTCAGATTTCAAGGGTGCCCCGGACCATACAGAGCCTATTCTACATGAGGTATACTGTTATAATAATGTGATGAATCCATCCCTTTAATAAATGATGACGAATCATCACTTCTGGGAGTTTCCCTTATAAATGCTTCCCCAAAAATGGTCCTATTGTGCGCTACTAGGAGAGCTACATTGAGTGAATTCAGATACTCTGAAGGAAACGTGGCAAACAGCACACAGTGTCTGATGTCTACTCTTGTTCACTCAACAAATATTAATGCCAAAAATTAAAAGAGGCAGTACTTATATCTCTAAAGCCAACCCTCAGATGTGTTTTGTTTGGCCCAGATAAAATTCTTAAATGTTTAACATATTTTCTAATACTTTAAAATGTGGACTCATTCATAAAAATCCAGATTTCCACTTTCTCTTGGGCAATCAGAAGCTCTGGCAACACTGGGCTGGTATCCTGTTAATGCAATTTCAAATTGGAGTGGAGTATCTCCTTAAGAAAGGACACCCACTATCTAGTCCTACAAGGTTCTCACTCAAGCCTCTTCCCAGGCATTTGTTTGTAACCCCTGATTTATGGCTGGAGATAATCCTTAGGCAACATCTGGCCTTTCAAATTAACAGACAGGAATCCATGTCTTTAGATCAAAGACTCAATTGGGAAATGCAATAAACAGGATTTTTTTGTTTGTTTGTTTTAATCAAAAAGCCATATGGCTTCTACTGACCCTACAGGACCAAAAGGGGGAAATGAACTTAAGCATATTATTATTTTAGCACGTTCAGCCTCTAACACCTAAATTTAGAGAGTGTCAAGAAAATGTATACACATTTTAAGAAAGGAAAACACTGTATTGAAATTGTAATACTCAATATATACCAATAACAAAAAATGAATACAAGTCATGTGTATATATATTTTTTTGGCACCTTCGGTATATAATGAAGGTAAATAAAAGGGGATGATTTTAAATAGATCTACCAGAGTCCAGGAGGGACTCACAACCAGTGTAGAGAATTCAAGGTGCCATGACTCACAAAGAAACTTTAACCATCAATAAAATTATCAATGATATGTCATGTATTAGATCTAAAGGTAAAAAACAGAAACAAAAAACTAACATAAACCACCAAGAATTATTAAATGTTTCTTAACATCCTGAAAAAATGCAATTCTTTTCCTCCTTACTGACAGAATCAAAGACAGGGATAACTTTCAGAAATAAAAAGCATGCTGAACTCCAATTTCAACATAGGTGAAAGATTTTAAAAAATAAGTTTTGAACAAATAAGCATAAAATGAAGTTCATTTTACTGATGTTTAGGATCTTAGGATAAATTTTAATAAAATGTCTTACCATAAATATAATCGTGGTCATATAAGTTAAAATTGCTCTCTTCACATTGGGACTTGTGAGTGTGAAGATATTAAACTAGTTTACAAAGTAACTAATTAAATCTAATACAGTGAGCTTTTATTTTCTTCAATTCAGTTACAGGCCTCTTGTGAGAAACTTACTGGACAAACTGATAGATATGAGAATAATGAATTTTGTTAATTAAAGCCTTATTTATACCGTGTCACCAAAAATAAGACCTAGCCAGACAATCAGCTCTAATGCGTCTTTTGGGGCAAAAATTAATATAAGACCCAGTATATTATATTATATTATATTATATTATACTATATTATACCCAGTCTTATATTACAGTAAAATAAGACCGGGTTTTATATTAATTTTTGCTCCAAAAGACACATTAGAGCTGATTGTCCGGCTTATTTTCGGGAAACATGGTAGGATATTTTTCTCATCTATTAATTTCCCAGCTACCAGCAGAACAGTCACATGGTGCAACTGAAACTTTATAGACACTTTTTCAAAAGAATCTATAGTTCCATGCAAACATTAAATAACTACTTTTATAATAGCATTTTGGAGGCTTTTGATACGACAAAAACTCTTCACACATTTTCTAAACCTGTTTTCAAAGACATAATCAGTGTGGCAGAGATTTGTTCAGATTCCTCTCTCCGTTAGGTAAAGGACTGCGCCTGTTTTTAAGGAAGTAAAAATCCACTGTTTGGTAACAGACGTCCGATTTAGTAAACTCTGGAGAAGTGATACTAGAAAACAGATTTCGACTTCTCCCATACCACTGATTTTCAAATCACCAAAGCAGATACTGAACTTTTTTAAAAAGGGGGCTTGCCACTCAACATTTAAATGTAGATTCGTACTTTGCCTACAATCTGACCTCTAGGTAGTAACTCTTCCTAAGCCCCGCTCCGAAACAGCCTACCAGACCCCAGACCTGCAGGTGCTGCAGTAACTAGGACACGACCCTCCAAATGGGTTCTGAGGTAGGGCTCCACCCAGACGGTGAGTGAGTGCAGGGCCTCTAGAAACCCAACCCTCTCCCGCATTCCCTCTTAAACACACACACGCATTCACGCAAGGCCCAGGCCAGGCATGCCATCTCCAATCACACCCCAGACACCGCGACCCTCCCGGGACGCACGCTGCTCCTCGCATCCTTCCAGGGCTCGCCCGCTTCTGCACGGTCCCGGACCACTCTCAGCTCCCTCCCAGTCCCCTGCTCCTGCGCGACGTCGGGTCCCACCCGCCCGTGAACGCTAACTCCAAGACTCAGGGTCTGAGGAGCGGGAGCAGAGGACGCTCAAACGCGCCACGTGGAGTGCGCGCGCCAGCAGCCCGACCAGCCGGTCCTCACTATGAGGTCCCTGCGCCTGCAGCCCTGCTCCTCCTCCAGGGTGCGCCGGACCCTCCCCCGCGCCGCCGAGCAGCCGTCTTGCCTGATTGGGGTCTGTGGCGCGGAAAACATGGCAAGCCATCTGCGATTCGGGATCGTCGGGCTGGGCCTTGATCAGGTAGGCAAAGTAGGTGAGATCGTGGCTGTTGTGGATGAAGCGCGAGATGTGCTGCGCCTTGTGCTCGAAAATGAACACGGCCGGGTTGGGCTGCGCGGCCGCGGGGCCAGAGCCCCCTGTCGGCCCCGGGCCTGGCGCGGGGACGCAGCGTAGAAAGGGCGCACTGAGTACCAAGAGCACCTCGCGGGCCGCCTGCGCCCCGCAGCTGCCGGTCTCGGGCTTCTGGCTACGCCGACGGATCTCGGCCATGAGCCAGGGCAGCATGGGCAGCGTGGTCCTTCGGTCCAGGCACGACCCCCCCACGTACCACAGCCGGAACCGCTTGTCGCCCGGCTTCCCCGGGCCCGGCTGCGCAGGGGCGCCCGGCGCGGGCTCCAGGGGGTGCGGGAACGGCTCATCCTGAATGCAGCTGGGGGGCTCCATAACGCGCGCCTCCCGAGGGCACCGAGGCAGCCGGAGAGGCGCGCCGCGCCCCCAACTCCCGCGCTGAAGGTGCCGCCGAAACTGTGCCAACCGCCGCACCGGCGCCTGCGCCCGCCTCGGCGCGACCCCGAACTCCGCGCTTCAGCGGCCCTGCCCCATGCGGCACTTTCCCGGGCGCGGCTGGAGCTCCGGGCGCCAAGGCTGCGCCCGGCCGCTGGACTGGCAGGAGACAGCGAGTTAAATCGTCATCCTCCTTCCTCGGGCTCGAGCACAGAGGCCAGACTTCCCTCTTCCTCCACCGCGGCTCAGGGTCAGAGGACAACGCCGAGGGCCCCGCGCCACCGCCGCCGGCCGCCCGCTCCAGCGCTGCAGAGCCGCTGCGGCCGCCGCGCTCGCTCTGGGCCGGCACTGGGCACCTGGGCGGGGAATGGGCCGTGGGCGGGAGGGGGTGGCTGGGGGCGGAGCTGACTCCTACCGGGGTGACCGGCTGTCACCTGGAAGGTCGGGGCCGTCGGGCTACGACGCCGTCAGCCTTCGGGAAGAGCCAGCAAGAACTATTCGAACGGAAAATAAAAACAAAACGTGGCTTCGCGGGGGCCGCACCCCTCCGGTGGCCACAGCCCAGCTTGCTGCTCCTCCTCCAACTGTTCCCGTCCCTCCCTCGCGCCTTCCTTCCTTCCAGGCTGCTTCTGTAATCGCGCAGCCACCCCGCCTCCCGTTCGGGGGGCGGAGAGCGTCGCCTAGGAAAGCATATCTGTGAAGTCCCCCCTTCTCCAGCCCCTCCCCAGCCCGCCCCTCCAATCCGCCCCTGGGGCGGCAGTCCTGCCCCTGGCGCGGGCGCAGCCCGGACCATGCAGGACTCGCCGGGTCGCAGGGATCTCCCTCCTCTCCTGGGCATCTCTGCTGCCCCCTGGAGAGGGGGACACTCTCAATAGGGCGCTGAGTTTTTTGGGTTTTGTTTCATTTGATTTTCATTATTTATTTAGTTTTATGTATTATTTTTTTATTACTAATGGTTTCAATCCCTTTTAAAGATTGCATAATAATGTCTGAATCTTCCTAGTAATTTCAAAAAGTACTCGTGTTTTAAATTATAGTATGACAATAAAATATTTCAATTCCAATTTCACTTTAAAATATAACATTGTATGAGAAATATGAATCTTCCTAGCTCTTAACTGCAGCCATCTTCTTAAAATATGGGAAAAAGTATCTTTTATTAATTATATATACCCATTCATAACTAATGTAGAGATATTTCACTCTTTTATAAGTAGTGATATCTATTTCCGAGGAACTGAAAAAATTGGGAGGACAAATTGATCATTCTAATTTTAAAACAGAAAGAGATTTATTCATTTTAGCGAATTAAACTCGTGACTTCTCTTTTACTCTGACTGAATTATAATTAACAATCAGATAAGAGATCAACAAAATTGATGGGAAAGACACTGAAATTTCCTAAGTTTCTCCAACGTTTACGGAAAGAACGAAAACCCAGATTTCTCATTGTTTTTAGTTTAATGGTATTCTGACTTTCTATAAAGCCCTGGGACTATATTGTATTCTACTTATGTAAGATCACTATGATCAACTGCCATGATTTCTATACTGAGTTTCTGAGTGCACCCTGATGGCTCTCTTGTGGCTAAACATCTAAGGTCTAAGATTGAGACATTAATTGCTTAGGTTTAGACATTTGGTTAACCACTCCCCCACACCTTTGCGCAAAATAGACATGTCTTCAACAAGCAGTGAAAAGTTCGTGGAATGTAGACTGAAACCTTACAGAACCCTACCTACCAGAAACTCTCATACAGATCCCATTTCTCTAGGCCACATACCTAAGTTCTATAAAAGAGAAAGGAAAGAACAAAGTTCTGGGGAGAGCATGGAAGTCTTGTTGATTATACCAAATCAACCAGCTTTGGAGCAAGGATTGAATTTGGAGCCCCAGCAGGCCATTTCCCATTGGTAAAAGAAAGTAAGGATAAGGGGAAAGGTGAAGGGATTAGGAAGCTGCTGGTAACCACAAGATGGCCTCAGGGTTTTTGAAAATTAATTTGGGGAAGGTATTCAATAATGTTGTAAAGATTTTGTTGGGTATCCGATGGACACGCGTCCCATTTGGGAGACCACCTCAGGGATACTGTAGATGCCTGATCATGGCACTGTACACCAGAAGCTAAACATTAATGAATGCCAACTATAATTTTATATATATAATGTGATGGCTCAGTGTGAGGTCGGAGGGATAGTGGATGGGGGAGGGGGGTTCACAGTGTGAGGGATATAAATGATGAACGTCTAAGCATTACCTTGTCTTGTACACCTGAAACTAATAAATTAAAATAAAAAATAAAAAAAAGAAAGTGAAGCAATAAACAGCTTTCACTTATTGACAGAAAAACAGAAGAAATGTTTTTTATTACATGACATCCTAAATGTGATTACTTCCTGTGTTGGAATGCTCTTAGCCTTTTCTTTGTAACTTTTTGTGATGTTTATCTTACGATGCATTAATAAGCATTATTACTGTTTACCAATGCCTGATCCTCTCTGCATCCTGACACATGAGAAGATAGCTCTTCCCTGCACTCTTCAAGGTAGGCACAGTCATAAGGCTTGTTTTGGGGGTGAAATGTGAGCAGAAGTGACTTGGATCACATTTTAAGTAGAAGCATTTGGCTAACAGTAGTCAAGGCTCCAGCCTATCTTGCTTTCCAGCCCCACTCTTACCCTCCATCGGTCATCATAGAAGCAACAGGTCCACAAGGAAGTTCCTTGGAATCAAAGCAGCCCAGAATGCTGAGCCAACACACGGATGACAGCTGTCCTGGAGAAACTCCCAGGCACACAGCACACTTCTTATGAGTAAGAAATAAACATTTTTCTTCTGTTAAACCACTGAGATTATAGAGTTGTTTACTACCTTATTGTTAATCTATCCTACCGAATAAATTTATTATACAATATTTAATGTAATATATGTTATATAGTATACAACTTGTTTTATCATCATTTATACATTTGACTTACTACTTGCATGAACTAGATGGTAAGCTATAGGTTTCTTACAACTGTTGTATCACCTGCAGAACCTTAGAGAATAGTATACACATAAAATGTGCTCAATTATATACTTGATCACTTGAATTTGGAAAAACAGAAGAGGACAAGATATAATTTAAAGATGTTTGGTAGATATTACACACATTATGCTGGTCTATGATGTTTACATCATAGATCTATGATGACAAATGGTGGGGCCATAAGTCAACCTCTGACCCCAAACCCTTCCACACTCCCTTTCCCCCGAAAATGAACCAAAGAATATGGTCATGGAAAAGATTTCCAACAATCTGCAAAAAATATTTCCTGAGTAGTCTCATAATCACCTCTACCTATGATATCCAAAAGTGAACACATACTTTTTTTTAAAAAAAAGTGCTCCTCTAAATCCCAATCTAAATTAATGGTATCAGCATGAATTAAAAGTTGCAACATCCAGTCAAATCCTAGTTTAAAAAATGTATACTATATGATAAACATGAGGGCCTGATATGCTAGTGTGGTGGTATAAGACTGCAAAGGATTGTTGAAATCTCTAAGCTTGTTTCTAAGTGTGTCCTCCTCCCCCTCTTTCTTTCCCTTTCTCCCTCCCTCCCTCCCATTCTGTGCCCCTCAACATCTACTTTTCTTCCCTGCTTAAAATTCTCTAGATAAGGATACATTTCCTAAAACCTCAAAGTAAAAATTTTTCTAGTCTTATATTTGCTGCTCCTCTCTCCCCTACTCTCTCTTCCAGACAATCTCTCCATTTTCAAATGTATTATACATCTATTGTCTTAATGGGGCATCATAGACTTCTTTGTCTGCCTGATTGCACTTGCTTCCGACCACCCCACAACTTAAAATTCCCCATCCTTCACTACTTAAATATTTGTTCATTGTTTAAGACCCAACTCAAAAGGCATCTCTTCTGTGAAGATATTTCTTACTTCCCCAGTTAGAGTTAATGGTCCTCTCTTCTTTGATCTATTAAAAAAAAAAAAAAACACATTCCACTATTAGAGCTGTTATCGCATTCTTTGTAATTATTGGGTGATTTGTCTATGTTACCCACTACAGAAAGAGCATCTTGAGTAAAGGATTGTTTATTTTGTGCCATATTTTCTCCAGCAGGAAGCACAGTAGCTGACACTTAATAGAGTCTTAATATTGAGTGAAAGAAGGAGTTGAATTGAACAAATAGCAAAATCGAATTGAAAAACCAAAGATTAAGAGGGTAGTTTTAATATCACAGAGGTGATATACCAAATAATTTAATTAGCTATTTTCAGGAAAACATACTAAATATATCCACCCATTAATTATAAAATATTAGAAAATCATAGACTGTCTCCTATAAATTGTGATGGAGTTCTGACTGCAGATGGAAAACAGAGCACAAGCATTTGTGACTGAATGAAATCTAGAAATAATAACAGGGTTTCCCCCTATTGTCCATGTTCCCTATCCAGGGCAGCCAGAACACCGCATCTTCACTGCTTCAGGGAAAGGAGGACGCAGCAGAGCACATATAACAAAAGAGTCTATTCTTAGCTTTCAGATTTCAAAAGCTAAGGACCTGACGAAGGCAAAAGATTTAGAATATTATTTATATGTTCTAGGAGTTAGTTTCTCTTGCTGTAGATACTAATGAAAGTTTTCTCAAACTTGGGAGATGGAGACAAAGATGAAGGGAAAAAATAAGGGATGACTACTAGAAAGCCAGATATACAATGTATGACTTTCAAACTCCATTATAAGAGTGTTGGAAAATTATTTTCAAAATAAGGAATAGAAAAAAATTGTAAATAAATGTCATACAAAATTATAAGTAAAAGAACCCACCAACCATGATTGATCTATCTTGTGGAAAAGGAAAAGGAATAAAAATTAAAAAACAAATGAAAGAAAACAAAAGTAAAGTGTGATAAATAGAAAACTTAAAATAGTTGGTGAAAGTAACTCCAAACAGTAACTATAATAAATGTAAATTAGTTACTCTAATTAACCAAAAATAAAGAGTTAAAGATCCTGGAATGTGTTGTTTACAGAATCACTTTTAAAACAAAAGGATATAGAAAGAATGGAAACAAATAGAATAAAATGTATCAGGCACATATGAATAAAAAGAAAGCTAGGCTAGTAGTTTCAATATCAGATTAAGTAGAATTTAAGGTTAATGAAGGAGGTTATGAAGAAATATTTACCAGTAAAAGTGTTAAGGAGATAATATTATTTTTAAACACATAGACACTAATTAAATTTCTCCCAAATACATAAAACAATAAGTAAAAGAATGACAGGAAAAGTGAATACATCAACATTTTTAGTTGGTAATTTTAACATATGATTCTCAGATACTGTAAGATTAAATAATTATAATCAAATTTATAACTTCAATAACGTGATTTTATGTATATAATCATGTACGTATCTATCTATCTATATCTATATATATCTATCTATATTTATCTATCTATGTAGGTAGAGATATAGGTAGGTAGGTAGATAGATAGATAGATAGATAGATAGATAGATAGATAGATAATCAATAGATAGATAGATACCAATAGATAGATAGATATCCAGTGAATAAATGAATAGAGAATACAAAATTATGCCTAGGACTACAAAGTCAAGAGTAGGAAACGGTGCCAAGGGAACCCAGTGGGAGGCACTGCCCACAGAACCTGTAGTTGAGGAGGGACATGGCTGCTGCCAGAGTATGGCATGGAGCAGGGAGGGGGCAAAGAAGAAATGCCCTGGCCTTGCTGTCCTCCTTTGCTATATCTCCCGCAGGTCTTCTCCCATTGGACAAGCCATAGGGGTACAGGTGACAATGTCTCATGGCATAAAGCAAGGGAGACAGGGCAGGAAACATACCTGGATGAACAAATGGAGAATAACTTGCACAGGTTTTAGAGTAAAGGAGATTTAATAATATTTATAAATCAGATATCATAAATGCACAAAGAATAGATAGCACTAGCCAGGTGGGGTGAAGGCCATGTTCAATTTACCTATAGAGGTGCCATATCTCGTAAATACAAATTACTGGACTGTTTTCCAAGAAAGACACAAAAAACTTTTCTATGTTTTCAGTTTTAATTACAAAGGTATTTTATCACCATTATCTCCTTTGGATGGAGATAATTATGTCAAGGCAATAGATACTGCTAAGTTTTTTTGGTTGTTTGTTTATTATGATAATGCATTTATGAACTGCATCAATATTGCATGAAATTGTATCTGTTAGATTGTTTATTGTTAAGAATTGACTCTTATACATCTACATTGCAATATGTACCTGGCATTTTGATGACCAAGATACTAACTATAAAACTAATGACATGGTTATGTCATTCCACTGGTATTTAATTGGCATGAAATAGATTGTTAATCAGGATCCATTAGCACATTTATTTTGTCTTTCTCTTTATTTAAACAAGACAAGCTTTGCAATTCCAACAACTTCATGTTTAAAAACAATGTCAACTATGTTTCTTACATCATATGATCATTACAATCTTAGGAACTGATGACAGCAACCATAGAGTGCTGGCAATGAGAAGGAAAGATTGCTTAGGAAACCCTAAGGAACATCAACATTTAAGGGAAATACAAACCAAAATGAAGCTTGCAAAAAGACTGAGAAGGATGAACTAGAGACATAGGAAGATTGTGTCATGGAAACCCATGAAAAAAGAAGTGGTCCGTATTTTAAAGTGCACAGTGAAAGCACTTTCAGTGAGAGACATAAGAGCAGAAGCTAGAATGTTGTGGGTTGTAGAATGAATGAGACATGGATATTTGAAAATACTAAGCATAGACAATGTTTTAGAGATGCTTCACTTTGAAGTGAAGCAAGATAGGCTAGTAGATGAAGGGAGTGAGATGGGTGGAAAGAGGAATTTTTTTCAGTTTGGTTTGGCTTACTTTTTAAATGGAAAAGAACATTGAGCATGGTTAAACACTATAGGGAAGGAATCAGTATTGGAACT
Source organism: Rhinolophus hipposideros (assembly GCF_964194185.1). Taxonomy (NCBI): domain Eukaryota; kingdom Metazoa; phylum Chordata; class Mammalia; order Chiroptera; family Rhinolophidae; genus Rhinolophus; species Rhinolophus hipposideros. The sequence goes on along the minus strand of NC_138050.1, from coordinate 80,767,491 downwards.
TGTTGGAACTACTCCATTATAAGAGTGTTGGAAAATTATTTTCAAAATATGGAATAGAAAAAAATTGTAAATAAATGTCATACAAAATTATAAGTAAAAGAACCCACAAACCATGATGAAAAAACTTCAGAAAGACACACCAACAAATTGTGAAACTGTAAAATCTAATATTTCAAAATAAGCTAACAGACATGAAGGAAAGTCCCTTCAAACATCCACTTCAGCCCATTATTCTTAGGCTAGCTTTGTCTTCGCAAAGGCCCTCAACAATGTGGACATGCTTGCTTCCATTGAAAGAAGCCACTGATAAGGCAGAATAAATAGAAGCAAAAGCAATGTAAAACATAAGAAAGGTTGTCTTGTGCAAACAAAAAGACTGAACATTATGGAATATTATGAAAAGGAAGAAATGCAGGTTATGCAGCAGAAGGAAATTTAGATGTCCAACTTGATGAAGCAAGCAAGTTCAAAAGTCCTCTGAGCCAGAAATAACCTGATTACTGACCAAGTGAAGCAAAACAGACACTCAAGCAAGGTGGTATAAAATACACCCAGGCATTGGGTGCTGGAAACGCTGGTCCTCCAGGATTTGTACTAGTTGCTGTAGCCCCTAATGACGGTTCATTGCAGGAATCAGGACCACCTTCTGGTAAAAGCCAAAGTGCAAAAAGTGATCCCGACATACAAAATTGCCAACCAAAGCTGCTGATGTCTAAATTGATCAGGAGGCCTACCTGTCTGAGTAAATAGCTGTCAGTGTTGAAATCCATGACAGAGATCATAAAATAAAGGTTTGCAATACTCTAAAAAGCCAGCTGGATCTCATAGTTCAGGAATGGTGTCACAAGTATGGTGAGCTTGTTTGGTACAAATATCAACAGAAAGTTTTTGGATTAAGTCTTTGGGAGGTAGAGCTTACTCCACTGCCGTAGAACTATAATGTAAAAGCTTCTGATATTTGAAAAGACAAGATTTTCTATGTCACCTCCTCTTTGATGTTCTGATATTGTTTTATATTTATCAATGGAATACCTCTTCTGTAACTATTGCCTTTGTTCTAATCATTAATATCAGGAGAAAGGTTCACTTGAACAAAGAGGAACATACCTCTAATTCTAGAAGTCACACAACTTCCAGTGGTTTTGAGTGTGAGATAGAGGGCATCAGGCGATGACTGTATGACTTTCACTCAGACTTCTGCTCTTTCTCTGCCTCCAGATACGTATCTAATGTAGAGCATTTGAAGTGTCTGCTCTTTTGATTTAATACGAATATGCGTACGAAGCATTTATTATTGCAGTAGTAACTTCACTGTTACCTATTTGGGTCTAGGAGTTTTCTTCATTTTTAAATGTGCTTTATTCAGTGAAACAAAAAGTTTATGAGGGGAAAAAATGAGGGAACTCAGGATATAATATTTAAAATTTTAAAGAAGCATAAACATGAAGGAACACAAGAACAAGTGAAAATAACAAATAATGTCTTAAAAGAAACCAAAGATTAAAAGGAGGAAATGTTAAAATTCAAAAAGAATGAAGAAAGAGGAGAAAAGGATTTGAAAATGATAGATACAGAAGATAATCAAAGTTCCTACTGATGTATACTAGGTGGGTACCCAAAGAAGAGAACCAAATCAATGGAACAGAACAAATATTAAAAACCTAGAATCCAAGAAAATTTTCTTCAAGTAAAAACAAAAAAACAAACCTTAATAATATATATTGAAAAGCACACTGTGTACCTGTAAAAAATGACCCAAAATGATCAACACTAAGACTTATTCTAGTAAAACTGAGGTATTGTAAAGAAAATCTTTGAATATTCATTTTGTATCTAGACTGAAAAAGAATCATTTATAGGGGAAATGATATCAAATTGTCATCAGAGCTTTCTACAACAACCCCTTTGTGGTTGAAGAAAACAGACTGACATATTTAACATTCAAAGCAAGAAAATGTGACCTAAGAGTTTTATACCAATGCGAACTGATATTCAAGTATAAAGAACATACACAAACTGTTGTGAACATTCATTACAGCGGGCAGGTACTACTCAGCTCTAGCCAATTATTGGCACTGGAGAATGTAGGCAGAGTGTTTTAGGGTCTTCGGATTTGTGAAGGAGTCTCAAGTTAAAAATAAAAACATTGTGGAGACAAAAAGAGTATTTCTATTCAACAACTGGATGTGTGATCTCTTAAATTGAGGCTAAAGACAACCTCTATTTATCTATTCATTTAATATTCAATTATATTGTTTAAAGTTTTAACAATGAGAGCATAATTTATAATAAGGCTTATTAAAAAGATGACCACTTGATTTCACTACTTTGCAACTTTATTCATGTTTCACGTGTAGTAGAGCATAATTCTTGCCTTCAGATGTACACCACAACTTGAGGGTTTTTGGGGTTTTTTTTTAGTGTCTAGATTATTTATTCTATTTATCTTGACGTATTCCTCTGTCCTATATTTTTGTCAATTTCTTAAAAAGGTTTTAAATATTTTAGTCAAATTAGTATTTCCAAGTGATTTGAGTGTAAAACTACTTTTGGAAATTTGTTAGAATCAAACAAGTGTCTTTTGCTGCCAGTATAATTTTGGAACAAGCTGCTTACCAATTCATGTATCACTAATCAAAAGATGAACAACACATTATCTGTCTCAAAGTGTGTGTGATTATGGTAATGTGTGTGATTTAGGTCAGCTGTATGATAAAAAATTGCTCTATAATGTTCTTGGTCTCCCATGTTGGAGTAAGAACAAATATATTTGTAAATTAAAAATGCTACAGTCTTGATAATTTATAAGAAATTCCCAAGAATTCAAAAAATTATTTATTATGGAAATTTTCACACAAGTGAAAAAATACAATGGCACAATAAACCCAAATACACACATCACCCAACTCTAACAATTATTAACTCTATTATTAATAAATGGCTAATCTTTCACCTACATCTCTGACTACTAAGTGGTTGTAGATAGGAACAAGTTCCCCAGCTAATTTGTACTCACCCTATAGTTTGAAAAACACTACCTCAAAATCTTCTCTCTTAAGGGCATGATCAGTTTCATTCATCTCAGTACCCTTGACTCTTGGTATGCTTGGTACAGAGTAAGCACCAAATATATGATAAATTGTTAAATGTCTATACTAGAAAGCAAGGGTTTTTATACCTTCCACGGGTGGCATTTTTAGCAACAAGTGAAAAACACCCTCTTTCCTCATCCCCCAAACTAAGCTACTTTTATGGTGCAGAGGGGTTTGCCAATGTTGGGAGAAGACAATACACAGAGTCTGCATCTCTAGGATTCCCATTGCCCTGCCATTCCTTTGGAAACTCCTATGGGCCAGAATGTTAATTTCTGTCCGAATTCCTCTAACCTGTTGCCTGAGTTATCATGGAATCTGAAATCTCCCTACATCTTGCAGTTATGTTCTTGATAGTAACAGTTTTTGACTAGCACATCTTAAATATTGCTTTGCCCTTACCCTTGGTACAGAAATGTGAAAACACAGTCAGACATGAAAGTGTTTCTCTTGAACAAATGTTTTTTTATATGCTGACATGGCAACTAACCAAAGATTAATAGCTACTTTCTCCAAGGATACTTGCAATTCAGAAGAACATAAGTCAAGATAAAGTTAATCAAGCTCTGCAATCCATTATACTGAGTATTTCTGTGTGCTATTTAAATGGTGGTTAAATCAGCTGCCTGAATATTCCCAATAGGCCTCGTAAATCATCACATTCTTTGGAGAATGACATGTGAAATAGTAAAATTTCATTTAAGTGATGGCACACATAAGTTTCTGAAATTTTAAAACTTTTAATACTTAAATTCTAAAACTCTTGATCAGTGATGTCTTGCTCAGTGTAGTCGAGTATATAGGATTGGTGAGAAAGACGATCAGTTAATGTTATTATAACTTCAGTTTGTGATTGAACCAGCTAACAAACAGGGCAACGTAATACATATGAGTCATGAATGCAAGAAAGTAGATCTACCCTCCTGGTGAGGTGGGCTAAATAAGATAACTGATATGGTGGCTCTCCTCTGCAAGTCATTGAGGGCTCCAGACTCCTTCTATGTAGAGGACCAGCCATCCTCAACATGTGGCTCCCATCTTGTGAAAAACATGGTGGCTCCAATTTCTGTCATCATGTCTACATACCAGCCAGAAAAAGCAAGAGAGGGAAAGGTAAAGGCATACTTTTCCATATAATTTCCTGTCCCATATACACACATCTCACTCTGCTTGCATCTCATTGGCCAGAACCTATTCACGTGGCCACAACTGCAAAGGAGAAAATGTCTGTAAGTGGGTAGCTGTATGCCCAGTTAAAGGTTCTATTGCTATGCTACAACACTATAACCTCTATCATAAGTTACAATTGTAATCAGTTGTTACAGATGTCTTGAATTAGGATTCTTTTAAAAGTAGATTAGGGCATTGTGTTGGGGGTCCTCAAAACTATCCTTAATTTTGGTAGCTCATTGGGAGAACTCCCAGGATCATACTCATGATTATAATTTATTAACAGTGAAAGGATGCAAAGTATAACCAGCACAGAGAAAAGGCACATGGGCAAAGTCTGTGGTAAACCAGATGCAAGCTTCCAAGATTCCTCTCCCAGTGGAGTCACACAGGATGTGCTCATTCTTTAAGCAACAAGTTGTAACAAATTGTGGGAAATGTTGTCCATCATAGAAGCTCCTTAGAGACTCAACATCAGGGTTTTATTGGGGGCTGTATACAGGCACCCCTTGCCTGGCACATACCCAAATTTCAGGCTCCCAGAAGGAATGTGGGGGTTTGCATAAATTATATTGCTTGTACAAACACTTGAGACACAGCGAGCCACTCATATCTGTTAACGGTGGGAACCCTCCTGATGTCCAAGTTCCCAGATGCCAGCCAAGGGGCAACTTTGGAGGCCGTTTTAAGTACAAGCAGTCAGGAGTACTATGTTAACTCTTTTCTGCACAGGGATAATTAAACTTCTCAAACAATTCTGGAGATAAACTGCAATATAGCTTCTGATATATTGTCTAAAGAAATAATCTACCTGCCTTTGTGCTAGTTCGTTACTATCAATACTTCATTAATTCTCATGGAATGAATGATGCTAGTATATGTCAATTAATTGGAGGATTAGTAGTTTGCACTCCCATGAGAGAAATGGTTGATAAATGCATTACTAATGAAAATGTAGGATTCCCTAATTACTCAGATCCTGGTTTATAACACCACTGTACAATAAAAAGAACCAGGGCTCCTGGGAGAAATGGCTGACTCTAGGCCCAGGAAAGAAAATATACAAATGAGCCTGGAGCATCTTGTAGTGTCAAGTGACAGAAAGTAGGGAAGTCCTCAAAAAAAAAGCAGGGGGAGGGGAAGAGGTGATGTCAATGGGGCACAGGACCCAAATGAAAGAGCTCCCCATGGTCAAAGTTGGAATGATATGAGTAACAAAATGTATTGTTATAACCCCAAGTATAAAATAAATATACATGAGTTCACACTGACATAAATAAATGAATTGATTAATAATTGTGGAGAAGAGACATCTCTTGCAGAAGAATTCCAAATAAAATATGTAGCTACTTCATTAAAAAAAAAAAAAAGGTGAGCATAACTACACTCCTTAACTATAGGCTGCAGATACTGACTTCCTTTTAAAGAGGTAAGTATGGAAAGAAGGGAAACAGAAGAACTTTACAGTGGAGAAACCTAACAAACACTACTTCAGCAAGGAAATTCACATCAACATCCAGTCATACATCGTGCTGGTAGTGTACACCCTTGATGTGATGTGAAGAAAATGGCACTGTAGCTCTGTGACCTTCCTCCCAAATACCCATCACTCCAGTCCAGACAAATCGTAAGACAAATCCCAATTGAGGCACATCCTACAATATATCTGACCAGCACTCCTCAAAATTGTCAAGGTCAACAAAAACAAGGAAAATCTGTCACAGACAAGAGGAGTAGAAAGAGACAGGATGACTAACTGTAATATGATGTTCTAGATGGGATCCTGAAGCAGAAAGAGGGTATTAGGTACAAACCAAAGAAAACTAATGTAACAACGTTGGCTCATCAATAACAAATGTACCATACTACTGTAAGATGTAGAGGAAACTGAGTGTGGGGTATTTGAGAACTCTCTATACTATCTTTTCATTTTTTTCTATAAATCTAAAACTTCTCAAAAATAAAATTTATTTAAAATCTAAAGTACGTATACACAATATTTTTTACAAATTGTTTAAAAAGATAATTCTGCTTAAGCACTTTTAAAAACAAGCCACCAGTATGTTGGCAGTTTCAATTCCTTTTTAAAAATGTGACTGTTTTGTCTTCTTCCCACGTAAATCTGATTAAGGTGTTTTGGTAGCAGTGTATATTAAAATAGTTGTGTTCTTCTTGATAAGCTCAGGCATAAATCTACTCCTTTTGGAAACTAAAAGCTCATTAATATATTTTCAAACTTGAAAATGAGTTATTTTCCAAAAGGTTATATTGAAGTCAAATGTTGGAAACTTGAAACACATTTTCCCACAGAAATGTTATTACAAATAGTGATGAATTCCCAAGTCAACCCAGTGAAGCTCATTAAATTCATTATAAACAAAAAGATATTTGCAATGAAAACAGTATAAAACTATATTTGGAAAAAAAATGCCTTTTAAATTCAGAGATAAATTTAAACATACAATTTAAATTTATTTTAATTAAGTCCATCACCAGGGGCTCACTTGGGGCCTCTTTGCATGTAACCTTAAACTGTGCAAATGGGGAAAGGGAGGAGAGTGGAAGGCATTACCCTGGGGTGGGTGGGAGATGGAGAGACCCTACGAACAGTCTGGGAAGGCAAGCATGTTGTTTTAACCCAGATTGGGGGTAAGGGAGGTTCTACTGTGACTTCTGGGAATACAATGAAACTGGTGTTAAACAGGATGGAGGAAGGGATATAAAGGACTTAGCTTCTCATAATCATACAATCATTAATATGCTATTATCCAGAGGGTAACAGGGTACATCTGCCGGTGGTTGGTAAGCCCGAATGAGAAATTGGCTACCTCTTCAAGCTTGTGGGATCTGAGGTGGGTAGCAGCAGGCTTTGGACCTGGGCTTCTCACAGCAGTGTCCCAGCTCGCAGAAGACAAAGAAAGGGGATTTACTTAGACCTGCAGAGATGCTAATGGCATATGAACAGGGCGTAGTTTCCAACATGGACCATCAAAAGACGAAATGGAGTTAAGAGCTAGAAATGAAGTTTCTTGCAGTGGTGAGAGCCAAAATGTTAGACCCAGCCGGAGTCCCCATTTCTAACGCACACCAAGGCCTCCTTTGATGTATTTCAGGTTTGTCTATCCTGGTTTGAGGAAGCACTTCACAATAATTTTGTTTCGTACACACTACACATTTGTTAAAAGAAATAAATCATTATACCATTAAAAAAATAGTGTAAGAACTTTTCAAAAGCATACTTAAAAACAAGTATTTTTTTAAAATCATGAATTTCAAGTGCTTTTTAAAACCATAACATGTATTTTTCAGAATATATCATGGACTTAAACAACAAAAATGTTTAAGTGTTCTTCCTCTCCCTCTCTAGATGCCATTTCCACAGTGTTTACAACCGGGTAGGCTTCCTTCCTTATGTATGAATGCATTTTTACACCACTTTCTAACCATATGTACAGTATTGATATCTCAAAGGCAAACCTTAGCAGCTGTATGACATTCAATAGGTTATGCCAAATTTATTCAACCATTTCCTTGACAGGTATTCTTTGCTGTGTTTCATTTTGCATTTTGCCACTGGAAATGTTACAATAAAAATCTTCATACATGTATTTTATGTTATTCAGGTTTACCTTCCTGTTGTAACAAACACTCCCAAAATTTCACCAGCTTACCACAATAGTTTGTTTCTAGCTCACACCACTGTCCGATGCAAGTCGGGCTATTCTTTTGTAGTCTGCCTCCAATAGTGCATTTTATTATGCTTTTGCTATCTTAGGTCCTTCATTTCCAGCAGGAAGGATGGGAGAGGGTTTGGAAACTGACAAGGAACAATTTACGAGGAAGACTGGATGTGGCTTAAGACACTTCTGCCAAGATTCCATTGGCTATAACCCAACCATGTTATCCCAACCTATCTGCTAGGGAGGCTGGGAAATGCTGTCTTCCTGTATTCCCAGAGGTAATGGATGAGCATTTAACCAATTTTGCCAAATATCTTCATGTATTTATATACTGATTGCTTTATTCCAAAGGATATATTCCTAGACTGTGTAATTCCTGTATGACATGTGTGTATGTAATCACTTTGCAAAAAGACTTGCATAATAACTTATTTCTGCCAGCAGAGTAAGAACATTCAGCAAGCACCATTCGTGCTCTTCTAAATCTCTCCTCTATAGGTGCTGTAATAAAAAACGGGAAAGTCAGTTGACCAGATTTGTGTTAGCAGGGTCCTGGTTTAACTTCCATTTAATGAAAGCCCATCTCATTGTAAAATTTGAAAGGGTGAAGAAAGCAAGCAGCCTTTATTTCATTACACATGTTAACAGCTGGCAGAAATGGCACATACAGTGACTTCCAGGTGATGTCCTGCATTGGGGAGAGATTACTGGCAGGGGCTTTCCCTGAAATTCTCGCACATTGGATTTTCTAAACCCAGCACTGATTTCTCCTGACTTGTTCCCTCAGTCTTTCTGACAGTTTAGTGCACATCTAATTTCTTGTATAAAATCTCTTCCTACTTGAAATATTTAAAGCGACTTATTTTCCAGACCAAGAATTAACTTACACATCAATGTAGCATTTGTCTTTTGTCTATTTATAGCCCTCTTTTTTTCTACATAACTTTTAAAATTCTTATTTTTAAAATACATTTGTTTTTATGTTACACCTGTGGGGTTGCCGTCTTCCAATGCCTTAGTTAACATAAATACTCTCTAAAACTTCTAAGTCCTCTATCTAATTAAGTCATTGATCCATTTGGAATTTACTTTCAAATATGTTGTGACTGCTAGCATCATTTATTAAATAAATGTTTTCCCATCCAACTGAAATACCAGCCTTGTCCCAAATGTCTTGATCTATTTCTAGGCCACATAGCCTATTCCAGTGATCTATTTGTTTATTCCTAAGCAATCTTATGTGTTGACTGCTGTGACTTCATAGAATACTTTTACAACTGGTTTATAAATTTAAATTCAAAGGAGATCATCTAATACAATAAATTGTACTACCACGTTAACTCAGTTGTAGACAGAACTCAGAATAAAACTTATCTTTCTAGCTCTTCGCATGTACTTGAACTTTTTATAAATATTAATAACACAAACAATTGAATACATGGCTAATATAAGGGGGTAATGGTCAGTCCTCAACCTGCTTCCAAATGTTTAAGGAAAGTCTCACTCTTCTCACTGATTGCTTTTATAATAAGTGAATACTATAAAATTGAATTTGTAATGTTAGTTATCCTTTTCAATGTTTTCAATATTCAAGTGTTTATTTTTTTTATTGAGATGTAATTCACATACCACTGACTTCACCCTTTAAAGTGTTCAATTCAGAGGCTTTTAGTACATTCACAAAGTTGTGCATCAATTATCACTGATTTCTATTTGTCTGATTTTTTTATTATTTAAAAAAATGGAAAAACAAATGTGCAATTGTCATTCAATAAATATCATTTGATCCTTATGCAGTTTTGTTGCAGAAAGTGAAGTCCATGATTTTAGGATGATGATAGCAATTTATCAACCAACTAATCAGTTTTCACACAGTTTCAATAATTGCAGCAATTTCCTTGAATTGTCGGTAGAAATTCTGGAGAGAAAGGGGAAAAAAAAACATGAATTTTGCTTTCAGAGGTAATTTAAGTAGTTCTTTTAATAATGTTTAACTGCCAGAGGCTGTGTAACATATTAAGATTGTATTTTAATGTTACATTCTTATCTGTTACTGAAGGTTACTCTAAGCAACAAACAGGTGCAATCTGGTATTGCAGGCAAAAATGCTATTGTCCAGTTGGATAATCAGCTGAGGACTAAACTCCTCAAAAAGCACACATGAAAGTTCCTTTGAGATCACAACACAAGTATTTATTAGATACTCAGCACTGTCCTAGAAACTGAAGAGAAAAACAAAAACGACAGGTTGTTTCCTTTAGGGTGTTAGGGGCGATGTTGTTAAGACATGGGTTCAATTACAATAAGAGAGACCCAACACTGATAACGGCTTAAATGGTAGAAGCTTCTCTCTCTTTCATTTACAAAACGGAGCAAGTCTGATAGTTCTCCTATAGAAGTAATCTTTTTTTCTTTTTTTCCCAAATCTCAGATAAGAGAGGGATCAAACAAATTCTGTCTTCCTTCTTCTGTACCTGCCAGGAGGCAAATCTGAAACTTAATCTCAGCAATTAGGATATCTTCTAGTTACATTACATATTTGCACTGTCCTTCTTTCTTGGTCTTAATCCTCTATTTTGCTACTTAAGAGTATATGTATTTTGTTTTAGTTTATATGCAAATTCGCAGAATGTCACTATTTCTTTAAAAATATATACTGATGGTCAAAATTTCAGAAAGATATAAATTCAAAGCTCAAAAGAATGTTCCTTAGCGCTCAGTCCTGTAATGTGACTAACAGGCTATTTGCCTGGTTAGCTGTTAAGCCAACCTTTAAAACTACCTTTGAAAGAGTTTCCCGCTTTCCGATTCTTTTCCTATGAGAAAAAAACGATTCTAGAGGTTGAATCAAAGTATGAACGCTGCACAGAAAAATAAGAATTAGGCCAGGATTGTGAATTACAAAAAGAACTGTAACTATATTCTCTTTTGAAATCGATTTGGTCCTTACATTCAGTTGAAGGCTACTCATATATCACAATGTACTACATTTATTTCCTTTTAACCAAGTCCTAATTCCTTCCAAGACACTAATAAGCATTAATAATGTTGAGTTTGTGATCATTATTTTTTGTTCTAAAGCAGAGATACATGTTTTAAAAGAAAGAAATGAAAGGGGAAAAAACCCTTAAAACATAATTTGTAATATAGAACCGCCATATGATCCAGCAATCCCACTTTTGGGTTGACCTCCAAAGGAAATAAAATCACTGCATTCCTAAATTCATTAGTCACAACAGCCACAGTATGGAAACAACCTAAGTGTCTGTTGACAGATGAAATGAATAAAGAAAATATCACACACACATACACACACACACCCCTAGAATACTATTCCTCCTTAAAAAGGAAATCCTCTATTTTTGACAACATGCATGAATCAGAGAACATTATGTTAAATGAAGTAAGTCAGACAGACAGAGACAAATGCTGTATGATCTCACTTATATGTGCAATCTAATAAAGAAAGTGGAACTCATAGTAACAAGAGTAGAGGGTAGTTACCAGGGCTGGGAGGTGGGGAAATGAGATGTTGGTCAAAGTTAGAAAGTTTCGGTTATATGATGTGTAACTTCTGGAGACCTAATGTACAATATGGTGAATATAGTTAATAATGTATTATATACTTGAAATTTGCTAGGCAAGCAAATATCAAGTGTTCTCACCACACGGACACATAAAAAGGGTAGTGTGAGATGACAGATATGTTAATTAGCTTGACTGTGATAATCATTTCACAATGTGTGTGTGTGTGTGTGTGTGTGTATACATATATATACACCAAAACATCACCTTTGTATACTTAAATATATATGATTTTTATTGTCAATTACACTTCAGTAAAGCTGTGGTGGTGAGGGTGGGGAGTACAGTTTGTAAAAGAAGAAATCAAGAGCATCTTAAAGTGGTATGTGAGAGGCTTTTCTTAGAGTACTAACTGCTGTGAAGACTCTTATCTATTCACTCACCAGACAAATCAAAACAAACTAAAACAAAACTCTAAGGCCCGTTGTATTACTCAATGACAAAATATTTCCCTGTATGTACATTTAAAGAAAATCTAATTTCTCACCCACCCCTTTTGTTTCTTCCCTCCTTACAGAAAAGAGGTATAATGATAATATGAAAAACATGACTCTAAATATAAATTATTGAGTTACTCAAATCTCTAGCCATCAAGTGTTGGTGCTTTAACCTGCATTTTGTAAACAGTCAGAAAATTCAAGGTCAGCACAATTCAAGATCAGATTCATTTAGCTTATTATTCTCAAATATTAAGCCTAAAAATAAGAAAACAGTTAAATGCAAAGTAAATATCCTGCCTCAGAAGATGAAATTTCATAAATATACTACAGAGGAGTACCGTGAAAGTGATCAAATGTGACAGTATACAAATTCAGCAAAGTATATTGAAAATAATTTATCAAATTCCAAAAAAAAACCAATTCAGGTCTCTTGTATTAGTACATATAAAGCACATCAAAAACAACTGCAAATAAAAACAATTAAAATTCTCTCTTAAGGTTTTATACATCTTTTTGAAGAAGCAATTAGAGAACGATGAGCTAAGATTGAATGAGTTAAATCACAAACCTGAAACTGTGGAATTGTCATTTCAAAAGACTTGTTTTTTACTTGGCCTGAACGATCTCCCACTTTTAGCATCACAGCAACATACGGATATTTAAGTGATCTGCAACTGTCCGAGCTCACAGCCATGCCCAGTTTCCACTGAAAATCTAGAAGCTATAATAAAAGAGTACAAAACAATACATCAGTAATAATATTGTAACATTGTCCGGAATGCAGATATTTAATTTTACTGCTCTCACATTCAATTTTTGCCAATCATAAAAAAATACCTTCACTTTAATATTTCTAGGTGAATAGTGAAAAATGAAGAGAGACAAAAAGGGATATAAACAGAGTTAGAAAACAACACTCATAATTACAAAAATAAAAACAAAAATCTTCACCAGATGTGTAATAGAAGTAGAAGGAAGCTGTGGAGTACTGGTTTTCCTTTCATCTTGCTCCTGCACTTCAGGGAACTCCAAAAGATTTGGACTGTCTTAACTCACTTTCCTGTTCCATATATGCCCTCTTCATTCCACAACCCAAAAGTCCTAAAACGGAAGATGAGTTATATGCCATCTTCATGTCTGAGGCACACAAGGAAACCATTCCTGTTTCTTTCCCCATCAGTCCTCGACCTTACGCTAGCATAAATACTGGGTGATAGGTGGCCTTAGATTTCATCTCTGTTGATGACGGACACCTGGCAGGTAATGTGCTATGCAGTTGACATGTATTAAATGCCTCACTGAATCATCATAATATTATAGGCTATTTTCATTTTGCAGATGACAACTGAATTTGATAGCCTAGATAATGCACACACGGTCACACATTTCTGGAATCAAAACTGAAACCCAAATCTGTTTGACTCCAAATATTACATGCTTATTGACTACTGGCTGATTCAATACTTTTTAGCTAATTTCCGTCAGTGATTGTTCTGTGTTGCCATGGCAGAAAACAGGACTGGATAAATGCAGCTCTTAATACTGACTCTACAACATAAGACCATAAGTGGAGGAACTAACTGCCTCTTGTTCCCAAAGTTTAGGCAGGTACAGAGTACACAGCAGACATACAAAAAAACACTTGTCTATTCACTGATTCTATTTTGCTACCAAATTAATGCTGACTGGGTAAAAGCTTTGCTTGTTAATAAATTCACTGTTGTAAGGCATGGGATCAATGTGAGGACCAAAATTTCCTCCTGTCTCAGACTGACTTTGGACCAGTCAGCTATAGCATTAAATCCAGGCTGGTACTGATGAAAGGTTAACATACTGAATAAGTAAAAAGATTATATAGATACACTTTAAATAAAAGCTTCCCAAACAAAACTAGAGAAAGGATGGTAAATAACAGAAGGCCTACAAATGGATAATAAACATATGAAAAGGAAAGAGAAATGCACATTTAAATCACAATGAAATACCACTACACACCTACCAAAATGGCAAAACTTTAAGTCTGACAATTCTAAGTACTGGGAGGGAAGGATGTGTCCCATGCAGTTGATGGAGGTCTAAATTGGGCCAATCTGTGAAAAACTGGCTTTACCTGAAAGCCGAATCTATGCATATCCTGTGATCCAATGATTCAATTTTTAGGGATATAAGCTAGAACAACTTGTGCATATGTACACAGGATACACATACGAGAATGTTCCTCGTAGTTACATCCATAACAGGCCTGAACTATAAACAACCCAAATATTCATCAGTAGTAAAATCGATAAATGAAATTCTGTACAACAATGAAAATCAATGCACTTCAGCTACAATGAACACCAAAAATGTTGAAAGAAGTAAAAAAGTTATGAGCTCATTTCACTGAAACCTGGGACAGCTTCACAGAAGGGCTAACTTTAAGCTCCATTTTGAGTAATAAACTGAACTGAAATTGAGGAAAATATGTCTTATTTACATATTCTATAAATACACACCTAACAAAAAATGCTTACTTAATATTAAGCTGAATCAACTGGAGAAAAAAATAGTATCTGATTAAGAGATGGAACTTTTATCTGTCTGAAAGTGTAAGGCTTTGCAAGAAAGCATGGAAAATAAAGGTGACAAAAGTGATCTAGGGGCCAGTAAGTCTTTGCAACGTATGAGCTTTCAGAGGTTTTCAAAGGACCCTCATATACTCTATCTGATTATGGAAAACATGTAAGTCATTTAAACTTTTCCTGGAGGCAATGGGGACTCACTGAAAGTTTCCGAGCACAGAGAATATGAAAGTACTGATTAAAAAATATTCATCTTGTGAAAGCAGAGCACAATAGTCCAGGTATGAGGTTTTAAGAGCCTGAAGGAAGGTGATGACAAGTAGGATTAAGCTGAAGCTAGACAGGACGAACCCCCCGGTGCTGATGAGTGCTGACATAGTTGCCGCAGGTATCAAAGGCAACTTCAAAAATTTGAGCCCAGATGACGGGGAGAATTCTGATATCATGTATCAATCGGGACTTAATATATTTTAAGTCCAAAGGTATTATCAAGAAATGAAAAGGAAAATCTAAATAGGAATGTTCAATAAGTGGCTATAAATAAATCCAAGGACAGAATTCAAGGGAGTTTGTGACCAGAGATACAGCTTTTATATCAGTTCAATGATATCCAAGAATTTAACTGGACACTTCCTAAAACTTATTCAGCCTGTACAACATCTTGATGCGAGAAGTTCCATCACGACTGTCCACAGTAAAATGCTACAGTAAGTCATTGCTCAGAAGAAAGCAGATAGGTCTAGGGTGGGACAGGAATGTTTAGCATCTTCTACATGCTAGACCTGAGCCACTTGCCAAATGTGACTGTTTAAATTAATTAAAAATACATAGAATAAAAATGCAGTTCTCAGTTGCAATGGCTACATATCAAGTGCTCAGCAGTCACACGTGGCTGGTGCTACCACACTGAACAGCACCGACGCAGAGTATTTCCAGCTCCGCAGAAAAGTTCTACTGGACGGTACCGTGCTGTACCTTGTGCTAATGTATGTGTGGAAACTGACTGAGGCATCGGTTATTAGCAGACTTCTGCTTGAGAATTCCTATTAGCTCCAGCTCAAGTGAACATCTGCTAAGTGTCATCTGCCTTCCTTGTTTAATGACACTGTCTGCCTTGTTTAATGACACCGTCATCCAAACTTTTGCTTTATTTTCTTAATAGCACTTAACCACTATCTGATATCATTGTTTACTTACTATTAACTGTCTCCCCAAGGAAATGCAACCTTCACCAGAGCAGCAGCATTATTGACCTAGTTTACTACTGAATCTACTAGAACAATGTCTGGTACAAGGTGAATGGCCTAATAAGTATTTGTTGAACTACCGTGTTTCCTTGAAAATAAGACCTAGCCAGATCATCAGCTGTAATGTGTCTTTTGGAGCAAAAATTAATATAAGACCTGGCATTATATTATATCATATTATGTAAGACTTGGTCTTATAGTAAAATAAGACTGGGTTTTGTATTAATTTTTGCTCTAAAAGATGTATTAGAGCTGATTGTCTAGCTAGGTCTTATTTTCAGGGAAACACAGTAACATGTTTAAGACTTAGGGGGTATCTGGTACAAGGTCTCCAAAGATAGCTTCCGACAATTAATGTCATCCTTCCCTGTGCGTATATGTCGCTCCTCACATCAAGCAGTGGGGCGTACTTTCCCTCTGCACAAATCCACACTGTACCTGTGATTGCTCTGACCAGCAGGTTATGGCAGATGACGCTTTGTGGAATCTTTGAGCCAAGGCCTTAGGAGAACTGGAACTGTCTGCCTCCTTCTTCCCTGAAGGCTGGCTCTTGGGACTCTCTCTCTTGGAACCCATCCACCACGATGTCAGCAGCCGTGTGAAGGACAACCAAGTCACTGCACTTACCAGCTCTAGCTGAGCTCTCAGCCAGCCATCGCTAAGCCATGTGAGTGAGCCCTCTTGATTTCCAGCCCGATTAGGCTCCTAGATGACTGAAGCCCAGCTGAATGACAGGGAGCAGGAACCACCACCCAGCTAAACCCAATTAACCCACAAAGTCACAAGAGCTAATTAAACAGTTGTTTCACGTCATTCGGTTTTGGGTAATTTGTTATGTAGCAATAGACAACTAAAGCAGGGCAAACACAACTAACTGAAAATAACTTTGTCGGTAAGTTTAATATATGACTTATCAAAAATGTATTCTCACAACTACCGTGTTTCCCCGAAAATAAGACCTAGCTGGACCATCAGCTCTAATGCATCTTTTGGAGCAAATATTAATATAAGACCCAGTTTTATTTTAATATAAGACCAGGTATAATATATAATATAATATAAAATATAACATAATACAATATAAGACAGGGTCTTATATTAATTTTTTCTCCAAAAGACACATTAGAGCTGATGATCTGGCTAGGTCTTATTTTCGGGGAAACACGGTAAAAAATCTGGACTATATTAGTTTATAGACATTTTAGCAATATAAACAAAAAACATTTCCGATCTGGTTAGTGTAACTAGTTACCACTGAGATGTTAGTATGTCCAGGAAATGAAATATAGAAAAATAAAGCCTTTCCCATTAGACACACTGACTACTAGTAAGTTCATAGTACAACTGCCCAGCAACACCAAACACATATCATCTTCCCTCAAAAATGCTTTTTATCCTCATTGCATTTCTACTGATGACCCTCATTTTCCTAGTGACTCAGGTTTGAACTTAAGTCAACTTTGATTTTTCTCTCTCCCTTATTCAAGACATGTATGGATTGCTAGGTACTCAAGATTTTATTTCAGCCAATGGCTACTGACATGTATTCCCTTCTTCCCAATCCCACTGCTACAAACCTACTCTATGCCTGTTTTAAAAATCTTGCCTTAAATTTTACTGCAGCCTCCTAATTAGTTTCTTGCCTATAGTCCTTCTCAGCTCTAATGCAGAGCTTATACTCTGCATTAAACACTGCTTATAAATTAACCAAACCTAGTATCACAGGGGAAAACCTGTTCAAGTCTACCGCCACAAGAGTGAGTTACCAGCCATTCCCCTTGCACTGAAGCCACCTCACTGCACTACACCCCTCCTTTAAATTATCTTTCCGCCTTTCCACCTTTGCTCATGCTGTTCCTCTTGGCGAACAACTCATATCTACTTAAAATTCAAAACTCCTCAAATTCTACCTGCTCTGCGAAGTCTTTCCTGGTTTACTCAACCTTTCTATGAATGTTCGATGTCACTTTATACCCCAGCACTTAACACATTCTGCTTTGTATAGCAGTCATTTGTGGATTTGTCTCTGCCCCACAGCCACTAGATTGTAAAACGCCTTCAGGGCAGTTGGCACATCCAATGCAATTTACAGAACAAAAAGTCATGTATTTGTGAACCAACATAAACCTGTACAAAAATTTAAGTCACTATTTCTCATGTATGGGAAGAGGGAAAGTGGTACTAGATATTGTGTGTCAATAAAACATTTTCATTTTTATTTATACCATGAAACTGGCAAGAAAGCACTAAAATATGGCCGGAACAGGATCATTCATCTATGAAGAGTCCTAACTAGACATCTATATAAGAGAATCATGAATTACTTCAAAACAATGATTCTAAGTATCAGAATGTGAAGTAACAGGCCATCTTAGACCTCTGGTGCTGCTTAATACAGAACCATGGTTTGTAAATTTAACAAGCAGATTCTAATGTCACACAGATCCTGAATTTGAATCTCAGCTCTGCTACCTTATAATCACATGGCTTTGGACAAGTTACTATGTTTCTGTGCGCCATTATTCAATAAGTATTTATTAAATAATACTATATTCTAGGAACTGGAAATATCAAAAAAGAATAAAACAAATTCCTGACCTCAGGAACTTACATTTTAGTGGGGAAGGCAGACAGTAAACAAATAAACATATAATGAAATTGTAGTTAAGTGTTAAAAAGTGTAAGAACAATACCGGGTAAGGAGATAGTGTGACTGGAAGAGACCTGAATAAAGTGAAGGAAAAAAATCACATGTCTATCTGGAGAACAGTATTTTGCACAGAGGGAGAAGCATGCCTGGCATGTGTACAAGGAAACGAGGCCCACGTGGCTAGAGTGGCATGAGCTAGGGGAAGAGTAGGAAGAGAATAGGAACCCATTTTGGAGCCTGAAGGCCAAAGTAAACCCATTTTGAAGGGCCTGGAGGCCAAAGTAAATATTTAACTTTTTTCTAGTGTGACAGGAATCTCTCAAAAGGCTTCGAGAAAGAGAAAGTCGAAGTCTATCTAGATTGCAAAAGGCTCATCCAGACTGCAAGAGAGGGCATTAAGTTTAATAAGGAAAGCAAGGAGACCTTCCTGGGAGCCTATTGCAGGAGTCTAGGCAAGAGGATGGTGGCTTGAACTCAAGTGGCAGCAAGGGAAGGTGAATTTAAAGTACATTTTTAAAGGCAGAGAAAAGAGTATGCTAAAGGAATATACGGGAGTTGTGAACTCTCAGTGGAGGTGTAGTCCCAATTAATCTTGGTAATTCATACACTGGTGAGAAATATTTAAAGAGATAAAGTATTATAGCATTTATTATAGCACTTATTATAAGTATTATACCACTTATAGCACAAGGAATTCAAACTAATAATGGCCCTGAATAGTATTAGATATACCTGGTACTTTTAAGCAGCATATACTATAAACATAAATGACTTACACATCTGGGTAGATTTTTTTCCCCTCTATAATACTCTTGAATACAAATAATCGTTTTATCTAGCAGTGTATTAAAAAACACATCATTATGAATAAAAATGTCCAATGTAGGAGTTCCTGGAGGTAAAACTCACAAAAGTATGAGGCCCTACCCCACCCATGCCCAATGACTGGGTCCCTGAGATTTTAACTCTTATTTAGATCTGTTCACATTGAGCTTCCAGCAATTTATCAATTATAGGTTAGGTCTTCGTACCCTGCACTGGTTTTTGTGGAAGTTTCTGTTCTGGTAAGTTTTAATTCTCTGTATTCAATTTTGGAGGCAGCAGTATGCCCTGTGACCTTACTTCTCTGATAGTCTAAGAAGAGTTGCTGACTTTTTCAGTTCGTTCAACTTTTAACTTTTTAGGATGAAATGAGCATCTTAGAAGATGGGCTCGAAAGTCTATTACTTTTTATAATTTTCTTCATAAACGTTTTAAACCTCTTATGGCAAGGTGCTTTATAATTTCTTAATGTTGTAAATGACATCTTATACAAAATATTTTCCAACTGTGTCTGAA
The DNA here is from genome assembly GCF_964194185.1 of Rhinolophus hipposideros. Lineage (NCBI taxonomy): Eukaryota > Metazoa > Chordata > Mammalia > Chiroptera > Rhinolophidae > Rhinolophus > Rhinolophus hipposideros. The sequence goes on along the minus strand of NC_138050.1, from coordinate 80,747,728 downwards.
AATCAGAAAACAACTGAATCACCTTGTTTAAATTCTCCTGAGTTCTAATAACGTTTGTAAATCATCTTGGCTTTTTCTATTTAAACAATCATGTCATTTGTAAATGCATGGAAGGGATGAGTAGGAGGCTGAAGAACAGCGCCCCGGAAGTGGTCCACATTCCAATTCCCAAAACCTGTGAATATGTCATCTTACATGACCAAACATGTAAGGTATGACTAACCTAAGGATTTTCTTTTCTTTTTAAAAAAATAAATTAAGGATCTGAGGTGAGGAGAGTTTCCTCGATTATCCAGATGGGCCCAATGTAATCAAAAGGGTCTTTGTAAGAGGAAGGCAGGACGGTCAGAACCAGAGGAAGTAACGATGACAATGACAGAAAGAGAAGTGACAGAAGTCAAGGTTGGAATGATGCGCTTTGAAGACAGAAGTTGAACCTACAAGACAAGGAAAGTGAGCAGCGGGTAGCAGCTGAAAAAGACAAGGAAACAGATTCTCCCCTAGAGCCTCCAAAAGGAACACAGTCCTGCCAACACGTTGGTTTTGGTCCCATTAGCCTAATTTTGGACTTCTGACCTCCGGAACTGAAATTTTGTGTTGTTTTAAACACCCTCCCCACGCCACCCCCCGCAAACTTCAATCTTTAAAACCCTATAATCTAGTATAATTCAGTTTCAGGATGTCTTACTCAAGTAAGCATGATTCCGTGTAAGTGAATGGATAAAAGGATTTATGCAAGATTGACTCCAAGTGTACTCGCTCAGCGATTCTGAGCAAAGACCGACTGGGGGCCTGATTCCTATCTCTGTGAGTTCCCCCCACCTCCCCGAATCCCCCCAAACAGCAGCAAGATCAGGTGACAGGGAGCAGTTCCTAGGCATCTCTCAGCCCCTGTGGGCTCATTACTTCGTATCTCAGGCCGTTCTTACCGTATTTTATATGGACCAGGCTAATTCTTGATCTAAAACACTATAGTTTTCGTACTCTCCTGGGAAGGGTGTTACGTTATTTGTCTAAAAACAGTTTACCAGCTAAAACAGGACACGAACACTTGGGACAAAGAAACAAGAATAAGATATACTTCAAAATTCAAATTCTTACTCTGAGCCTAAATACACATTACATCGTAAGGTTAAAGAGGTTATCCTCTCCGTCCTTTAAATACCTGGTTTTTTAAAGACTAAGGAAATGCTTGCGGCGCTATCTTTGTCAATTTCAATAAATGCTCCGCCCTATAATCATTCTAAAACACGGCGTTCCCAGCTTTGGATAAACGGCGCCTGATCAGGAACAACCGTCAGTCCGTGCTCCCTCGGCTGCAGGGGGCGGGGGAGGTTGAATTACTATCCAATGGCGGCGGTCACCAGCTTGGGTGCCAAGTGGCAGGGGCACTGAGGGTGGCAGGATGAAGGTCAGCGGCCACGGACACAGGCCCTGGACTCGGGGACAGCCGCGGAAGGCTGCGGGCGGCGTCCCCCCGCGGCTTCCCCACGCGGGAGGCGGACCGCGCGTGCCGCCCGCCCCTGACCCAGCGGAGGCCGGCTGAGGGCGGGGCGGGGCTGCCGCTCACTCACCTGGTTGGTGACCTGAAACGGAAGCAGAAAAACACAATTTAGGGAATGATCCTTCTCGCTCCAGAAGCCCGCTGCCCCAGCTCCTTCTAGGACAGGACTTACCTCGGCCTTAGCATCCAGCAGCGGCGCGCTAGACGCTTCCATGGCAACGGTCCCGGGAGCTCCCCGCCGACTCCCGCGGCCGCTCCCGGGGTGGCCAGCACTTCCGCTTCCTCTGCCCCGCCCCAGCGGCCTGGCGCACGCAGCGGCCGTGGGGGAGCAGGAAACAAACATCCCTGTATAACGCGTCCTTGGTTTCAATTAAATATCAGTTTTATGCGTCTACTCAGCAACAATTAAATTAGTGTAGGTGAAAAGATGCGGAGGTTGGGTATATAACCTGAGAAGGGGCAGACATATTCACTTTAGGATGCCGGCTGCCCCTCCGTACGCTGCAGACGTGGACTCTTCCTATTTGGGACTCTGGTCGCCCTCTGCGCCAGCGCAAACTTCTAGCTGCGGGAGTGATTAATTCTAACGAAATTTGAAAGGGGCTGAACAGCCACACCTCCTTCGCCGTAGAAGTTTGTCTTGCGAAGACGGTGCCCCTGGGAACTATAGTTATTAGATCAGCTTTCGCCACGAGGATTTACTCCCCCGGCCTCGCTGTGGCTGCTTCCCTTTATCCTCAGGCCACTGCAGCTGCCAGCCCCACTGCAGCAACTGGTCTTCCCGCTTCCCTCCTACTCGTCTCAGATCCGTTCTACAGAGTAGAGCGATTTTTTTCCCTACCAACTTTTTATTTTGAAAAATTTGGAATTTTTTTCAGGGACGTTGCGAAAATAGTTCCACGAACTTACATGTACCCTTCGTCTGGATTCACTTAACATTTGTACGCATTTACTTTAACTCGAGCTACAGACATAGTGATGATGACACGTTATCCCTACATACTTGAACATGAATCACCGAAGAACAACGGCATTCTCCTAAAAAAAAAAAGCGCAATACACCTATCACGCTCACATTTAGTATTTATAAAATATTATCTAACACGGGCCGAATTCAGATTTCCTCAGTTCTTTAAGTGTTTGCTCAATATTTAAAAAAAATGGTCCCCACCCCACCCACCACCGGAATCTAATCAAGAGCCACCCGTTACATGTGGTTATCTTGTCTCCTTAGTCACCTCTGATGTAGAACCGCATTTGTAAAACGTCCGGATTGCGGCGGTTCCTCACTGGAGACGCTGGAGGAGAACCTGCTTTCAGGTTGTTGGCAGAACTCAGTCCTACGCAGTTCCCATCTCCTTGCTGGCTTTTGGACGGGGGTCTCCGCTTCTGCAGGCCACGTGCCTTCCCTGGTTTGGGGCCCTCTTCCTTCATCTTCATTGCCGTTGATAGCAGGTCAAGTCCTCCTCACACTTGGAGCCACTCTGACCTCCCCTTCTGCCTTATCTCGCCTCTGTCTTCTTCTGTCACCATATTGCTCTGGCTCCAGTGGGAGCGAGTGCTGTTGCGAAGGTCTCAAACGATTACGCTGAGCGTACTCCTGTAATCCCGGATAACCTTCCCATCTTCAAGTCCATCACCTTAATTACTCGTATGAGTGCAAAGCCCCTTCACAGCAGTATCTAGATTTGTGTTTGATTGAATAACCAGGACACGAGAATCTTGGAGAGAGGGACATATTTTAAAATTCTGCCTACCACACACTCCTTCATATGATTGTTGGAGAAATACAGTAGTTAATGCACGCAAAGCCCCTAGCACTGTACGTGGCATGTAGCACTCACAATCTGTGCCAAAAAATAATCAGGTTATTGGGCCTGATTCAAAATACCAATTAGCTTGGGAACATAGTCCCTGAATGAATCCAATTATTTCTTGCCTGTGGAAGTCTGATGAAAAGATAGGGCCCAGTGGTGCAGCCCATTGGTCAGTGCCTCAGTTCCATGTGCCAGGGAATATTTCTCTGTGGCCCTTGGTTGCCATCAGATTAGGTTCCGTGGGGGGATTATGCTCCATGAAGGGCTGGATACACACACACAGAGGCACACACGTGTGCACACACACATACATAAATCTTAGCTATGTAAAAATGCTTCCAAAAAGGGAAACAATATATATTAAAACGTTAATTTTTGTATTTCTCTGTATTTTTCATGCATTCCATTATTTATTTATTTTTAAGTTTAAATTAGACAGGAGTGTTCCTTTCCAAAAATCTATTGATCTAATTTGGGGAGAGTAAAATGTCAGTAGTGTTTAGGACAATTTCTGCCAATCCTGTCTGTTGTTCTTATGCTCCTGACACTCCAGCAACACATGTGATCAATAATTTATTTTTAAGACCTCCATCTTAGAAAAAGTCAGAACGTATACAAGCTTCAGAGTTGGAAAATACAGAACTTTATGAATAGAGTCAAGAAAAATACCAAAATTAAAGATGCGTAGGCATAACTGTTGTATTTATTTTTGTATCTGATGACATGTGTAGGAGGCATAAATCAGAAAATACTTCTGGAGCTCTTACAATAAATCTAGTATTGTCAGATATGTAGAAGGATGTCCACAGAACTTTGGCATGAACTCTGATCTCACAAGAGTTACAGTGTAATGGAGAAAGCAAAATTGACACACTTGAAGCAAGTAATACTTCAATCTAAGCTTCTATGTTAGATTTGTTTTTCCCAAATGATACAATCCCAGCAAAACAGCAGAAATTATTTTTTATAGGGGTGGCCTCTGAAATATAGAGGTGAAGCCAATTTCAGGAATCCCACAGAGTTGTGAGACTTGAAGGGCAAAAAGGCCCCATTTCTGTTTCTCAGTTGTGGTCTGGCCTTCTGTGTGTCTGTTGTCTTTATTGTCTTAGGTTTCTCCATATGTTATTGGGGAGAGGTATATGCCGATAGATCTGTGACCTCAGCCTATGGTTAATGATCGAAGGAGAAAGAGGAAGTTGCTCTTCCGTCTCAGTTCCCAGAGAGGACCCTTGATTTGCCTGCTTGGGTCAGACACCCACTCCTTGGACCAATACTGGGTCTAGGGTGATGCATTAATGTGTTTTCCCCATGTTTCCTGTTGTGGCCACAAGAGGTAGAATTGTGTGATTGGCAAAGTCACTAGCAACAAAAGGGGTGAGAAGATGTACAAAAGGGGTGAGGAGATAAAGGCAAGGATGATGTAACAAAACTTGGATGAAAACATTCTGGGAAAACAAAAACAATAGATGTCCACCAAACACATTTACTATACTACACTGAACTATATTACACTACACTACACTACACAACACTACACTATACATGGTGGTGGTAGGCAGAATAATGGCCCCCCAAGGATGTCAACTTCCAAATCTCCAGAATCTGTGACTATGTCATGTTACATTGCAAGGGAGGGTTAAGGTTGCAGATGGAATTAACTTCGCTAATCAGTGGACCTTAAAATAAAGAGATGTTCCTGGATTACCTAGATAGGCCTCAAACGTGGAAGATGGATGGTAGCAGAAGAGTTAGAGTCAGAGAGAATATCAGTGATACGATGTGACAAAGATTCAGCCAGCCAGTGCTGGCATTGAGGATGGAAGGGGGCCAAGAGCCAAAGGAGGCAGGTGGAGGCTGGAAAGGAGAAAGAAAATGGATTGTCTCCTATAGATTCCAGAAGGAGCACAGCCCTACCAACACTTTGATTTTAGCCCAGTGAGACCCAATTCAGACTTGTGACCTTCAGACTGTAAGATAATAAATTTGTGTTGTTTGGAGCAACGAAGCTTGTGGTAATTTGTTCCAGGCAATAGGAAACTATGGTAGTGGAGAATAACGTGATGTTCTGGAAACCTTAGAGTCACACAGGTCTGAATCTAAATCCGTCTTCTACCACTCAGCTATGTGATTTCAGTAAAGGTAGTCTCTGTGAACATCAGCGTTCTAATCTGTGGAAATGGAGCTATTCATATTTGTCTCACAGGGTTTTAATTAAAGATTAAATGAGAACACATATGAAAGCCCATAGCAAAGTTCCTGAACATAGGAAATACTCGGTAATTACCAGCTCCTATTATCATCATAATGGCATTCAATCTTCCAAAGAAGTCTTGTAAGTTATCTAGATTGCACATTATGTCCACTTTAGAGATGAGAAAACTAATGTTTGGGAATGTTAAGCAACATCCCCTAGCTACTAGGTAAAACTTCAAACTCTGGTTTTAATTCATGGTATGTAACCTAATTTCAGAGAACTCCAGAGAGATTCAGAACTCCCAGTGTGCCTGCTGAAATCCTTCTCAGATACCTTGTGCTAACTGAATGTTCTATCTGTACTCCAGGCTATTCAAGAATATAAATGATTGTGTGTGTGCATGTGTGTTGTGGTGGGGATGGGGAGGGTATGGGTAGTGGAGGTAATCAAAGGGCAGCATAAGCAAAGTTGCAGAACTAGGAACATAGAAGGGTCACTGATTGTAGAATCATAGAAGTTTTAGAACTTTAAGCAGAGTACACAAATTCTTGGCCATTGGGCCAAATCTGGCATACCCACATATTTAAATCAAAACCAAGAAAAGAAAACAAACTATACCAGAAACTGAATGAGAATGCGTTTAGATAGGTTTTACATGTTCCAGTTTTGTCACTGTCCCCACATTCTTTTTTCATTCCACCTGGCCAGTTCACACAATTACCTGATATCTGCATGACATAGTTTTCAACTTTTGGCTTAAGGGCACCTTACAGAGTGACCTAAGTAGGTTAAGTGTATGGCTTATAGAAACATAGCTAGATTATAGTAGACACAATTTCTGATCAGGTAGGGAGAATTATTAAACCATCATTCAGATAGGTGAAGCCAAATTATGTAAGGTTTGGATATGTCCTTAAGTACAGCAAAAAGGCTATTTGGGGATGGTGGTTTTGCAATGCAATGCAGGCTCAATGCAGATGACTAAACATATACTATGCAGCAGACATATTGCTAATAAGATATATAACATAAGATAGTGTGCATTCACATTGGTGCACCATGAATGAGTTATAGGGACATGGAGAAACTAATCCCCCCAGCCCTAAGGAAAGCAGGGTGGGGCCTGAGTCTGGAAGATTGCCTGGGCTGGTTAAGACTCTGATGTCAATCTTACGTGATTAAATACCACATTTCATCAATTGTTCGCATTGTATTTTTTCACATTTAACATCTCAGAAATTGTACTACATTGCATCAGATGGCTTCTTACAGTGATGGGTAGCCAGGCAGCAGCTGAGGCTCAGTTGTTCTTTCAGGCACATGCGTGACCTTAGTCATAGCCATTCAAGACTTCTATTGAGTTATGGGTGTTGTTGGCTGTATATTACTATATTTAACTATCATTTAAAATATCTTTTAAAAGATTGTGCTGTGATTTGGCATAATAGAAAGTTAACCAGGTATGGAAATAGGCGTGGAAAGAGAACAGTGGGTTGTAAACTTATAACAGCAAGGCAAATATAGATTATTGGAGGAATGACCGAAATTCCGTTTTATTACAAAACAACCAAATAACTTACAATTCCTAAAAAAGGTGGATAGCCTTGAGTAGATAAATCCAAAAGGTTGCTTATTTCAGTTTAAGGTGGAAAAATCATCAAATTTATAAGGATGAGAGAGCAAGTTTTGAGACCCAAGTACTTTTGTTAAGACATCAAACATCACTTTGTCAAAAACTTCCCGCTGCTTTTGAATAGAAGCTATTGAATTTTCATCAGTTGAAGAGAAAATAAAACTGAGTTTAGTCAAGTAGGAAATGGCAACTAATGCTGATATTCTTTGACGACCATAAAATCAATCTGTTAATGTTAAAGTTAATAAACGTGCATGGGTTATATTTTTTATCTGTGTTATATTTTTTATCTGTTTATCTGTTTTATCTGTGTGTGATGGAAAAGGTTGGGCAGCACTGGAATAGCTGATAAATGTTACAGGAGTTTTGAGCAAGAATTTGAGGATGGATGGAGGATGAAAAGACTGTAAAGCAATAGCCAATAACCTGAAAAATGTTCAAACTTATTAGTGATCAATGAAAATAAAATGAAATATCTCTACCTCCCACTGAGTTCTAGGGTTTCTTCCTCTTGCAGTCTCTTTTTCATGCTCCTCACTCTTACCTCCTTTTAGTTTCCCCCTCATTCTCTCCCTCTCTTTTTCTTCCACTTTCCTTCCCTCCTTCTCCAGTCCTCCTCACACTCTTGTCTCATGAAGTGATCTGCTGTTGCCTGCCCTCCCTCTGTTGCTGATGTCCTTGGTCTCAGTCTCCAACCTAAGCGGCTCATCAATGGTGTGAAATTTTTCTGAACAGACAGTTCATTCCTAAGAGGAATTGTGGCACCTGCTGTTGCAACGATACTTTTTCCACTTTGTTAATACTGCACTTACAAAATTTATAGAATATATAAATTAAAGACTACATTAAAGACTCCTAATTCTCTGTTAAACTTCGACTCATTTCAGAACACATTTATTTTATAATCACTGTCCTATATACAAGAAATGTTTAACTGTTGGCCCATATTAGAGGCAGATTTGTTCCCAGAGTAATTTACAGATGATTTACTTCTTTTTAGCCTTCTCCAATCCCCAGATTTCTGGGTACCATTCCTTGGCTTGTCAGCATCATGCTGCTCTTGCCTCTGTCCTGCTTTGTAAAGAAGCCTAGATCTGGCTGCAGGAAATCTAGGCTGAAGTCCCATTCCGCCGCTTGTGCAACTTTGGGAAACACCTTCAACTCTCCACGCCACGGTTACCTTGTTTGTAATATGGTGAAAAGTGTATCTCACCTGCTTACTTCTCAGACCATGGTGAGGATCCAATAAATATACGAGGAATGTCAAGATTTCTATTAAGTGTAAAAACCTGAATCAAGTGTGAATCTAGATAGATGATTGTTTCATTGTTCAAACAACATCCCATGGAGTTAACATCAGTAAAAAGTTCATTGACAAATGAAAGTTGCATTAACATGTATATTTAAAAAAAAATTTGGAGGTACTCGTAAAACTACACTTTTGTATTTGGGCATTAGAATTTTGCGGGCTCCTGTCGGCGGTGACCCAGGCGGAGGAGTCCCCAAGCGGGGGCGCTGTTCCTGCGCGGTCCCCCCAGCGAATTGCGGGCTGCGAATCTCCCGCAGCGGCGGCGGCACTGCGGCCTGACCCTGGTGAGTGCGGCTCGGCGGCGACAGTGGCCCCAACCCGACCCGGATGCGGGGACGTGGCCCCGCATCCCCGCGGAGCCTCGCAATCCCGGCCCAGGCTACGAAATTTTTTAAAAAGGAAAAACAGAAAAAGAATTTGGGGCAGGCATAGCCATTAGCTGATACTCCTCTTAATTCCAACATTTAAATTTCCGTCAGGTGTAGCAATTCGCTTTTGCTATGTAAAATAGAAAGAGAAATGGCGTTCCCAATGTCATACTACGGGCAGGCATGTATTTAGCTTACGTGTCTCGGGGCTTAGCTGTGGGTTGGCCGTCCGGACTGGGCTCAGCCGAGGTGGTTCAGCTGGGCTCCCCGTGTCTCTGTTCCTGGGCCCCGCGGGCGAGCACAAGCACAGTTTTCTATGGTAAAGTGCGAGACAGCAAGCAGAAACACGAGCTCCCAGACTTGAAACTGGCGCGCCATGCTTTCTGCCCCATTTTATTGACCAAACCAAGTCGCCTGGCTGAACTCAGCGTCAGAGTCCGGAAATGTACAATTGATTGTCATCATTTGTGACAGGTATGATCTAAAGTCTCACCGTGAACACTGAATTAGTAAATACTGAATCATTGCTCCCAGGAGAAATACAAGTTAGGTTTCTGGGAGCCTTGGTCACACTTTCATCAACAGATCAATACACAACCTTGTTTTATGAGTTTCTGTTTAAAGACTCCTCACTTAACATATATTATTGATTCATCAATATTGAACTCACTGTCAACAGCACCATAACTCATGCCTGAAGAAATTTATCTAACCCACGTATTTTCTCTATGAGGCACATCACAGCCTCACTGCACTTAGAAACGCTAGATAACACATCAGCACAATGCGTGGGCCATACATAAATACAATGAAATCACCAAAAAAAGCACAAAAATGTAGCACTAAATAACTAAATAGACTGCAAAAAGAACACTTGTTTCCAGCATGAGACCTGAAACAAGAAGGCAGAGCAGCATTGCCTGGTTGAGTTCAGTTGGGAATTCAATTTTTTTGCCTCTCCTTCACTCATGTCTGCGAATGACCGCAAAAGTGACATGAGTATTGATTTGGGGTTATTGATTTATTACCAAATAAATGTTAGTAAGTAGGCAAATTCAAAATTCAGAATCCATGAATAATGAGTATCGACACTACTTTGCCCCTTAGTGGTATAAACTTCAAAGTTACGAGTATATGGCAAAGGAGGTGGATAAAGTGAGGGTTTAAAAATTGGGGCCAACGCGGAATATTGGGCCCCATCTCAGCTTTATTGAATCAAAATCTGCATTTCAAATTCCCCAGAGTTTTGTATACACATTCAACTTTGAGAAGCACTGCCCTCAGATGATGGTAGGTACATCCATGCCAGGGGGTGGGATGGTGGGGGTGGGGGTGGTGGTGGTGGCAGTTAAACCCTATGAAGATTAGGGAGCTACTACATGAATAAGGTTTATATGGGTCCAAAAGTTTGGGAGCATCCTGGGACCACCTATCTAAGGTGAAGACTAAGTTATTGTGCCTTGCATTTCCTATTAATTGGGAAGAGACAGAGACTTGGTGGGTCTCTTTAGTTTTTGGAGACAGCATATACCACACTTGGAAAACAGTTACAACACTTTCATTGAGTGACATGACAGCTGTCAGTCTGAGTGGGTCTCTGAGCCAGAGAGTGTTATGTAGCAGGTTCAAGCTGGAGCTGGAATGAAAGCTTCCTTGCTGTTTGGCTGTATGTCTCCGCAGATCCAGGGGTGCTCGAGATATCCGTGATGGATAAGGATACTGTGTGGAGTTTTAGGCAAGCCCTTACAGGAGAGTCACAGTGCAGAACCTTAAAGTCCTGGAGCAAGGCCATTCCTCTGACAGCAAGTCATTTGAAAAACAGCTCCTGGCATGCCACGGAGAGCCTGGCCGTGCAACTTAAGTATTATGCAACTACAGCAGCCCATCAGGAGCTGGACATTTCAGATTTGCCAAATCACAGTAGAGTGGGGATAGCAGCAAGCTATCAGATAGATAAGGAAAAGAGGAGTCAGGGATTGGAAATTCCTTGGAGGTCAAAGAACAGTGGTCAGAAAAACATGTGTGGGAGAGTTAGAAGTTTCCCAAGAAAGGCAAGCTCACCATAATAAATAAACTTTTTCTCACTCTCGAACTACTCCTCTCTTTGAATGTCCTTTATTGGATGCAGAATAGTAATATACACTCTACCCCAGGTCAAATCTTTGGAGTTACCATTGACCAATTCCTGCTCAGCAAAGGGAACCCCTTTAAAATAGTATCTCTTTCATCTGTGCCTGCCTCTCCATCTCCATGGCTACTACCTTAATTAAATCTGTCATCATTTCACTCTTGCAAGTTCTCTACATTATTGACAAATGGTGTTTCTGTATATCTGAGTATTCCATTCATTCCTCAAATACTTATTGAGCATCTACTATGGTGTCAGGCACCGGGTCAGACTGTGGGGAAACAATGTGAAGAATTTAAAAAGCTGCTGCTGCGAGCCTCGTGGAATTGACAGTCTGGTGGATGAGAGATATGAAAATCATGCTTAAAATCCTTCAGTGATGCCCTGCTGTTTTCAAGATGAAGCCCCAATATCTCGACTGGCTTGTCCCTGCTTATCTCTCCAGCATCACCTCTAACCTCTGCCTTTCCATCTTTCAGGTTCTGCTGTCACAATGCATATTTACTTCAGAGCACCTGCCTGAAACAAGAAGGCAGGCTAACGTCAATCTCTGTTAAGGGTTCCCTCCAGCTGTCCACACTCCTCAGGAATCCTTCTGGACACTCCCTTCTTCCTTCAGCTACTCTTCTTTGCCACTCCACCACACTTCATGCTACACTACCGCATATGTATCACACTTTATTATTCCTCGTTCTTTTGTCCACCTCTTACACTACCGTGAGCTCTGCTGTGTGTACCCAACACTTAGTATAACGTCTGATTCCTAATAGGTATTTGACATTTTTTGGGGGAAGGGGTCAAACGTAACTGAGTAGATATATAGAAATGCCCCTCCCCACCCCCACTCCGGCTCTCTGCAACAGCAGACCAGACAAGGTCAACACATCCCTTCTGCACCTTGACAAAGGAGCTTCTGGGGCACAACTCCCAGGCGTCCTCGGCTTCCAGACCTTCAGATGGACAGCTACCGGGTCCCTTACTTCTCAGAATGAGACTCAGTGGTGCGCCCCCTAGCGCCTCCGACTGACGCTGCAGGATTGGGGGGCGCCAGCGAGCACGCGGTCCCAGACCAGCTCAAGGCGCATGCGAGCACGGGAGAGCTCGGCCCGGGTAGGAAGAGTCCAAGCGTGAGGGGGAGCGAGCTGCACATGCAGAGACTTTTTTACCTACTGCAATAGGGAGGTGGCTCTTATTCTTTTTCTCTCCAAGTGTATCTTAATTTAAAATGTAAAACTTTACATATGGCTTTGCAGGGAACGCGAAAGGGGCTAAAGTGTTTTCAAGTTCTTCTCTTGTCCTTCCGCACCCCTCCCGGGGGCGGTGGGGTGGAAGATCCCAGGTCAAGGCGCGCGGGGGCGGAAGCGGCCGCGGCTGCGACGGCGACGGCTGTCAGAGCTGCAGAGTGGCCCGGCCGAGCTGCCATGGAGCGTCAGCGCTGGCTGCCGCTGGAGGCCAATCCCGAGGTGAGAGCAGCTCTGATCTCGGCCTGGGGCCGCGGGCAGGGGAGAAGGGAACCGGGTTGCTGGAGCTCGTTCGAGGCAGTCTGTCTCTGAATCCTGTTCTCTGTTTTCGTTTCCAGGTCACCAACCAGGTGAGTGAAGTGCCTTGTCGCTCGAGACCCTGGAGTTCTCTCCGGCCGTGTACACCTCCACGCTCCCTCAGAGTCTGGGATTTAATTCCCGGGCGGTTCCTCTTGCGAGTGTTCGCATTTTACGGCTGTCCCTCTCCCACCCGGCTCCTGAGGATGCTCCCAGCTGCCCCAGCCCTTCCCTATGGTCCCATTCCCCCCGTCATCACGTTTTCTGGGGTTTCGGGGTTTCAGAGATGGCACTCTGTATCCCTGTTCCTCATTTCCTCCTTCTGTCGCTTCCGGCACGTGCAGCTTCCATAATTTTCCCACCCCTGTCCCTCCTGGGTGACTAATTTGCCTGCACTCCCTGACTCCGAGCTGTATAAACTCGCCCACCCAGTCCTTGTCATTCCGTCTACCGCCTGCACTATGAAATCATCTTCTCTTGCCCCATCAAGTCGCTTCCCTTCCCCGCCACGCCCCCTTTCTCTTCCAGTTTCATGCAACTGGAATTTAATTGCTGCCATAACATAGAAAGCGCAGCACCATAGTTCCCACACGATTCTCTGCCACGTACAACAACCCTTCAAGTTCGCCGGTGTGTTGGGCGTTCGAATTTAAGGAGGGGAGAGGGCTGCTCGATTAAAAGAACCAACGCTGCCAGGTGTAAACTTGTGGTTTGCTCAGGTGTGTGTTGTCTGACGTGGTCAACAGCGGGTTTGCTTTTCACTGCCCTCTTAGTGTATTATGTGATACACTTCCCCACCACCACCACATCTTCCTTCTCCATCACTAGGGAATATCGATTCATCACGTACTTAATTGCCTTTTGCTTTCCAAAGCTTGTAGAAAATTCTTTATATAAGGAAGTAGGTAGACATACTTGAATGTTGGCAAGCAAACCTTTGTCTTTTTATTCAGGTTTACCATGTGCTTTTGAGATGACTAGTATTTCTTATCTATTTATAACGTAGAACAAATAGGAAAAGCTCAAACTCCAACATACATCTTGTATTCTTCCGGTAGCGTTTCCTATTGATGTTAATTTTCTTTTGTTTTACCCCCTTTGAAATTTGCTGTTCTTTTTTTTTTTTTTTTTTTTCCCTATCATACTTGGACCACTGTGTAAAGTGAGAATAATCATCAGGCTGAAAGTCAGTACTTGCAATTTCTAATTTAATGCCCTAGGAAAGCAGCATATTTCTCTCAGACTTACTCCAAAACTATTTTTACACTTTTTTAAAAGGTGTTTTTATTTATTTATTTTAAATGTGTTTTTCCAGGACCCATCAGCTCCAAGTCAAGTAGTTGTTTCAATCTAGTTGTGGAGGGCGCAGCTCACAGTGGCCCATGTGGGGATCGAACCGATGACCTTGGTGTTACCAGCACTGAGCTCTAACCAACTGAGCTAACTGGCCGCCCCTATTTTTACACCTTTTGTGAAAAATCAGTTTATCATATATCTGGAGAGTGTTCGGTTCTGATGATCTATGTATCTGTTTTTTCATCAGTACCACACAGTTTTGATTACTGTAGTTTTATAGTAAGTCTTGAAATTAAATAGTATTTATCCTCCAACTTTATTCTTGTTTTTCAAAATTGTTTAGGCTATTTTAGTTACTTTACCTTTCTATGTAAATTTTAGAATCAGCTTGGTGATTTCTACAAAAAGTCCTATTTGACTTTGATGGTGAATGTGTGCATAACTCGACAGCTTCATTTGGGGGAAAATTAGCATCTTAACAATACTGAGTCTTGCAAGCCATGAAGATGGTACATCTCATCATTTACTTTGATTTGTTTCAACAGTGTTTTGTTTCAGTGTGTCATTGTTGCACAAATTTTTTCAGATTTATACCTAAATAGTGATTTGGGAGGCTATTGTAAATGATAACAGTTTTAAAGTCTTAATTTCTAATTGTCCATTGCTACATATAGAAATACTGATTTTTATATGTTGACTTTGTATCCTGCTGCTTGCTGAATTTACCTATTATAATGGTTTTTTTTTAGATGCTTGGGATTTTCTATATAGACAATTGTAGCCTCTATGAATAGACTGTTTTATTTCTTTTCAATTTGTATGCATTTGCTTTCTTTCTTTCTTTCTTTCTTTCTTTCTTTCTTTCTTTCTTTCTTTCTTTCTTTCTTTCTTTCTTTCTTTCTTCCTTCCTTCCTTCCTTCCTTCCTTCCTTCCTTCCTTCCTTCCTTCCTTCCTTCCCTCCCCTCCCCTCCCCTCCCCTCCCCCCCCTCCCTCCCTCCTTCCCTCCCTTTTTTCCTTTCCACTGGTTAGGACCTTCAATACAACATTGAATGGCGTGGAGATTTCCAGATGTTAGAGGGAAAACATTTGATCTTTCCTCATTAGCGATGTTAGTTGTAGGGTTTTGGTAGATGCTTTTTATAAGGCTAAGAAAGTTCCTTTCTTTTCCTAGTTTGATAAGAGTTTTTATCATGTATCAATGTTGAATTTTCTCAAATGACTTTTCTGCATCTTTTGAGATGATCATTTAAGGAAGAAATAGTATCAGTTGTACATAAATGTAGAAGAGGGGGGACACTTCTCAGCCCATTTTATGGTCAGCATTATCAGACAAATCATAATAGCAAAAACTGAAGACCGACATCACTCATGAACGTAGATGGAAATATCCTCAACAAAATATTAGCAAAGACAATGCAGCAGTATATAAAAACGATAACATGTCATGACCAAGAACAGTGTTTCCTGGTATTGTAAAGTTGGTATGCTATTCAAAAGTCAATCAATATAATTAACTATCTTAACAGACTAAAGAACAAAACTATTTTTAGATGATATTTGTTTTAATACGATATATTACTAGAAAATTAGGTTCTGTGATTCAGCTATTATTGGATCTTGTTCCTAGGTAATCTTGATAAACTTAAAAAAATTCACTTATACACATTAATTAAATACTATTTTGGGGCATCATTTTTAATATCAACTATCTGAGCAGAAAGTGGTTACACTTTGGGATTAAAACATTCATGCTTTTCTGCTTTTCAGTCCAGTGGGAAGAGACAAACAATAAACAAGTAAGCAAACAAATAATTAGCAATTGTTACAGGTGTAATGAAAAAAAAATTAACAGGGTATTGTGATGGGGACCATCAGGGAAAACAACAGGTTGGATGGTAACAGGAGGCCATTCTGAGGTGCCATAAACAGAGAAGAGATGTTATTAGTATATGATTGTATACTATTTTTGGCATGCTTTGTTGTAGTTCAGTTTTAAAGTAATTTATAAAAGAAGTGATGTACTTTTAGTGGGAGAATGGGCAAGTATCTAGGAAGTAATTAATTTTAGTGAAAATTTGTGTGGTTGTTTCTTAATTCTCAATGTGTTAGAACCAAGAATAGAAAATGAATGAAAAAAGTTAATTAACTGACTTAGAATTTGGAGAATTAAAGCACAGATAAACCCTAACAACAGTATCCATGCCCGCCATCTCTTGTTTCCTCAAAGTAATGAATAGTAGGCCTTTTACTTATCTTCACAGTCTTACAATTTGGTAGCTGCATGTGTTGTACTTTCAGTTTGAACAAATACTGTTTTTGCTCTAATGCTGCCTACTTTGTGTAAGAATGATCAACACGTGTCTACTATGTGCAGATCATTATTAATTGCTAGACATTACATAGTAACCATATGACTCAGTAGACGTGGTAAGCAATGATTTCTTTTGTCGGTTAATATGCTGTCAGTCCCTTCTAAGGATATTTTGTCATGCTACAAGTAGGACTTACCTAGAATAAAAATCAGTGAAGTGATAGAAAAATTTTATTTAAAGATATTAAGCTCTTATTTACAATATTTTTAAACGGGTAGTAGGAGCTTGTAGCTGATTGAAAGTAATATTAAGCATCAAGAATTACAACTTTTAAAAAAGTGCAGTTTCTGATATGGGCAATCGTAACATTTCTTTTTATGACGACATTAGATTTTCATCCTGATTATGTTTTGTGATTTGAGCATAGCACAGCCACATTATGTATGTTTTTAAATATTGTTGTATTTTTAGAACCAGTTAATTTTTGGAATTCCTGAAAGGATATGGAATTCCCCTAGAAGTATTCCTAATTGATTTTACTGAAGAGGCAAAATGTTTTCTAGCATACTGTATAATGTCCAAAGGAAAATAAATTTAACGTAACTATTGTATTTAGCTTAGATATTTAGAGTTGGAAAATGAATTAGAGATCATCTGTTGGATTATTGCCATAAACATACAAAAATTCTCCAGTTAGTGGATCTCATTGTAAGAAAAACAGCCTATTACTCTGTTCTCTGGCTACCACTGTCTTATTCTGTTTTCCTTCTTTGTAAATTTTTCACAACTAATTGTCCACAGGAATTGTTGCTACTTTCTCATCTCTGTTTTTTTTTTTTCTGTATTCACTTATATCTAGCTTACTGCTGTCCTCACCATTTTATGGTAACTGCTTTTGTCAAGTTTACTAGTCATAGCTTTGCCAGATCCATTGGTCACTTTCTGTTACCGTATTTCTTGACCTCTCAGCAACATTTGGTAGAGTAGCCCGCCCCATCCTTCTTGAAACATCTTTTCTTGGCTTCAGTGATAATTCTGGTTTTCTCCCTTTTTCTCTGACTGCTTCTCAGATTCGCCTTTGCTGGATCTCTTCTCTCTTCCATCTTCTAAGGAGTTCCTCAGTAGTAACTTCTAGACTACTAATCTTTTCTATGTACATTCTCTCCCTAGTGATGTTTTCTGTTGTATAGCATTAATACTATCAATTGTCACATAACTGATTCCATGTTCCTCTAAGCTCTGACTTCTCCACCAAACTGGAAATCTGTATACTCAACTACGTCTTTGTTATCACCAATTGGATGTCTTGTAGATAGCTCAAACTTAACATGGCTGGAAAAGAAATCTAGATTTTATCCTCCCACCTCTCCTCCAAAGGTGTTTCTTCCCCAGTCTTCCAAGGGCACTGCCATTTACTGAATGCCCAAGTCAGTGGCATTGGTTCTTCTTTACAACTGTGCTACATTGGAAAGGCTGTACTGTATTGAGTTGATTTCTTGGGTTAGTATCTCTGCTTTAAGACTATGGACAGTTGCCTAAACTCTCTATACCTCCGTTTCTTAGTTTCTTATAATCTCTCATGATCTTGTAAAATTGTTGTAAGCATTAAATAAATGACTAAATGTAAAATATGTAGAACAATTTCTAGAGTAAAGCATGCGCTCTGTGAATGTTAGCTTTTAAAAATATTCTTTTTCCCTAACTTCTAAGATCCAATTGATCTGCAGCTGTTATAGACTTTTCTTTCAAATTCTGTTCCAAATCTGGCCATTCTCCCCATTTCTATTACTACAACCCAAGCCCCCATCCTTCCTTAGTTTGGAAACTTCAGTAGCTTCCTAACTAGTTTTTCTGCTTCTCCCTTTTCCTCCCCAACATCTATTCTCCATGTACACCCAAAGTGGTTTGATTAAAATGCAAATCATGTCTTATGTCTCCCTGCTTAAAACACTCAAAATGATCTTCCACTGCTTGTCCTTTGAGTACAATTCGAACTTCTTAACTGTGGCTTGATGAGGAGGTGCTGTCCGCTTCCACCCCACTCATGCCGAGCTGCAGTCTTGGAACACCAAACCTGTTCCTGCTTCGGAGTCTTTGCGCTTGTCCGTTTTTTGTTTGAATCATTCTGCTCCGGGTTGTTCCACGGCTGGTTCTTTCTTGTCATTTGTATCTTAACTTCAAGTCTCCTCAGTTAGTCTTTCTTTGATTATGTGGCTAGAGTTCCTCCCCAGCCCTGGAACCTGCACTGACATCAGGTCTTGTTTTATTTTATTTTCTTCATAATACTTACCAGGTTGTGAGGTGATCTCAGGTGTTTACTTGTTTATTGTGTGTATCCTACGACCACAGCGTAAGTTCTGTGTGGGCAAAGACATGTCTGAAGTATGGTGCCTGGCCCATAGCGTGCTCTCAACAAACAGTTATTGAATGGAAGAATGAATAAATCTTATATAACTGCTTTCCTGCTCCAGAAAATCTTTCTCAAAATTATCTTTAATGTGGTCATGAATCTTGTACTTGAAAATTTCAATGAGCAGTATTCTACGTCATAAACTGGTTTAAATTTTTTTATTTTAATAATGAGAATAATATGCAATATGATTAGAAGAATTACATTTATATTTCTGCTGAAAGCAAATCTGCTTTTCTGTAACTTCTTCCAGTTGCTCATCGTCTTCCGTTTGAAACCATACAGAGTAAATCTAATGGCTCTTCCATGATATTCCTAAGAATATCTGGTGATGGGATCATAATAATTTAAGAAGTCTCTGAACAGATTGTCCAGCTATGACATCTTCCAAAACCTTCTCATTCCTGATCACCTTCCTTGAGTTTGCTTCTGTTTATCATTGTTCTTCATAAAGTAGGCCTCCCAGAGATGATTTGATAATCCACTCGGAAAATGTGTGTAGAATGTAGTGGGTGAGTACAATATTCGGGGTAATACTTCCTTTAAAGCAGACCAGGGCTGCATCACTTTTGTTGACAATTGTGTAGTCAGTCCACTGAGCCTGCAGGGAAGTGAACGTCCTTTTTCCTTAATCCCCACATTAGATGTTTTCATATTTCCCTATTCTGTACTAAAATAATTTCAGTTTTGTTTATTTTTCACTAAATCTCTATTAAAATTCATTTTGCTGGTTTCCAGTCTTTAAAAACCGTCACTTTCTCATTTAAGTATTAGTTATTCTCCTAGTTCTGCATCTAGCAGTTATTACTAGTATACTTTTAATAGTTACAATATCAAACAATTACTAAATAAGTATAATTTCTGTCCTAACCCAGATCATTAATAAAGTAGTAACAAGGCAGAAACTAGGCCTTGTTACTACTGCTCAGGTTGTTAAAGACTAGAGAAAGTGGCTTTAGAACAAAATTGACAAGAAAATGAATTTTCTTTTTTTAATTTATAAAGTCAGAATTTTTGTTATTTGACTGTCACCTAAAGAATGAGGAATTCATTATAAATTAAGGGCAGAGAATAAGTTTTTCAGATCGAGAACTCCAGTGTGTAGCTAGAAACCTGGAGAGAAGAGCTGGTTATAGACCCTTTGAGAACTCGAAAAGTTAATTCATTGTGGCTAAAGTTAGAGAATAAGGTACAGAAAAGATACTTCAAGCAGTGAGAGGTGAGGCTGGAAAAGTGGATAGGTACTAGAGCATTCAGAACTTTGCATGTGGGTTCTGGCTCTGTGACCTTGAAAAATCACATAACCCCTGGACTTGATTTTCTCATTGGTGATGGATATAATAAAACCTATCTTCCCAGTTGTCATGAAGAAGTACATTAAAACTCCTCACACGGTTTCTGATACATGCTACTCTTAAGTATTTGCAAATAATTTTTTCTTTGGTGAAAAATTTATCATTGGGCCATTGAATAAAAAGGATAAGTTGACCAAGGATCTTTTGGAGGCACATATTCTACTTTACTAATTATTTTTCTTGATTGGTCATAATTTTAAAGACATTGTGATAATTTAGTGAGCTAGTCAGTCAGAAATTTTTGTTATTTTACCACGTGTTTAGAAAAGCCAGATGACTCATATTACGAGTTATAAGTCCCTTTATTATTTTTTGTGCAAACAGGATTCTTCTAATTGTGTTGAGACGGCTTTGCACATCTACATATAGAATACTTTGTGAGTTGTCTGCAGAGATTTTTTTGGGTGGTAGAGTTTTAAGACTTATTTTGGGTTTTCTCCCAGTTTTAAAGATTTAAATAAAATACACATGTGGATCAGTTCTATAGATTTGTAACTTAGAAACTACATATAACTATTGTAAAAATAACACTTTTAAAAAATACTGGAAAATAAAAAGTTGAGATTACTCTACCCAATCTAACTGCTGTTAATATTTTAGAACACTTCCTTCTACTTTCTTTTTGCATATGATCATCAAACACACAGGTGGGCTTTTTTTTTTAATTATAAAAGCAGGACACCTTTATGATTTGAAGAAAAGTTAGAGGTAAAAGTTGAAGACCTTCTACCCCATCCTTTCTCCACTTCCCAGTGGTAGTTACTATTAGTAGCTGCTTTTATTCTTTTTATTCATCTGGTGACTTCCTGTGTGAGTCTGACTCAACATTCTGGAGTCAGAGGATGCAGCCAATGTACTTAATAGATATTAATTTCATTGAACTTCTTTGTATGAGTGTCATTTGCTTGGTGATACAAGTCAAAAGTTAAGGAAAAGTATAATTTCAGTTAAAATTTATTCAATTTTGTATTTAATTTAAGCTGCTATTTAGCCATTGTGTCCTCAGTTTGAAACTAACCAGTCTCACTAGTTAGTCTCACTAGACTTGCTGCGTTTGGAGCTCGGTACCTTGTATACTTGTTAGCTTTGGCTGACATGGAGTAAATTTACACGTTTGACTTCAAAGTAACTTACCAATTTTGTTCAGACTGTTTTTTCACTAAAATGTTTAACTTTTTTTTTTTCATTTTCTCTGCTCCTTTTTTTTCTATAATCTGAAACTTATTTTGTGATGGCGCACTTTTAAAAATCATCAGCTTCATTCAGTACAGATATTTGTTAAGAATTTATTGTGAAATTGACTTCATTCTAATTCTTATTTTATTTTTTAATTTTTCCTCTCTGCAAAAGATTAGGGTCTGACATTTTATTTTCCAATGAAATCTAAAGAGTTTCAAGAAACCACTATTCTTTTGTTACAGTTGTTTTGCCAGATATAAGAAAGGCAATAAAGTTGAGTAGGTTTCATTGTGTACTTGAGGCCAGAAAGCCAGTAGTTTACTTCTTACATCAAGCATTCTTTGGTGTTCAGACAAGTCACTTGGACTTTTTTGGCTTTATATACTCTTTGCTTATTGATATAATTTGTGATATCTATCTATCTACCTACCTACCTACCTACCTACCTACCTACCTTCTTACCTTTCTTTCTTCTTTCCTCCTTCCTTCCTTCCTTCCTTCCTACCTTTAAACCTCAGACATCATTTTTGGTAAGTAGGACAAACTGTGTTGATTTTCTACTAAAATAATTCTTTATTTACCAGAACTTAGATGTATCTCATTGAGAATCAAGTGTGGAAATTAATTTAACATATCAATCAAGCCAAGTTGTTTTATGTGTTTGGTTAAGTTCTGGCTTATTATGTTCAATCCCAAAATAATGAATTTTGAAAAAAAGGAATTTTGCTTAATATGTAATAAATTTTAAATGTTTGTTAATTGATGTAAATAAATTCCTTCCTACCCTGTTCATGGAAAACTAGCTTCACTTCTTTCTTATTGAAAAATCTGTAATATTTGTACCTTGCATTCTCTTTTATGTATTAGATACACAGTACTTACATGTTGATTATTTCCCTGTTAACACTATATGTTTTTTCCCTCCTTTTACCAGTTTCTCAAACAATTAGGTCTACATCCTAACTGGCAATTTGTTGATGTATATGGAATGGATCCTGAACTCCTTAGCATGGTACCAAGACCAGTGTGTGCAGTATTACTTCTCTTCCCTATTACAGAAAAGGTATTGTTAAGATACAAAGATTCTAGTAAATAGAAAATTCTTTTTTATTGGTCAATTAAAAATAATGTTCTTCTTTAAGAACAAATGACTCCCTTCTTCTATAAAAAGAGGAACTCTAGGGAGTGGAAATACCGTAAAAATCTAGTTTCATTAAAGAGATGATATTTAGATTTTGATTTATAGATTGACAATAAAGCCCTTAGTCTTTTAAGTATGAGTGGTTTTCTTCTTTTATAAAATATGGTTAGTTTGCCTCAACTGTGTTTTGGTATGACATTTAGTCACATTTTGTTGTTTATACTTTAGAAACATAAATACTAGAATAATCTTAAACGTGTCTTAGAAAATGTATGAATAAGGAATATATTCAAGTTTTCAATATGTAAAATATGTAAATTTTTTCAATATACATATATGTAAAAAGAAATCTTTGCTTTTTTTAAGGAGGTAGGTATAACTGATAACATGGGTTACATTTTCAGAATAAACCTAATTTGGGTGGAAAACACTAACATTAAATAGAGTTTAATTGGTAGATTTAGGCTGTGTTGAGGATTATATATAGCTATTATTAGATTTCTATTTAAATTCAAATCACCATATTTCAAGCCTTTCTTCTACAATTATGTATTGCAGGTATGTGTATTATGGAGCCAGAACTTTTAAGTTTATTTTAATACAGCTTATGAGTCTGTATTCTTCTAATTTTATTTTTAAACTTAGAAACAATAGGGGCCGGCTGGTGGCTCAGGTGGTTACTCAGGCGGTTACAAGTTACTCATCCGGGGAGAGTGCAAGGCTTATAATACCAGCATGGGCCAGGGAGTTGTGTCCTACACAATTAGACTGAGAAACAACGGCTTGAACCGGAGTTGGGGGGGAGGGCAGAACAAGGCGGGGGGAACCTTAGAAACAATAGGATGAAATCAGAGCTTGTAAAATATAAAGAAGTAAATGTTTGGGAAGATGTGGGAGAAATAAGTGTTAATGACTTGGCATAGACATGCTCAGGTTATCAATTTCAGAAATTAAGAATAGGTTTTGTTCAGTCCTAGAAATTCCTGGATAATTTTTTTTTGTGCCAAAACTAATTAAGGTAAACTAAGGTAAAACTAATTCAAGGTAAAATAAAAAATACTGTGACATTTTTCTTTTCTACTTAAAGGTGCTACGAAACAAATTAATTAAAGAAGGGATATTTCTTCATGTTTGCTGATTGTAATATTCATAGAAATTTGGAGTTAGAAATTTCTTGTGATTACCCAGTATTAGATTAAACTACTTTTAGTGGTGAGGGTTGTGGTTATTCTGAACTTTAAGGAACAGTTAGGACAAACACTTAAGTTTACCCTCTTTTAGTCAGTTATTTTCACCTTTTTTTTAATTCCTGAAATAAGCCAATAGGCAGATATTGGACCCCAGTTGTAAGGAGCAGTAAAAAAATGAAGAAAAAAAAATCTGCTGCTGAAAGCTTAGGCTTTCTTAGTTGATATGCTACAAATGTGAGTTTATTGTATAAATTGGAAATTTCCCAAACTGTTGACTTTTATGACCTCTTTTTTGTTTTTAAAGAATAAATGGGATTTGATCATCTTTAGTAGGTCATCAGTATTTATAAACATGTTATCCTTATCAGTACAACTTCTTCATTTAGTGGATCATTAGGTAGTACCGAAAAGCTCATTGTGCCTACTACTAGAAAGAACACAATTCTAAAATATTTGTATAAGTATTTATGAAAGTATAACTTACTTATATAAATACATAAGTAGAGGATAAAGTGGCATCTGCCACTTTTTCATGTCTCTTAAAATTTGGTATATCACCATTTCAACTCGTGACATATTAAAGTCACTCAAAGGATATCTAGTGGATGTTTTAGGAGATAAAAAGTGTCTTGGTCTTCTGCATTGTCTTGTGGGGCGGCCTGCGGGGTCTCAGCTCCCGCTCCCCACATAAGAACGCAGGACATGGTGAGGCCAAAAAGGAACACCCACGGAGCCATAGGTAGGGGAGTCACACCACTGTAGTCTCTTTGGCGGCTGGGTTGGAGACACAGAAGCAGGAGCCACACGATTCGCAACCCACCGTCCACTTGTCTCTGCCAACCAACCTCACTTGCTAACTGCAGTCCACTTCTCTGCAATCCGCAATCCACACTTAGCCCTTGCCAGCCACCATCTTCTTGCTAGTCTCCCCCCGCCCCCGTTTTCTGCTAGCGTAGCCATGGCAGTTATATTAGTGGCCAATGGCTCACTAGCCACAGCTGATGGCCATCCAATCACAGTTGATGGCCATTTACTACCTGAGCTAGCACCTTTCCACGTGAGGCCGAGAGCCTGGAAACTGCACTCCTGGCTCTGTCCCCACATGCATTCTAGTTTAGGAACTGATTATGTACATAGTTTCAAATGGCTTAAGCATACTAGGAATAGCAAAAGAACTGTCATGGATACCTTATTACCCTTTAAATGTCAATTTTGTGTTTTAAATGTGTGCTTTATAGTAGTGCTTACCAGCCAATGAATCACAGGTGAAGAGGCTATACATTTATTTCTTATATTTTTCTTGTCTCCTGACCATGTGTTTTCACTTAGGTCTGCCATAATCACTTTTCCTTTTGTCCTATACTTGCTGTATGTCATTTTAGGATTTTTTTCTAAGCATTAAATCTTGTGAAATTATCAAATCTCATTTTGCTTTGTTATCAAGGAGCATTGATAGTAAACAACAACAAGAAAGTTAATTGTAGAACCCTGTAAACATATCAACGTAACACCTTACTACATTGAACCTTTCACTGTTTTTGCCAGTTGAACTTATATGAATGAAACAATGGTTCAGAATTTATTGTGAAAATGTTTGATTTAGAAGCACATTCATAAAAATTATTTTTAAAAGCATAGATTTAGAAAAAGCATAGATTTTTAAAAGCATGATTTAGAAGCACATTCATAAAAATTATTTTTAAAAGCATAGATATATTTGTTGTTAGAAGCAGTTTCTTAATTATGGGTTTTCATAGACATCATTTGTTTTTTTTATGGCAGGGATCAGCAAACTTTTTCTGTAAAGGGCCAAATAGTAAATAATTTCAACTTTGTGGGCCTTAGAGTCTCTGTTACAACTATTCAACCTTCTAGTATGAAAACATCTGTAGACACGACTAAAATAAAACGTTATTTCTGAAAACAGGCTGTGGGCCAAATTTGACTTGAAGGCTGTAGTTTGCTAACTCTATTGGAATCTGAAACTTATAAGAAAACAACAGACAAAAGAATAAAATCATGTCTTTGCTCTCCCCCTCGTCCTTCTCCTCACTTATTTTTAAAGTCTCTATTATTTTTAGCCATGTTTTACAAATGAGGCACAGAGACATTAAATAACTTGCCAGAGTCTCACAGCTAATAAGGGCAAAGCCAGGCAGTCAGATGTGGAGCTCCCACTTCTGACATTCATCATTTCTACCATGTTTTTACAGCCACTTATTATAGATAATGGTGAATATTTGTTACGAATATTGTATGCTCATAAATATAGTGTGAATTTTTAAATTATACTGTGATTTAACAACAGAGAAATGTAAAAAATAGAAAGTAAAAATCCTCCAGTAATCTCATCTCAGAGATAACCTCTGTTAAGTTTTTGTATAAACATAAATGAGAATTATATTAGTATATATTGATCTAAAAGCGCTCTGTAATCATAGGTAGATTTCTAAGTCAGAATATATGAGTCTACTTTATTCTTTTAAAAATGCTTTATAATATTCCATTAAGATATATGTTAACCAAATACCCATAGATGGATATTAGCATTTTTCAAGTTTTATGTTTAAGTCCTTTTTAATGTATTTTTTTCATATGCAGACTTGACTTTTTCTTTAATAGTATGAAGTATTCAGAACAGAAGAGGAGGAAAAAATAAAATCTCAGGGACAAGATGTTACCTCATCAGTGTATTTCATGAAGCAAACAATCAGCAATGCCTGCGGAACAATTGGACTGATCCACGCTATTGCCAACAATAAAGAGAAGATGCACTTTGGTAAATAATTTCCCATCACTGCTGCTTTCTCCCCTGAAGTTATAAGTTAACTTACTGAGCACTAGGTGGTGCTCTAGTTCTTTCTTTCAAAATACTAAATAAAGTGTTTTTCCCGTTCTTTTATAATGGGACATATACCAGGGGTGCAAAAAAAACATACATTTTAAAAGATGTCATTTATGTATTATTTTTTAAAGTTGAATTGAATTACAGTAGCAATGTGTAGTATGACGTTCACTCAAAAGATGGTGTTAATCAAATGTATGCTGGCGGCGTTCATTGTATTACAATTTTAATACAGTTTTTTCCTTTCTTAAAATGTATATACATTTTTTGTCACTGTCTGTATATACTGTTAGGAGAAATGTTAATCCTTGCATACGTTTATATTGTTGATAAATAGCGGCTTAACAAACAAAAACAACTTAGCCCCTATCATTTACCTCAATATTCTTGTATTCCTAATTTACAAGTGAAAGGGTTTTACTTGAAAAATAGGTAATATGCTTCTAGTATTTTTATATATCAGACTCTTTGAGATATCAAGGCTTTTCAACTGTATTTTTTTAATATTCTCAGAATCTGGATCAACCTTGAAAAAATTCCTGGAGGAGTCTGTGTCAATGAGCCCTGAAGAACGAGCCAGATACCTGGAGAACTATGATGTCAGTACCTTCTTTCTGCCTTGGTTTCATATGTGGGCAAAATTTTGTGGGATTGTAGATCCCATTTGTGGGTTTGTCTTGAACCTGTAGTTTTGAACATATACGGATTTTGTCATATCCATTAAAAAAGGCCTTTTGTAATTTTCAGGTAACGTTACTGTAATGTCCATAAATGAGTTCAGTTCTTTTCTATATCCAGAGCTGAATGAGAGAAAAAAAGCAGTTTGATTTATAAATTTATAAAATACCTTATGATTGACCATCCCTTACCGTTCCCTCCCTATAATAACCATATGCCTGGCAATACCCTGTGTGTCTTTCACTGGGAATTTGGAGCAAGGTTGAAGACCAATGGAAAAAAACAAAAGTTTAAAGGTAGATGTTATACCTAACTCTTTTATCAGCGTAATATTTTTGCATGTGGGAAAGACAGAGGCTACATAATCTAGTTTTAAATGATTTCACCATTTCATAGAATTTTCTTAGAATGGTGTTTATATTTTATTATTTTTGAAACCTGTTTTTTCTTTTGAAGGCTTTTTTAAAATTTATTTTTCAATTATAGTTAACATATAATATTATATTAGGCTTTTATCTTTTAATAACATCATTAAGTAGATTGTAAATTCTCTGAAATTAAAAGCAGTGTAGTGTACAAATTATTTGACTAGAATAATGCCTTACACAGAGTTTGCCCAATACGTTTGTTGATTTAATTATCTTATTTTTGCATCCTAATGTACTTTGATTATTTTAAACTGTTATTTCTTTAAATAGACTGCAGATCTCATAAGACATCTTTATTTTACTTAAAAATAAAATAACCTAAAAGTCCACAGTAATCCCACCAAAGAAAGGTAGCCACCATTAATATTTTTTATACTGAATATATATATGTATATACACAATTTTTTAAAGCAAAAATTTGATCACAGTGTAATATTGTTTTATAACTTGCTTTTTTCACTTAACTTATCACAAACGTATTACATACCAGTAAGTATATATTTGACATCATCAATTAATGGCTGCATAGCTTTTCATTGTATAATATTTTATTTAACCAATAAATTGTCATAAATTTAATATTTTTTCTTTTTTCCATGTTTAAAAAAGTACTATAAAGTGTATCATTGAACCTAAATCTTTGCAAATATCCTTAATTATATATACTTAAGTACAGTTATATGCAAATATATAAACTTCTAGAAGAGAATTGCTGGATCAAGCAGTTGCATGTTTTGAAAGCTTTGATTCTTACTGCCAAATTGCCGTTCATCAAGGTTGTACTTTCACCTGTAATTTACTACTTTGCCCATTTCTCTTCATCTTTGCTAATAGTGGGTATTATAAGAGCATTTGTTTTTAAGTTCAGGAAACTCAAATCTCTAGCTTCTGATAAACGCATGCCTTTGGCTGCACATTTCTAAACTGCTGACTGAAGCTGCATGATTAAGCATACATACAGCCAGAGCTGCAGAGGAGCATGTGACCTGGAGAAACACATAAGCTAAGCTTCTTCAGTCTATACCTGTGAGATGCCTACCTTACTCTAGTCTCAGATGAAGTGTTAAGTGTTAATTCTAACAAACAAGTTAAATGACTCCCACTTACACCTGGAAATCACAAATAATCCGATATTCAATTTCCTAAGTCTTCAGAGATTGTGGATTGGAAAGTACAGCGATTCATTTAGTTACGCAGAAATCCTTCTTAAATATTTAGTATGAACCTTTTCGTAAATGTCCCCCAATTTGTTGTTTCTTACAACACTTTAGATGTTAAAAGTTAGCATTGTTGTTTTCATTTAAAAAGTAGGATGCAGTCATTTTTTTCCTATTAATACCTTGTATTCTTATTACAGGCTATTCGAGTTACTCATGAGACCAGTGCCCATGAAGGTCAGACTGAGGTATTTCACATTTTTCAGAACTTTTCTTGCCATCTGTAAATTTCACCATAAATGTGTTGTATGGCATCTAGAAAACTACTTGGACTTTTTCATTCCTTTGAATGAATTTGCTCAGGTAACAGTAGTCACGAAGCAGCATGAGGACATGTTTTGACAAATGGTTAGCATGCACTTTGATGTCGGCCATCTCAGTTTCTCCAACTGTTTGGGTAGATTGCAGGTTAATGGGAAGGGGGCCTGTGTCTTCCCTCTCAGATTGCTTTGACTCGCAAGTATTTTGAGAAAAATACCTGTCCTGTAGTACAGGGAAATAACCTGTGTGATTTTCAGGAGTCTTCCTCACACCCAGATTTTAGCAAAAGGCTGCATCATTCTCTTTGCTCAGTAAATCTGTTCTGGGGCAATGTAATGGTCTTTACCATCTTTACTCTGTCAGCTAGTTCTTCAGCAAGGTTGCTTCTCTTCTCTCACCTCGTTTTTCATTCTGGTGATTTTCCTCATTCTCTTCTTCCATTTCTTGTTTTCTTTCACTTTTAATTAAAGTCATTTGGTGTATCGATAACACATTTAAGTGTTAACACCAGAGAATTATAAATTTTTATCTTTTTTATCCCATATGTGACTTGAGACCATGCTTTCTCATGTACAAAGATGGCATTGCCTTTTTGCTTTAAAAATACTTTTAAAATACCTGATTTAAAAATAGTAAGATTAACTATTTCCACTATCTCCAAAAACATTTTTTTAAGGAGAAAACAATTTGATCTTTTCATAGATCAAACTGGGTAACTGAACATTTATAAACCATTTAGGAATTTAAACATTAATTCTCCTTAATTATTTCATACTTTCTCGTTTACTCTCTTCTGCTGTCAGAAATATGGACCGTTGTTTCTTTGACTACAATTACACACACACACACACACACACACACACACACCATGTCTAAGTGGCACCAGACTGGAAATTTATGAAATGCTCTGTTTTTTGAATTACTTTATATGATCCTGAATATGTTCTCCATAATTACCATGTTTTGCCTTTTTTGTTTATAAAAATTAATGCTGATGATGATCAGCATGAAATTTGTGAAATAAAAATATTTTTGTAATACAGGAATTAAAGGCTTTAATACATGTTTACTTTTAAAAAAATGCTTTGTGATACCCTCTCTTGCCTCCTTTTTAGTGCTTTCTCTAAATTATGGCTTTAATGCCTCATGAGAGATTATGTTCACAGCTCTTTTTCGAGACCTAAACTCCTTCATTTTTTTCTAATCTTAGTTGCCTCTTAGACATCATCTGAATGACCACCAATATTTTAGAATGTATTTATTCTTGTTTGAGTTTATTATATTGTGTCTTAAACTTTTTCTTCCCTTTTATTTTCCCTGTTTCTTACAATACCATAGTTCCATCATATATTTTCCCTACTTTCACTAATCTAATATAAATCTGTTTAACTTCTTGCCTGGAACATCAACTTCTTATATAGATTCTCAGTCTTTAATTTTCATTCTAATTCTCATTCATTTTTACACAGTTCTGCTGGATTATGTTTCCTGAAATGTAACCTGAATCATTTGACTGCTCAAATTTTTCTAGGGGTTCCCCATGTACATGGAAAACAGTGATTCTCAGATGAGATGAAAGTAGAAATTAGGATTTTCTGGATGGCTTTTTCAAATTGTACTCCCACAAGAATTAATCTCTTCTGCTCCTTTCGTGTCTCCCATAGAGAATCACTGCTAGAGTGAGCCATATTTTTGATGTATATTATAGCTCTAATGTGTATTGGGGTGAGAAAAAAAAAAGCAGTTGAGAACCATTCCCCAGGCATATGCACAAAATTTCAGCCTCTTTAGCCTAGCTGTATTTAAGGTTTTCCTAATCCTTGTCCTTCTAATTTATCAACAATGTTTTCTCTTTAAATGTTTCTCTTTAGCCATCCCTCACTTTATTGTTGCCATGATTTATCTCTTGGAATTCCCTCTTCCTAAAAATATTCCTTCTGTCAATCTCTGTTCTTAATTCTATCCATCCTTCAAGATTTGGCTTGAATACCACCTTCTGCATGAAGCAGTCCATTATTTCAAAGGACTCTTTTATATGACCCCTACTATTTGCATTTTAGCTATTTATTTTCATTTTTTTTTCTGAATACTCAGAATCTTTGTTTAGGTCCTAAAGTATCTGATAATACGTAAATAACAAAATATTGCTATTAAGTCCTTTTGCCATTTATTTCATTTGTGTAGTAACCATACTGAAAAAAATCTCCAATTATTGGATTGTGATTTATATAAGTTACACTTACAAAACTAATATTTCTAGTCTTTAAATTCCGGTGATAGAGCACTTTTAAAAATGTCTTTCTGGGGGTGGCCTGTTAGCTCACTTGGTTAGAGCGTGGTACTGCTAACACCGAGGTTGCCGATTCAATCCCCACATGGGCCACTGTGAGCTGCACCCTCCTTACCAAAAAAAAAAAAAAAAAAAAAGGAAAAGAAAAAATAGAAAAGAAATAGAAAAAAAGTGTCTTTCTGTGTTTTATAAAATAAAGCTGTAAAAGACAATGATAAATAAGTTAAATGTGTATGTTAAAAAAAAATTACTGACTTGGACGGGTTTATTTCTGTGCTCTCAATACATTTCCATTGATCTCTGTGTATATCTCTATATTTTCATATTTTTAAGATGCATATTTTTTCATATTTTAACAGCTCTGAAATTAGGATATATCTTACAGTTGATGTCATAATTTACTTGGTAGTATTCCTGTCTTAGTGGTACATAAAGTGATATATCTTATGGCCAGCGATGCCTTAAATTTGATGAAATGTGGTATCAGATCTCCCTTACTACGGCTTGTAGACATGGGGTTGGTGTCTGATTCTTTTGGGCATACTCCAAAGTATCCAACACCATTCCTTGCACAGAGGCACAATGCATATTTACTAATTCACCAGAATTCACTCAGAACTATCCTTAGTGGTGTAAAAACTACAATAAAAAAAAAAAGAAGGCTAAATCTTGGTTTTTCGTAGTCCCCTGAATAAACAAAACATATCCATTAATCATTGTTCCTCAATAAGGCACTATTAACATTTTGGGAAAGGTTCAATTCTTTGTTGTGTGGGGCTGTTTTGTGCATTCCAGGGTGGGATTTAGATATTATATTCTAGTCACTGAAAGAACAAAAACCAACACTATACTTTTCCAAATCCAGTATCATGCAGCTTAAAACTCCTGTAGCAGGGACTATTTTCGTGATCATCTCATTTATGGTTCATCTGCCATCTAAGAGCTTAAGTCTTTGTCATTATTACTATCTCCACTGCTCTCTGTTCTAGCACACTGGTTTTTGTCAGTCCCTACAAATAACTCGGTCTTTCCCATTTTTTTTTCATTTATGTGGGCTATCATAACCAAATACCACAGACAGTGACTTAAACAATAGAAATGTATTTTCTCACAGATCTGGAGGCTAGAAGTCAATATCAAGGTGCCATCAGGGTTGGTTTCTTGTGAGCCTCTCTTCTTGACTTGCAGACAAGTGCCTTCTCACTGTGTCCTAACATGACCTTTCTTCTTTGTGCTTAGGGAGAGAGAGAAGTCTCTTTTCTTACACCAGTGTACACTAGTGCTATGAGATTAGGGCCCCATCCTTATGACCTTATTTAACCTTAATTAAAATCCCCTCCCCCTCAAATATAGTCACATTGGGGGTTATGGCTTCAATATAAGATTTTGGGAGAACACAATTCAGTCTACAACACAGTCTTTGTGTTTTCTAACAACCTAGTATTCTTCTGGATGTAGCTCTCTTTTTTGCATAGTTGGAACCTTCTCATCCTTTAAGTCTTACTTTAAAGTCATTTTTCAGAGAGGCTTTCTTTCATCACTGTTAAGTCTGTCCATACCTGTGAATTTTCTGTGATAAAATCTTGTTTATTTTCTTCCTGATACCTTTTAAATAATCTGTACTACTTTCTTTTTTTAAAATTTATCTGTTTATTTAGTAGAGTATAAGTCCCATGAGGGCATGGGCCTTTTTTTGTTGTTGTCATATTTACCTTGACACCTAAGCTTGGCATATACAGGCATTTATGAGAAATTACATAGTATAAAAGTAAGGAGGACAAGATGTAGGTTTGTATACTGACTCTACTATGCTAAGGAATGTATCTTTTAGTAACGTAGGTGACATACTTTCCTCAGCAAAAAGGAAGATAATATCATCTACCTTATAAGATTGCTGTGAAGATCAATGAAACTGAGAGCTAGTTCTTTAAAAAGACATACAAAATTGATAAACCGTTAACCAGACTCATCAAGAAAAAGAGAGAAGACCCAAATAAATAAAATCAGAAATGAAAGGGGAGAAGTGACAACAGAACCACAGAAATACAAAAAAAATTTACTAAAATAGTATGAGCAACTGTATGCCAACAAATTGGACAATATGAAAGAAATGGATGAATTCCTAGAAATATACAATCTTCCAATACTGAATCAAGAAGAAACAGAAAACCTGAACCTATACTAATGAAATTGAATCAGAAATAAAAAAACTCCCAACAAACAAAGTCCTGGGCTGGATGACTTCTCAGGTGAATTTTACCAAACATTCAAAGAAGAATTAACATCTGTTCTTCTCAAATTATACCAAAAAATTCAAGGGGAGGGAATGCTTCCAAGCTCATTCTATGAAGCCACCATTATCCTCATTTCAAAACCAGACAAACACATTACAAAAAAAGAAAATTATAGGTTAATATCCCTGATGAACACAGATGCAAAAATCCTCAACGAAATATTAGCAAACTGAATTCAGTAATATATAAAAAAAACATACACCATGATCGATTTAAACTTATTCCTGGGTTGCAGGGTTGGTTTAATATCTACAAATCAATTAGCATGATACACCACATAAACAGAATGAAAGATAAAAATCATATGATCATATCAATAGATACAGAAAAAGCATTTGAAAAAATCCAGTAACAATTTATGATAAAAACTCTTAGCAAAGTAGGAATAGAGGGAACATAATAAAGGTCATATGTGACAGACACACAGCTAATATCATACTCAACGGGGAAAAGCTAAAAGCATTTTCTTAAAGATCAGGAATAAGACAACAATGTTCACTGTCATCACTTTTATGTAACATAGTATTCGAAGTACTGGCCACAGCAATCAGACAAGAAAAGAAATAAAAGTCATCCATATTGAAAAGAAGAAAGTAAAACTGTCATTTGCAGATGACATGATACTATATAGAGAGAACTCTAAAGATTCCAGCAAAACACTATTAGAACTGATAGATGAATTCAGTAAAGTGGCATGATACAAAATTAATATTCAGAAATCAGTTGCATTTTTATATACCAATAATGAACTATCAGAAAGAAAAATTAAGAAAACAGTCCCACTTACCACTGCATAAAAAGAAAACAAAAACACTTAGTAATAAACTTAACCAAGGACATAAAAGACCTGTATTCAGAAAATGATAAGACAGTGAAGAAAGAAATTGAAGAAGATACAAACAAATGGAAGAATATACTGTGCTAATGGATAGGAAGAATTAACAGAGTTAAAATGTCCAAACTACCCAAAGCAATCTGTAGATTCAGTGCAATCTCTCAAAACACTAATGGCATTTTTTAGAGAATTAGAACAAATAACACTAAAATTTATATGGAATCATAGAAGACCCCAAATAGCCATGGCAGTCTTGAGAAAGAACAAAATGGGATGTATCGTGCTTCTTGATAACAAACCATACTACAAGGCTATAGTAATCAAAACAACATGGTAGTAGCATAAAAACAGACATGTAGATCAATGTAACAGAACAGAGAGCCCAGAAATAGACCCATGCCTGTATGGTCATTTAATCTATGACAAAAGAGGCAAGAATATATAATGAGGTAAAGTCATTGTTTTCAATAAATGGTATTGGGAAAACTGGACAGATACATGCAAAAAAAATGAAATTGGACCACCTCCTTATACCATGTACAGGAATAAACTCAAAATGGATTAAAGACTTAAATGTAAAACCCAAAACCATAAAACTCCTAGAAGAAAATATAGGCAGTAAACCCTTGGGCATTACTCTTTAGTAATATTATTTTTCTGATGTATTTTCTTGGGTAAGGGAAACGAAAAAAATAAGCAACTGGGATTACATCAAACTAGAAAGTTTTTGCACAGCAAAGGAAACCATGAGCAAAGCAAAAAAACAACCTACTGAAAGGGAGAAGATATTCATCAACAACACATCTGATAAGGGGTTAATATCCAAAATTTATAAAGAACTCATTCAACTGAAGAGCAGTAAAACCAACAATTAAAAAATGGGCAGACCTGAATAGACATTTCTCCAAAGAGGACATAGACATGGTCAATAGACATGAAAAGATGCTCAACATCACTAATCATCACTAACCAGAGAAATGGAAATGAAAACCACCACAAGATATCACCTCACACCTGTCAGAATGGCTATCATCAGTAAAACAACAAACGTGTTGGTGAGGATGTGGAGAAAAGGGAATCCTTGTGCTCGTAGTGGGATTGCAAATTGGTGCAGCTCCTATGGAAAACAGTATGGAGGTTCCTCAAAAAAATAAAAATAGAACTACCTTATGACCCAGCAATTCCACTCCTGAGTATTTACCCAAAGAAATCCAAAACACTAATTCAAAAAGATGTGTGCACCCCTATGTTTACTGCAGCACTGCTCACAATACTCAAGACATGGAAACAACCAAAATGCCCATCAATAGACAATTGGATAAAGACTAAGTGGTTCATACCGGGGATACCCCCTCCCCCCCAAAAAAACGTGTATACAAGTAGACACTTTGGTCAACATTGCTCAAGCAGTAGTTTGCCATAATTAAAAGTGTCTAGACGCTGATGGTAACCACTCTGAGCACCTCTTGTAATTGCAGAAGTCAAACGTGACTAGTATTCATCTTTTGGTATTGGTATATATTGAATATTACAATTGTAATACAATTTTTCTTAAAATGTGTATTCATTTTTTTGGCACCCTTTGTATATACAATGGAGTATTGTTCAGCCATAAAAAGAATGAAATCTTACTATTTGTGACAATATGGATGGATTTAGAGGTTATTATGCTAAGTGAAATAAGTCAGACAGAAAGACAAATACTATATTGTCTCATTTATATAGAGAATGTAAAGAACAAAATAAACAACAGCAACAAAAACAGAAACAGATTCATAGATACAGAGAACAAACTGATGGTTATCAGATGAGAGGAGGTATGGGAGGCTGGATGAAAAAGGTGAAGGGATGAAGTACAAATTGGTAGTTACAGAATAGTCACAGATATGTGAAGTACAGCACAGGGAATGTAGTCAACAATATTGTAATACTTACGTATAGTGCCAAGTGGATACGAGACTAATTGGTGGAATCACTTCATAAATTATATAAATATCTAGCTACTGTGCTGTATGCCTGAAACTAATATAAAATAATATTCACTGTCAACTATAATTGAAAATAAAAAAATATTTTAATTAAAAATAAAAATCACTCACACACACACACACACACACACACACACACACACAAAACAGTTGAGATCAAACAATCCTGTGGGATTTTTTTTCCTTAACAGTTTTCATGAGCTTTTTCTTGTTTCTTGAAAACCTTGTTCATAAATAATTCTTCATGGCTGTATACTCTCATGTGAATGAACCATAATTTACTTTCCAATTTCCTTAACTTTTGATGTTTT
The DNA here is from genome assembly GCF_964194185.1 of Rhinolophus hipposideros. Taxonomy (NCBI): domain Eukaryota; kingdom Metazoa; phylum Chordata; class Mammalia; order Chiroptera; family Rhinolophidae; genus Rhinolophus; species Rhinolophus hipposideros. Next base: position 80,711,207 of record NC_138050.1, on the reverse strand, counting down.
GATTGTTTTCATTTTTTCAAGTTAAAAATGTAACTTAATTGAATATTTTTGTTATCCATGTATTCTGGTTTCTTTCTTTAAGACAGTTTCTCGTAGATAGAATTACCTTGAATCAAAGAAATGAACATTTTTAAGGCTTTTGTTACATGATATGAAATTGTCTTTCTTTCATTTGATCAACCAAGTAACCTGTTTGGGCACTTACTGTGCTAGGAGCTGTATATACCAAGTTGTTAAGATGTAGTTTGTGTCTACGAGGATCTCTTCAGTGGTGATAACCTCAAAACTAGCCCTTGCCAGCATTGAATTCTATTTTTAATATTTGGCTTGTTTGATAAGAGGGAAATAATATGTTTTATTGCTAATGACTTTTCAAAGATCTTTTTAAAAGTTTGTGACATGAATTTAAATCACTGTAAATTTAAATTATAATTCATTTACAGTGAAATATGCAATCTATTTTGGTTAGTGTTATTCTCTAAGAGGTTTATTTGACTATTGGGTAAGCAATAAGTTAATTCTGATTTCAAGTATGTGTTCATATATATGCATACACAATTAAAGATAAATCTGTGTGTGTCTAGTGGGCTTTTTTGACCCAATCAATGCAAATTATAAGTGGGCAAAAATAGTGTCAAATTTCATTTTAATTAAAAGTATAGTTTGCATGGTTTCATTTTATTCTAGAGTATAGTTTCGTTAGTTTGATTATGTTAGAATTACAAGGAGTTAATACGCTCACATTCATTGTCTTAGGGGTTTATTTTCTTCTTGACTTTGAAAGAAACTGTGAAAGTATTAGGAAGAAACTTAGTTCTTATATAATATACAATTTAGGTTCCTGATTTTCTTGGATGAATCATGGAGACTCTGGTTCGTAAATGGACTCTGATGAAAAATATGCATTTTAATCTGTATAGTCCAGTTTTGTGAAGAAGTCTGAAATTGCAACTTTCTGATCTTTTCTTATTTTTCCCCCATTTACTTTCCATACTCCATTTTCTTTATTCCCTTCCAACAAGACTTAAGGCAGTCTTTTTTTGGCAATTTCATTTTATTTAATTCTTAAAATTAAGACAGACTCTAGACTTCTATCCCAGCTCCTTTGCCTTTTGTGTTTTTTTTTTTATTGTTGTCGTTTTTTTTGCATTCATTCCTTGAATGAAGACATGATTAAAGTATGTATGGAGTTAAATGGGAGAGCTGAGTTTGAAGGAGAGAGTACAAATTAGGATTGTTCGTAGTGGGAAAAATAATATTGAAATGGTTCTTTTTGTTTCTCTAATTTCAAGCACTGACACCATGCCATGTATCCATATATGTAGTCAGTTCTTCTTTATCTAATATCACTAAAAAAATTATTTAAAAATGGATCTAGTTGTTGAAAGGGTAAGGATGTAGTTACTATTGTTCTCTTTACACATTTTTTCCTTTCTTAAGTTAACAAATGTTTTGTCCGAAAATGGATCAAAATATTTTTTTTCCTTTTTAATTTTCCTTTCTTCATCTACTTTTGTTTTTTTTTTTTCATTTTTTTCCTTTCCAATATCAGGGTTTTGAAAATGGAGCTATTAAACTGTTACTATTTTAAAGGAAATCTTTTAGCCTAAATCCATCAGTTTACTCTTCCAGATCTGACTAGATGTAACTCTTCTGTCTAAAAACGTCTTTAGCAATAAAAATAGAGTCGAGGTTGTGTTTGAGGATGATGGGATTTTGTGTTTGTTTTAAAGCACAGCTCTCCAAAACAGAGGGCAGTGTTAGAATTTAAGATTTTTTTCATTTGTAGTAAATGAAAATCCTATTTGGGGCTATTCTTCAGATTGTCAAAAAATAAAATAAAATTTCTGGGACTTAGTTTGACTAGCTTAACGATGTTAAACTTGAGTTTAATGTAACATGTAGAGATATAAGTAATTATATGAATAGCAATTTCTGACATGGAGAACTGTAAATGAAGTGATAAAACTCAGTTTTGAAACCAGTAGGAAGATAAAAGTCAAGAGTATCTCGAAATCTTTGGGCATATGGATTTATTAGGTGAGCAAAATGAAGAAATGTGCCATTTATCCAGTGGTATTTTGTGAATTGTGATACATAGCCCATGTTTGACTTCTTTGCCAACTAAACATGTAGGAAAATTTGCATTTTTTGCATAATCTGGTTTTACTTTCCTATTTTAAATTTGGACCTTGAATTTCATGTAAAGTATTGTACTGAACTTTACTTGAAAATATACAGAAATCCATTTAGAATTAATTTATAATTTTGGTTTTAAACTTAAAGTTTTATATATGTGTACAATTCTCATACATACGCACACACATTCTCATACACATATGTATCACATTATAATTTTACTTCTTTTCATAGCCTTTAGCAGCCCTAGAGAAGTTCCTATTTTTTTTTTTCCTTTTCATGTGTCTTCTTTTAGACTCAGTGGTATTTCTAAAGTCTGAAAGGACATGACAATGAAAGTACATGGAAATAACAAAATTGTCATGATCAAGTGCATATTTCATCAACAGGTCAATAAAAGGAATCATGATTTCTAATGATCATCTAGTAAGAAGCTAAAATTCTTTTAAAAGCTAAAAAAAAAAAGGGTTGAATTTCATTTTCAGTATTTTAATTCTCATTTCTACCCTGTAAAGGAAAGAAGGCATTATGAAGAAAGTGCACATTGTTCTCTACTAGAGATCCACAAATACTGTAGGTAGTCAAGCCAAAATATTCTCACCATGAAGTGCTTGGCATTGCTAGAAACACTGGGCATCATTTTTGGATAATACAGTGTCAATCTTGACTATTCTTCAGTGTCATTTATTGGTCAGTACGAGGGAAATTGAGGTGCTTATCATTTTTTTCCAAGTGTTTTCATCTTAATTCTCACTGCTTTTGAAAGTATGGCTGTTGAAATGTTGGTTACTGAGTGCATTTTTTGTGGTAGGCATTATACTAAGCACTATATGTAGCCTACTCTAATCTTCTCAATTTCTTAACATAGATATTACCCCATTTAGTAGACTGGAAGACTAAAAGTTACTAACTTGTCCAAGGATACAGTTACTAAGTACTGCCCATACTCTTAAGGAAACAAAATATATAGATATAGGTATCAAAATTGCTAAAATGAACACAAATGAAGAGAGGTTCTTTTTAAATTTATTTTTTGTCCTAAAAGCAAAGTTATACAGAGCTAATAATTTAATACAAATATGTAACAAAGTATAAATGAATATTCAGAGTTGTGCTGAATACTTTGTTCTTTATGACACAATATCTAAGTTAGCTCTTATTCAGTAGTAGATTTTTCCTTATTTTAAACAAAATTTTACACATAAACCAACCACTGTCTTTTGGTAATCATGTTATGTATATTTTGCACTTGATCTTAGCCAAAAGGCCAGGAGCAATAGGTTATATATATTTTGGAAAACAGTAATTATTTTAAGTATCTACCAGATAACTACCCCTTTATGTTCAGGAAATTACATGGTTATAATATTTTTTTCTTAATAACCGGATGCCCATTAAAATGAGAAAATGTTTTAGATATAAGCCAAAATTTACTTACTTTATTTTAGCATTTTAGAATAATTTAGGTTTAAGCACTTACGATAACTTACCAAACACTGGATTTCTTAATATAGAAGTACTTTTTGGCCATCCCTGTGGCCCTTTTTTTAGGAGATCTGTATCGTTTCTTTTTAGCTTTTAATAGCATTTCTAATTCGTTGGCTGTTATTAAATAGTTCAAAGAGTAATCTCTTCATTTTTTATACACACAGTGACATGTACATTAACTGAAGGAAAAGTGAGCTGGCTTTTTAGACAGACACACTACCCCCCACTTTTTTATTAAAGGTTTGATTCATTTATTTTTAGCCTTCATGCCATTTCTAATTTTTTGTTACTATTAAGCAGTTTTAAATAGTCATTCACTAATTTTTACATGTACAAAGTGAATGTACAAAGTGACATGTACCTTAATGGTGAAGGAATAATAATTTGGCCTTTTAGGACTCAGTTGTTTCGTTTTTGTTTGTTTGGTTATTTGGTTGGTTGGTTGATTGGCTGTTTTGAACTAGTTATACATTTGAAAAATAGAAAGGTTTGAATAGTGTTTGGGGAATATAAATAGAGACAGTAATAGATTTGCATCTGTTAATCAGTTGATGGTCGGTTGAACCCAGCACTGTCATGAATGCTTGTGGACTCACTCTCCGTATTTCTTTTTTTTTTTTTAATTCTGAGAGGATTTAAGTCAGAATCAGAATGCTTAAACATCTCTTGCAATGAATGCCTGTACCTACTTCCTCCATGCAAAAATAGTGTGTTAAATTCCTTTAGAGTACTTTCTGAAGAGCAAAACATTTAACCTGCTTTGAAAATTCTTAGGGTTTCTGAGCAGCCTGTTCTAGGTTTTTCCGAACTGTAATGAAGAGATAGGTTTATATTACATGTAAAGTGGTGTATATGAAGTCACATTATCCTGTTACAATACCCAACACAGTAAGCAGAGGGGACACAAGTTCAGTGTTAATTCCTGATAAACAGTTATGTTAATAATAATTTTAATGAAATACATAATTTTTAAAGCAATTTGTATTTCTGTACCAGAGCTGAAAAACTGAGGACTGAGTTCTTTATTTAGACACTCGAGAAAGTGAACTCTTTATTAAGACTTCTAAAAGACTCAAGAGTAAATTGTAGATATTTGATCAGTTTCAGTTAGCGTGGAAAACAATGTGAAAACTTGGACATTTAGTCTTAAGATTCAGCTCATATTTAAAATTTTTATATTTGAGAGCAAGGCTAGCTTAATTACTTAAGCAACTGCATTGACAATTAATATTAGGAAAACCTAACATCTTTAATCTTTAAATTCTAAGAAGAAAGACTAGAGATTTTAAGATTCTATAATAGCATACTTTCATCTATTGAAATATTACTCAAAAGTCTTCCTGAATTATATAAATTTTCATTGTTATGTCTGTAATATGAATTAAATTATCTTTACAGATTGTACAGTGGGAGAAATATATATATATATATACATTATATTCATTTAGCATTAGGAGGTAGAAATAAATATGACTACAGTAAAAATTTGGAATTATTGGTTCTAATGATTAACATCTCAACATATTAATTTACTTATTAAAAACAATACTTAGTGTGTTGGCACTCAAACAGTAAGACAGTGGATTAAAGACTTTCCCTTCCTAAAAGCTTTACAAGGTAGTTACAAGTAAAATAGTCATAATATAGTAATGTACGATCCTATTTTTTATGCTGTGGAACAGTTGCCAGATACATACACACACATGCAGACACACACACAGACACACACACGAATATGAACCTTAATATGTGGAATATGTGGAACTTTTTTAGTGAGGTATACTTTTTTTAAAATTTTATTATCATTTTTAGTATATATATTCCCCCTTTCTTTCTCTCTTCTTTTTTCTTTTCCTTGCTCTGCTTTTTCTCCTCTTTCCATTTTTCTGTATTGATTTTTTTTGGGGGGGGGAGATGTTGCTATTTTTTTATTTGTTTCTTTTGTTTTGCTTTTTGTATTTTTGGTATCTTTGTGTCAAGTATTGGTTGTTGGTTGTTTTTACATGTGAGCGTATTTGATTTTGTTGTTGTTGTCGTTGTTGCACTTGTTGGTTTGTTTTATTCTGAAATCACCCCACACTAGGGCCCAGCCCAAGAGTCACAAGAATCAGCACACCCTACAACCTACAACCTACAAGCGGAACACCCAAAGGGAATTCTCAACAGGCACAAGAGCCCAAAGGGGCCAAGTCTCGGCTGAGTGGTCATCCCTCACACAGCAGCTCATACACTGTGGGCATAATCAATTCTCACAGCTAGTCCACCTGGGAGTCAATCCCACTTACTGACAAGCCAAAAGCAATCAAAGCTCAACTTCAACTGAGAATATACACAACACAAGGGACACCTCTGGCACACACGCACAAGAGAATAGGGAGACTGTACAATTCAAATATAAAGGACTTATAAGTCCACCCAGCAAAGACTGAGAGACCTAGGGGATCTACCTAATACATTGAAGCAAACACAGAGAGTCAGCCAGAATGAGGAAACAAAGAAACATGTCCCAAATAAAAGAAGAAACTTTAAGAAATGGAACTAAATGAAATAGAGATAACCAACCTATCAGAGACAGAGTTTAGAACATTGATGATAAGGATGTTTAAGGAACTTAGAATGTACAGAAGGATAGAGAAATCATAAAAAAACAACCAGTTAGAAATAAAGAATATAAGAACTGAAATAAAGAACACACTCGAAGGAATTACCAGCAGGTTGGATGAAGCAGAGGATCGAATCAGCGATTTCTAAGACAAGATAGCAGAGATCACCCAAGCCGAACAACGAGAAGAAACAAGAATGAAAAAACAATGAAAATAGTTTAAGAGACCTGTGGGATAACATCAAGTGAAACAACATGTGCATCATAGGAATACCAAAAGGTGAAGAGAGGGAGCAAGGGATCAAGAATATATTTGAAGTAGTAATGAGTGAAAATTTCCCTAAGCTGGGGAAGGGAATCGACACACCCAGAAAGTACAGAGAGTTCCAACCAAGATGAAGCCAAACAGGCCTATACCAAACCACATTATAGTTAAAATGGCAAAGGTTAAAGACAAAAGAATCCTAAAAGCAGCAAGAGACAGGCAGCAAGTTACTTACAAAGGTGCTCCCATCTAGTGGGGTATGCTTTTGAACTTATCCTTTCTGTTTTCATTACTTCCTTTTATATAAGTTTATACTGGAAAACGCGATGAGCAAAAAGAGGGCTAAAGTCACCCATAGATAATGTGGTGGAGTTTGGGCAAAAATTATGTCTTTAAATAGAAATGATCATAATTTCTTATGACCTTATGGGATTATGGTAAGAGTGTATAGCACCTTTAGGGCATCTGGTACATAATAGTAAGTACTTTGTGGTAGCTATTATTATTGTTGACTGATGAACTTATTGTTGACTGACTGAACACACACACCTATGTGAACATATTCACTACCACATAGTTTATAATTGTAGAAAACTAGAAACAACCTAAAAATGCAATAATATATTTATGGTACATCTTTTTAAGGAATAATATTTTGATATGAAAAGTAATGTACAAATATACTTATCGAAGTAAATAGATGCCCAAAATATATGGATAGTGAAAAAAGCAAAATGCTAAAAATTTTGACAAATTGCTAAAGCCCAAGGATAGGCTATCACGACACTGAGATCCCTATAAGTAGCCCAAAAAGGTGAGCTTACATTCGCTCTTCCCAGACCTCACTGAGTGCTCATGAGGTAGACTGGGGACGAGGCAGGAGAGAACCCTAATGTTCAGGCCTGGGAGAAGGGAGCAGCTTCTACTGTGGGAAAGCCATCAGGCCCAGATACTTCTCCTCTATGGAACACAATGTAAAGACTGAGACAGAAAACCTTACCTGGGGATAGAACAGAAAAGCAGAGAGGCGGGAAATCCTATGAGAGAAACCAATGGGGGAGGGAAGGAACCCTTAGAAAGCCCTGTCCTTGATATAGCCTACCTATGACGGAGGCTGACCCAGATCCACAGAGGACGCCTCCACTTTCCCACCGTTGGACCTGCAGGCACCGATAAACAAGCTTCAAACGTGTGGCGATGGGCCAAGGACATGAAGAGACTTTTTTGTTGAAATATAGGCTCTAAATAAAAGTCTAAAACTGTGAGTGGAACAAGAACACTAAAAAAGAAAGCATCCAGCAACCCAGCTCCTACCCTAAGTAAAGGTAATGTGAGATGAATTTTAATTCGGTGAGTAACCACAGCAAAAACAAAACCAAAACAGCACATCTCCTAACTAGGTTTCACTCAACTCCACACACTAAAGGCTTAGCACAAGAAGAGCCATGCTCGTTCCCAGGCAAAAATTTATTTCAGTCTCCGTGCTGCTACACACGATATGTGGCTTTTAACCAAATAGTACAAGACAAAGAAGGAAACAAGAATAATAACACACTATCATGAAACAAAGCGATCAACAGAGTCTGACTCAGATATGATCCAGATGTTGGAACTGTCAGATGCAATTTAAAATAAGTATGATTAATATGTTAAAGGCTCAAGTAGAAAACGTGGACAGCATGTACCAATAGGTGGGGAATATCAACATACCGTGTTTCCCCAAAAATAAGACTTAGCCGGACCATCGGCTCTAATGCGTCTTTTCGAGGAAAAATTAATCTAAGACCCAGTATTACATTGCATTGCATTACATTATATTATGTATTACCCCATCTTATATTAAAATAAGACCAGGTCTTATATCAATTTTTGCTCCAAAAGACACATTAGAGCTGATGGTTCGGCTAGGTCTTATTTTCGGGGAAACACAGTAGAGAGAGAATCAAACAGAAATGCTAGTAATTAAAAACAAAGTACCAAAAAACAAAACAAAAATAAAAAAACAAAGTACCAGAAATGAAAAATGCTTTTAATGGGTTCTCCAATAGACTCAACAAAATTAAGGAAAGAATCAGTAAATGTGAAGATAAATTATTAGAAATTTATGTAAACTGAGTCATAAAAATTAAAAATCACGGGGGAGAAAAAACTAACAACAAAAATCCCAGAGTATCCAAGAGCTGTGCGGTAATTGCAAATGATTTAATACATGAAAGTAGAATCCCAGAAGGAAAAGAGAGAGGTGGGAATGAGGAGTGGGCATGTGACCGAAAAAAAATGTATGAAGCACTCTGTCCAACTATTTTCCAAAAAAAAAAAAAAAAAAAAGATATCTTCAAGAATCTCAGAGAACACTAGGTAATATTAATACCCCTACCCTCCAAAAAGAAAAATTATAGCAGATTTCTCAGCAGAAGTTACACAAGCCAGAACAATGAAATGGCATTTTTAAAGTGCTGAAAAGAATTCCACGGAGCAAAAGTATCTTTTAAAAATAAAGAAGAAATAAAGACTTTGACACAAACAAATCCTGAAAGAATTCATTACCAGCTTACCTGCACTACATCTTGGATCTATACAAAGAATGGAGAGCACTGGAAATGGAACAATTGAAGGTAAATGTAAAATAAATTGTATTCTTCTTAAATTTGTTCTAGAAATAATTGACTGGCTAAATAAAAAATAGTAACCATGTACTATAAATTTATAGCATATGTAAAAGTAAAATGTATGACAATACCGTAGCACAAGGGATGGGAGGAAGAAATTGCGATAATACTGCTGTAACATTCTTATACTACATATGAAGTGGTATAATAATATTTGAAGGTACACTGACTAAAGGTATATATTGTAAATCCTAGGGCAATTTGCTCAAAAAAGGTAAAAAGAAGTATAAACAGTAAGACAGTGGTACAGATGAAATGGAATTACAAAAATAATCCAAAAAAGTCGGAAAAGGAACAAAGAATAGGTAGAAAAAATAGAGAACTGGCAAGATGATAGATTTTAATACAGCCATATTAATAATTAAATGAAATTAATAAAATATAAATGGTCTAAATGTAAACACACATATTGAAAGAAAGATTATCATATTGGTAAGCTGCAAGACTCAATTATGTGCTGTCTAGAAGAAAGTCACTTTAAATATAAAGACATGGAAAGATTAAAATTGAAAGAATGGGAAAAGACGTACAATGAAAATACCAAAAAAAAAAAAAAAAAAAAGCTGGAATATTAACATTCAATGAAGTAGACTTCAGAACAAGGTATATAACTTTTGATAAAGAAGGACATTGCCTAATGATAAGTAGGTCAATTCACCAAGAAGATATAACATGCATATAATATAAAGTTTGTGTATACAGTTAAAAACAGCACTTCTAAATGTGAGGCAAAGACTGATAACACTGAAGGGAGAAATAGACAAGTCCATAATTACAGAGATTTCAACACTCATCTTAGTAACTGGTAGAACAAATAGACCCAGAAAATTAGTAAGAACATAGAAGACCTGAATAATATTATAAAACAATTTGGCCCTATTAACATTTATGGAAAACTCCATTCAATAACAGCTGATTATTCTTTTCAAGTGCACATAGGACATTCACTGGGATAAGACCATATTCAGAATCAGGAAATAAACCTTAACAAATTTAAAACATGTTTAAATCATACAAAGACTGTTTCCTACTTATAAGGTTATACGGTTATAAGGTTATTTGAAGGTAATAACGGAATCAAATTAGAAATCAATAAAAAAAACTATTTGGAAAATCCCCAAATATTTAGAAATTAAACAACGCACTTCTAAATAGCTCATGGATCAAAGGAAGTCACAAAGGAAAATAGAAAACATTTTGAGTTGATTGAAAAATTTTAAAAAATAAAATAAAATAAATTTAGGTTGCTGCTAAAGCAGAGATTAGAGAAAAATATATAACATTAAATGCTTACAGTAGAAAAGAAAAATCAGGGGTTAGAGAAATATCTATAGTATTAAATGCTTATAGTAGAAAAGAAAAAAGGCTTCAAATCAATTAAGTTTTTACCTTAAGGTAGCAAAAAATAAAATAAGTCCAAAGTAAGCAAAAGAAAGAAATAATAAATATGAAAGTGAAAATCAATGAAATTCATTATAGTGCTAGAAGTTCTAGCGAACTCAGTAAGGAAAAAAAAGAAATAAAAGCCATATGTGTTAGAAAGAAAGAAGTAAAAATGTTTGTATTCACAGAGAACATGATTTTTTTAATTTAGAAACCTTTATTAGAAAATAGATGAAGGGAGCTATATGTTAATGTCATAAAAGACAAAGACTGTTGGAAATATTCTGGGTTAAAGAATACTAAAGAGACATGACAAGTAAATTCAGTACCTGTTTTCTAGATTAAATCCTGAGGAAAAATGATACAAAGGACATGAATAGATCAACTGACAAAATTAAAATATGGATGGAAGATTAGACTAAAGTATTATATAACTGTATAAAATTTGAAGGTGATCACTACTGTCATGTAATAGAATTCTCTTAATCTTTGGAAATAATAAAGTATTTAGGAGTAAAGGGCCATGGTATACATAACTTACCCTCTAATGCTTCAGGAAAAAAAAGGTATGTACAGAGCAAGGAAGAGAGAGAAGAGTTTAAGCAAGATGATGAAGGAAGTTAGGGTAAAATGTCATAGGCAAATCGAGGTGTTTCCTGTATTGTTGTTTTTGTAACTCTTTGTAAATTTGAAAGCTTTTTAAAGTTTTAAAGAAGGTTCTTCAAAAATGGCAAAAGAAGAGGGCCATCATACTTCAAACTGGAAATTACTTTTCTCACAGTAAGCAATAGCGGTGGATGAGGTAATGTCTGCTTCTAGAACAGAGTATTTTTGCTTACTGCTTGCTATAAAATATTGGTTTCCCCCAAACTCAATGTTCCTCTCCTGCAATGCAGCCCACTCAGTGTAGCCATCCACCTGGGCCCTCTGCGCTGCCCTCATGTGAATTTACACAAACATACTGATGACGATGCTTCTTTCTGTGCTGTGAGTAATGTCCTGTTTCTCTGACTCAGAGTCTCCTGTCTTCTGCCATCACCCATAAAGTAACAGGCTAACTTTTTAGATTGAAAGGGTAAAATCAAATCCCAGACCTGGTAGTCTAGTCCTTTGAACATGTCCTATTTGTTGCTATTTTTGTTCTTTTTCTTACACTGAATCTTTGCTGAAATAACTTTCCCATTTCACCTGCCCAAACCTTACACATTTTTTCAGTGTACACCTTTAATTCTACTTCTGACTTAGTAATGTGTCCCTCCCCAGATTCTTAGAAAATTTTTATTTTCTCCATTACTAATTGGTCACCTCTCTCTATTCCTCTTTTTCTTTATTTCTTTCTCTTTTTCATCTATATCCTTTTTCCTCTTCCCCATTCTTTCCTTCCCTCTCTCTCTTATTTAAATGTAATCAGATTGAACATGACAAACTTCTGATTATACTGTGTCTGTGAGAGCAGACACTTTATTATATACACCTTTGTTTCCATATAGTCAAGTATAGGATTCATTTATGTATTTCTGATTGACTGACTGATATTATGATCACGTGAAGTATTCACAAACATGTTTTTTAAACTCATCACAATGATAGCTTTGTTTTAGATTACTGTGTTATTTACATAGTCAAAAGTACTAAGTAGGATCATAAAATTTTCAGGGTTGAATGAGTCTTAGAAATCATTCAGAGAAAACCCTTTTATTTTCCTAGAGACTAGGTCTTGGTTAATGAAATCCATTATCACTAAGCAAGGGCTTATATTGCAATTCTTATTGCTTCTTCTCACTGTGGTTATAAGTAGTTATAATTTTGTCATACTGCTTTAAATTAATTTTTTTTATTTCATATACTGGTGTTATTTATTGGAGGTGACAATTATAAAATTATCATTTGGATTACCATAAATAATTACTGTAAGCATGTTTATTTAATGGAAAGCTTATGGGTCAGATTTGGTTTTTGTGATACAATAGTGTACGAAAAGGTGACACTCAAAATATATAATTTTAAGAGGATTACTCCTCTCCTCGTTAGAATCTGATCTAGTAAATTACTATTAAAGTCTTTCTCTTAGCCACTTGGGCTGTATACCATAGTGATTGATATTGTTGGATTCTAGACCAAGAATTCCTGTGTTTTAATCCCAGCCCTGCCATGTGCTGGCAGTGAGCCTTAGTTCTGTTACTTAACCTCTATGTGCTCTGATTTCTTACTTGTAAAAATGGAAATAGTTATAGTACCTATCTTATGGGTTACTGGGAGATGAAATAAATTGATACTTAAAAATACTTAAAAATTGATATTTAAAAAAGAGTGCCTGGCACATAGTGATTTATACATATTTTAATTAATACTGTTGTTTACTAAAAAATGGCTCATAGGACATGATCGTTTCCATTTAACTTGTCAGCCTAAATGAAAGGATAGTTTATACAGGTCATCAGCTTCAGAGAGGTTTATTTCATTTTTCTTTATTTTGTGAAGTATTTTTGTTTTTCCCTTAGAGCTTATTCTCTCAAAGAAATTATTTTTATCAGTGCTATCACCATACAGTTTTCTTCTACACATAATTCTTAGTGTGTTTTGTATGTGTTACATGTTTTATGTGTGTACATTCCTTTTTTAAAAATAATTTGATGTAGTAAGTCCATTTTAGTGGCTTGTAAATAATCAGTTCCATGAGTCTGTGCTGTGCAAATGAGGATTTGTAAATATTTCAGATGTGCACTTACAGAAGCTATGGCATGTAGCCTCAGTTATACATTTCCACTTTCCCCACTTTTAACCAAAATTCATTCACCATCTTTTTCTAGATTATGGTTGATTAAAAGTAGTAGACCATGTAAATACAAGCATGACCATACGTTGCTTTTAAGAATAAATGATGGCCCAGTAACGTGGTCTAAGTGAAATGTTCTCTTTTTTAATTATGTAGTCCTCCTCGCCATCCTCATCACAGCCTCATTCTAGCCACTGCAGAACGAAGGCCTCATCATTGTGTCACCATGCATCCCTGCCCTGGGTCAAACGTAACCATGTAGACCCTGCAAAGGCTACCAGTCCATCTCTCCGTCTTCGTCGCTGGCGACCCTTCTTACGCCTACCATCTTTGGGTCTCCATTCTGTTGTAAGTGTAGTCAATCTTCCATCTCTTCTTCCAGTGACAAGGACAGTCCTTTTTATTCCCTTAAACTTCTTCCATCTTCAAAGTGCTTTCCTCTTGGTTCACTCAACCATTAGCTTTTTCTCCCCCAATAAGATTGCAAACATACCTCTGTGCTTTGCAGTCTAGCTTGACTTTCAACTGTGTCTTGGTGAACATCCATCTTTCCACTCCATATCCCGCCAGCATACGGGTGCCTGCCTTTTGATGGGTACTGATCAACATTCATGCTAATGTTTAAGTTCCTTTCAGTTGTTAAAGTGAATATGTATTCTCTTACCTTCATCTTTCCAATTTCATTTAGTTGACTCAGGTCAACAAATGCTGTGTACCTTCTGTGTTCTTTGCCATCTATTTATTTATTTATTTCATGTTTCTGAACATGACTTTAGTCTCTTGTCATGCTCTGGGGTGCTTTACTTACTCTATCCTTAATCTAATCCTCCATGGTGTAGGGTGTTTCATCTAAGCTATTTTATTCCTTGAGGTGGCTCAGGTACTTGGTTTAATCTTGATCCCATCTTCCCTGCCTATTCAGTTTCTAATCATCTTTTCAAGTAGGAGGTGAAGATTTTCTCCTTTGAATTGATGTAGGCTCCCCACTAATTTTATGATTTCTCCTTCTTTGGTTGATAATATTAGCAAACTATTAAAAAATACATTTGTTCTTGTAATCTTGCTAATTATCGTAAATGTTGAAGTTGATGATAGAATTCTACCAATTCTCAGAATTGAAGTAAACTGCAGGATTCGGCACCTACTGATCTTATCTCTCTGATGTTTTAAATTGTTAGTGGTAATGACTGGTTTAGTAGAGCCTACCTAGAAATGCTATATCTGAAAGTTTTGGTGTATGCCATACATTTATAAGAAATTTAACACTTTAGAAATCATCATAACTTTCGAAGCCAGAGGCAGTCTGATTACACATATATTTAATGCTTTAAAAAAAAAGAAGTTGGTGTCAAACATTCTTTTCTCCCCCATATTTACTCCTCTAGCACTGTACTCAAGTTATGAAGTGGTGTCTTGACACTTTCTTAAACATCTGCTTTTACAGATACAGATACAGATGTTTCTTAAACATCTGCTTTTACAAATATCAGTATGGTCATCCAAACAGCCTTTCATTTGTGCTGAGTATCAACAAACTGATGTCTCTCTATTTCATTATCCTCATTGGGTCACAATGTGCATTTGTCATTTTTATTCATTTTTCATTTGATATTTGTTGCTTCCCTGCCGTGCCATATACTACTTGGCAAAGTAGGAGATATAAGGTGCGTTAGATGATCATAGTAAAACCCTAATTTTGTAAATTCTGACTTGGGCACAATTTATTATAAATGTGAATAAATTCCTTTGTACTTAAAATTATTCTAAATATAAATGAACATGTCATAAAAATTGTTTTTTTCCTGTTTTATGTGTTTTTATATATTGTTGATCTTTTCTCCATACTAATTCCATTGCTTTATAGCTTCATAAATATTTTCATAGTCTAGTGGTTAACCACATGGATTCTAGAATGACACTGCCTGGATTTGAAACCAAATTACATCACTTTCTAGCTGTGTGACATACAGCATGTTACTTAACACTTCTGTGCCTCAGATTTCTTGAGAGTAAAATGAGTATATATTACCGTGTACGGCCTATATGATGATTAATTGGTAAATACTTATAACGTACTTAGAATAGTGCCTGGTATATATATTGAGTGCCATATAATTATAATTTCAATTTAAAGTATATTTTTTATAATTTGACATTTCTATTTAGTATTTAATTAATTTTTATGTGATTAATTTGTTAAATTTTTAGTTCTTTGAGCTTAATATTCTAAATTATGGAACTTTGTGAAAAATAATATATGTAAGTGTAGGTAAAAATGATCCAATCTATAGCGTCTTGTTTTTGCCTTTTGTTTATTTATTGGTCACTTTTTAAACAGAAAACTTATTGGAATTTGCTTTTTATTTATTCTTGTTTTGGGGTGGAATAATTTTTAAGCAATTGGATAATTGCAGATATTAGACTTTCATGCTAATTAAAGTTGACCAAAGGAAAAGGCTCATAACAGGTACTGATGTTTTGTGGGAGTCTTAGAACTTTTGAGCTTTATTTGCCTTTTATAATAATTTGAAGGCCTTTCGTGTCCTCTTCAAGAGTGTTGTATTCTTTAATATGCACTTTTGGATAAAAGGTACAATGACTCACAATTTTGAGTCATTAGATGTAGTGATTTCTTACATTTGTGATAGCTTTAATATTGTAATAATACATAATATTTAGATAGCACGTAACAGTTTACGATGTACTTTCATTCATTTTATTTAAACCGCAAAACAGGTAAGAAACCCAATGTTCACAGGGATTGGATACACATTCAGATCTCTGACTCCAGTCATATTACTTTAGCATGGTTGTATTTACTGACAAATAGAAGCTTTAATGACATTATAGCTTCTATTTAATGACATACAGAAGCTGTAAAATACATTATTCCTAAGAAGATATGGTGGTAAAGTAATTTTTGAAATCACAACAGCCAAAAGACTTAAAATACTTGATATCTTATTGGTTAATTATGTCTTAAAATAAGTAAAATGAGATTCTTTCCTAGTTGGATAAATAATTCTTTCTAGTATTTTTTAAAATAGAATTGGGTTTAGTTTGTAGAATTGCCTAGGTTTAGACTTGAAAAACTGGATTCTCTGCTGCTCATTGGTAAAATTAGGGTATTGGATTGAGTGATCACTAATATATTTGATTCTCAGACCAGGAAAGTAAGGGACTCATTATCACCATTTTTTAAGTATTTGCAGAAATACCATACTTAAGAGCGATTAGACTTTTTATAAGATGATGGAAAACATGGGGAAACATTGTTTTAGCCTCAGTATGAGGGATAACTTGAACAACACTGCCCAAAGATGGAATGCCCTGCCTCAAAACCTAGAGGCAGTTCACTGTTGTTGGGGACTAACTACCACAAGATGGGGCCGTGGTAGAGAGGAGTCTAGTATTGGAGCAACAGTAAAACCAGTTAACATGGATTCCTACCAACTGCAGAATTCTTTAGTTCTAGGTTGAAGTTAGGAAGCCCTAGTTTGCCACATCAATTTTTGTTGTGGTTCTCTCATTCATAAACTTGAGGGAAATAATTTCTGAAGAATAATGCAATGAGTCATTCTGTCTCTAGATGTTTTAGAACCACATTGTAAATCCAAGATAATAATGGTTCTTCTGTACCTTTTAATTTCTGCATCTGAAAAACTTCATATTGCAAAGACAGCAATTATATAAAAAATTATATAATTACTGGAGGGTGAGAAATGTATACATTTTAGAGTTAAGATACTATTGTGTTACAGGATGTTAAGTAATATGAGAAACAATTTGATTTATGCCTCTGTAAAACTTCTACCTCTAAAATTTGTACTTGAATTTACAGTGATTGTATTTCACTTCAAACCATTTAGATGTGATGTATAGCCAACACATACTAGTGTTAACGGGAGTCAGTGCATGTTATAGACACTAGCAGTGAATCATGTGTTTACTTTGCATGTGTTACTTGAATGTCTAACAAATGTAGTAGATATTGCTCACGCAAATTGAATTTGGTAAGCCAAAAAAAGAAAAAAAAGAAAGACAGACAGACCAAACCACCTAGGTATACTTTTAATTTTAAATAGTTCACTAAGCAAGCAAGAGAAAAAAATCATAAGCTACAGTTAATTATACTTTAATTTGCTCTTATCCTTTAATCTTCTGGATTATTTTCCTGCACCTATTCATTTTTAAACTTTATGAATCTAGGATGAATGAAGATACTTTTTAAAATTCTAACACTATTTATATTGCATTGTTCGAAAAATGAGATTATCAAGGTCAAGCCATTAAGGGGAGAACTTTCTTGGTGTCTTAAAATTAACTTGAAAAGAGTTTTTTTAAAATTGTCTATGGTATTAAATTTTTAAAAAACTTTTGTATCAAATTTCAAATATTAGAGAAATCACTTCCTGCATTCATTTCAACTCAGCAAGTATGCATTGTGCATCTGCTGTATACCAGGCATTGTGCTAAGCATTGGGGCTTTGAAGGTGAACAAACTTGAGATTTTTAGGTTGTTGAGATTAAGAAAGATATGCTTTTAGTCAGACATTTTTCTTTTTGATGGGTAAGCATGTTGTTATAAATGTAAACATATTCATTCTTTGTCTACAATATCAAAGGTTAAGCTTTCAATTATTTTGGATAACTACTCTCTCATGTCATTTGATATTACCGTGTTTCCCCGAAAATAAGACCGGGTCTTGTATTAAGGTTTGCTCCAAAAGAGTCATTAGGGCTTATGTTCAGGGGGTGTCATCCTGAAAAATCATGCTAGGGTTTATTTTCTGGTTAGGTCTTATTTTCGGGGAAACAGTATCTGTATGTGTTTACATGTACTTGATTAGTTTGACTACTAACATATATAATACGTATTTTTCCCTCCTAGGCACCAAGTATAGATGAAAAAGTAGATCTTCATTTTATTGCATTAGTTCACGTAGATGGGCATCTCTATGAATTAGGTAAGAACTTTTAAAATTTATTCTGGGGAAAGAAATGGGAAATTCCCGTCTGTACTTATGATAAACAGAACCAATCATTAATATTTATTGTGTTTATTTAAATTAATCAATTGCCGTATGACATTGAATGGACAAAATGAAAGCTCTCCATTTAAGACATTTTAGTAGAGAAAATAAATTATTTTTGGTGTTCAAGCAACTTACAATTCAAGAATGTTTACATCCCACCTTTGCAAAGCAGGAAAATAAAAATCACGATAGGAAACTCCTGTAAGTCACTTCAGTCTTTACTAAATTATTGAGTTGGTTATCATCAACATCTGGATAAACCATCTTGATCCTGAAACTAGTTTTAAAACAGTGTAATTTCCATGACTAGTTTTTGTATTCAGTAATGAGTATCATTAGTTTTCAGTCTTTTATATTACATCTGTTTTTTTAAAAGACTTTACAGAAGTCTGCACTTTTGGGCAACAACTTCCTAGGGCATATGTCAAAGTACCCATGATTAATTACTTAGTAATTTGGCCTACACCTGCACTTACTTTTTTAAAAGTTTAATTATAGGTAGACTATTTCTCGGACTATCTTGAAGAGATCCTCCTAATTTTAATTGCCTCATTCAGAGAGGGAACTTCTTATGATTCTTTCATAACTGGTATATAGTACTTGTGAGTCCTTTTTGTCCTCCATATGACCTTCTTGGGTTAAAAAGAAAAAAGGCCAAATAATGAAACAAAAATGAAGTCCTTTTCAATATTAACATACCACTTTCATTTTCCTTACCTTATATAAAGGCAGAAGAGTTCTGAAAGGACTGACATTGTGACTATAAATGTGGTCCACAAAATTTAAATGGATTTTATGTTTGGAATATGGCAGCAGAATCATACAGAATCATACACTTTATTAAAAAGAAATGGCTCTATTAAAGGGCACAAGGAAAGGAAAGAGCATAATATTTATAGAAATGTGTACCCCTGAAGGCTGTCTACTATCGTAGAGTGATTTGAGTAGGAATCAAACTGAAATGAAAAGAAATCATTGTTATAGGAGTACATAACAGACCTACAGAGCACTTTGGAAGATACATGCTTTGCTAATTCCATCTATAAAATCTACATAGAGATAAGATATAATAGTGTATGGGGATTTCAAGTGTCTGATTGCTGGAAACTTCATTTCTTCTGAATTTTTAATAATAAAGAATAACTAGTAGAAGTGGAAATAAAGAGAGTGCTGAGACTTACAAGCATATTCTGTTGACTTCAAGAAAGTAGATGTAGGAAAGGCCAGAGAAACGATAAATATGATCCATAACCAGAGACCATAAAAGTAATACTGGCATTCAGGATGAGAGACTTAGTAATAGACCAAACAACATCAAAAATGAATTTAAAAAAAAAAAATCTGATCATTTCAGTGGGAAGCAAAGAGTTGTGTGAAAAACTCGATTTGACTGGTTAGCTAGCAGTAGAAGGAAAGACGTTTCAAGGGTAAGCGTCATATAAGCTTCAAAGAATGGTCCTCTTTTACAGCATGCCAAAATCAACACAAAACGATTTTTAAATTGGTTTGAAGTAAGAACATCAGAAAAGAAAGGCAGAGCTACTGAAATCTTATTTAGTTTAGGTATTCTTTAGCAAGAATGATCAATATGGCTGATGGAGACTAAGAGCTTTTTGGGGCTTACATTCTTTAAATGAGTGTCAAGAACTTCAGAGTTCTAAAGAATAGCCCTAATATTTGAGATGTCAGAGAACAGGGAAAAGTAAAAGACAAATGAAGGTGGGCAGTTGCAAGGGAAATTGACTGTGGATGTGGATTCCTAATACATTTGGAAGGAATGTTGAGCAAGAGGAGTGTTGTGTTAGTGAATAGAAAATAGTGATTAAGAGAACCGCATATGGTTTTAAGAAAAAAAATCATTTCAAAGTAACCTTTTGTTTTGGTTTGTTTGGTTAATTTTTGCTCATATTTGTCTTTAAAAATATCTGTTAGACCAAGTCCATCACTCCATATATATATATATATATATATATATATATATATATATATATATATATATATATATGGATTCAAAAGATTGTTATTATGTCTTTCAAAGTAAAAGTTATGTTTTATATAATTGCAAGCAAACTAAATTCTTTACCTGGCTTATGGATTAAACTTGAACTGCCACTTAGAAGACATCTGAGATTATAGATTTGGATATATAGATTATCAATTAACTTTGGGTTAGCATGAGTTTATATAATTCTGGACTTTTTCATTTTTTCATAGTAGTTAAAAAGTACTAGTTTATTAAAGTTGATTATGATTATGGTAAATTATTTTTGGTGGTCAGTAAAGTAATCCTGTATTATTTGATTATTGCTTTATAATACTGCCTTGGGGGAACACAGTTACCAGGAGTAATATATAAACCTTGTGATGGCTTCCTTTTATTGGTGTAAACATGTCAATCTTACTTAGAAGCCTTCTGATTTAGATTTTAAAGTGAAGAAAGAATTTTTTCATATTTCTGAGGGTAAAAACGGGACCGTGACTTTTCAAAAAACTGACTGACTAATTTTGCATATTCTGTTTAGGAAAGTAAAGCCAATATGTATTTCTAATAAATTCTGATTATGAACATAATTTAGGCTTTTAAACATGATAGCAAGGTTCTAATAGCTTTTAATGTTAAAAAAACATTATAGGTAGCACATTTAAAATATTTGTTTTCGGATATATTATTTTAAATACCTTTTAACTTTTGCCTCACTGTGAGAAGGGGAAAGTGGAAGTTGAAAATACATTATCTTGTACAAAGAGCTAAACAGTCAACTGTTGGCCTATTTTTTACAGATGGACGGAAACCATTTCCAATTAACCATGGTGAAACTAGTGATGAAACGTTATTAGAGGTAACAGTAAAACTTGTTGGCCCAGTTTAAGTGTTACTAATGTGCTTGTTGTCTTTAAAACATCTCTGAAGGTCACTTGTATAACATTTTATCTGTGTTAGGATGCTTCCTTTTCCTTGCTCTCTTGAGAAAACCCAAAAAGAAAAATTTGAACTAGTGTTAAAAACCTACAGCAAAGACGTTTTCAGAGCTTTGTGTGAACAAATGTCAAATGGGAAAAAGACAACAATAGTACTGAAAGAGTTGCTCATCATGTTCCATGTTTCACTGAATCCGAGGTACCATCATTTGTGTCTTGATCCTGATTTTAGAGATTTTTATATTTATGAACAAATTGTGTGGCTTAGAATCAATGAAATAAGTAAGTGTCAGGTTAAAAGTTTCTTAAGAAAGAACACTGTATTTGAACTGTTGTTACTTATACTAAGCAGATTAGCCCACAAACTCTGCCTTCTTCTGGTGTGCTTTAAGTTATTTTTCATTTGGAAACAGAAGTCTGCATGTAATATTAGTATGAATTAGGAAAATGTGGAACATGTACTTATCATTTGTAAGTAAAACACTTGTTTATAAACTGAAAAATTATACATTTTATTTTTCCTATAGGATGCCATAGAAGTTTGCAAGAAGTTTATGGAACGTGACCCTGATGAATTAAGATTCAATGCAATTGCTCTTTCTGCAGCATAGCTTGTCAGTAATGGAAACACCAAATACTGTATTACTTACAACATAAATTAAATTTTTGCTGTCATACACTAACTCAAAAATTTTGATATTTTCATTAACTTGACTGATTAAACTTTATGTGAATTAAACTTTGACTTAACCTGTGTTTCATATTATTTTTTGCATCAAAGCTGCCGTTATTTTCTTCCCAAGGATTTACCTTGTTTAATGACTAGCAATAGCTTTCTTATTCTTTTAAATTTTATAAGATGATTCGTCTTAGATAACACAGACATAATTTCCATCTGCCTAGTATGAATATATATTACCGTATTTTGCTGTGTATAATGAGGATGCTCATTATACATGGGTAGTACTAATTCTGTATCTATATAAATGTTTTAAATTATTTCATTTATGCTTATGAGTTAAAAGTGTAACTCTAGAAACCAATAGTGATATCCATATGCAAAATAATACCCTGGAATATGATAATTGGTTTTATTGAACTTAAGACAAATTTGCAATGGCCAAGAGTTCTTGGCCTTCAATGATGTGTAAATATCATAAATTTGTTACTGGTACATAAAATTTCTTGTAATACCTTGTATCTGTTCTTGTGTTTTGTAATTATTAACGTAAAATTTCTTGTACTATAATATGTTAAAAAATAAATACTAAAATTCCTTTATAATACAAAAAACAAGTATATGATGTAAACAAATAAAAATTTGAATTAAAAAATTGAAAGATTTTTTTCCCCCAGAAACATGGGTGCGCCTCATACATGGGAGCACATTATACACAGCAAAATACGGTATATCATATGTTTATTTATTTAGCGAATGTTTGTTGAGCATCCACTTATAATGAGCTGGACACTGTTTAAGTGCTGGAGTTACAGCAGTGAACACTATCAACAAGTTCTCTAGTCATAGAGCTTATGTTCTTGTGAGAGGAGACAAACACATGAATAGGATACATACCAATGACATGCTATGCAGAAAATTAAAGTCGGATTTGTGTTAGAGAGTGACTGAGTGTATACTTCAGATTTTGTGGTCAGGGAAGGTTTCTATGAGGATGTAATTTTGAATTTTAGCTCTGAATAGCAAAAAGTAGCCAGTAATAGAAATTTGGTAGGGAAGAATAGAGGCAATAATTAATTCAGCGTCCCTAAAGTGGGAAAATCTCAATGTGTTGTGGGACCAGAAAGAAGGTTCATATGACCGGAGCATAGAAAGTAGCGGAGAAAGTAGCAAGAGGTGAGGTCAGGGAAGGAGGGGCTTAGGAGGGGATACAGGAATACAAGAAAAGGCATTTGGATTTATTACAGGTGTGATGATAAACCGTTGGAGGGTTTTAAGCAAGAGTGACCTGATTTGATTTATAATTTTAGATCACTCTGACTACTCTGTGGATAATATATTGGGGAGAGGAGTAAGAAGAGAGGTAGAGAGACTTGTGAGGAGCCCAGTTGGTTTGTTCAGTGAGAGATGGTGATGGCTCAGTCTTAAAAGTACAGTAGATCCCCCTTATCTGGGATTTTACTTTCTGCGGCTTTAGTTATCCACGGTCAAATGCAATCTGAAAATATTAAATGGAAAATTCCAGAAGTAATTCGTAAGTTTTAAATTGTGTGCTATTCTAAGTAGCATGAAAATCTCCCACTGCCCCACTCCATCCTGCCCGGGACGTGACCCATCCCTTTATCCCATGCATCCACCCTATATTTACTCGGCCTGTTAGTCGCTTGGTAGCCAGCTCAGTTATCAGATTGACAGTTGTGGTAATGCAGTGCTCATGTTCAAAGCACAAGAGCAGTGATGCTGGCAATTTGGATATACCAGAGAAGCCATAAAGTATTTCCTGTAAGTGAAAAAATATGCATGTATAGGGGAAAAAACAGTATATGTAGGGTTTGGTGCTATACACAGTTTCAGGCATCCACTGGAGTCTCGGAACATATGCCCATGGATAAACAGAAAGTATTGTAGTAATTTAGATGGAGGTATGTGAGTGAATTTTGAAGAAGGAAGGGCTTCAGCTGAGTCGATATGTAGAAGGCAGTGGAAAGGTGGAAGGGTATTTATAAAACTCAGTCAAACAGGGTTGGTATGATGGGAATGTCCTGTATCTTTTTGTGAGAGTTTGGTTACACAGGTGTATACGTTTATCAAAATTCATTGAATTTTTCATTTAAAGTCTATTTCGGTGTGTATACATTTTACCTCCACTCCCATCCCCCCCAAAAAAAATGCAGAGCTGAGTTGGGTTGGAAAGAGTATAGCCTTTAGGAGAAATACAAGATTGGTCCAGAATGAAGTTCTGATAAAATTGAGTGTAAACGTTTTACAGGATTCACTGAGTTAATGTAGATTCCTGAGGCAGACCTACTAAATCAGAACCTGCATTTTCAATAAGATCCCTGGGCGATTCATATGCATATTAAATTTGGGAAGCACTGGATTGGAAGAAACACTATAATAAGGAAGGTCACTTAGGAAGGTATTTAAATTGAACACGTTTCTATGGTGAAGAGGGCTTGAATGAAGTGATGTCAACAGGGATGAAGAAATAACCTGAAACAATTCTATAAGTGTATGTAGCTGATGCTTTTGTCATACCAATTAACAAAACCTAGTGTTTTTTTATTATTTTGTTACAGTGTATGCATTTTGTACTCACATCTATCATATACATATATATATATATATATATATTTTAAATTACAGTTGACATACAATATTATATTAGTTTCAGGTGTACAACACTGTGATTAGACATTTATATAACTTATAAAGTGATCACCCTGATAAATCCAGTACCCATCTGATGCCATACATAGTTACTACTACGGACTATATTCTCCATGCTATACTCTACATCCTATGACTATTTTGTAACTACCAATGTGTACTTCTTAATCCTCCCCCCCCCAAATCGCAACCGTCAAAATGTTCTCTGTATCTATGACCTTGTTTCTGTTTTGATTGTTCATTTTTCCTGTTCTCTAGAGTCCCCGTATAAGGGAAATCATACGACATTTGTCTTTCTCTGTCTCACTCAGCACAATACCCTCTAGATCCATCCATGTTGTTGCAGATGGCAGGATTTCATTCTTTTTTATGACTGAGTAATACTCCCTTGTATATATGTACCTTCTTTTTATCCATTCATCCATTGACAGAGACTCAGGCTGCCTCCATATTTTGGCCATTGTAAGCAATGCTGTAATGAACATGTGGATACACATGTCCCCTCGAAGTAGCATTTTGGGTTTCTTCTGATAAATACCCTGAAGTGGGATTACTGATTCCTTCTTTGGCTCTTGTTATAGCCTGTGATTTAAAGTCTATTTTGTCTGGTATAGGTATTGCTACGCCAACTTTTTGTTTTCATTTCAATTTTCATGAAATATTTTTTCCCATCCCTTTACTTTCAGACTGTGTGTGCCTTTTGATTTGAAGTGAGTCTCTTGTAGGCAACATATGTAAAGGATTTTTTTTCTTATCCATTCAGCCACCCTATGTTTTTTGGAACATTTAATCCATTTACATTTGAAGTAATTTTTGATAGGTACGTGGTTATTGCCATTTTATTGTTTATATTTTTTAAGTCTTTTTTTGTTTCTTCTTTTTAAAGAAGTTCCTTTAACATTCCTTGTAATACTGATTTGGTAGTGATGAACTCCTTTAGCTATTCCTTGTCTAGGAAGCTCTTTATCTATTGTTCGATTCTAAATGATAGCTTTGCTGGGTAGAGTAATCTTGGTTGTAGGTCCATGCTTTTTATCACTTTGAATATTTGCTGCCAGTCCCTTCTGACTTGCAAAGTTTCTGTTGAGTAATCAGCTGACAATTTTACGGGAGCTCCCTTGTCGGTAATTCTCTTGCTGCTTTTAAGATTCTGTCTTTAACCTCTGACATTTTAATTATAATGTGTCTTCATGTGGGCCTCTTTGGGTTCATCTTGTTTGGGACTCTGCACATCCTGGGCTTATATGTCTATTTCCTTCACCAGGTTAGGAAAGTTTCAGTCATTATTTCTTCAAATAGGCTTTCAATTCCTTGCTCTGTCTTTTCTCCTTCTGGTACCCCATGATTTGAATGTTGGTACTCTTGATGTTGTCCCAGAGGCCCTTAAACTATCCTCATCTTTAAAATTATTTTTTACTTTTTGCTGTTCTGATTTGGTGTTTTCTGCTACCCCTTCTTCCAGAATGCTGATTTGCCCTTCTGCTTTATCTAATCTACTGTTGATTCCCTCTGACATATTCTTCATTTCAGTTACTGCATTCTTCATTTCTGACTGGTTATCTTTATGTTTTCTATCTGCATTTTTATGTTTTCTATCTCTTTGTTGAAGTTTTCCCTGAGCTCATTGAGCATCCTTATAACCAGTGTTTGGAACTCTGTGTCTGGTAGATTGTCTGTCTCCATTTTATTTAGTTCTTTTCCTGGAGCTTTGTTCTGTTCTTTCATTTAGGACATGTTTTTTGTCTCCCTAATTTGGCTACCTTCCTGTGTTTGCTTCTATGTATTAGGTAGAAATGCTGCATCTCCCAGTCTTGGTATAGTGGCCTTCTGTAGTAGATGTCTTCTGGGGTCCTGTGGCACAGTTTCCCTGGTCACCTGAGCAAGCTGCTCCAGGTGTGTCTCTTGTGTGGGTTCTGTGTGCCTTTCTATTGTAGTTGAGCCTTGGTTGCTGTTTGTGTATCAGTTGGAGGGATTGACCCTCAGGCTGATTGACTGTGAGGACTGGCTATAACTACAACGGAGGAACTATTATGCAAGGGCTGACCCTGCAGAACAAGATTTGCTATAGTAGGGCTTTGGTGCCTGCTCAGTCTGCCTTTTGGGTGTGTCTTTTTGTGGAAGTGGTTGAGTGGTGCTCTGGTGTAGTCTGAATCTGGCCTCTGGGTGTGTTGGTTCTAGGGCCTCTTGGGAAGGGCTCTGTTGCAGGCCAAGGTCAGCTGTGCCTGTTCCCTGCAACAAAGTGCTCTGCAGATGGTTGTCTCTTCTGCTGTGCATGGAGGTGCCTGGAAGAAGCTAAGTTGCAAACTGAGGCTGACTGCTGATAGTGCTGGGCTTGGGGCTGCTTAGCAAGAGGTACTGGGCATGATGAGGCCAGGTGCTACTTGTTTGTGGTTTGTGAACGTTTGAGAGATTTTAGGAAAGTCCACAGCATGAACCAAGACTAGCCATTTGTATGGGAAAGCCATTGGATGCGGCTTGGGTGAGCCTGCAAATAGGGTGGGGCAGGGTCTCAGGGAATCACTAGGGTGGAACGAACAGTATTAGCAAGATGGAGACTTAGACACGGCGGCCGCTTGAGGCAGCACACTGGGAGTGGGGAGCTCTTGTATATTATCTTAAGTATTTTAAATATCTCTAAGCAGTTTTGTACCTTGCTAGGTTTCTCTTACTATATAATTTCTTAATAGGTTCTTAATGACATCTCACTAAGAATTTACATAGTTTCTCAGAGTTTAAAATGAAGAATACTAACCTGGCTGACTGTCAATGGGCAAGAAGGATTTGAAGTTAAGCACTTTTTTAAAACATTGGATTAAAGTTAACTTTTAAAAATACAGATATATTGGGTGAGGGCAATTACAGAACTCAAAGCTTTTACAAAATTGTTGTATGCATTATGAATATAATTTCTAAAAATTTTGTGGAACAACATGTAGAACTAGCATTCTTTTGCACACGCTGTAGGTGATACTTCCTTGTGGAATATAAAACTTGAAAATTTTCTTCCTTCTTAGGTTATGTCTAGAATTTTACTCCTTCTTCAGCTTTATTTCCTATAATACTTTGTTTAGTCACTTTCATAAAGCTTAGCACTTGTAAAAGAGATTAATGGTTAATTTTGTATGGAAACTTATAGAAAGACACTAAGGATGATCAAGTTGTGTGTCATTTTTGATATTTCTGTTAATGTCCATAATATCTTCAAGGTGAATGGAACTAAAATGAAAACTGAAACTTGAAATGTTTTTGCGTGGTGGATTTTGGAAGTTAACTGATCATCACCTTTCACCAGATGTAGTAGTTTGCTTTAAATTATTGAAACAGAGGAGCATGGATGAACTCCATAATATTTAACCTCTAATATTTTCTGTGTTCATTTGTCGTTAAAACATGTTATGTGTATTATATGGTGAATCAAACTTTAATGTGTCTTAAGTGAAAACCATCTTAATTCTGTATAAAAATTGTTTAAACAAAGAAATCTGATTTATTTGTGTACAGGGTTTGTTAAGTAAGCTTTATAATTGAGCTGTATATAACATACAACCTGCTTATTTCATTTAATGAGAGCAATATAATTTAAGAGAGATTTTCAACTATTAATGTTTGCTAATAATATAGGTTTCAAAACAAGCATCTATAAGTTTAAGATTCTATATTGGTGCTTGTAAGAAAATTGCAAAATGGTGTATTTTCATCACTTTTTAAACTTTTCATAGAAATTTGTTTCCTTTAGGGAAAGCACACACACACACACACACACACACACACACATACACATGTATATGTACATTTGTACAAAATATATGCTTTACCTGGGAACTAACATATGTGTATGTATGTATACATATACAGAGGGTGCCAAAAAATGTATGCACATTTTAAGAAAGGAAAAAAGCTATTAAAATTGTAATACAATGAACGACGCTAGCATACATTTGATTAACACCATCTTTTGAGTAAACGTCATACTACACATTAATACCGTAATTCATTTCAACTTCGAAAAGTAACACATAGATAACATCTCTTAAAATGTGTACATTTTTGGCATCCCTGGTATATGTACATATGTGCATCTATATATTTGTACACACACATGCTCGCACACTTTCATACTTTGAAAAGGCAAATAAATTTGGTCTAAATTTTCTGTGTAGTATTTAAATCCTTGACTGAAATTGAAGTAAATCTACTTTGAAAAGTGTGTAATTGTAAATGGTTTTTAGAGATAATTTAGATGGCTTTATACACACATATATAAAGTTTAATAGTTAATGTTTTTAGCTTGTAAGATTCCGTGGTAAGATATTAAAATGAAGTTCCTTGTGCTCTCAAAAAAATTACTGCCAAGATCAAGTATAGAATATACTGAGTTTTCAGATGGCAGAAATTAAGTTTTATGTCTTATCCTTCTTTTGATTTCAAAAATTTGACCTCTTAAGTGCATAAACTATTGTGACGTAGAAGATTCAGTGTCGTGGAGGAGATATATTCTTTTGGTGTTGATGGTGTCAGTTGATCACACCACTCCACCATACCTTAGTTTCTTGTACTTGTTCTGCTTTTGAATAAAAGTTATTCTAAATCTTTCTCTTGACTTCTTGGTTTAGGACAGTGAACCTGTCTGTTGCTTACATCTACTTGATAGGTGAGAGTCCCCAGTATGATATTTCCACAATATTCCACGTAACTTAGATATTATGTGGGAAGTTATGTAAATAATAAAGACTACATATCATGAGCATTACCTTATTGTCTAATTGATAAGGTGGTTGGGAATCCTTGGTTGAGAGGCATTTAATTTGCTTTGCCTATATTGAAAGCTATTTTGCAAAATGGATTCTTTAAAATAATTTTAAATGCTTAAAATTATATAATAAAGGTTTTTAAATATATAAGAAAGACATGAGTATAAATTGAATTATTTAAAATAAAAATCCATGTGGTCACAAATAAATCCCAAATGATATGAATGATACATTTTAGTTGATTCAAAACTGTGCCCTTTATCAACATGTAAACATAGTTGGTATTTAATAAGTTATGTCCAATACTGCATCCTTTAAGAGCTAAAGGGTCAGATATCTGTGTCCTGCACAAGTTCTGTGACAACAAGATGAAAAATTGCTTGAGGGTTTATTTGTATCATAAACATGAAAGACTTGAAGCACATGCAAAGGTTGTAAATTAGACTATTCGTAAAAAATGTTGTAAAACCTGTCTGCTGAGAAATTGCATTGGCTACTGAGCCTCTTCTACATGTGGTAGAAGATCACAAAAGATTGCATTTGAATTTTCCTTTAGGGCTAAGCAGTAGGAAGTGATTTTTCTTCATTCTGCCCTGAATACTAAGTATTTGAAGCCAGAAATTCCTCCCATCCTCTACCACCACTATAGATCAGTGTACACATTTGGTAATAGTATACCCAGTTAGTGGGGATATAACATTTTTCATATGTTTTACCATTGAGACCAAAGCATGATATTTCCTGGTCTGGGTATAATTTAAAAGATACATTCTTTTGATAAATTGATTTGTTTTATAAACAAAATGCCTAAAATATTTCTTTAATGTGATAAAGTGGTTGCTCTTATAGCCATTTTCTGGTATGGCTTAATAATCAGGTACATATGAAGTATTCAAGATAAGATCACAATTGTAGTGATTTTAAGAACTTCAGAAAATATGGCTTATGGACAAAATAAACACAGAAAGAATGTTTACAGCCAACTGTTCTCCTGTGTTACCTTGCTCTTTTCCATTTACAGAAGACAAGATTATGTACCTTAGTTGCTACAAGTATTCCAGTGAAGACTTCTAGTTTTTCAGGGCTAGTAGCCATCAATTGTTTCCTAACTATGCATGGAATGCCTGGAGAAAGTCATGTTTTTAGCTAAATTAATAAAGCAAAGCAGAGAGAAATGTTTAGGCCAGTTTATTCATATCTCTCTGATATTAATTCTATAGTTGATAGCTAGGTAGTATTAGGAATTTGTTGAGCAACCAACCTGGTTTTGAAATGGAGTTCAGTTCTCATACTTTTTGGTTTCAGGAGCCCCTTAACATTCTTAAAAATTGAGGAACCCAGAGAACTTTTATAGGGGTTATATTTCTTGATCTGTAGGTATTAGAGATTAAAACAAATTTTTTAAATATTTGAGTTATTTAATACACCAATAATGACCTATCAGAAAGAGAAATTGAGAAAATCTCATTAACAACTGCATCTATCTATCTATCTATCTATATAAATTTAACCAAGGAGGAAAAAAGCTGTACTTGGAAAACTATAAGACACTGAAGAAAGAAATTAAAGAAGATACAAATAAATGGAAGCACATATCGTGTTCATAGATAGGAAGAATTAACATTGTTCAACTGTCCATACTACCCAAAGCAATCTATAGATTTAATGCAATCCCTATCAAAATACCAATGGCGTTTTTCACAGAACTAGAACAAATAATCCTAAAATTTATATGGGACCACAAAAGACCCTAAATAACCACAACAATCTTGAGAAAGAAAAACAAAGTTGGAGGTATTACTCTACCTAATAACAAACTATACTACAAGGTTATAGTAATCAAAACAGCATGGTACTGGCATAAAAATAGACACATAAATCAATGGAACAGAATAGAGAGCCCAGAAATAAACCCACACATATATGGTCATGTAATCTATGCAAAGGAGCCAAGAATATACAGCGGAGTAAAAACAATAAGTGGTGTTGGGAAAACTGCACAAATACATGCAAAAAAATGAAACTGGACCACCTTATACCATATATAAGAATAAACTCAAAATGGATTAAAGACTTAAATGTAAGACCCAAAGCCATAAAATCCTAGAAGAAAACATAGGCAGTAAAATCTCTGACATTGCTCTTAGTAATATATTTTCATGATACATCTCCTTGGGTAAGGGAAACAAAAGAAAAAGGAAACATTTGGGACTACATCAAACTAAAACGTTTTCGCACAACAAAGGAAACCAACAAAATGAAAAGACAGCTTACTGAATGGGAGAAGATATTTGCCAATGATGCATCTGATAAGAGGTTAATATCCAAAATTTACAAAGAACTCATGCAACTCAACACACACAAAAAAAACAATCCAGTTAAAAAATGGGCAGAGGACCTGAATAGACATTTCTGCAAAGAGGACATAGACATGGTCAATAAACATATTGAAAAGATGTTCAACATCAGTAATCATCAGAAAAATACAAATTAAAACCACCTTGAGATATCACCTCACACCTGTCAGAATGACTATCATTAATAAACTGACAAGCGTTGGTGAGGATAGGGAGAAAAGGGAACCTTCATACATTGTTGGTGGGATTGCAAATTGGTGCAGCCACTGTAGAAAACAATATGGAGGTTCCTCAAAAAATTAAAAATAGAATTACCTTATGACCCAGCAATTTCATTTCTGGGTATTTATCTGAAGAAATCCAAAACACTAATTCAAAAACACATATGCCCCCCTGTGTTCATTGTTGCACTATTTACAATAGCCAAGATATGGAGCAACCCAAGTGCCCTTAAGTAGACGCTTGTATAAAGAAGATGTGGTACATATGTACAATGGAGTATTACTCAGCCATAAAAGAGAATGAAATCTTACCATTTGTGACAACATGGATGGACCTAGACAGTATTATACTAAGTGAAAAAAGCCGTTGAGAAAGACAAATACCATATGATTTCACTTATATGTGGAAACAAAATAAACAAACAATACATAGATAAATAAATAAACAAATAGATACATAGAACAAACTGATGGTTGTCAGAGGGGTGGGGAATTGAGGAGCCGGGTTAACAAGGTGAACGGATTAAGAAATACTAATTGGTAGTTACAAAATAGTCAGGGGATGTAAAGTACAGCAGAGAGAATGTAGTCAATAATAATGTTGCAACATTATTGTGCCAGGTGGGTACTAGAGTAATCGGGATTACTGCATAAATTATATAAATGTCTAACCCTATGCTGTACACCTGAAAATAGTATAAAATAATATTGAATGTCAAGTGTAACTGAAAAAGAAATTGAAAACCAAAAAATATAATGCATGAAATATAGCATAAACTATAGTGGTTCTACAGAAAAACAAAAACAAAGAAACACAAAACAACAACAACAACAACAAACAAAAACATTAGGACCTCTAAGAATTAGCTAAATGTCTTTGGTTCCTGACCAGATCTCAGACTTTGGTTTTAGACATGGTTTGATTCTTCACTCTGATTCTGAGTGGTCTTTGGCAAAAAATGAACACCTCAAATAGAAGTACTCTCATGCAGGTTATTTTGGTGAGAATTGTAAGTGTAGTACGTAAAAGCCAGCATGAAAAAATGGTATCCGTTATTATCACAATCACCCCAAGAGTGCAATAAGCATAATTTGAAAGTTTGTTTCATGAATCATCAGATTCACCTAATTTTCTAAAGAACTTAAGAAGATGGAATGGATAGATTACATTTCACTTTCATGCACAAGGGAACTGTGCATATTTTTTCAGTAACTCAGAAATGGTTTAACTTCAAAAAAATCTGAGAATAGCTGACATTAGCAGACATGCAATTTAGCAAGGATGATTGGAATTTTGGTCTTTCCAATAACAATACTATACTGAAGCATACTGTTCATTAGGAAAATATTTTTATCTGAATCTTTTACTCTTGGGGGCCAAGAATGCTGGGTTTGAGTGTTTTTTTTTTTTTGATAGTTACGTTTACAAAATCTGAATCACCCTGAACGATTATTTCAACATTCAACTTATTATTTCTATTTGTACTTTGTTTATAGCTATTTGAATTTTGATGAATTTCAATACAGTGCTAGCATGACAAAACAAGGTCAGGTAAATTCAATGTATGATTATGGTATAAACCTATTTTAACTTTTATTACAACTGCTATGAAGAAAATTAGGATACACAACATTTCCGCTTTTTTTAAAATTAGTTTCAGGTGTACAAAACAATGTAATAACTACACAGTTCACTCCTCACAAAGTGATAACCTCCCTCCCCCAATCTATTGCCCCTCTGACATCGTATATAGCTGTCACAGTTCCACTGACTCTATTCCCTGTGCTGTACTCCATATCCCGTGACCATATATATATATATATATATATATATATATATATATATATATATATATAAAATTATAGATGACATACAATATTATTCAGCTTCAGCTTCAGGTGTACAGTGCAGTGATCAAGCCTCTACACCGTCCATGAAGTGGTCTCCCTAATAAGACATGTGCCCATCTGACATCCTACCAACATTTCCGCTTTTTACAGTTGGACTTCCTATGCTGAAAATGGACCTCTGAGCTCTGGAAATCTGGAGGCAACTGATCAGTGCTCATGTCTGGGTATGTGTGGGCTGGCTGGGTGCCAGGGATGGAGTCGGCAGCACAGAGGGAATAGCTCCTTGACTGCTTCTATAGTGTTGTTTTGAAGGCACTAAACATAATGTCTCCATTTGGCTTACTTCAGGAACACATGCAGATGGAAGAGAGGAGGTCAGAAGGAGGTTAGGAAGTAAATACTGCAGTTGAGATAAAAATAAGGCCATTTTGCACAGTATCCCCAGGCATATTTAACCTGAACTTTTATTGTCAGTTGCCACAATATTACAAATATTTAGCCGTCTCTTATCAATTTTGTGATCATTGTTGATCTCGTACTGACAGAACATGCCTGGTGGTAGAAGATATTGAGATAGCATAGGCATGTTATAGTTTGAAAAGCACTTTCCCATGCCAGGTGGTAAGGGCATGGGAGATGCCAATCGAGCTACTCAAAGTCAGTTTCAGTTTTGTTTTGTGGACTCTATTATTAAGATCTTGCTGGATTTTGCTTTGAAAAATTTTTTTCTCTTTTTTTTTTTCCTAAATCTTGTAATTGTCTGTGACTACTACTTTCATAATGTGACTACTTTTAAGAGCTTTAAGAATTATAAGCCCAGGGCTCCTTTCAAAGGGACCAAACTAGAAATGGATGTTTATAGTGGGTGTCACGTTGATTTATGGCCACTCTTCTAATATTAGATTTATTTAACAGATATGATAGTAAACATAGAGGATACTAATATCTGATTTTGAAAAATTTAGTTTTGCATAAGAAGAGTTTTATTTTCTCCTACTTTGTAGGTTGAATATCTCAAGATACCAATTAAAAGCAGATCTGAAAATTAATAACTCCTGCTCTTTCGATTTTGCATTCAGTATCCTTTTTTTTCTGGTCATTAAGGCTTACTCTTTGGCAAAACCTTTTTCTGGCATGAAATTAGTACTGTAAAGATTTTTCTTTGTACAAATTGAAATGAAAAATTAATTTTATATTCCAAATCTTTTGAAAATGTTATGAAATTTCTACAAGTCACTAGAAAAGCAAAAATAATCTTGTGTCTCTAAAATTTGAATTATACTTAAAATATTCTTAGCATTTTATTGAGTATATATTTGTGTTTGATTTTTCTGGGAGCAGCATTTGTGTATTTTTGTATTTCTGCTAGCTAGCATAGGGCTTTGGAAACTCAGCAAACATTTGTTGCTCAATAAATATTTGTTGATTAGTTAATTTCCCCCATGTTAGTGTTTTAGCTTTTCCATTCATGAATTTTTACACAGATAGAAATTTGGAGATTAAAAAAAAATTCTGGAAGGACTATTCCCATTAAGGTAAAAATTCTTCTATAATTTCTAAGGCAGAATCAGGAGAGTGGTCTTAAATCAACATGATACCTGCCATAAACATCTATTTCTAGTTTGATCCCTTTTAAAGGAGCCCTGGGCTTGTAATTCTTAAAACTTAAAAGCATGACTAGGGTGGAAACATGAATTATGAAGGTAATACTCACAAGATTTAGAAAAAGAATGAGAAAAACATCACTGCATAATTTAATTTAACTTAAATTGGTAATTTTAGGTGTGATCAAGTAAAATATTTCATTCAAAATGATGGAAACCTTGGCTATTGAATTTTACCAATTTAGATTTATTTTATGAAAAAAATCTTGTGTTATAAGAAGGTAAAAATTACTGAAAATCTGACTGTGGTGTGATTAGGAATAAAGCTTTGGAATGTGAAGTAATGCGCAAATAACATTCTTCCTGGCCCATTCCAGCACTAGGAGAATAAAGTCAGTTCTTAAATGCAGATAACACCAAGGTGTCTCTGAGTAATCCTAAATCTTTGACCCTTTGGAGTGACACCTCCTTTTCATTTTCAAATAGATTGCTTTGAATGACCATCTCAAACTCCCCCTAATATCACCAAGGATTCTCAAGAACACACAGTTCTCTAGCTAGCTCTGGTTCAATTGTATGGTTCTGCTGAATTGTCAATTTCTGTTTCAGTCTCTCATGTGTGACAGACAGTGACCCTTCGCAGGTAGCACTTTGCTTAATGTGAGACATGAACTTACTCTTCAAAGCACCGCTAACATAAAGCTACTTATCCAATGTTACTGAAGGGGCCCACACTTCAGGAGAGAATTCGAATGCAGCCATGTCCACCACTTCCTTAAACTCATACATCGAATGGAATTCTTTCTGGAATCTAAGGCAAAAAAAATTAAACTCTTTGCAGGTATATGCAGCTTCTCAGCCTTTCTCCTCTACCTCAAGGGCTATTCTGCTCTCATTTGGTGGAGAGACCCCCTTTGATAAGTATTTCACAGAGCCAGTCTCCACTATACTTTCAGAATATTCCACTCCCTATCCACAGGAGTTAGTTTCATTTTAGGACTCACTAGAGACTCTAGATACAAGAATGCACACAGGACTACACTTTACACAGTCTGAGCTGTGGTGGAAGTGCTGGGGATGGTGGCATCGACCTAGAGTAAAAAAAATACGGGATGACTGTCAACACGACAAATGCTGTTTATGTTGAGGTTTTCTGTCCAGTAGGAAGTAAACATGACCTTTCTTATTCTTCCTGATGTGTTTTGATCTCCTCTGGGTGCCTTTGGGATAAAATACACACTCACAAGATCTCCCAGGGTCAAACAATTAGTCTCAGGGATCAGACAGTTTAAGTTTCTACAGCCATGGTGTCTTGCAAAGAATTTTCCTGTGCACAATAAATAGGCTTTTACATTTTACACAGCAAAGTCTCAGGCCTTTGCCCCATATTATTCTGATTATCTAGACTTTGCCCAGAGGTCTTTCTTACAAAAATAAAATGGAACCGATTGTAGTACTCCAAATAACAGAGCCATGTAGCCCTAATAACGACCTTTAACTGTTCAAAGATTCAACAGAAGAAAGTATGGGTGGGTGTAATCTGTGGGAAATGGGAGTGTGGGGTGTGTGTGTGTGTGTGTGTGTGTGTGTGTGTGTGTGTGTGTGTAGCCTTAATCCATAGCAAAGTCTTAGGCGGGGCTTCCACCCCAGTTAATTGTCTCAATAAGTAGAAATGGAGCAATAAATAGAGGTCTTCTCGCTCCGTCCCTAGAAATCTCCAATGTCATAGATTTAAAAAAAAACACATCAGTTACATCTTTTTTCTGTCTCTTTCTGTCCACAGGGATTAAAAAAGTTTCTAGTGGAGTCATGGATGGAGCATTCCTAGTGCAAGAACTCCTGGTTTGTTCATGATTCTTGTGAGCATTTTAAACTGATCCCCACATTTGAGGAAATCCCACTACCTCATTTCCTACAGAACCGGCTGACTGGGCTGGGTCAGATGCCAAGGCTGGCATCTCTTGGGATTACTTGCAAGATTCAAAAGAACACCAGACCTGTCTCCACAAGGATGGAGATTTTGTGGCCATATTGGAACTCTGAAGAACAGACAAGTGCTTCATTTCACAGCCATTGGTAAGGGTTCTTCTATGGCATGAGGGTGAGGGTGCAGTTTATTAGAGAGTGCTGTCATCTCATAAGCCAGGCCCAGATTAGGATAGTGGAAACCCTAGGAGCGCAGCTTGGATCTTTGGTTTCCAGGCCAGTCCATTCTGTAGTTCTTGAATCCTTTCCTTTTTGAAGCTAACATATCATTGGTACCACCCAGTATTCACAGAATAGGGATAATGAAGGGGTTAGTTAAAAAATTGTGCTTTGAACTTTTAGAAGTTTCCTATAATGGATGGGCTGTTTCCTCTCTGGGTCCAATTTCAAAATGTAAACAAAAAGGACTATTACATTTCTAAAGTATTAATAATACAGTAAACAGCATACTTAATTTCTTTCCCTGCATTTTGAGCAGAACAATTTAAACAGATAGTAAGGTTGTTGCTCTTTTTAAGTAAACTTAATGAGAGGTAAGGTAGAACTTCTTTACCAAAACATCAAAACACAAAGAAAAAAATAAATAAAAAGTCTGCACAGGACTATTTTTATCTTTGATTATCATTACTAAAGATAGCCTTTTAGGGAAAATCATTTCACTGGGTTTCAGGAAGAGAAGTTTAGTAAACACACATTCTCTCCTTCTTTCCCAGAAGCCCCGATAGTTTATTTTAAAGCTAATTCTAGGGTAAGTCCTTTTGATCTCACTATCACTTAAAGAATTATAGTGTGGTTTTGCAATTCTGGCTAGAATTCAGGACTTACCATAAAAAAAAAAGTCTTAGTTTTTATGTTAAATAATTTGAGTTCAGTGATAGGAAATCTTTTACACATTAAGAAAAA
This sequence comes from Rhinolophus hipposideros, assembly GCF_964194185.1. Taxonomy (NCBI): domain Eukaryota; kingdom Metazoa; phylum Chordata; class Mammalia; order Chiroptera; family Rhinolophidae; genus Rhinolophus; species Rhinolophus hipposideros. The sequence goes on along the minus strand of NC_138050.1, from coordinate 80,672,908 downwards.
GCTCTTAAGATCTTTATAGTGGGAACAAAATGACCAACTGCTTTTCAAATTATGGGGTTGGTCTCATGTTTTAAAAGTTACCATCTCAGTTGATCTCTTAATGAGATGTCTGAGCACACAGGGGGTAGGTCGATAAGAACCAAGTGCTTCTCCTCTATCCCTTCTTGGTTAACCCAGCAGTCACAGACAAATTTAGAACCCCTGCCTTCACTCACTGAGCAAACACTCATCATCATCCTGAGGTTGTACTGAAAATTTCCTCCAGGTATGTCTACCTTTCGGGGGTATGTAAGATGGATTCACCTTGTTTTTTTTCTTCTTCTGCTTCCTGGAACATTTCCCACTTTTATCTTCATTTCTTAATCATTATCTGTAACATTTTGGCTTCTTTTTATCTCTGGTTTCCATTTCCTAAATATAGAATTGAACCTAGCTGTCTGAATATCATTATGCAAGTACTGACAACTCACAATCCTCTGATTACTAACACCAAAGAATATATTTTTGTAGATAGAGATCAGATAATTAGGACTTTATCATTATATATGTATATTCTTTTTTGTTTAACTGAACTTTTATTTATTTTTCAAGCTTTATTGAGATAAATTTGACATGTAACATTGTGTAAGTTAAATGTGTACAATGTGATGATTTGATATATAACTGCAGAATGGTTACAACAATAAGGTTAGTTAACACCTCCATCACCTCATGTAATTCCATTTTTCTTTTCTTTTTTTTTTTGTGGTGATAACATTTAAGACCTACTCTCTTGATAACTTTCAAGTATATAATACAGTATTGTTAACTATAGTCATTGTACTCTACATTAGACGCCCAGATCTTATTTATCTTATACCTGGAAGTTTATACTCTTTGACCAACATTTCCCCACTTCCCCCACTCCCTAGACCCTGGCCACCAGCATTCTACTCTATTTCTAGAAGTTTGGCTTTTTTTAAGACTCCACATTTAAGTGGGAATGTACAATGTGTGTCTTTCTCTGACTGACTATGTCACTTAGCATAATGCCCTCAAGGTCCATTCATGATGTCCAAAAGGAGGATTTCCTTGTTTTTGTAATGACTAAGTAATATTCCTGTGTGTGTGTGTGTGTGTGTGTATAACATTTTCTTTATCCATTCACCTGTTGTTGTATGCTTAGGTTGTTTTTCCATATCTTGGCCTTTGTGAACAATGCTACAATGAACATGGGATATAGATATCTCTTTGAGATACTGATTTCATTTTCTTTGGATATACACCCAGGAGTGGAATTGCTGTGTCATATGGTGGAGCTATTTTTGAGGAACTTCTATACTGTTTTCCATAGTGGCTGCACCAATTTACATTCTCACCAATAGTGTACAAGGGTTCCCTTTTCTCTACATCCTCTCCAACAGTTATCTCTTGTCTTTTTGATAATAGTCATTCTAACAGGTATGGGGTGATATCTCATTGTGGTTTTGATTTGCATTTCCTTGAAGTGAGAGATACTGAGTGTCTTTTCATATACGGTTGGCTATTACGTACTGTATGTCTTCTTTGGGAAAATGTCTGTCTACTCAGGTCCTTTGCCCCTTTTTGATTCACATTGTTGTTTTGATATTGAGTTGTGTGAGTTCTTTATATATTTTGGATATTAACCCCTTATCGGATTTGGTAGATTGCCTTTTAATGTTGTGGATTGTTTCTTTTGCTGTACGGAAGCTTTTTTAGTTTGATGCAGCCCTACTTGTTTACTTTTGCTTTTGTTGCCTGTGCTTTTGGTGTCATACCTAAAACAATGATTGCCAAGACGTCAAGTAGCTTTTGCCCTGTGTGTTCTTTTAGGAGTTTTACACTTTCAGGTATTACAATGAATCCATTTAGGTTAAATTCTGTGTTTTATATAAAGTAGGGGTTCAATTTCATTCTTTTACATGTGAATATCCGCTTTCCCCCAAATCGTGTATTGAATAAACTCTCCTTTCCCAATGAATATTTTTGGCTGCCTTGTCAAATATTAGTTAACCATATATATATATGTGGGTTTATTTCTGGACTCTTGATTATGTCCCATTGGTCTATGCATCTGTCTTTATGCCAGTGCAATAATGTTTATTTATTTATTTATTGGGGTGACAATTGTTAATGAAATTACATAATTTCAGGTGTACAATTTTGTATTACATCATCTATGAATCCCATTGTGTGTTCACCACCCAGAGTCAGTTCTCCTTCCATCACCATATATTTGATCCCCCATACCCTCATGTCTCTCCCCCCACCCTCCTTACCCTCTGGCAACCACTAAGCTATTGTCTGTGTCTATGAGTTTTTGATTATGATAGCTTTGTAATAAACTTTGTAATCAGGAAATGTGATGCCTCCATCTTTGTTTTTTCTCAAGTTTGCTTTGGCTATTAAGGGTTCTTTTGTGATTCCATATGAATTTTAGGTTTATTTGTTCTATTTCTGGGGAAAAGGCCATTTGACAAGGATTGCATTGAATCTATAGACCGCTTTGGGTATTATGGATATTTTAACAATATCAATTCTTCCAATCCAAGAAGATAGAATATCTTTTAATTTATGAGTGTCTTTTAAATTTATTTCATCAATGTCTTATAGCTTTCATTGTACAGGTCTTTCACCTTCTTGGTTATATTCATTCCTAAGTATTTTACTTTGTCTATACTATTATAAATGGAATTGTTCTCTTTATTTCTTTTTAAAATAGTTCATTGTTAGTGTATAGAAATGCAACTGATTTTTGTATGTTGATTTTGTATCCAGCAACTTTCCAAATTCTTTTTTAGTTCTAAGTTTTTTGACATCTTTAGAATGTTCTCTTTATACGATTATATTATCTATAAACTGAGACAATTGTCATTAAATTTAGCATAGTTTTTCATCCACCTTCTAGGAGTCATTCTTCCTGTTAATAAAGGTGTTACATAAACATGAAAAATATACATTCAATCCAGATGTTGCTACCATTCAACCCATAGGGCTGACACTTTATGAACCACAATCAACTACGATGAGAAACTCAGTCCTTTTATTAGAAGAATTTCCACTCTACCTGTCTCTTCTTGCAATTCTTTCCAGCCACCAGGACCCTTCTTTCTTATAATCTTGGCTCCAGGCATCCTTCAGCCCAGTTCTCTTCTGCCCCTTCCTCCTTTATAATATAGAATTGCGTTCCCCCTTAATTCACATTAACTCCTGTCTGTTCTACGGCACCCATTTGCTTCAAGAAACTTGGGCCCGAGTTACACGGCTACTGTACTGAAGCATTAGCTAACAAAGCCACAAAGCCAGCCTCTCCCTGAAGAGCAGTGGTTCTCAACTGGGGATGATTTGCACCCCCCCACCCCCACCCCCATTAGGGACATTGAACAATGTCTGGGGACATTTTTGTTTCTCAAATCTATAGGAGTGCTGCTAGCATTTAGTGGCGGCCAGGGGTGCTGCTAAACAGCCTACAATGCACAAGACAATCCCCCATAACAAAGAATTATCTGGCCCAAATTGACAATCCTTTCTCAACTTCTGCTGAGAAACCCTGCTATAAAGAAACTCTTGTATTAGCTGCGGTAATCAGTGATATTTCCTACTGCACTATCAATATTTTATTAATTCTGTGCATTAAAAGTTATAAATTTTACACACCACACACACACACACACACACACACCAGTTCGTAAATAGTTGTTGAACATCAGCTGTGTTTCAGGCAATGAGTCAGGCACTCCTAAGTTGCTCATGATTCAAGGAGGAAAATGGACAATCTAATACCTCATGAAAGGGGCTAAGACTACGTAAAGAAGAAACACTTAACCTAGCCCAAGGTGACCAGCAAAGAGTTTTTTACAGGATTCTGAGAACGAAGAGGCCTGAATTGAGTCTGGAAGAATATATAGGAGAAAGCCAAGCAAAGAGGGAGAGAATACATTTCTCACAAAGGGGAAAACACGGGTCAGGGCATGTGGTTAGAGAAGTGGGCAGGAGCAAATATTGAAGGATGCCACTTAATGTGCTGGCAGCCATTAGATGGTCCTTAAAGGCAACTGGGAGTCCTTGAATGAGGAGTTAGAGAGAAGTGTTGGTGTGATAAGATTTACATTTTAGAAAGGTCATATGATTTCTGAAATCTAGCTGAGAACTAATGAGGGCCTGAACTAAGGTAATGGGAAAATGGAAAAGAGGGGGCAATTGGAGAGATATTTAGGAAGTAAAATGGACAGGACTAGAAATAGGGTGGACATGGATATGAGAGATGAGGAAGTCCAGCATGAACCCCAGGTTTTAGGCCTGGTATCATTTACCAAGTCAGGTAAGTCAGGGAGAGGTTGAAGTTTGTAGGACGAGATAAAAATTCAAATTTGGACATACCTCTGTATTATACTAATTTTTCTCATTTGTAAAAAGTAATATACGTGGCCTTTGTTAAAAACAAACAAACAAAACAAACTGTTTAAAGAGAGAGGACTATAGAATCTCCATTAGGAAATAGCCCGCACTAAAATTTGGGTGGAATTTTTTCCAGTTTGTTGTATGTGGAAAAATTATGCATTTAAAAATATAATCATAAATTAGGGTGTGCTTTATACATTGCTTTTCTTCATTTTGGAATATACTTGAAACATCTCCCTATGTCATTGTCTATTTTACATTTTTAATGATTGCAGAATATATTTCACTCTGGAAAAACCATAATTTGCTCCACCATCTCTATTGTGGGAGGTTTACTATTTTTTCTTTTTTTTTTTAAGTAGGGTGCAGCTCACAGTGGCCCATGCAGGGATCCAACCATCAACTTTCGTGCCACCAACACCACACTCTAACCAACTGTGAAAGAGGCCTGCAGGCTTTACAGACGCCACATCTATGGAAAGGGCCCATCAGAGTTGTCCCAAACTGGGTGGAAATGACTGGGCTTTTATAATCTCAAGTCACTCAATCACCAGTGAGTGCTGCTGTGGGAGGGGCATGACGTTGGTGAGGCTTGCCTTGCAGCTGAGACAGATCTCAAAGGTGCTGATAGATGGAGGCCTGTGCTCACCAGGCTCCTCCTCTAATGGGAGGTTTGGCTCATGCATGTGTGTATCCACACCACAGATGCTTGTTTTGTGCATGTGTCTTTGCTCATAGCTTTAGGATAAATTCCCAGAAGTGGAATTGGTGCCATAGAGTGTGGGCATTTAGAAAACTTTTAATATTTATTGCCAGATTACCTTTAAAAAAGGTTGTATCACTTTTCTCCACCATCTCATTTTATCACTAATGGATAAGAACATGCAGTTGTACTGCTCTTAAATCTTCAAAGATACCTCAAATTCCTTTGAAAAACAAATAATGTTCTTGATGTTTTCTCATTGTGATTTTTTCTTTAAATTCCCAAGGCAGGTTACCTTTCTCTATAGAGCTGTATACATCTTTCCAGAAGGATAAGACACTCTAATGACTGATGTTAGGATACAAAGAATTGGATTGGGATCTTCTGAGTTGCAAATTTGCACTGCTAGAGAGACAGAAATGACTGTTGCCTGAGCTGAGTTGCAACAGAACTTGCAAGATCTTACAGCACTTTCTGTGTATTTGAGCAAACAAAAGAAATTCCCATGTATTAGGAAAAATCCATGTTTGACAACTACTGTTAGACAGAGAGAGACTATTGGGAAATAACCATCATTTATGGAGCGTCTGCTCCATGCCAGCAATGCCCCGGGCTTGTACATACACCATTATATGTAATTCCCATAAAACCTCTGAAGTAGTTATTATTACCACTTTTTTTTTTTCAGACAAGAAAGCTAAAGCTCAGAGAGTTTGGTAACTTGGTAACCTCAGTCATTCGATTCCAAAGCCTGTGCACTTCTTACCATCCTGGGCTGCTGTCCTCAAAGCTGTAAGTCAAGTTACAGAGCAGTAGCATTAAACAGTATAATATACCTACATAGTAACTGTAGTAACAACAACTCTCATGAAGATTGAGGAATGTCTGTTTTTCCACTGGACTGGAAATGGCATGGGGTTTAGTATCTACATTTTTTTTTTCATTTTTCTATCCCTCGAGACACCTAGCCCTTTGTGTGTGTGTGTGTGTGTGTGTGTGTGTGTGTGTGTGTGTGTGTGTATATATATATATATATATATATATATATATATATATATATATATATATATATATATGGTACTCCCTAAATATCTCACAGAACAGATCATGAATTGCGAGAAAGAGAACAATATCTTGCCACTTTCTTTTATGCTATCATCCTCAGTTTGGGTTTGGTCTGATCATAGCATAGCCAGGAGGCAAAGAGATGTTCTCCTCAATAGCTTGACTTCAGCAAAAACAATTCTCAGCTCTTCTAAACAGACGCATGTGTTACCCACAGTGCCAATGAAAACAAAGTTGAATGAATAAATCTAACAAATAAAAACTACCCTCTAGTGTCCAATAGACATTTGAAAATATGCTCAACACCTCCAATCATCAGAGAAATGCAATTAAAACCACTATGAGATATCACTGCACACCTGTCAGAATGGCCATCATCAGTAAATCAACAAACAAGTGTTGGTGAGGATATAGAGAAAAGGGACCCCTCGTGCCTGTTGGTGGGATTGCAAATTGGTGCAGCCACTATGAAAAACAGTATGAAGGGTCCTCAAAAAATTAAAAATAAAACTAACCTGTGATCCAGCAATTCCACTTCTGGGTATTTATCTGAAGAAATCCAAAACACTAATTTGAAAAGATATATTATGCACTCCTATGGTTCATTGCAACATTATTTACAACAGCCAAGATATGGAAGCAACCTAAGTGCCCATGGATAGACAATTCGATAAAGAAGATGTGGTACATATATACAGTGGAATATTTCTCAGCCCTAAAAAAAAATGAAATCTTTGTGACAACACAAATGGACCTAGAGCATATTATGCTAAGTAAAATAAGTTAGACAGAGAAAGACAAATACCATATGACCTCACTTATATATGGAATCTAAAAAACAAAATAAACGTACAAAGCAGAAACAAACTCATAGGTACCATGTTTCCCCGAAAATAAGACCTAGCCGGACATCAGCTCTAATATGTCTTTGGAGCAAAAATTAATATAAGACCCGGTATTATATTATATTATATTATATTATATTATATTAATGTTATTATATTATATATTAACCTGGTCTTATAGTAAAATAAGACCGGGTCTTATATTAACTTTTGCTCCAAAAGACTCATTAGAGCTGATTGTCCGGTTGGTCTTATTTTCGGGGAAACATGGTAGAGAATAAACTGATTGTTGCTAGGTGGGAGGGTGTTGGGGGACTGGGTGGAAAAGGTGAAGGGATTAAGAAGTACAAATTGGCCATTACAGAATAGTCATAGGGATGTAAAGTACAGCATAGGGAATATAATTAGTAATATTGTCATAAATATGTATGGTGTCAGGCGGGTACTAGACTTATCCGGGGGATTACTTCATAAGTTCTATAAATGTCTACCCACTATGCTGAATACCTGAAACTAATATAATATTTAATGTCAATTATAATTGAAATATATATATATATATTTATATATATATCAATGTCAATTGTATATATATCAATGTCAATTGTAATTGAAATATATATATTTATTGAAATATATATATTTATTGAAATATATATTTATTGAAATATATATATATTTAAATATATATATTTATTGAAATATATATATATATATTTATTTATTTATTTATTTATTTATTTAAAAAAGAGGCCACTGGGGGAAAAAACAACAACATACCAACCATCCTCTAGAAGTCACACCAGTGGGGAAAAAAGTGAGTAAAGTCTTTATGCAGAAGAGTAAATGGGTTCCAATCCAAACTTTGGATCTAACATCTAGGTAACAGGAAATACAGAGGAAAGAGAATTATGTTGAAGATACCACAAAGAGCCATAAGAAGTCCAGAAGGCTGCCCTGGCTTCTTTAACAAGACAGTGTCATTCTTAAAATAGGGGAGTGGGGAGAATGAGGAGGTTATTCTAGGTTAAAAAAGATGTAACCAAATGCAATGTGTGGTCATTGTTTGGACTCTGGTCTGAGTAAATCAGTTGTAAAAGACATTTTGGCATCAGCTGGGGAAATTTGAGTCTGGATTGGGTATAACTTGATATTAGGTAATTATTGTTAGCTTTAGTTACTTGTGAAAATGGTAATACGGGTATGTAGAAAGTGTCCTTTTAAACATGAGATGTATATTGTGATGTTTAGGAGTCAAATATCACAATATCTATTTATCTTTAAAACTTCAACACAAAAGGTGATGAAATAAGGTAAAATGAAAATAATTGTTAAATATTTGACCTAGTTTTCATCGTAAAGAGAAAACAAACAACCAGAAAAGAAAAGGGGGCGCGGAGGACAAGGCTTGCTTCCTAAAAGGGGGAAGAATCCATTCTTCCAATCAACGTGTGGTCTGGATAGGCCTTCAGGAGCGCCTGAGCAGGTCCCTAGGGAGCCAAGACAGATGAGCAGGGTCCTTTCGGATCTGATTTGTGTGTGAAAAGAACCCAGATGAGCCAACCCAAGAGCCTACGACCCTCCAGCCCTGAGCAACTACCCAGGGACGCTGCGGATACTGTCACCTCACTGTCCCCGGAGTGTACCCAAACCACGACGCTCAGGGTGAGGGCGGTCAAATGGCCTGCTCTCGGCCTAGTGGGTGAAGGGCAGGAGAAAGCAGGGTTGGCTCCCTCCCGCTCGAACCCTGTACGAGGAGACGAGGCTGGAGTGGCAGGTACCCGTCACTTCGCCCACCAGGAAGCAGGGCGGAGCGGGCCTGGCCCAAGCGGGGCGCAGTGGGCGGCACGTGCCCGAGACACTCCCCTCACCTGCCGCCAGGAGGGCCCGGGCGGCCGCCGTGGGGGCGGAGAGCTGCGGGAGGGGGCGGCCGCGCACCTGGCGGCGGAGCCCGCACGTCGCCTCCGCGGGCGCTGAGTGAGCGGGCGCCGCGCGCGGCGGGTCCGGCCGCAGGTGAGGGCGGCGGGCCGGGCCGGTCCCCGCGGGGGAAGTTTCTTGGCCGAGAAAGGTGCAATTGTGTGCAGCTATTCCTGGTATGTCAGGCGGGCCCGGAGGCCTGGAGCCGCGGGGAGCCGCTTCCAGGGGTCCCGAGAGAGGGAGACGGCGGCCGGGGAGCGGAGGCGGGGAGGCTGCGGGCTCGGGGGCGCATCCCCTCGGGGCGGGGCTGCGGTCCAGGCGGGCGGCGCGGGAGCGGGAGCGGGGCCCGGGGCCGGCCTCTGGCGGCCGGTGGCATCTCCCGGCCCAGACAGTCGCACCACAAAGGCGGCTGCGGCCGGGGAGCCCCGGGGAGCTGCCGGGGGGCGGACGGAAGCGGCGACTCCGCGGCCCCGGGTGGGCTGGGGCGGGGCCACGTCGGGGAGGGCGGCGACAGCACTGCGACTTTTGAAGTCCAAACAGTTGTTGGTGCTGCGCGCCGCCTCCGGTCGCCCTGCCAGGCTGCCCGTGTCCCCGCGGACCTTGGGTCGTTCACAGGAGTTTAGAGAAAGCCACATCTTCAAGTCGTTGCGGGTTCGAAACCTTCCCGAGCTGCAGATCGCAACAAAAGGAAGGAGAAGCCGGGCGTCTCGCAGGCAGATCGGAGGCGAGGGCGGCGGCCGAGACGCGCGCGAGCCCCCCGCCCCTCCGCGCGCCCACGGACTCCTCTGTCCCTCTTGCCCCAGTCCTGGAAGCGATGCAGGAGGCCGAAGGCGACTGCGCCGTAGCCTTCGCCGAGGCCCAGAGATGGGTGGAGGTGAGTGCTTCTGCTCCGCTCCCTTCCGCACGGGCTTGCAGGCGTCGGGAGATGAGGGCGCCCCGGCCCCTCTGCGCCTCAGTCTCTTCCTGGGACAGTCACGGGCGCGTGGCGGCCGGCTGGCCTACGTGTACAGTTTTGGGGGACTTTGCAAGTTCTGATTCTCCTGTCTCTTAACATCCAGCTAAGCTTAGCGCTGTCCTACCCCCGACGGTTTCCGCAGGCTTCCCCAGAGCTCCTCGGCCAGGACACAGTCGGGCGCTGGCCACCGGGGTTCGGGGTGCGCGCATCCCTGGGGACCAGCCCGCGACGGCACCGGGACGCCCGGGATGTCTGTCTGCGGGGCAGAGACGGCCCAGGGTCCTCGGGTGCGTTTCTTTGGGGCGACTAGAGTGGATGCCGGACACATACCTGCACGGGCAGTGTACGAAGTGTGTGTTGTGTGGGTGGGTGGGTGGGTGGAGGAGTTTAGGCACCTCTGACGCTCCTGGAGAGATGCTTTCTTCCAGGCAGCTTCCGGAGCCTGGGGGTGGGAGTCAGGGCTTGTACTTCTTTAAAGTCGGCATTAATGAGATGAGATACCCTGGGGTCATTCACCGAAGGGTTCTTACTTTCCCAGCTGTGCCTCAGAAACAAGATCATCCATTCCCTTTTTTTTCTCATTGAAAAGGAGATGGTCCCTGGGAGGCTTCTTCCTCAACATCTTAGGGTTAACATCTGTAGAATATTAACACCTAGACTTCTGTCCGTTATTCTACTGCACGAAAAAGATGACTTTTTTAATGATGCTGAAGACGTCTTCCCAGCAGATGTGAATCAGGAACAGCTGCTTGTTAGAAAATTGTTGCGGACGCCAGCCTTGTAGTCATTTAGGAGTTATTGATGCCACGTGCTGGTTTATTCATATGTAATTTATTTCATATTCAATTAATTCATATTTAAATATAGCTTAACATATTTAAAAATTCAAATTAGGTTTAGAGATTATTTCATAGGAAAAAGAGCATATTTTAAGAATTCCAAAGCTAGCTGCTTAAAAATAATTCATTTGTACTTAAATAAGTGTATATAAGTGGAAAAAGTAAAGAGAATAAACGTTCAATGTTACATTTCTTACGCTACATAAAGTAATGTGAAATCTGAGTAGCGTTACCCACCAGACTGTAGAAGAGGTCTAAAACATTAGCTTCTACTGTTTTCTGGGCCCAAACTTTGAGCTAGTCTGAAGGTGACTTAGAAAGGTGTGAGAGGAGTGCATGGGAAGGTTGGGAGAAGAATAAGCCCTGTATTTTGAATTGAAATGAGAGTAGAAAAATTCCAGCAATGTAGTTAAGAGAAATAACTTTCCTCATTCATAAACTTAGAAAAGTCAAAGCTTCCAAAGGTAATTTTCCATTAGCAGTGTTTGTTCTGCCTACTTTTAGAAAAGAAATTGAACTTGTCCTTTTTGTGTTTGAGTATTGGGGATGAAGGGAGAGAGAAGGGAAGAAATATGGAGACATTTTGGGGTTTTCCATAGCTCCTGTGTAGGGTTTATATTGATGCTTTGTTTTTGCTTCAGGAAATCTGTGAGTATGGATGATTTCACACCCTTTTCTTTTTTAGTATGCACATTTTTAAAGTCTAAAAAACGCTTGTTTATCATAGCTTGCTCATAATTGTTTGGATTTCTGTGAGAAAGTTGTGTCTAATAAACTCAGGGAAGTATGTTGTGATGAAAGATATTCATAATGCATAATAAATATGTTCCTCTTCCCACTTCCATTCCACCCCATTCAGAGTGTTTTTCAGCAACGATCTGGCAACTCTGTAAAGTGTTTTGTTCATCATTAGCAGAGAGCCAAATCTTTCTAAAGGTTTTGGCATATCATTTTAATATAATTAATGAAACTAAAATTAAGTGATTTTTTTTCTCTATGCCACAGGGAGCAAGGCAGTCCGTTCATTGAAGATATGTGAATAATGGACATATTTACATACACTTTGGTATACTCTGGACATTTGAAGTGACAGCAGTGTGTTCACTCTTAGGTTTATTTAATTATTTTTATTTAGTATCCCAATTTACTTGTCTCCTTCGCTTTGCCTTTACAACCAAAGCACATATTTTAAAATATTGTTCTTGCCAAAAAAAGCAGGATGAATGACTCCCCTCATTGCCACAGCCTCTTTAACTTTGAGAACCCTTAATTTGAAGAAAAACTATTGTTTCCAAAGTGTATTTTATAAAATATTTTGGAAAGCAAGGAAGATTATAGTGTAAGTCATTCTCCTGCTTGCTAATATTCTGGCTCATTTTTGTCTTTCTGTTATACTTTCTTCTACATATATTGAAGTGTAAGTGGGTTGTTTGTATATGTGTGTATATATGTACCTATACATATGTTTTATATTATATGTATGGTACCTATGCTATAATCTACCTTTATTCTCACCTTCACCTTTGAATAGCCCAAGGTCAAGAATCTCCAGTTATCTTGTAAAACTTTGAACGATGACCAGAGTCCCTGTCAGTATGTCCTTGCCGTTTCCATTCTCCACTTGTGATTTTTAAATAGCTAATGTATTATTGCTACAACCAAAGTTAAAGTTTTATTTATTTTATATTTTGGGGGGAAGGGAGGAGAAAGAGTGAGGTAGGTAAGGGCTAGTGGTTGTTATTCTGCCACTTACTATCTTTTTATAACTATTTCTGTACTTGATACTTTAGTGTATATATATATATATATATATATATATATATATATATATATATATATATATAATACTTCTGGTTAGTTTAATTTTTCAGTTAAAAACAAATGTAGGAATGGCACCCTTTAAGGTAACTCAACATAATGATATTGGATATTATCTGGTTGGAAATGCTGTTTGGAATATTAATAATGTAGTCGAGCTGGTTTATGATTAAACACTGGTTTAAAACCAAATAGTATAATGGTTTGAGGCAAACGCAGAGGGGAAGCTTGATTCTAGCAAGGTCACGGAGTGGGTGAAGTGGTAGAAAATGCAGGCTGGACCCTCTAATTTTGGTGTTTTTCTGCAGCACCTTTTAATTTTGTAGACCTAATCGTTTCCTCTGCCTCTCGTTTTTGGGACATCAAAATGCCTTGTAGTAACCAGACAAAATGCCAATGAGACTGAAAACTGGGCCTACGGCTCATTGCATTGGTTGGTCACCAGTTTCCAGTCTGTGAGTTAATGTTACTCTCTGGGTTGATGTTTAAATATAGCAGTCATTTTTATGGCTGGAGCAGAAGGGGCCACCATAATTCATCATCTTCTTGCTCACCTGCTCTTCCTCTTATCTCTGAGTTCAATTCTCGCAGTATCACTGTCACTTTGCAGAAGGACCAAAGGGATGCCAACAGAGCTCATTGCCAAGCCTGGCACCAGAATGTGAATCCTTCCTTAGTTTCTTCCAATTGATCTGTTTCTCCACCTGCCCCCCTTACCACCTTTGCTTACCTTTGGCACTAAAATATTAAAGAATTGTACTCTGTGGGTCCCCCATTAATACAGGCAAAATCCTTCCAAGTGGTTTTCCTCTTTCTCTGTAAACTGCATCCCTTGTACTGGTGGTTTCCACTCTGTGGTCTGGTCGGGAAGGGTTTGCCTGGTGTATGTGAATCCTCATTGCACACCAGTGTGGTCTGTAGACAAAACGAAGCTCTCATGGATTTGTGCCATTGCTTTCCAGATATATGAGAGCGGCATAAACACTCATTTGAAAATGTTACTGAATTCATAGAAGCTTTTTTGATCATTGCATATAATTATAATTCACAGATATTAATCCTGAAATTCCTGTGTTGGTAAAAATTTCTCAAAATGTTTCCATGTTAAAAAGCAGTGCTTATACTAGCTACTGCAGCCAAAATTAGTTTTTCAAAATACAAACCTGATTTTGTTATCCTCGTTTCCTGGGGAGTCAAGAGAAGATTTTTAAAATCCACAATCCTTACATAATGCTGTGCTGTGAAGTATCCCAGTCACAACTCTTTACAGTCTGTTCTCTGCCTATATAGCTATCTTCATTTTGGGGTCATTTTCTGCGAAACTATTTTTGTAGTTGCCAGATAGCATAGAGATAAAGAGCATAATTTTGTACATTACATACCAAGTACTAATTTATCTTCTTACTGGGAGTTTGTACCTTTTGACCACCTTTAGCCAATTTATGGTGACTGCAGTTAACCATTGCTGTATGGTGTATTTGAAAGGTGCTAAGAGAGTAGATCCTCTCATCAAAAGGAAAAAAGGGGAAAAAGGTGTTTTTTGTTTGTTTGTTTGTTTTTTTGTAACTGTATGAGGACATGGATGTTAGCTAAGCTTCTTGTGGTAATATTTTATTTGTATGTCAAATAAATATTTGTATGTCAAGACATGCAGTACCCCTTAAATGCATACAGAGCTGTATGTCAACTATAACTCAATACAAATGAACAAAAAGGGGAGGGAGGGGAAGAGCACAGTTTGGAATCAAATCATTGTTTAAGTCCTGGCTCTGCTACTTAACTTCCTGTGGGCCTCAGTTTCCTTCTCTGGACCTCCCCTGCAGGTTGTGCCGGTTAAATGAGTTGCTGCCTGTAAAGGAGTCAGTGCTCCCTAGTCATTGCCTGTTTCCCCACACACAGGATACTGTTTTCTCAGCTCCAGATTGTGGTGCATGGACTACTCCTTATTTCTTACAGACCTAATCCCCATTACTCCTCTTTTTCATTCCTCCATCTTTGGGCTAGAATCAACCTTTATTCGATGCCTTTTCTGAACCACTAAACCTCCACCCGCATCATTCCTTCCTCTCCTCACTGCTTGTGTTGATCTTTCTTTCTGCACTGTTGATGTAATTCCATCCATTTTTCCATATTCGACGGTGAACAGTATCTTATCTTTTGCTCGAGGATTTGGCATGGTGCCTGATAAATATGAAAGTGTAATCTTAAGGTTGTAGCTTTCACAAAATTCAAAAATAGGGTTTAAGGACCAGCGCCATCAGATAATTGCTATAATGGAAGTCTGTACAATGTGTAGTGATGGCATTTAGGAGCAGCCTGAGTCTGCCTGGAGAGTCAGGCAGGCTCACAGAGGAGGCAGCATTTGAGTTGAGGCTGGAGTGGGGCTAACACATTTGCCCACTGGGCTGGGACATCATGGTTTCATAACTAGTGAGATCTCGTAGTTGCATTTATCACAAATTCAAGAAATTGCTGAGAGTTGTTTTATTTTTACTTTGGTAATGTCCCCATGCAGTGAAATGCACAGATTTTAAGTGTGCAGCTGCGGGAGTTTTGTCAAATGTATATACCCGTATAACCAGCATCCAAATCAAGACGTAGAACATTTTTTTATCACTCAGGAAAGTTCCTTTCCAGAAGGACACATCAACCGGCACCTTTCCTATAGGCAACTGCTGTTCTGATTTCTAGCATCGTAGATTTCTCAGGGTAGTTTTGCACAACCGTTAAATGTCTCGATATCAATTTGTTCCTGTTTTTCTTTATGCCACATATTCTCATTTCTTGAACCCATCTTTATTTGGCAAATAAGAAAGCATTCTAGGACAGGACAGATGGTAGGAGATGAGGGAGTTCACCAAATCCTCTTGGAAGGAACTGATTCACACAAATAGGAACTAGGGTCGGGATGCCGTAAGAATAGCCTGACTCCCGGAAGTGTAAACCGATAAGTCAAGGTATTTCCTGAGGAACTAGGAGGATTCCAGCACAGTGTCAGTCATTCTGGAACCTTCCAAAGTACTGGTGTACTGAAAGCTAAAAATGGACTTCTTTTAAAGTATAGGATATTACAAAGAACTTGTACCTTGAATAAAACAGAATGGTCTTGAACCAGTTAGAAAAATGAACTAAGTGGGCCAAAGAGCAGGAATGATTTTCTGGTCCTTGATATACATCACCAAGTTACCATCTGAAAGCTTTGTTGCAAAACCATGAACAGGATGAGGGACCTACCTTCCCCATATTCTGACCAGAATTGAAAAATTGTCATTTGCATTTTCCCTCTAAATAAATAGATGATAGATGCATGATCTTCTATTTTTTTCTCACATCACTAATGACGTGAAGCATTTATCTAAGAGATGACTCATTGGGTTTCTTCCAGCGAGAAAGGATGACGATGAAACAAGAAAGGTGCTGTCCCCTCTGAATAAGGTCACAAAGGGGTCAGAGGGTTCCTCTTGGTGAGGCAAGTCTCCAAGATCATGGGCAGAGGAGGGCCATTGAGGAAGTGCCTCCTGAGTTGTTTTCCTTTTGTGTTGTTCGGAGATAGACTTTGGGAATTCTCAACATAATTGTGAGTTGAAGAATTGCACAATTGGACGTTTCAAGGAAGTGAAGCACCATGATGTTTCTTCTGCCATTTGTATAGCCCAGAAATTCTTACAGCTTCCCCTAGGCTGAGAGGAATAATGCTGAGTGTGTGGCAGGGAGTGTGTGCCAATTTATTCAATCCGTTTGGTTCCTGGTCTTCCACACAGTGCTCTAGTGCCATCTTTCTCTGGATGCCAAGAGTGCTTTGGCTAGTAAGTGACTGCTACTGAGACTAACTGGTTCCTTTTACCTCCCGCTTCTTTTTTAAACTGCTTCTCGACATACCATCATTTGAGTTACAGAAAAGCACTAATTTTGTGCATGTTAGTTAAGAAAAACAAAGCAACACCAGCAAATTTGCCTAACTCGTTCAGTTCGGAGGACATAGACTTTGTAGGGTGAACTCTTTCATCTGTTATCATCTGCAGACTGAGTTGTCTGTTGTTCTTCGGTCCTACAGTCCCTGACAGAAAGTTCTCAAATACTTGTTGAAGGAATGAATGTTTTGTGTCCAGTCAACATGGTTGGCATATTTAATTGATGTTTGCAGGTCGCCTGAAGCCTGTTAACTGTCACAAATGTATTTGTGCCTGAGGAAATGATAAATTATGCGTGCCTGTGCTTACTCTTTAGTTCTTGAAGGTAATTATTGGGTGTGTTTCTCTAAAAACACTTTTGATGTACCCCAAGCTCTTAATAAGGATAATAGCTGTCATATATGCACAACTCTGAGAACAGAGACTTCATGCACTCAGTCTGCCACTTTGCTCTAAGGAGATGGGCGTTAGCAAGTTCTACAGATGGATCCCAACACAGCCCCATCAACAGCCTTTCCCGATCGTGAACTCCTCCCTGATGGGGTGCTTGAAGACTGGTTCTAATTCCCGGGTACAGGATGCTTGAGTGAATTTAGATGATGACGAACAGGATGAGACATTATGTCTGTCTTTAAGTACAGTGGGGATTTTCATCAGAAGAGAGGTTAGAAAAATTTTGTGTGGGTTTAAAGGCAGAACTGGTAATAATTGGTGACAGTGAGACTTTCGCTCAAGTCTTCTGAGGACCCTTCTATAAACAAGAGCTGTCCTACACCAGAGTAGGCTGATGTGAATAGTGAGATACCCACTAGTGAAGGTTTTACAAGAGAAGGTGCATAACTGACATTGAAAGCAACTGGTATTTTTTCCCACCATGTGTGGGACGTGTGGCAAGGGCATTATACCTGCATACCTTTATAATGAAGGACTATTGTTATGCCAGGGTGTTTTTTGTTTTTTCTTTTATTTCTTTTTTTTTTTTCCCAGATGCGGAAAAAGGGGTGGGAGGTAAAATAATTTGCTCAAGGAAACACTAGAACTAGTAAGTGGTAGTTGGGGATTTGAACCCACTCAATTTGACTCCAGCCTTACCTCTTAATCACTATACTGCCTGACTGAGTGACACTGGTCAGTAAATTGTGGTAAAGTGTTTATAAATCAGGAAGAGAATGGGCTCTCAGTCTCTATTCCTTCTCAAGCTGTAAGATGCACTCTTTCCGTTTATAACTAGTCCTGCGTGTACCATTACAGCTTCTATCTTGTGATGTGAGTGCCTAGAAGCAGATGATGATCAATTATTATATAAGCTACAGAATTGCTATAAGCACCTTTAGCAATGGCAGACCTTAGATTCATAGGTTATGGTGTATCTGAGCGAATGGATTAGTGCTCAATAGACCATTTGAAGTGTTACAAAAGGGAAGCATTTTTATATGGTGACATTGAGTTATATTTTAAGCTAGAGTAGGAGATAAATGATAGCTAACTAGTCTATTCTATAAATCAATTTACAAAAGTATCAGTATCTTCTCTTATATGACCTAGTAGTCCATGACTTACCCAAAATTCTAGACTGTTATTGTACAAGTGTTTTTGAAATACATGTCACATTTTTGGTGATACTTTGTACTTGGTGTTTTAGATATGTAAGTACTGAAGCAAAGACCATAATTAAAGATTTTGCCTTCTTGACTACATTGAAATTTGACCTAGTTGTCATGAGGTACCTGAATTATTTTGTAACACCACCATTTCACAGTACTCGAAGGGCAGGTATTGCTGACCTCATTATAAACTTTGATTCTGGAATTCTTTCTTATTAGGGTTTAAAGTCATTCTACCTGAGAAGAGAGAAAATAAGCGAACATTTTACTTTTACTTCTTGAGTGGTGTGCAATCAATTTGCAATGTACACTATTGTCCAAAGAAAATATTGTCCATCTACCAACAGCATCAGGCACAATTGGTCACACCTTCCTTCTTGAACCATTTCCTTCCATTACTCTGGATTTTTCTTCTATTTTATTCAGTGTTTCTGATTTTACTTTGCTGAATCCTCCCAATTATTTCGATCATAAATATTACAGTGTTCTTAGGCTCATCTTTCCATTTCTTTTCTTTGTCTACAACTTCTTCTTAGTAGATATTATCAAATTCATAGCTTTATATACCTTGTATGTGCTGATGACCTCCACATTTATATTCCTGGTCCTGACAATATTTCTAACCTGTACATCTATCTGTATACCTATACCTGTATTTATACCTCTACTATGTCTGTCTACACTCAAGATTTCCAACCACTGGTCAAATAGGCACATCACAGTTCAAAATAATTATTAGTTCCTCCCCCGCCATGCCATCTACCTACTCATTCCCCTAATGTTTCCCACTTAGTAAATGGCACCACTGTTCATCCGCTTTCTCAGGTCCCCAACTTTGAAATCATTATTTTTATCACACCCCATATCCGCCAAGAAATCCAGTGGGCTATATCTTCAACTATATCCAGAATCTGACCAGTTCTCACCATATCCGCTATCACCTACCTGTTTCCAAAGAAACAACCAGATTCCTGTTTAAAAATGTGATCCAGAGGTTATATATCCAACTTGCCTTCTCTTCCCCCCATAATGGCTGCTCATGATAGTTAGAATAAACTGAATTTTTAAACCATGGTCCATAGGGTGCCACATGACCTTTTCCCTGTTTGCCTATCTCATCGCTGCTCCTATTCTTTGCCTTGCTTAGCATGCTCCGGTCAGACTGGCTTCCTCCTGTTCCTTGAATGCACATAGAAGGTTTTTGTTTTAGAGCCTGTGTGTTGCTGTTCCTTCTGCATGAATCTGTGTCCCTCACTTATTCATGTCTCAGCTTAACTGATACCTCCTCATCCCCCACTCGCTACAAAATAACTGTCCTTGTCACTCCATACTCTTCTATTTCATAGCACTTGTCATCCTTTGCTTTTGTATGATGTATATTTTTTTTGTTTGGCTGTTACCCCCACTAGAAGATAAGTGCCTAGGTGCTAGGGCTTCATTTGTTTCCCAGCCTGGACTAGTGCCAGCTACTTAGTAGGCCCTTAGTATATGTCCGTTGGATAAATAAATGGATAAATGAACAAATGTCTTTTAAGTCTTGATACTTGAAATCTTTTTACCCCTGTGATATGACTGACTTTCTGGCTATGCTTCATTCAACAAGACAAGTGGTTTTATTACATTAGGCTTCTTTTTTTTTCTTTTTCCAGTGCAGTTCTAGATTGAGCAAATTTAAAGCATGTTTCTTAAAAACGCATGTTTAAAGCATGAGAAATGGACTTTGTTCATCCAATTGTAAAGATGCCCAGAGGTAAACAAATATCATGAGAAAATGAAACGTCCCCGAAAATTGGAAAAGGAGTCTCCTTAGCTGAATGTCCTGCACTGGGACAAGACATTGCAATTAAACTTTGGGAGATTAATCATAAAAAGAGCTCACAGCTCACTGATTACTGAGCTCCAGCTTGAGTATGGGCTGTACCCAGGGGCTAATTGGAGACAGAGAAGCAAGCAGGAAATAGTTTTACCTTGTTTAGAAATAAAATAAAATCATTTAAAATTTGACAACAAGAGCATTTCCTCCATTGCCCCAACTCAAACCTCAGAGGCCTACCACACGCTCTCAAAGTGCTGCATTTTATACCAGATTTTCCAGGAATCATTCTGAAATGGCGTAAAACTGAGGAGTAGAGGCTATCGAAAGAGGCTTGTTCAGAACTGAGGGGAAAATGGAAGACAAACCCCTGTCTGTTTTCATTCAAAACGACTTTGTTAACTTTCTCCTTTTTACAACGATTCCTCCTAGCTGTCATATGAAATAAGTGATACTGTTCTTTTTATAAATATATGTATTTTCTACAGATGAAAAGAGAGTGACTCAGGGAAGGTAAGTTTCTTTCCTACCACCGCACAGCCGATACTGATAGAAGAACTATTATTTGAAGTTAAATTTTTCTAACAGAAAAACTCAAGCCCTCAAGCACTTCATTCGCCTTCCTGTTATTCTTTCCCTCTTTTATGGTTCTGCCTGATGTCTGGGCACACGCACACCCTGTTATGCTGGTCGCTAGTCCATGTGCCTGCCTCTGTTTCTTTTGTTTTTCTTCTTTCAAAGTCGGGGCTAAGTTAAAAAGCAGAGGAAAATGCTCAGACTTGATATAAAATGTAGTGTAAATTCCCAATAAGATATGAATACCTTCCTGCTGTTGGGATGTGATGAGCTTAGAGCAGGGGTGTCCAAACTGCGGCCCGCTGGCCAACTGCGGCCCACAATCCATTGTTAATTGGCCCGCAGCAAATTCCAGAAATATATTTAGTTTACTTAAATAAACCAGGTGAGGCAATACGTACTTCACCTCGAGTGAATGGCCCAGCTGTTTGTGTATTTTACCGCATATGACCCTTGGTAAAAAACGTTGAAAAAAGTTTGGACACCCCTGGCTTAGAGGCAAAGTGTGTGTGTGTGTGTGTGTGTGTGTGTGTGTGTGTGATGAGGGAGGGAACTTCCTATGGTGGCTCCTTCTGGGGTGTGTGTCGATGGATGGGGAGGGGATAGTTGCAGGGCAGCATGGGAGAAAACGACAAGTTGAACAGCCCATCTGCAGGAAGTTTGAGGATGGGAAAAGCATGTGGAAACTATTAGAGATCCTTCTTGAGCTGGAGCAGAAAAACGATGGGTGGAAAGTAATGTGGAGGGCACCTGAGTTGGTTAGCGGTGGTACTAGCATGAACAAGGGTCCGTTGGAGTGTCCTCTTGGCAGGACCATGAAGCTAGAAGTCTGCTTAGTGTGGAAGGTACTGAGAATTATAAGACAAAATTGTAGATAAAGACTTGATTTTATTTTTCTCTAAATGACATATCAGCTGATGTTGGAGCCCATGGGACAGAGCGGGTCAGTGGAGGGGTAAGACTGTGTCACACAGAGAGAGGAACAAGGACTAAACCTTGGGAAATGTCTTCTGTTAAGAGGACAGGAAGAGAAAAGGAAATCCTAAGGAAAGGAAATCGTAGGAAATCCTACGGCTCCTAAGGAAAGTCCTGGTCAGAAAGCTAAGCAGAAAACTAGAAAGTGTTAGGGATCCTTAACGGAAGCCTTGGTTCCGAGAGAGAGAGAGAGAGAGAGAGAGAGAGAGAGAGAGAGAGAGAGGGAGGGAGGGAGGGAGGGAGGGAGGGAGGGAGGGAGGGAGGGAGGGAGGGAGGGAGGGAGGGAGGGAGGGGAAGAGAGAGAGAGAGAGAGAGAGAGAGAGAGAGAGAGAGAGAGAGGAAGAGGATTATCAACAGTGTTCAAGACTAGAAGAAGTGATCAAGGGAAAAGAAAATGGGGACGAGGCTATTGAATTTGGTGAGAGAGCAGCCTTTCACTTGTTGAAAGTGAAAAAGTGAAAAGTGAAGTGCAGCTTTGGAGTGTTCGTATGAGAGCCAAACCAAGCTTCAGAAAATCCTTCTGGAAAGTGTGTAGTGACAGATGAACCACGAGAGAAGAGGTAGAAGAGTTACCAATAAATCAATATTTTCTTCATTTAGGTTAACAAAACCATTCCCTGTCCTCAGCCAAATTATTAGATACATTAGAGGCACAAATCCTTCATATTTAAGGCAAGTATGCTTTGGGACAAGAGGTCTGAAGGAATCATTGTGGTCTGTTATATAAAGTAGTAAAGTTGAATCCCACTACTATATTTTAGAAATCTGTGACCTTAATGTGCTAAAGATCATCTGGAAGTCACTCTAATCTTCTGAATTTTTTTCCTTTTTTTCTAAACCGGGAAAGTGTCTCTCCTGGTCCTAGGGTTTTTAGCTGATAATCATTTGAAGATATTTTGTTTTTAATGTCTACAATAAATATTAAATACTTAGAATAAATGTATCTTAGTTTGATTTAGTAACTCTGTGAAGTTTAAAGTCATATTAATTTGGAAACAGATGGTAATAAGAAAGGAAATGAAACATTTCTAACTTTTAAATATAGATACACAGTTGCCGTGAAAGTGTACTTTTCCGGCACATTGTGTCTTTGTTTCTTTGTAGCGTTCTAACATGGTGTAGTGGAAAGAGTGGCAGGGTTTTGGGGAATACTGCCTAGGAACATGGCAAATCTCCGAGTTAAAATGTGTGACCATGCAGCCGCATCTGTAAGCCTAAATTCCTACAACTAGACAATGAAGATTGCTAAATGGTGATAGGTGTAAAAAGACAAGAATGTGGAATATATTTAGGTACTCAACAAATGGTAAGTGCCATTATTATTGTTATTATTATTTACTTAAATTTTTATATAATTAGAAAATGGATTATTACACGATAACTTTTTTGTCTTTCCTAGAATGGCTGATTTTTAAGGTTTTGTGTGTATATGTGTTTGTGAGTGTGTGTGAATCCCACAATGCAGTTAGATAACTTACTGTTTATTCTAACTCTGATTTATGAATATTGGTTTTTAGTTAAGTCCTTTCTATGTTGTTCTTAAGCTGTGATAAAAATCCTTTCACCTGTGAGAAACTGACGTTGGCATGAACAAGTGTCTTAAGAGTAATGAGTTCTGTTTCTTGATGGTACTTCTGTCATCTTCTCTCTAGGACTCCTCATGCTCGTTTTAGCACCGCTTTGCTTTTGATGCTTTCCTGTCAATGGACTTAGAATGTAATCTAAGTCAACTTGCCGAGACCATTTAAGCTGAAGAAAAAAAATTCCGTATTTTTTGCCGTATGTTCTTGTACTCACTGCTCCCTTCCGTTTAGCTATTATCTATTGAAGGTTCACATTAGCGAGTAGGATGAGTAGATTCAATGCATTACGTTTCTTCTCTTCATTACACAAACAAAAAAAACCTTTTTGAAGTCTCAATATATTGCTGTTATCTCAATTATTCTTTGTTCTTTATGCATCTTTCTTTATCCTTTAAGTTACTTTTCTTGTTTTGTGTGCGTATCTTTGAGTCATCTTTTTAATTTAGTCCTTCTGCTGTGTTCAATTTGGAAGAGACAATTGTAAGATCTTTCCAAGAAGGATATTTTACGATGTCTCACTAAACATGAGCCTAATGAGCTATTTTAGAAAAGAGAAGCTTCTATAGTTTCCATGAAGAAGAGACATGCATTTTTAGGTATTTTATTCAAAGGATAAAGTTTATACAACTGTCTGTTTTAAGCCAATTTGCAAACATTTTGAGACTTGGAAAATGCTTGTAAGTCTTTAAAGGTATAACTTGCCAAATAGCTGATACTTTTGAAATTTGGCCTTAGTTCTGGTAAAAGAATGTGGTTGACAGCCACACTGCAATTTACAGTAATCCTTTTTTGTGTAAGGAAATGAATCTACTTTGCTTAATAAATTCCAGATGAGTTTCTGGCTCCTTGATTATTACCAAGTCATTTAAAATTCAGGTTTCATTATTCATTTTAGTTACAGCAACCCTCCTTATGTTTGTAATGGCCAATGTGACGTTAAAATTCTTTGCAAAACTACAACACTCTGGGAAAAATTGCATTTTGGGTTGGGTCATTTTGGGGCCCAAGCTTATGATGTGGCCAGTGCCTCAGCACTTGGCATGATGTGGGACCAAAAGTGTCAGTCATCTCTGCTTGTGGGAAGTCCAGGATGGAAGGAGACCAGTTTGAATACCCGTCAGGAAGTTCGGCTGGTGCCATGAAGGAGAACTTTTCATTGGTCTACTTACTTTTCATTGGTCACCCTTATCATCAAGACAATCTGGAAAATGTTTTTCCTGAACACATCACTGCTTCCAAGACTACTGGGGTTCCATTACTGAGAAGGAAAATGCTGACCACGTTGGGTTGACAGTGAAGTTTCTGCTACACTTATTTTTCTTATCATTCCTTTCTCATAGCATTTTTCCTTTGTTGTGATTGCAATCTAGTGTCTTAGCTCACTGAGGATATTATAGGTTTTTTTTTTCTTGTTCTCTGCATTGTCTCTGTTTCTTACAAGTTCTCTTTCTGTTTTTTTTTCTTTTCTTCCCCCCCTCCCCGCTTTTGGCTTTGATCTCTTTTAAGTTGAAAGCTTCTTTTAAACCTCTAATAATCCTTGTCCAACTGTTCTCTATATTTCTACCAATCTCTGTATCCAGCCATCTTCCTCACTACCCCTCTCCTACTAGAAGGACGTGTAGCCTCTAGACTCTGGGTCTTTTTTGAGGGACACTTGCCTGCTTTGCTTCTGAAGTATCCCTTTGCATGTTCCGAGATTGAAATTTCCCTCATTCTGCTCACTCAGTTACCACTCCTCCATTTACTTTTCTTTTTTCTTTTTTATTAGTTTCAGGTGTACAAAGCAATGTAATAGACATTTCACCCCTCACAAAGTGATAACCTCCTCCCCCAATCCACTACCCCTCTGACATCATATATAGCTGTTACATTTCCACTGATTATTCCCTGTGCTGTACTCCACATCCTGTGACTATATACCATATTTCCCCAAAAATAAGACGTAGCTGGACCATCAGTTTTAATGTGTACTTTGGAGCAAAAATTAATATAAGACTCAGTCTTATTTTAAAATAATATAAGACTGGGACTTATATAATATACTATAACATCAGACTGGGTCTTACATTAATATTTGCTCCAAAAGATGCATTAGAGCTGATGGTCCAGCTACGTCTTTTTTCGGGGAAACACGGTATATTAAATTATAGTTGACATACAATATTATTCAGCTTCAGCTTCAGGTTGCAGTGCAGTGGTCAAGCATCTACACTTCATGGATGGTGTAGATGTTAATCCATTTACTTTCCATCTTCCAAAGTTTGTTCATGTTTTCTACTACTGTTGTGTCTTTTCTGGTTGCCTTTGTCCTTATGGGTTAAAGCCTCAAATTTCTATGCTGTCATTTTGGTGGGGTTTTGGAAGGATGTGTGTGTGTGTGTGTGTGTGTGTGTGTATGATGTACATCATAGAATAAAATAATAGAAAAAATCATGGATTGAATGAGGGCTGCAATTATTGGCGAGGTATAATTTCACACAAGTAAAATAAATGTCACCTTATTTAAATTACAAAAAATCCTGCCTTATTGTAAAATTGAATTGAGAGGACTCATACGTATCTTAAATCCACGTACTATAGTGACGTAAATTTTAAATCATCAATAAAGGGATGGTAACTATTGGACAAGTGGAAAATGAGCATAAGAAAAATAAACTAAAGCTTAGATAAGGTACTATTTCTGCTACATGGTGTCATGTCTGTGCTGGTTCATAAACAGTCTTTCTAGCTGTCGTTTCAGAGACCGAACCATGACCTCATCCATGCTTTTCACAGCCTTGCTTTTATACACGCTCTTTGATTCACTCGAAGGGCAGAATATGGGGGGAACTTGTCCCTTCATGGAAAAAACAAAAGGAAGTTACCGTATGTTGAGTACCTACGTTCTAGTCACTTCAAACAGCTGCCTTCTGCAGATAAGAAAACGGAAGATCAGATAGCCTAAGTAACCTGCCCAAGGAAAAGCGAGCCATGCACTCCGGTCCTGGCTTCAGGCCTGGTGTCCTTTCCGTGCCATCACATTGCTTCCGATGACACTCCTTTCTGTGTTTCCCTAACCTCGAACACCACTTCTGTGGCACTTCACTTGTAATCGGTTGTCCATCTTTGCTGCCAGCTTCTTGTTCTTGTTCTTTTCATTACCTAATGAAGATATAAGATTTATTACTTTGTGTTTGTATAAGATGTACACCATAATGATTTGTTATATGTATAGATTGTAAAGTGATTACCACAATAAGTTTAGTTAACATCCATAAATCTCATAGAGTTGCATGTTGTTTTCCTTCTGATGAGGACTTGAAGATCTTCTCTCTCAATGACTTTCAAATATAAAATAGAGTGTTGCTAACTGTTGTCACCACGCTGTGCATTATGCCACAAGCTTCTTGAGGGGAGTTGCCAAGCCACCCAGGACCAAACACAGTGTCTTCAGCCTTGATGATGGCTCAGTAGAAACATTGTTGAACGAATTCAGTGCTTTGCATGTCATATGGGCACTGTAAATTCTTAATGAATGAGAAATGAGAGTGGCTTTGACCTGTAGCTTCTGGAAAGAAGAAATGTTGAGTAAGAGAAGGAAAGCCATCAGTACAACTGGAAGCAGTCTGTAATGGCCTCTGATATTTTGTAGTTAAAGGGGGTATATTTCACGTCTCTGGTGGTGGAGCCCAATAAATCATTTTCTGTTGTTCTAATGAATTTAGACCGCTGATTCTCGGGCATTAATCAAAAGGTAATTCACAACTTGACATTAGAAGTATTAGAGGCATTTATGTGTTACTCAAATATAAAATAGGTAAGATTGCACTAATCAATCATGACCTAAAGTTAGTGAATAATTAAACTTCATTGTGTGCTTTCCTCTCTTTGCAACCATTAGTAGACCTCTCCATGGCAAATGTTGTGAAATCATAAGACAACATTGAATCTAGTTTTCTTAACATATAAAAAATGTACCTTTCTCATTGTAATCATTACGATCCTCTCCTCTACTCTTCCTCCAAATAAGAAATTTGGAATATGTATATCAATATTCTAGCAGGAAATCAACCATAATTCACATTATTCAAATGAAGAGACTTTCAAGAAGGAAAGCTCTTACAAATGTAGGAAGAGGGAAGGAATCTAACAAGGGATATTAAGGCCCAGAAGGTAGCAACAGTGGAAGGGCATCTTCCTGAGTGGCTGAGAAGGTTGGAGAAAGAAGTACTTTTGCTGAAAACCAGAAAACCAAATCTGGGCCATTGGGGAGGACAGACAGATGGGAGTTTTAGTTGTGAAGGTTATTGAGAAGCAGTGGGGAAAAATTAGTGAAAAAATATCCTGATCCTTATGTTATTATTATTACATTTTTTACTTCCATCTAATACATCCCAATGGTCAAATCCAGTCAGAGGCCAATTGACTAAATAACCAAGATGGTGAAATCCTCAGAGGGCACCTCCTGTGGTACAGGAAGGGAGTAAAATCACTTCTGGGGGAAGCTAGAGAATAGACTGGGGTCAGGGGCAAGCAAAGGAACTAACAGGCATAGAATACATTTATTCCTCATTGTCTCTTCCCCTGCAGCCCGACTTTAGGTCTGGACTGAGAATTTTCCTTGCAGGATTTTATTCTTAGGGTGATTATTTAATATTATATGTCTCAGTGTCACTACTCAGGCTCTTGGTCTACCATTGTTTCATCCCTTCATCTTTTATCTCAAAATCTCTGATACATGCTTAGTTTATACTTATTTCTCAGATAGTTCCCTTAGATCCTATTTTGGTTCAAGTTTCTGAATCTTTGCATATCTGGATATACCTATTACCTAAATGAGGTGTGATCACAAAATACGGTGAACTGTTTAAATTCTAAAAAATAGTTACAATAAAAGATACATTGCCATTAATTCCCTTCAAAATCCTCCGCCTCCCTTTGAACACACTTATCTCATCATTCTTGCCACTTTCTGAAGCGGTTCTGGAAGTTCTTTTTTGTGAGTGTCTTTAGTTGTGCTGTCGTGGCTGCCTCAATGTCCTGAATCGATTCAAAATGTCTACCTTTCATGGTTATTCTGACTTTGGGGAAGAACCTGAAGTTGCACGGTGCCAGATCTGGTGAATAAGGTGGATGAGGACACACCGTATGTTTTTGTTTGACAGAAATTGCCGTACCAGAAGTGAAGGGTGACACAAAGCATTGTCATGATGGAGGATGAAGTAAAAACATGCATGAAAGAGGACTTCCAGAACGGCTTCAGAAAGTGGCAAGAACAATGGGATACGTGTAATCAAAGCGAGGGGGAGTATTTTGAGGGGGATTAATGGCAATGTGTCTTTTACTGTAACACATTTATTTTTAGTTTAAACATTCACCGTATTTTTTTTTTATCACACCTCGTAGATGAATAATTGCTTGTCTGGGTGTAGACGTTTTAGATTGCAGACTTTGTCCCTCTGAAATGTGTAGAGTCGTCCGCAATCTTCTCGTTTCTAGTGCTGTAAATCAGAAGTCCGTTGTAACTTCTTCTCTGGAAGCGTGTTATATTTGTTTCTTGTGATATTTTTCTTTATCAGAGTATTTCAGATTTTATCTGACTCAGTGAAAGTTTATTCTATTTGTTTATCACGCACATCTTTTTGCAACTCCTTTTTGTGTGTGTATAGGTCTCCCACAACTCTCCCCAAAGTCTTTTCATAATTTCTCTTGGTAGATGTGCCCTGTGGTTGCTATTTCTTTGAGACCTCTGCTCTTGGTAACGCTAATGCTTCAGTTCATCGGCTAATTACAAACACACACACACACACACACACACACACACACACACACTCATGTATATATATTTTTGGTTGCAAAACGAGGGTTTTGTTTTTATATTGACTTGAATTTCCTGAAGTGCTTGTTTTTTTTTTTTTTTTTCTCTTCTTACCTGAGTCTTCCACTAGCTCTATTTCATTAGGACTTGGAAGGATTTTTCTTGTTTGTTCCTCCTTTGGCGGCTGGACCCCCATAGGTATGTGATGACTTTGCCTCATCTCATTGCAGCTCAGGTTGAGCTTCGAAGCTTCACTGTGTGAGGGAGACTCAGTAGATCCTGTCCACATGGTGGGCAGTGAATCTGCCGGTGGGTTCTTGTTCTATCTTGAGACACCAGCAGGTAACGTCTCTGCTCCTACCGGTAGGTGTCTTTATGATCTTTTACCCTTTTGTGGAGGGGACACATGCTACCTGCTCTCATCCTGGAGGTCATGGAAACTGGCTTCAGGTGTGTCTGTGGGTCCAGAGGAGGTGAATGGCTTGAATTTGAAGTTGGGGCAGGAAAAAAGACTGCATTTAATACACTATCACCTCTAGTATGTTTACAAATATTTTAGGCTCTGTGTCGATGTGCTATTAATATTTATCATGTGTTTGACCGTCTATCCAGAAATTTAGAGTGGTTATTCATCTTTGAATCATGTTTAAAAGGTTTTCTTTAATTTTAGCATATTTTAATGCATGAAGATGTTTTTACATTTCAAACCTGGACTCTAACATTTTCTCTTAAATTATGACTTTGGAAAAAATGCCAGCATATTTTGCATTCTAAGGGGTTGTCATAGTTATGCTTTCTGAGATGTCATGTTTAGCCTGTGGTTAACAGACTATAGAACGTTTATAGTTGGAGTCAGTGGAGAGAGATCCCAGCCGACAAGTTTCATGTGGTTGTAAAACGTGGCTCTTGGAAAGGTTATATCAATTTTGTTGCCTATGAAAGAGCTTATTTGAGGATCGGCACACTGGCAGCCTCTCTGAGTGAGGACCTGCCCCGTAAAGAAGATTAGACTTCAGGATCCTTCTTTTTCCTTCCTTTCTTGAATCAACAGTTCAAGGATGAGCCGGACATCCCTCTTTACTATTACACTGCTCTGTGTGAATATTGGACCAAAAAGATAATCTTAACTTTTCTGGAGTATTGGTTCTCAACTGGGGGTGATTTTGTCCCCAGGTGACATTTGGGAATGTCTAGAGACATTTTTATTGTTACAGTTGGAGTGGGGGTGCTCCTGACCTAGTGCATAGAGCTCATGCTGCAAACCATCATATAATATACAGGTCAGGTCTCCTGCCAAAGCTTTCTGTGGCTCAAAGGCCAATAGTACGGAGGTGGAGAAATACTGTTTTTGTGTCTAGACTTTCTCCCCAAATATTTTTTGGCACAATGTATTTTAAAACAGAACTTTATCCATAATTAAAAAACCTATTAAAAAAACTTGAAAGATAAACAAATATACCCTGTTCACAGGTGGAATAAAACATTATAGAGATGCCAATGCTCCCCAAATTGATCTTACTTATCAGGTTATATCTAGGAACTTCATAGTTTTGCTGCTGTTTTGAGTGGTATCTTATTCAATTATATCTTCTAAGTGGTTAGCATAGAAAAATGTTACTGAGAAGTTTTTCTTGAATTTGAAAACTCTCTCATTAGTGCTAAGGGTTGATTGGTTTTCTTCTGTAGATAATCAAATCATCTCTAAATAATGACAATTTAATCTTTTTCCTTGCAGTCTCTCATATTTTTTGCTTACTCCATTGGTCAGGTTCTATAGCGTTATGTGGTATCTTTGACTTGTTCCAATCTTAATAGGAATGCCTCAAAGCTTTCTCTTTTCTACTGTTCTACTTTATGCTATACTTTTGGGTATATATTGTTACAAAATCAATTTATGGGCCCTTCTATTCTTGACTTTGAGAATATTTCCATAATCAGATATTGAATTTTATCACATAAATTTTAATCATCTTTTAAAATTATCTGATTTTTCCCCTCTAATCCATTTATGTGGTGAAATATACTGATAGGTGTTCCAATATTAAGCTACCCTTGCTTTCTGGGAAGAAACCCTTGATATTTTTCCAAGATTTTTCTCATTTACATTCTTAGGTGAATTAGCCCTATATTTTTCTTTTTGGGCATTATTTAGAATTGGATCAAGATTTTATTAGTCTCTTAAAAATGAATTGTGCTACTTCCTCTTATTCTGACATGTGTGACGACATTTAAAGATGCGCATATTTCAGGGAAACACTGATTAAAACTCCGTTTCTTGCATTTATTTCGACATTTCATGTGAGTCCAGAAATCTTTCCATCCTATTTAGATTCTCAAATTGTGGCTAATAGTTTATACTATTCTTAAACAACAACAACAACAACAACAACAACAACAACAAAACTTTGTGTATTTATAGGAAAAATACTCACTGAGCATTTACTGCTTTCTAGATAATATAGTTGATGAGGACATGGCAACAAACAAGTATATAAAAGTCTTCAGCCTCATGGAAAGGCTTGCATTTTGGGGGAGAAGATAAAAAAATAAACAAGCTGACATTATATTAGATCTTTGTTATTTGCTCCATTTCAGTCTGTATTTTGCTTATTGTAGTTTATTCTCTCTCTCTCTTTCTCTCCACACTATCCAGAGGTATGTGTGTATTATCAATCATTTCGAAGAACAAATTTTGGTTGTATTTACTCCTTTTTTGGTATGTATTCAGGGAATGGCATTTCCATTTCATTGTTTCTACCCTTCTCTTTAATATCAATCTTCTTATCTTGGCTTCTACTCTTGCTTTTCCCAACTTCTTAAGTGGCTAGCTGATGGGGTGGGAGGCCTGAAGATACTGTGCTGGGACTCACCGCATCTTGCCTCTTCTCTCCTCTCTGGGTCTTTTCTTTACCACTTTTGTTTTCTTCAGATCCCTCTGCTCATCAGTGTGGTTGGGACACCTTGGTCTCAGGAAGCTGTAGAGAAGGCGTGAGTGGAAGAGACCTTTGGTCCTAAATATCACTTTAGTTTGTTATGGTCTCTACTCTTAGAAACCCATTCTCTGGAGTTTTGGAGATTTTATTTCCGAGTCCCCTTCCTGAGTAGTAGAAGAGATGCCTTATTCCTTGTCAGGATTTTCAGGTAGACTTAGCCTATAGCCGGTACTTTGTCAATGGAATTTAGAATGTCAGTAAGGGAGTATGGAGTCCCCATGAGTGGGGTTAATTCAGTGCCACAGACATTTTTGCGAACTTGTATTTTCACATTGAGTCTTCTTACTGTTCACTTTAAATCCCTATTCTAAGAAGTTTTTATTATTCTCTCCAGCATTCATCTTCCTTCTACATATCCTTGTCCTACTTTATTTTTACCTGTAGTGTATATATCCATCTCTTTTAAAAATAGTGATTTTGGGTTAGCTTTGTCTCCCGTTCCAATGTGGAGAACGGGAGACTTGAAAGACCAAGGAACCCTGGTTTTTCATCTTCATGTTTCCCATAGTACTTTGTATACAAAATTACTGAAGTTTTCTGTGCTTTAGTTTTCTTATTGCAAAACGGTAGTAAAACCTGCTTCATGGGGTTTGGAGGATAAGGCAAGGCAAGTAGAAAGCTGTTTTAATTGGAGCAGTGAAGGAATGCAGAAGATGTGAACATCAGAAGTAAGGAGAGGCACCAAATTCCAGAAAGGTAATGAAGACACTGGGAGTGCACAAAGGAATGAACAGTGATGAGTAACCAGACACGACTTCCAACCACTGCCACCTGTTTCTAGTTTCTTGTCCTCTTGCTGGAGGCATACCGGAGGTGTGAGAAATGTCCTTGTGCCCTTACTGTCCCATTCGGAGTGTGTCTGCCCTGGAAGCAGGTGTTCCCTGTCTCCTCCTATGCTGCAGCTTTAATTTTATTTGTATTTTAACAACTGTATTGAGATATGATTTATATCCTGTAAAATCCTGTGCTTTATGCAAGATTCTTAAGCAGCACCCCCACATTCTCCTAATTACATGGGATTACTTTTAAAGTTGAACAGCATTTTTTTTTTAAATGGGTGTGACTTTCTGGTACTAGAAATCATAAATTATCAATGTTTTGTTCTGGTTTACCTGCCCTTTACATTTTCTTTTATTTTTAAAATGCCTTGTTCCTTGCTATTTTAATATTTAGTGGAAAGTGACACAGTTGAACTGAATGGCTACTCCTGACCGTGAGTCACCCTTAATCATGTGTTAAACTAAATTTTTTAATGGTCCAAAGGTTCTTCTGTGTGGTACTCATGGAATTTTTAGAAACTGATCATTTAACAAAGACTAATTTTCAGCTGTGCTTTTGCTTTCTTATTTATCTTTACATTCTCCAAGTATTAGACCATTTTCATAATTACCCTGTGAAGGCCAGAGAGGAGATAATGATTAACCCTTGAGGAAAGATGTGGATTTAAGTGTCCCAGGTTCACATCTTTCATCCTGATGTTAGTTCTTTGGGGCTTTTAAGTGCTTTCCTGTGTTTTCTCATCTGATCCATTTTGAAGGATCTTCTTTAGGAGTAGCAGATGAAGTTCCCATTTGCCAGATGAGGAAACGGAAGCCCACCTAAGGAACCTCTATACAGCTTCCAAGGGATGGAGCTGAGGGCCTCTGGTTTGAATCCTAATATCATGCGTACAAGTAGATCGAGTATATTTTCATATGGGCTATTCTACTTGTTAATTAAAAGTAAAAGGAAAGTTTTTTTTTAATACTCAATTTTAACCCAGTGAGTATTTGTTGATTTTCTGGTATGGGCCTAGGAGAAAGAAGAAATTATCCTTGTGAAGAAAGCATCTGGCCTCAGGGAGTTAAACCAATTCCTGACTGTTCACAAAGGAAGGGAACGTCTTATTAATTCCCTTTAAATACTTCCCCACCCTCCCCCCCCCCCTTTTGGAAGTTTTCTGACTTTAATGCTGAGAGTTTAAAGGAACACTTGTAGCCTCCTCTGGCTAAATAATGTTTTTAAAATGACCAGTGCTTCGGGTTTTTCATGTGCTTTTGATGCTGACAGTAATGGAGAGGACTTGTTATACGAGTATAAGGGACGATATTGAAGATTACTAATGACCTTTTGAAATGTTCCTCACTATGTGTACAGTTTATTTGATCATAGCCAATGTAATAAATTTGTTTTCATTGCTAAAAAATTTTCTGAGATACCTATATTTTAAATTCAGATTTGTAAAATATTTAGTCATATCTTTTTTTTCAAAGTTCAGGCATAAGTTTCCTTTTTATATTACATGCTTCTTTAATCCAATGTAATTTTAAGTTGTGTTGAATTAAAATTTTGTAGTTTTAATGTTTCAAACTATCAGTTAAGAAATCTGAATTTAAAATAGTGTGTGCAATAATACTAAAGTTACTAAAATAAAGTGCTGATGTGTTTATTTACCTCCCTTGGGTAATGGTTTGGAGGGGCCAGTCCTACCGGTCTTAGCATGGTTGGGGTCAAATGCTAATTGTAAGATGAAATGGGTTTAGACTTACCTTTAATTGTCTTGAAGCTAATCATTTACAAACTGTTATGCTGAAGGACACAGGATAAAGACATGGCATACTGCTGAAAGGAAAAACAACAAAACCAACTGCAACAACGACGAAAATTCTTCTGAGGTGTAATAAAAAATGGGACATAAAATTATTGTACTCCAAATTTAATTATTGCTTGTTTGTTTTTAAGAATCAAAATAGGACTTCTAAATGTTTAAATAAGAACCTTTAAAGTTTCAAAATGTTGTGAAGTATCAGTACTAATGGTGAATACTGTAGTTTTTGGACCTTTTCTGGTCTGTATGTCAAATGTTTAAGACACAAAACACTTCAATACCACTTTTGATAAAATTAGAAAGACATTACATAGTAGGAGTTTTTATATAAGATAAATCAAGTAACTTAATGACTAGGGAACAATTAATATCTTTGTTCCCCGTGTATTCATGTCTAGAACTTAACATTTGCCAAATAAAAAACTTGATTTTCTTTTTACTAACTCTTCATGATACATCTGGAATCCAATAACAAGGTTGATTTTAATTTAGATAACGGCTGGTTCTTGAAAAGATCTTTCTAAATAGCTTTGTAAGGCAACAATAGATATATGTGTTCCTGCTCATAATTTTTTGGGGAAATTTTGTTTCATGGTTGAGGTTGATAGCTGAAGAACATCGTTTTCAATTAGAAAAATAAATTATGTGCCTCATTTTTGTGTAGTTACTATTGTCAACCTAAATAAAGAGGTAAACTGAGGCAAATGCAAGTGACCAGAAATTGAGTTTATTTGGGAGTAGCAAAGGAATCGAAATTTGGGAAATGCATGCTGTAGCTTCAAGTTGCAGGAGAGTCCTTTGGGGCAGTCTGTATACACAGTCAAGGAGTGCAAAGAGGGGGCAGCCCAGCCAGAATCCTAACTGTATGTTCATTGGCTTGAGGATGGGGAGGGTTTGTTGGCAAATGTTCATTGGCCAGGAAGTAGTTTTCAGTCTCCTGTAAGGCAGGCGTTTCCAGGAAATCAGTTTCTCAGTTCTTAAGTTCCATTCTTCTGAGGGCGTATGCATGGCATTCTTCTTTTCATAGCCTCCAGTTCCATTTTTGATTGAAATCCTTTCATACTATGAAAATGTGAAATAATTGATGACTTTCAATTTTTGTTGAATGAGATACACTGATAGAGTAAAATAAGTTTATCTACTTTGAAAATATATATCTATTATTTAGGGTTGATGATTTTCATGACTTTTTTTTTTAAGCTGTTTTCTATCTAGACATTCTTTGATGCTCTCTCCCTTGTGCCAAGATTCTTTTTCCAGTGCTACTTTCTGTGATATTTTCTCTCTGCTCTCCAGTTTTTTCCCTTTATTTTTATATCCCATAAATGGGATTTTGGGATAGAGAAAGGGGAATGTAAAAAGTCTGTCAATGAATTCTTAAATATTATTTTTTAATCCAAAACTTGCCTTGATTTTAATTTTACTACTCAAGTTGGCTAAAAGAACATTGGAAAAAAAGAAAAGTTTTCTAGTCTTTTTAGTTCTGCCTTAATATATTCAAACATTTAGATTGATATGTTACGAGGATTATTTATTTATTGACCTCATAATCCCTATCTTTTACATATTCTGCGCTCACAGTACAAAATCAGTATAAGACAGTATTTCTGGAGCCCACCTGGCAAGGCTTGTTTATATGATCATCCCCAAGGGGCCCTCTGGCTGGTGAAAATGCATGTATTTTCCATTACCTAGTTTAAATTAGCATAATGATACGATGTCAGATATGTGTATATAATAAACTTTTTAAGTATTGTTTGTTTCTGAGGAAATAAAAAGGGCTTCTCAAATTATACTGAATACTTCATAGTAGTTTGAAATCTGCTCTCATGCTTTTATTCTTAGGTGGACTACCCTATTAGATTTTCAGTAATTTCATTAGAAATTTAAAGCTTTCAGAAAATGTTCAAAGGTTTTGATTGAGGTAACTTTTAGAATCAGAGTTCAGAAACAAATCTGTTCTGATACTTTCTTTTTTCTTAAGGCTATGATTTTCTTTCTGTAGTGTAGTTATTGTTCTTATATATCCTGGATATTTGGAAATAGTCATTTAGGTACTTTGTAAACTTTATATGGGGAAAGATCAAATTTACTTTTGGATTGTTATTTTGTAAATTAATAAAATTTTAATCTGAACGGATTAAATTGCTTGTTAGAATTCTAATTTAGAGGCAGTTTGTATCTATATACTTGGCCCACATTTTATATATTCCGTAGCTATTCAGTGTTGGAGGCTAGAAACCAGAAATGAATATAGTAAGGATTTCTACGAGGTGTTGGTAGTTATTTAACTAAAAGTATGTTTTCTATTTAAGATGATATTTTCTGTGTTATGAAGAGTGTTAGAGGATATTTAGAAGAAAACTCATAAAGGATTAAGATTTTTTTCCCCCCAATAATGTTTGGTGTAAGAATGTTCTAATGTGCTTTTAACTGAAATGAAGTTAAAGAAAATGTAAAACGGAAGTTAAAAACTTAAACCTAAAATAGCTTGTTATTGATATAAACCAGGCTTACAACTTACACTGAAATACATTTTAAAAATTGACAATTAATTTGGGAATTGGCTATTACTCTGACTATTTTGTGATTGTAATTTTTTTTTTTTAAATGAGGTTGGTTTCCCCAATGTCTTCATTATTTGTGTCAGGATTTCAAAACTTTAAAAACAGGAAATTTTGCTAAAGTATTCTCAATTCTTACCTGTTAGTTCTAGAATGAGGCGTTTAATAATCTTGATGATCCAGGATGGTGTAGTTACAGTTGATGCTATCCTGGGTCCTTACTGTGCTCCTAAGGCCATTCCAGGCTTCCTGCAAAAACAAAAAGACGGCACATTCTCCCTTCTTTATTTTCATTCAGTCAGGGGTTCTAGGCTGTTAAGCAAGAGGACTCAGTTGTTGGACATTTTATTCTCCATGCCTGGGGACTGTACCCCTCTGCAGCTGCTCTTGACAAACAAAAGTGTGATATTTGTCGCTCTATTGTTGGTCTCTCCCATTTTCTTCCCTCTTCAGTTTTTTTTTCATTGTTTATTTTGTAACCTTTATGTGAAAAACAGTCAATCAGAGTACTTTTTAATTTCTCTGTGAGGATTAGACTATCTTAACTCCACACATCTTAGAATTTTTCATGGAGACGCAACATTGTTGCTAGATATTTCTTTGAGAGCTATTTCTTCTGTTAGAAATTATTTCTGTCACCCTTTCCTTTTGTCCCCAGATTCCTTCTCTGTACTTTATTTGAACTCTGAGAGACCTGAAATGCTTATACTTAGGTACCTGAGATTTTATTATACGTGTAAAGGAGAACCTCCTAATAAGTTTGATGTTGGGAAGTAGAGTGAAGAGCACGCTTGTCGCCTCACAGGACAGATTAACTTCTGTGTTTAGAGTTTGCAGGTATGGCTGACTTTATTTCTTCATCAAATCAGTATTCACGAAGGATCATGTGTCTGCTAAAAGCATGAATGAAATTCTGGGCCTTATTCTGGGATACAGAAATGAATGGCTTACATGATTATTTCCTGGTTTAGTTGTCTGATACATATCATAGGCAACATAGGCAGAGAGAGCTATGGGAGAGGAGAGGAGACATCAGAAGCAGATTATTGGGGGAAAATTAGGACAGCTTTCGAAAGAGGCAAACTTAATGAATCCACGTCTTGGAAATGAGTAGGTTTTTAACTGGGAAATGTGGAACTGAAAGCCTTTTCTTCTAAGGGAACAGGTTCCGCTGACTGTGAGGCAGACTGATGTTTCAGGGGCACTCCCAGAACTCTAGCTGGAGCTTCGAGGAGCAGCGAGACACCAGTGCAGACCCTGTCAAGCAGCAGTTTTCCGGGTGGTTTCTGAGATCTGTAGGTCCCTGAGACGCTTTTGTGTGTGTGTGGAGGGGAGTCTATACGTGCAAAACAATATTAAGATTTTATTTGGCTTTTTCATCCTAATTCTCTCCAGAGTATGCTAAGAATTTTCCAGAGGCTAGATGATGTGTGATGACGTCATTGCTCTCATGTTTAATGGAGTATAGATTTGTGGATTCTTGTGTTTGAAAAATTTCTCACTTTAAATTTCTAAAACAGTAAATAGTGCTAGATAAAGCTACATACATAAGCAAAAGCTCTTTGGGGCCTTCAATAATTTTTAAGAGTTGAGTCCTGAGACCCAAAAGTCTGAGAATGAATGCTGTTCTAAAGACCTTGGATTTTATTTTAAGTGCCACAGGGAGTCATTTAGTGACTTTTGCAAGACGGTGACGTGATCAGTATTTTTAGAGCCTGGGATGAAGTGCTTACAGGCCAGCCTGGGGCAGAGAGAATCGTCAAGCAGCTGTTGCTGTAATGTAGGAGAGATATAAGGTCTCCAGCTACTTTCTGTTGGGATAGATGTGGTGGTATAAATACTCGTAGAGAGATCTAACGTACCGAGAATCAGTAGCTCTGGAATGTTTGTGTGAGGAAGAGGTCCTGCTCACTCCCAGGTTTTTAACATGGGATGCTGGCACCTGCGGAGTATCGTGAACTGAGTGGACTGCTTTCTTCTTTCTGCACTTGAAAGGTATGTTGCACTCTTCTCTGGCTTCCTTCCGTTGTCTCTCATGAGAAGAGCTTGTAATTCAAATCAGTGCACTTCTGTATGCAACGTGTCATTTTCCTCTGGTGATTTTCTAGATTTCCTAGTGTTTGCTTATCTTCTTGAATTGCTAAATGCATTTCCCAATTTTTGAGGAAATTTTGGCCGATATTTTATCAAAAATCTTTTTCTTCCATATTCTCTATCTCTCTCCTCTTCTTTCCCCCCCATTATTGTAAGTTACTGTAAGATAATTTACAAATATCTTGATGTCTTTAGTAATTTAAACAATGGACCAAAAATTTCTTCCTGCCAGGATAGCAGTAATCCTGCTGGCTGAATTCTCCTTCTTTTCCCCTTATTTGAGCAGGGAACTTGATTCATTAATTCAGAGCTGCAGTGCCCCAGATGATTTCAATCAACTCTTTTGTGATGACAGCATGGCGGGTGTGACTGAAAGTCAAAGTCCATTTGTCAGTCATCTCATAAGCATTCCTGCCAGCGTTGTCTGTGGCTGTCATCCTGGCATTTGGGATTCCTTTAGAGAATAGCAGATGATGTTGGCCAGATTGTATTCTTGGTAATTCTGCAGCACGTCAGCATCAATATCATCGTAGATACTCATGCTGATCTCAGCACTTGCATTGCTATTAAGGGAAAAGGTGGGCTTTCTTTCTGTCTCAGAAGAGGTGACAGATCTGAATCGATTACAGATGCTAGGTCCTTCATCAAATTCATATCCAGAATTTAATAATTCTAGGACAGTGATTGATGCATCTCCAAAAGTAGGGGGTTTTCTTCCCACTTCCTTTAATGATACTGGTCAGAATGAGTCCTATGAACTATAGCCCTAATTTTATCACCAATCCCAACAATCTTAACTTCTTTCCTGGCTGTTGTTCATCTGTTTAGCAATCCAAGAATGGATAGCTCGCAAAGTCCTCCATCTGAGGATGTTTCTTCTTGTCGTCAGGCACCTTAACAGCAGCATTTTCGTACAGAGCCAAAGATGCTCTTCCATACACTTGAGCTGGTTTCAGCTCCTTCTCAGCTTGGGAGTATGTTGCTGCTGTTAGCATTTTTATAGCCTTGGGGATTTTCCGGGTGGTTTTAATTGACTTGAGTCACCTGGTAATATCTTTCAAAAGTTGCCATATTTTGAACTTGGCTCCATCGTGGTTGTGTGGCCCGGGGCTGATAGCCCAGCAATGCCTGCCCAAGAAAACATGGTGGTGCTGACCGCGCTGAAGGTCAGTCCTCTCTCTCCTTCTGTGACATCAATTACAGTTGTTGCCCAATTGTGTTAGACATTTTAATGTCCCACAGGTCCCTAAAATTCATTTTTTTCAATTTTTCATCTTTCTGTTCTTCAGATTGAATAATTTTTATATTGCTCTGTCTTCAGTACATCACCAATATCTTGAACGAGTTCACTGACTCTTTTGTCCCATTTTGTGGTTAATCCCATCTAGTAGAGTTTTTATTTCAGATACTTTATTTTTCAGTTGCTGAATTTTCATTTAGTATTTCTGTTGTCATTGTCATAGTTTATATTTCTCTGCTGAGAGTTCCTTTCATTGTTATTGTGAACCTTTTCTCCTTTCTATACCTGAGAATTGGAATGATAGCTGCTTTAAAATGCTTGCTTGCTAATTAGAACTTTGGTGACTCCCTTGATTGTCCTTTTCCTTGGGAAGGAACCCGTTTCCTGCTTCTTTTATCTCAAGTAATTTGGATCCTATCCTGGACATTATAAATGACATGTTGTAGGAGCTCTCAATTTTGTTACATTTTTGCAAAAAAAGGTATTTTTGTTTTCTTGTTTGTTTGGTTAAAGCAGACACTTAATTTCGCTGGACTCAAAGTGCCAATTCTGTTTTTCCTATCATGGCAGCAGCTTAAATCTCAGTTCAGCTTTTTCCCTTCAGCAGAATGCTTGGAGTCTGCCTGCACATCTGCGACTCAGTGGCCATCTGAGATTTGGAAGAAGTTTTATACTTCATTCTCTCTTGCTCTCTTGCCTGGAATTTCTCATTTTCCACTGACTGACTGTTCGGGACTCTGCCCTCTAGTTCTGAGCCAGTGAGGCTGTTTTTTGTTTGTTTTTTTGTTTAGCAGAGAGTGAGCCACGTGTGTGGCACAGACTGAGGTGTGTCCTCAGGCTATAAACCTTAAAAAAACTGGAAACTCATCCATGCAGTTCATTCTTCCACATGTCAGCTCACCTCCAGTAACTGCCTGCTTTTATTTGCTCTCCAGTGCTGTCAGAAACCTGTTTTTCTATATCTGTAAGTACTGCATTTATAGTTTTTATCTGTGGGAGAGTTGGTCTGATACCACGTTTCCCCCAAAAGAAGACCTAGCTGGACCATCAGCTCTAATGCGTCTTTTGGAGCAAAAATTAATATAAGACCCGATATTATATGATATTACATTATATTATGCCTGGTCTTATATTAGTTTTTGCCCCAAAAGACAGATTAGAGCTGATTGTCCGGCTAGGTCTTATTTTCGGGGAAACATGTACAGGAGGTACTTGTCCTAGAAATTTTGTTGGCAGTACTAATTGAGGAAGAGAGATTATAAAGACAGCCAAATTAAGTGAGTGGTAGGGAAGTGAGGCGGGATGATGAATTTAATTTTGGTCATCTTGAGTATGTTGGTAACCAAAGTGGAGTTACCCACCGAGTGGTAGTTCTGCATGTGTGAATCTTGGAAGTGTGGTTTGGGCTGGAGATATGGATTTAGGACTTCTAAGCATGCTGATGATGACTGACATCATGAGAGTGGTTAAGCAGGGAGGGATGTTTCGAGAGAGCGTTGACCTGTATTCACAACCCTGAGGAACAACCATGTTTAAGCGGTAGAGCTAGGAAGAGCAATCCAGGAAGGAGATTCGAAATGTAAGAGAGTAAGGGAAAGTTGTAACAGAAACCAAGCCAGTGGGCAGCAGTTCTTCACTTGGGATCTACTGATTCAGTTGGTCCAGGATTACTAAATTTCAGGGGGTTTCTGAACTCTCTACTGTGGGCACGCATATGTGTGTGTGTGTGTTTCTGAACTCTCTACTGTGTGTGTGTGTGTGTGTGTGTGTGTGTGTGTGTGTGTGTGTGATTATACTGGGGTGAAGGTCCATAGCATTCATCAGATTTCTAAAAAGGTCTGTGGGTTTGTGACC
The DNA here is from genome assembly GCF_964194185.1 of Rhinolophus hipposideros. Lineage (NCBI taxonomy): Eukaryota > Metazoa > Chordata > Mammalia > Chiroptera > Rhinolophidae > Rhinolophus > Rhinolophus hipposideros. The sequence goes on along the minus strand of NC_138050.1, from coordinate 80,630,774 downwards.
TACAAATACTTAAATGGTGAAATACACAGTATCAGATTGAAGCTCAGCAAAATGACTGAAAAATCTCTAATCCGCAACTTTGGAGTACACCCGTGGCTTAGCGCATTTCAGAGTGAAGGTGGAAGACAGTTTGGAATTCACTGAGAAGTAAATTGGAGATGCAGAGGTAAGGATCAGCAGGATAGAATTCTCTTTCAGGAAGTCTGGATGATAAGGCGAGGAGAGATTGCACGATAGAGAGGAATCAGATCAAGAAAAACATTGCACTGGCCTCATCTGTCACAGGCCACTTGCCATTCTATCCCCATTGCACTTATGCACTGAGTTTTTCAGTTTGTGAAAGCTGCTCTATGGTCCAGCTCTGCTTGTGTAGGCTGGCGTGTATACATTTACAGCTTTTGATCCCAAAGTGGTTATGAGCTACATGAAAACAGGACTGACTTTTCTCTTTATTTCTGGTGTTCTTTCCCGATAGCACCTTTTATTGTACCCTGCATGTAGAAAAGACTTCACATGGCTCCCTGGGAAAGATTTCAGGATATGGGATAGGCCCGTGAGCTAGTGGAAACAGGGGTCCCAGTGCCAAGAGTGTAGAGCACATCTCTGGTGCAAGGTTTCCCTCCCAGGTCTGCCTCGTTTTCTCAGGTCTCCAGGGGGATTGCAACTTGTGTACACTACAGACTTGCCTTCCTAGGTTTACCCCTTATAGGCCCTTAGAACAAGGGAAGGCCTTAAGAACTTTGTCCAGGACAAGTAGGGAAGTATGGTATGTATATCCCCCTCTCCCGCCTTTGATCCTCTTTTCTTAATAGACGGGAAGTGTGATTAAATGGGAAGACACTGACTGAATTAGGATGGGAATTAGAAAGGTAGGCTGAAGTAGGGGGCTGAGGTTTCGTAGCTTTCTGAACTCATCCTGATGTCCTTACATTAAAGGAAAATTGCAAAATAGCTACTGTGGCTTGTTCCTATTGCTTTTAGTTTCTGCCCCTGAGAAATAAAATACTTTCCTGCTTCCCAGTGTGCCCCCCTCACCTAAGCCAGCGAATTAAATAAAAATTCTTGTTCCTTCTAACCCCAAGGAAGTTATCAAGTGTCATTGTTGTTCTAATACCAGATAATGCTGGAAATATTTGATCAACAAATAAATGAGAGCCAATTCACCATCAACATTTAATTCTTAATGAAATTTTTTTAAAAAATGCATCTATAGTGGGTTAAATTTACGGTAGATATTTTGGACCCTACCCTGCTTAGGCTCTTTGCCAAAGAGTAAAATATATCAACTCAGCTTTGGAGTTCAGTTCCACAGCCAGCCTGCTGCCTTGCTTACCTCCACGAAAGCCCTGCATCACCTTGAGCTGGCACACCTTGGTGGGAAAGTGCAGGTTAACTGTACATTGTAACTAAAACAGATAGTCACACGGCTTCTGAGGAATCTGAATGCTTTGGGTAGTCTGCATATTTCATTTTTTGTTTAATTTTTAAAAGCACAAATGAAAATTTAATATATACACTATTTTGTTCTTTGGTTTTGGTACTTAATAGTATAATTTGATGACCCTTATATTGGCACATAAAGGGCTTTAAAAAGTTTTGTGTTTTTTTTTTTTTTAAGTTGGAAAATCACTATTTGTAGTTATTGTACTTCATTGAATGGATGAACTGGAATTAATCTAACCTGTCTTCTTTTGATAGATATTTAAGTTTGTTCTGATATTTGTAAGTATAAGCAAAAATGCTTCAGTAAGTAACATTGGGCATAGGTCATTTCACATGCATGTAGTTATAATTGTAGGATGGTTCCTAGTGCTGAATTGTTGGGTTTCTTTTCTAGAGGGTTGCCACACATGTAGGAGAGGATCTATTACCCCTATTCTTATTCTTGGGTAATCAAAAACATGATGGTGGTATCTAGTGGTTTTGATTTTGTAGTTGTCTGATTAAGTGAGATTGATCACCTCTTAATATGTTTAAGGGGAATTTCCTTTTATGGTTCCTGGGATTTTGTGTCATAGAAACCTTTTTCATTCCTAGAGTATAAAAATTCTCCCAATTTCTTTAGGTTATTTGTAGATTCACTTTGTATGCTTTAAAATCATTGATTTCTCTGGAATTAAATTACATTTAAGGTATGAACTATGGATCTAACTTTATTTTTCCTTCAGATAGCGACCCAGGTGAATTCACTTTTTTTTTTTTTGATATGACGTACATACCTACGGCAGACATTATAGGTTGTTCACCTGATATTCGTTCTTCTCTCTTCTCCATCTGAACCCCGATGTTTATGTGAATGTTAGTAACTTCAGAGAAAAAATTTGTCTTCTCAGACACACTTGTGCTAAGATCACCATGAGTCATGGAGGACTAGGGGATAAAGTATCCAGAAGAACTGTCACCTGGCTGGCAAAGAGGGATGAACTGACGGCATCACCCTTTGGTCTTACCTTCCCTGTTTTTCTGCTTCATGAGGATGTAAGGTGCAGAGGTCTGGTATCTGTGGACCATCATGGAAATTACTGTGGATTACACTTTGAGAAACGCTGCTATGGATGCTGTGAAATTCACACATGTAATTGTGAAAAATGGAACAGCAGTAAAAAACACTTGTGAAAAAAGTTCCAATCTCTGGCAGCAGAGGTCAGAGTGCTTCTGTGTATGTGTACTCTGGCACGCTCAAAGCAGAGTGAAATACAACGGAAGAATGCAACTGAGTGGGAGGACTCAATTAGTTTATTCCTAATATGCTGGCTTTCCCCAAACTGTACTTGAGAGTTAGGGTATACACAATCTACACTGAAATGTGATGGCATTGCAAACCAGATATGTTGTTTTTCTCATTTAGCCTACTTTTTGAAAGGCAGAGAAGACCTGCTCAGAGGAAATGATCCATTTAGTTTCAACATCTGGATAACATATTCCGATTAGAGTAGTGGAATAAGTCGTATCTAGTCCTTTAAAAATAGAGATTTAGTTGTAAAGAAAATACAAGGAATAATTTAATGAAATTACTGGATTAAATCTGCCAGCAACAGCAAATAGTTTGTAGTGAGTATATGGTTTCAGAGTCAATTTCAACTCCCTACTCCTGTTATTTATAATTTTATCTTCCATTTAAATTACACAGAAGAATGTTCAAGTGTATTTTTACCCTGTATTTTCTTTTAGTTATAGTCTTTTGTAAACCAAATTTAAGCTAGGATCCTTGACTGTAAAACAAATATTTTCATAAAATGATATTTAAATAAGAAATTGGGCTTCATTTTTTTTTTTTCAGATTGCTACACCTTTTTCTCCCATCCTAATCTTAGCATTTTCTTTTAGTTCCACAAATAAACTAAACATGCTCTTTTGGCAGAAATTTTCTTGTCTGTGGTATTGGTGGGAGTTTGAACCAACAAGGCAAATCCTAAGACATCTCTGTTGCAAGAAGCAAATTCTGAAATGATGTGTGACTGACTGCTCTGAGAGCACACTCTATCTAAATGTTACCCAGCCCTTCACTGCTGGAATGCTGTTCTTTAAAGAGACAAAGAGTGAGTTATTAACTTAGTTGAATAAGGTGGTCAATGAGACATGATGCTTGTAACTCATAAAATGAAAGAATTATTTTATAAATTGGCCTCCCCATTTGTAAATTTCTCTTCACATGCGCGTCCACACACAGGGATGTGTTGTCATTTACAGAGTTCTTCTTAGAAGAAACAAAGTAATAATTAAGATACGTGGGAAAATTTACAAAGTTTTCCCTAAAAGTGCACACATTTGTGAAAGACTTCATATACAATATCAAGTGACTGATAGATAAATATGTATGCATTGTTAGATGTAGTCACATTCCTGTGAAAGTATCCTTAGCTTCCTGCCTGGAGCATACTAGATGATTAGTAAATGTTGGTGGAATGATGAATAAAATTATGCTCTCAAGTAGAGCATGTTAATTTTTAAATATGGCTTTCTCCAGACTGAAAATTTGATGTATTTGGTAAAATAGTGACTGTCGCTACTCATTAGTCTCTATGATTATTAATGTAATTATAGTTAACAAAAACAGATTTTTCAGGGCTTGCATTTTTCAGGGCAATTATACACAAAGAAATCAAGCATTCCAAACTGGCTTCTTTCCTTTACTATGAATACCTTCTCAGCATCTCTGACTGTAGGGGGAAGTGTACCTGGAAGCAATGTAGCAGGTAATGTAACACCAGGGCGGGGGAGCAGGAATTTGTTAGGTGTTGATTCTCTTTTGAATTCTATGAATGTCCCTTGCTTTGTATCAATCCACACCTGAAGATTAGGTTTGTTCTGCTATGGATAAAACATTCCTTATTTAATGCATTCCACAGCAGCTACCAATTGAATGTGAAACTCAAACCTTGTTTCACTAGCTAACAAAGATGAGAAGGCATTGCATTATTAAAGCTTTTAGCCACTAAGAGGGGTGCTAGGTAAATAAGTTGAGGACAACCTTCCCCCATTGTTTCTAAAACAAAAACAACTATTCAGGGGTGGTACTTTTTTGTAATAAGGTGACGATTCTTCGATTCTTCGATGATTGCACTTAAGGCTTTCTTACAAACTATTAAATGTGTAAAACTATAACTTGGATTTAAGTTGAAGCTTTTAATATGAAAACTATGAGATTTTTCCTTTGGATCAAATCCTGGTAGTACAACTTTTATTTTTGTGCCCAAGGTATGTAAGAACAACTTATCTTACTTTTTAAGAAAAGTCTTTGAAGACCTTCTTTGTGTATAGATGGAGCCCCAGTATTTTTTTGTCCTGGATTTGTTTTTCATGGCTGACTAATTCAGAAGTGACATAGCTAATAATATATACATTAAGCACCAGTAAAGACAGGCGTATTGGAATGGTGGCATGATTGTTAGAGGATATAGACCATGAAAAGTCTTCTCTAAAAAATCTGCTCTAATGCTTTTGATTAATTAAAGATTCATTTACTTAGTTTTTTTTTTTCAGTTTTTTTTAAAATTGCAGTTATTCTCTGGGAGCGTTAACCACTGTCATTTAATTCTTATCATTATATTACATTTTGAATACACTTGGGATATGTTTTGTGTTGATTTATGTTTATAAGCTACTTTATGTTTAGACATTTCATTCAATAAATATTTGAGTACCTACTATGAGCCAATGTCTTTTCTAGGTATTTGGGATATATTCATGAAGAAACCAAACATACAGAATAAGAGTTAAGTTTGTAACAAAGTTCAGGCAAATATACTGAGTTTGCTGAAAATCTTGTAGTAGAAATTAGCTAGATTGCTTGTGTGTCCAAATAAAAGGCTGTGCATTTATTCCTGCAACCTTGTGTTTTTGAGGAATGCTTTCTAACGGGGTTCCACAGAGCAGAGCTCTTCATGATGACTTTTGGGAGATGGGGATGAGATTTGCAGAATAGATGGCTTTTCAGATTTGCAGAATCTTGTGTCACCGCCTCTCACCGCATCTCACCCCAAACCCCCTTTATTAGATCTGCTCTACTCCCATCAGTTTACATAGTTTCCTTTAAAAATAAATTTTCTACTCTAGGTATAAGGGAATACCCTATTACTGCAGAGTGTTAGTAAATGGATAATTATTTTTTCCTGTTTGAAATTTGCCTTTAGCACAGTGGTTTAGATGTTCCATGATTAACCTTTGTTGTCATATTAATCTGTCATGTTCATCTATGAGTTTAATTTCTTCCTTGTCTTTCTTGCTTGGTAAAACTGTTCAGGACACTAACTAGATGATTTTCCAAAATTCGTAGTTGTGCTAGAATTGGAAGTTTGGAAAAGACCTTACTCAGCAGCTGGTACTTGATCATGTTTATTATGCCCACTCCCTCCAGTGATAGAGTTTCTGTTCACAGTTGTTTTGTCTTTGTAGCAGACCGGATTCTGCCCAGAGCAGCTAGAGTTGCTGAGCCTTGGAAAAGAGCAAAGCTTATTCAGATGAGGAAATGGCAGAAGGGTATTTGTGCCAGCTCTTGCCAGAATAATGCTGTGAAATACTCTCCAAGTGTAGTCATTGAACTACCAGCATCAAAATAATCTAGAATGCTTGTTAGAGCTGCAAATTCCCAGCTCCCGCCTGAAGTATGAGCAGATGGTCCCGGCGATTCCTCATTCCCAGTACAGTTCAAGAGTCACTGTCTTAAACTTCTTAACATCAGCTGAGATAATGGCAACATTTCTAATAGCTGTTTCACATTTATGCCTCTTACCTTTTTTTATTGAGGTATAACTTTCAGTGAAATTCACCCTTTTTCGCGTACTGAGTTGTAACAGATGCATACAGTTGTGTGACTGCCACTTTAATCAAGATACAGCAGTGTCATCACTCCCGCCAAATTCCTTATGCACCTTGTTGTAGTCGACCCTTTGCTCCTCACCCCCTGTCCCTGGTAACCACTGATCTGTTTTCCTTCTTTGTAGGTGCTGCTGGTTTTAGCATTTTGAGAATGTTATATACATGGAATCATACTATTTATAGCCATTAGAGTATGGCTTCTTTCACTTAGCGTAATGCATTTGAGACTCACTGATGTCGTTTTTATCTTTTCATTCTTTCTTGTAGCTGAGTAGTATTCCTAGAATGGATATACCACAGTTTATTGATTCCGATTTGAAAGACATTCGAGTTATTTCTAGTTTTTGGCAATTATGAGCCACTATGAACATTCATGACAAGCTTTCTATTTCACTTTCTATTTCACTTGAATACATGCTTGAGGAGTTGATTGATGGGTCTTATTGTAAGTGTATGTTTAACTTTAACAGAAATTGACAAACTGTTTTCCACATTGGCCGCACCGTTTTGCATTCCTACCAGTAATGTAGGAGTGTCTGTTTCTTTTACAACCTTGTCAACACTAGTTATTGTGAATTCTTAAAATTGTAGCCATTCTAAAATGTAGTACTTGTATGTTTGTAGGTGTGCAGTAGTACGTCCTACTGGTTTAATTTGCATTTTCCTGATGACTGACTATTTTATTTGAGCCTGCAGCATCTTCTATTGGACACTAGGCCGTAGCTCTCCCCTCCCCCAGGAATTTATGGATGTCAGGACAAAAGACATGCGGGTACCAATGAATGTGAAATAAATTGTATTACTCACGTAATAAATAGCAAAAGGATTCACCAAGGGGAAGGGCTTGAGTTTTGTCTGGAGTGAAACATGGTGAGGAAGGTGTTGGTAGTTTGGGATTTTTATTGTGGTGAAAGGATGGAGCTTGAAGGGGCTCCTTTGTCAGCCAGGTTTGTATGGTCTGAAATTTCCGTCGGTGCCAAGGGGACTGATGGTGCAGGTGGGCTTTATAATTGGGTTGTCGGTATGGGACAAAGAAGAAAGGGGAGCCCTGGAGACTTGAAAGCTGTCAGAGGTCCGACAGACTACCTGAGTCTTCCTCTTTATTTACACTAATGACGTTGAACACCTTTTTTGTATGCTTACTTGCCATCCATGTATCTTCTTTGATGAAGTGTTTGTTCAGATTATTTGCCCATTTTTTAAAATTGGGTTGTTTGTTTTCTAGACTTCTATATTCTAGATGCAAGTCCTTTTCACTTATGTTTTGCAAACATTTCTCCCAGTGATTTGATTTTTTTTCATTCGCTTAACAGTGTTCTTCAAGTCTTCAAAGAGTAGAAGTTATGTCCCAGCATTAATTATTGTAATTCTTATTGAATGCAACCATACCCTCCTGTTTTTCTCAACAGATTCCTGTTTAGCTGTGCCACTCTTCTCTATTACTTTTAAACCCATGGCAGTATTTTTAAATGTATGCATTGGCAGTGTAGAGTAGCAGAAAAGATTATTTTCCATTTATCCAAACCTTGTCATTTTGAAATTTCTTAGTATATTTTTTTCTTTTTAAAGTGTTTTTTTTTTTTTTTTTTTTTTTTTTTTTTTTTTTTTTTTTACCGTGGAAGGTAGAAAGTCTTGGGGGAAGGACCTAGAAGTTGGGTAAACTTCTTGTTAAAATTTGATTCCATAAGAGAAAAAAATAGAGACTGAAATTCTATGGCATAACTAGAGTGGCAGAGCCTGAACTGAACAGCAGATGTGTGTGATCCAAAGCTTGGGCTTGTTACTGTATTACTGTCCATTCTTCACTCACCATTTTACTTTTCTTTGTCTCTTTCACTGCAGAACCTTCATTTTCTCATCTCGTTCGTGTATTAGCGATTTACAGGTTACAAAGAGCTTTAGATGTCAGCTATGATGTAATCTTCAAGGTTTAATTTTCTGTGACGGGATTTCTTAGACTGAATCTGGTAAATTCCACCTATCTTCAGCTATTTGTAAATTATTGTGTAAAGCCAGCGATATTGGAAAATTTGAGCATGTTTTCTATAACTTCCCAGTTCTTTGTCCTTCAGGTAATCTTCCAGAATTTTTTAGATAATGAGAAAATGTTTTGCCTCTGAGTGTGCTTTGGTTTAGATTTTCCATGGAATTTGCCTTTATTTCATTTTGCGTAGACTTAGTAAACATCCTGTAAAAGATGGACATGAACTTGGAGTAACCCGGGTTTGTGAACCCTACTGGCCACTGGGAATGAAGCTGCAAGGCTGTTATTGAGTGTTCTTTCCCCCTTCTGGCTGGAGTTGACTCGTGTTTGTGTGAAGTGGAAGGAAACTAAAGCCTCATCCCACACTATTGTCTTCCAAAAGAATGCCAAGGAAAGAAACCAATTAAAAGATGAAAGCCTGGCAGTTTATTTTAATCTCATCTGCCTGTCCTGGGTGGCTTCCAGGCCTTGTCAAGGAGAGGAAGCAGTGGAGCCTGTGGAATATATACTTGGGTTTGTCCTATGGAAACTAATTCAGTGCTCAGCTGTTCATGGTTTGTACCAAATGGCTCATGAAGAATACATTGAAATGCAAGCCATGCTTTCAGGCTTCCCTTTGAATGCATAGCTCCCTGAGGCCTGTGATGGCGTTGTACAGAGCCAAACATTTAAGAATGAGAGAAGATGGAAGAAGCTTTTAATGGCTTGGCTATAGATGAAGTGGCTGTGAGCTGTTGAATGACAAAAAAAATAAAAAGGAAAAAATCAGGTAAGTGGTGAGTTTGATGTTCTTTATTCAAGGGCATACAGTCCGTGGGATGGGAGAGGGCTGCACCTCACAAGCAGTGGAGCAATGTTCCGGAGGGGTTGGGGACAGAGTCAGTGCTATAGAGTATTTGAAGTAGCAACATGGAAACAGGCCGTGATTGGCTAGGAGTTTGGGGATTTCCTTATAAGGCTAAGCAGGTCCTGTTTTCTAGGGTAAGGCGAGCTTGCTAAAGCTCAGTTGTAGAATTCTGATTGGTGTATGTTAGGTTCTTTGACAGGTGTTTCCTGTAAATGAAGGCTAACTTAGGTTTAGATTCAGGCTACTGCACGGCTTCCATTTTGTGGGTCTCCATATACAAAGTAATTTCATCATCAGTAATTGTGTATATGAAATAGGAGGTGATAAATAGGGAAGACTTAGCTACTTAGTTATACCAATTTACTGGGAAATGAGGCCCCATCAAATCAAGATTTCCCTCTTACCTTTGTCTTTACCCCCTGTAAGGCATAAAATATATTGAACTCGACTTTGTGGGAGGGGTTTTCATTATGACAGAATGGTCTAGGTAAAGTTTGTGGGAACAATGTCTGAAAACAGATCCTTACAGTGAAAGAACTGGAGAAACATTTGGGAGAAGTGCATGTGAAATCAGTCTTCCTATGGGGATTGAGGGCACCCTACAGGTTGTGCCTACATGATCCCCATTTTGGATTGATTATGAGGTGACTACCAGTTATGAAAGAGGGCTAAAATTTGACTGTATTAGAATCTGTTTTGTTAGAAATTGTCATGTCTGATCTGACTCTTTAAGTGGCTGGAATAAAGGATAGGTAAGTTTTAAAGGAGAAGGACTTGAGAAAGTTCTAGAACACAAAGTACAATTTGAGTATAAGCATACCTCATTTTGTTGTACTTAGCTATATTGCATTTTACAGGTATTATGCTTTTTACAAATTGAAGGTAAGACTCTCTACCAGCAAAGTGTTCACAACTCACTGGAGGTTTAGAGGATGGTTAGCATTATTTAACAATAAAATACTTTTAAATTAAGTAATTATATATATTAATATATATATTAATATTGCTTTTTTAGACCTAATGCTTTTGCATACTTAGTAGACTACAGCAAAGTGTAAATATAACTGTATATGTTATGCACTGGGAAACCAAAACAATTGTTTGACTTGCTTTATTGCAATATTCGCTTTATTGCAGAGGTCTGGAACTGAACCCGCAATCACTCCGAGGTATGCCTGTAATTTGGGAGAAAACCTTAGTGAGGGATAGTGCTTCTTGGCCACCAGAGGGCACTATTCATTTAACAAATATTTACTGAACTCCTTATTTTATTAGAGTACACTGAGAACTTTGGAAAAGGAAAGCAACGACTGGAGTGAAGATAACTTTGTTTTACACCCTGCTCCCTTCCTCTACCTGGCTACCTTCAATAAATATTTTTTCTCTCAAACTTTTTCTTTCTCTCCAAGCAGAGTTATTCCACAGCATTTAGTACATATTTCTATGTAGCACTTCTTATATTTTCTATAGTATGCTTAGATTTCTTGTATAATACAAATAACAAAAAAGCTCCATTTCATTCATTTCATTTGGTTAAACTCCTTAGGAAAAGATTGAAAAAATTTGATAATTAGCTCCCACATTTTTTCTACTTCTGTCAATTTCCCAATACATTTAACCCAAGCAGGAAAAATCTTTTCAGTAAATTGAGGAGTTGGAGCTGACAAATATATTGAAGAATACCAGCCAAGTTACAGAGATCTCATATTGTTTTTGTTTCCTATCTATTCTTTGCTTCAAACCGCCATACAAGTTTATTTTCTCAAACAACCGTTAAATTTTCAGCATCCCTTTTGTCTTTTACAAAGTTGCAGCGGGCAGTAGCTTTGACAACTTTTACACCAAGCTCTCTGGTAGCTCACTGGTGGCCGAGTTACTCAGTTTTCTCCATCTTCCAGTCGTACACAGCCTGGTCTATGCTATTGAAGGGCTGATTTGTCCATTTTAAACATTTTTCTTCAAACCTGTTCCTGATTCAAATGTTGAATACATTCCTTCCACTGGGTTTTATTTAAACATTATTTCCTATAAGATGTCCCTTCATTCTTCAGTTGATCTTCTCTGGAGAGTTTCTCTTCCTCCAGCACCCTCCATCGTGAGGTTGGAGTTTTATGCTTGGAATGTTTTTCATGGAATTCTTGAAATTTATTCCACATATTTAAGGAAATTCCAGAACGGCACACTTCACATGCATTTATATTTGCCTTTGTTTCAGTGTTTGGTCCTTCTGTAGGGAAATCTGAGATCTGTTTTTCTAATTCTCTGACCTTTCTCCTCCTGTGAGTTTGAGCTTCATCTTTGGAGTTCAATGCAAGATCACATCACTTAGGCCAAGAGGAGGCAGCCCGCTTCACATCTGTTCTTAAAGTGCCAGTCTTCAAGAGGGTCGCCCTAGAAAGGTACACCTTCTCCTGCCTGGCTGCACACTCAGAAGTCTAGGCTCGGGGGGGAAGAGCTTCATTCCACACAAGACCTCCTTCCTGGGTACAGAACGCAATGCTCAGGAATCAGGTAGAATTTCTAGCCTGTTGACATTTCCATGAACGGTAGGTGTTTTTCAGGATACAGTGATTCCAAACACAGTCCATTTTCTCAGTGGGGAGAGTCCTCACCCCTCTCACTTTGATTAGTGTGGGACAGAGAAAACTTTTCCCACCAAAGATCTGGGAGGCCTCTGAGGTGCTCCTTTTGAGGAACAGGAGCTGTAGGCCAGGCTGGGGTCTTCTCTGGCCCAGGTCACCTATCTGGGCCTGTTGCCAGAAGCCCAAGCCCATATTTTATTGTGTGCTTTCTCCTGTATTTGTAAGATCCTCCAGGGCATGCTGTGTATATTTGTATCTATCCCAGCATTTGACACTAATGTATTTGAATGAGTGAATGAAAACACTTGAAAATTTGTCAGTGACAACAGTTGGCAAACTTTTTCTACAAGGGGCCAGATAATAAATATTTGAAGCTTTGTGGACCATGGATCTCTATTAGGACTACTCAACTCTCTGCCCATTGTAGTGAGAAATCTCATTGCAATTGATTGGCATCTGTGTTCCAATAAAACTTTATTTATAAAATAAATAAGGATTTATTTATAAAATATAAATGAATACAACTTTATTGTGTTAGGCCTGGGTTTGTCCCATAGGCCCTAGTTTGCCCATTGCCTGGCTTAAGATGTGGTTTTCCATAAAATTAGGTTTATAAGTTATTTTGTTTACCATATTGCTTTAACACAACACTAACCAAAGGCATCAAGTACATTGATTTTGTTGAGTGGATGGATGAATAATTGTTTCCAAAGGCTGAATAATAATTTCTACTTTTTCTGATAATGCTTCAAGGAAGTTTTCAGAGAATATGTAAGGGCTCATCTTTACATTGTATTTGTTTATGTATATATATTTTAAATTATAGTTCATACTGGAAATTTAATTTTAGTAAATGAAAAGTTTTGTTATGTCCATTTGGAGTATACTCTTTAAGCAAAACTGGCAGGTTTTCCTAAGCCGAATTGTGACTGAAGAGAGTTTTTAATTTAAAAAGCTTAAAAGAAATAGTTCTGCTTCAGGTAACGTGAATATAGCCAAAATATAACACTATTTGTAGACCAATGACCTAATGTTTGAAGTATTATCCATCTCGTCAATCTCCTGGGTGTGGGTAGAGTAGAGGATGTTTGTTCAGTTTAGTTTCAGAATGCAGAAAGGTGTTTATAATAAGAAAAAAATGCAGGATTTATATGGTCTTGGCCTTACTTAGTGTCACAAGATAGTTAACTTTTAAATGTAATATGATAATGTTTAATATAATTTCAAGGTCATCCTTGCAGCCCGCTAACCTCGTGTCCTTCCTGTCAGCCTTTGTTACTACCTAAGATGGAACAGTTTTGGTCATGGTTCTCAACACTTGACTTTCTGGCCGAGTGCCCATGCTTCCTCCCAGATCTTTCCACTCTGCCCTCTGGAACAAATTTTGGTGAACACCTGACTTTTACCCCTTTCCTAACCTTTTCCTTTACCTCTTTGTTGTAAGAAAAACCTAGTCCTCTTTTTCTCTTATAGTCTTTCCCAGTCCCATTGGCTGTCTTTCCCACACCCTATATCCTCATTATACAGTTTGGTTAAACCATCCCAGATCTCTCCTTATTATTATGCTGACCTCTGATTTGCTCCTCTTTATTCCAAGAAGTCATGAGCACCTGTCTCATGACTTACTCCCCCCCTCACCCCGCCATCCTCCTGGGTGAATACAGTGGAGACCGTATTCAAGTTCTCTCATCTCCCAATCCGTGACTTCCACTTCTACTCCAGCCACTTTCCTTGATGTCCTAATCCTGGGTATAGTTGTTTCTTGGGAGGGCCTCACTTTTGCTTTATGAAATCTCAATATCTTACTCAGTAGCTTGCCCAATCTCCTACCTTGCAGCTTCAAGTAAACCTGCTTAGTGAAAACCCTTTACGTTCTTCTTTCTTACCAGCTACCCCTGTCTCTGCTTCCTTCCCCTGTTTGGTGTAGTCTACACAGTCTAATGCTAAGATACTTTCTTGACAATGTCTTCGGACTTGCTCTGTTGTCCTCCCACATCTACCTGGGAATACCTGCCTGTTGACAGTCTGCTCAGGTATCCTTGATCTGCACTAGCTACAGGTTGCCTAGCCCATACTTCTGGGCAGTGGGTCACAAACCAACAGGCCCCAGGTAGTTTCAAGGTTGTTTGTGCACTCATTGTCTCCTACGTAAGAGCTTATCATCTACCCCTGCCCCCAGGATGGCTCCTAGTCCATAAATTCTCTTTCAGTTGCTTTGGGACCCTGCGTGTATGCATACAGCTACTCATGTTCCTTCTGGGCCGTCGAGTTTTAGCTCTTTCAACCTGGAGCTTCACATCACACCAGTCATCAAATGGCTATGCTGTCTTCCTGGAGAATAACCTCTCTCTAGGAGATTTAACTTATTTCCTCAGGCTTTTATAGAAGGCAGATAACACGAGTGACCTTCAGTCTTATTTTGGCTTCAGGGAGTGAAAGATGACCTTTTAGGCAAAAGTGAAGCAATTCAGAAGCATCTTCCCTTGCTTAGACAAGCTAGAGTTAGTGAGGCACTGTACATATTCTTGTGCAAATCAGTCTACTCCTTTTGAGGATTCAGAGTTTTTTGTTATAGAAGCTATAACTTTACTTGATTTCTCACGTTGAGATGCCAGAAAGTGGCATGTACCGTTCTCCCTAATTCATGACTAGAGCTATTATTTTGGGTCAAGTGTGTGGCGGCTGTATCATCAGGCCTTTTGTGGTAATTCAATTAATACAGTGTCCTGGAGCATCCACTTAAGTTTCAAGACAGTACCGTTAGTATTCATGGCATGAACTATCATTCTCATCCGTGAAAGCACTTATTAAACACAGTTTGAAAAATGTACAAATATAGAGGAGTAAATAATGGAGGCAATTTTAAGTCTTTTTATGTAACGGTGACATTTGTTCTATTATTAGCCTGTTTCTGGAATATGGGCTTTCATTGTGTGGCCATTAAGGAATTCATCAAAATTTCATCTCTCCTGTGTAGGTCTCCATTGTCCGTGGCTGCCATCTGTCTCTGCTTCAGGCTGGGGTGATAATTATTTCATGTGGCTCTCCCAATCCTCCCCCCTACCTTCACTGAATCTCTTTTCTTTTTCCTCCAGCTTGTCTGTGCTCTGACTCTATTCTCTGTTCCAGGATATATGATAACTGTCATTATTCTCTGTTAGAGGAGGAAAATAGTCAAGGCTGATTTTCGGCTTTTCCGTTTCCCCTGAAGACGTTAGGCCTCTCATGTGCTGCCAGAAGCTCCCAGAGTGCTTTTCCACAGCAAAGGCACCATCTGTGTGATCAAGGACTCTTGTTTCTGAATTACGGTTTGAGAGGCAGGGAGGCTTGTTTGCTTTCTCTGCTTCTCCTACTTTCCAGGCTATCTTCTGCGATGTCAGGCAGCTTCTTGGTCTTTCTCTACCTTGTCACACCTTTTTTTTTTTCAGAGGGTCAAAATCTTTTTCCTGAGCTATGCTCTTTGAGTCTCTGTTTCTGAATTAAACCTTCTCTGTATACCTCAAGTCACAATTTTTCTTTTCTTTTAATCCTTTGTCTTAAGGAGAAGTGATATAACATATTTTTTAAATTACTCACAAATACTTGTTTTGCGTGTTACACAGTGGGGGAGGACAGGGGACGATGTGTAAACCCTCAACGGAGGTTCTCAATAAAGTTTCAACCTAGAACAGAGGAGAAAATGAGCAAATAATGATGACCTAAGGCAGAATGGTGATAATTACTGAATTAGTGGCTCAGAAAATCAGTGCCATAAAAGATGTGGAGGGAGAAGGAATTTAGGGGGTTGTGGTGCTTGGGAAAGACAAGGGAGAGGTATAGCTTGAGTTATTAGATGGAGGGATGAAGGGCATTGGAGGATATTGAGTTCTTGTGTTTATGGTCAATCAAGGGTTCATGTGTGACAATCCAAGGGTGGAAGGCTTAAAGGTAGGTGGGAAGGCCTTTCTCTACAGGCCAAATGGATCTTTGGACAATTTTGAGAAATGGGTTTTTTTGTGACAAATCCTTTTTGATTTTTTAAGGAATGGTGGGCAGGCATCAAAATGCAGAGTAGAACAGGAGGAGATTGAGGCAGAGAAATCAGGAGAAGATTATGGACGTGTTACATCTGCTAGAAGAGAAATATAGCACTGGATGGAGAGGGAGAGAATTACATGGATTTGGAGGGATAAGGAAGGTTCACTCCGATGCTTTGGGAGATTGTTAGTATCATGATTTCAAGAACGGAGGTGTGGCAGTTCAGTCTTGGGTGAGAGGGTGAGGCCTCTTTTACATGCTGGCTTTGTGGTGACCTAAGGGTGTTCAAGAGGAATGCTTGAGTGGGAGCTGTAAATGAGAGGCTGGAGGGTTGCCTCCTGGGAAGGACCACGGTTGTAAGTTCAGGACTACCTGCTTAGAGTTTCTACTTAAATTGACAAAGTTTAGAAGGTGAAGGAAGAGCACCAGGTAGGTGAGATGAAGAAGAATTTGAAGGAGGGAGTGGTTGGCAGATCAAGCTTCAGTTTCGAGGAGGGTGAAGTAATCATCTCTGCGAAGCCTTCCAGATTAACCCATATTCTCGTGCCTCCCACATAGCCTGTCACACCCAACTGTACTCTGCCACGGATCCTTCTCGGTTTTGCCTAAACAGGCAAAGATCTTCAGTGTGTTATGATTGGCTCTCTGCCCATAGTATCTCCCTCTAAACTGAAGTTCTAGAGTTGGTGAGCAGCTTCCATGTATAACCTAAATTTATGAGTTTCATAGGACCCAGATTCATGAGTACCCGGGCTCTGTGGGATGAGAGCGAAATCATCCAGAGTATTGAGAGAAATCTTATAAATCTCACTCAGTCAAGGTGAATTACATATGTATGGCCTTTGGCCATTTTCTATATCAGGAGTTTACGTTTTCCAAAAATGCAGATCATTCCATTTTGGGACATTTCATTATGGTAGAAGAGAAAGTTGTTCCATGTAGTGGGTCCCAAATCTACCCTTAAACCGATTCTATATGTTGATTTGAAAATTTTTCCACAGAAAGTCTCAAGATCTATTTGTGTGTTACAAAGCCAGTTTTGTAGGAACACATCAGAAGCTCTTGTAGAATTAATCAGGTGACAGACTGGTGGTATTATATTACTTAAAACAAAACAGATTTATTGAGGTATAATTGACAGATAAAACTGTAACATATTTCTATTTTCTTTTCTCCAAATATAACTTGATGTTGTGTTTTTAAGCTGTTTTGCTGTATTTTTTGATGTACCTGGTTCTAGACAGTAGTCCCAGGGCTGCAGTTTATACCTCTGCAATAGCACAACTGTGCCAGCAGGTGGTAGCAAACAGGAACTGATTTCTGCTTGGTTTCCTTAGGCTTTCAATGAAGAACCAAAGTATTTAGAGCTGTGAGATGTGATTATTTAGTACAAATTGTTTTTCTTACAAGGAAATAAAGACTCCTAAGAGCCCTACATACGTAACACTAGAACAGTGTTTGTGAGAGACAATTCGTAGCCAGACACAGAAAGGGGGCGCTTCAGGAAAATGTGGACTTCAGATGTCAATCCAGGCCCTTTGAATCAGGATCTCTTAGAGAAAGGACTGGGACCTGCATCGTTTCACAAGCAGGTGATTCTTCTACACACTAAACTCGGAGTCAACAAGTAGACTCCTTCTTAAGGACAGGAATTGTGCTAGGCCTTGAGGATACAAAAAAGAAATGACATCGTTTCAAACTATGGCTGTCAATGCCAGTCAGATGGGTGGGGTCTGTCACTATATAGAGAAAGCGTTCTCTTCAGAGCAGCCAGACATTTCCTCAGGGGCAGCCAGTTGTACCCACTGTTGCCAGACCATTTCTTTTTTAAAGAGAAGCTAGCCCTCCAGACCTTTGTTTTATATTTCCCAACTCCAACATACTGTGTGGACCAGACAAACCATACCTGCTGGTTGGAGACAGCCTGTAAGCTGTGATATCTCCTTTAGGAATTTAGGCCAGTAGGGGAGCCCTGAATGAGAATAGGCATTTGCCATATAGTGATGTGAACGTCATGGGTTGACGTGAGTAGAAGGTGCAATGGAGGGGCAGCGGGAGCCATCAACAGTGCTTGAGGATGGTCTAGCAGACTTTCTGAAGGTGAGTTCTGAAGGTCGCCAATATTTGGGGAAAATAACTCATTCATTAATATGGGCAGCGTCCTCTCTCTGTTATCCTAACAGGGAACATGCACATCTATGTTTTTATGTCTCAATATACCGGAATAGTGTTAAAAAAATTAATTTCAGTGATCAACTTTTATAACCTTGAGGCAAATGAGTTCAGTAAAGAGAAGTAAAATTATTACTCAGTCAAGGATATTTTAAACTAATAATTATGTACGATGTAGAGCCATCAGTATGTCTACTTTTGAGCTAAATAAACTGGAAAATTTGTTGGTGCCGATTAAGGCCCTGGAAGGAATCTAGGAGAAACTTTGTAACTGTAAGTCATTTTAGTAAAACTGATTTCTTAACCATGCTGTTGTTGCGATTATAATTCATTTGAAGCAGAAGTTAATGTGGAGGTGCCATAAGCCCGTTCACTGTGGCCCACTTTCTTACACCTTAAGTGTGTTTTCTGCTTTGAAAACATTTAAGTAAAGTGAATTATGAAAAAAGGCCATGAATGCACTTTAAAAAACTTAGAGTTGTGGAATTGTTCAGATATAAAGACGGCACATTTAAAAACAGAAAATAGCTGCAAATATATAAAAGGAAATACGCTAATTTAATATTAAAGCATTTCTGTGTGTGAGGTAGGAGGGCTGGAAATTCCATTTTCCACATTTAGACCTATTCCTATAAAATTATATATAAGTTTTTGAGGGAGGTAGGCACTTTGAGTACAGAAATTAATAACTTACATTGACTTTCTGTGTATGGGGTATGAGATGGCATCACAAGCCTTTTGTAAATAACTATCTTTTAAAAACACATCTTGATTGAATTTGAATGAAATACACAATTTTCTAAGTGTACAATTCATTGAGTTGTTTTTAAGAACATATTTATTGAGATATAATTCCCATACTGTACAATTCACTTCTTTAAAGTGTACAAAAACAGTGCTTTTTAGAGTATTTACAGAGTTGTGCAACCATCACCACTGCCTAGTTCCAGAACATTTTCCTCAGCCCCAGAGAAACCCTGTACCCATGATCATTCACTTCCCATTCCTCCCTTATCCTAAACTCTGGCAATCACTAATCTCCTATCTGTTTCTGTGGGTTTGCCTATTCTGGGCATTTCAAATAAATGGAATCATATAATAGGTGGTGTTTTGTGTCTGACTTCTTTCACGTAGCCTCATGTTTTCAAGATTTATCCATGTTGTAGCATATACGAGTACTTCATTCCATTTTATGACTGAATGATATTCCATTGTGTCATTATACCATATTCAATTTATTCATCAGTGGATGAACGTTTGGGTTGTTTTCATATTTATGGTTCATGTGAGTAATGCTGCTATGCACATTCATATTCAGGTTTTTGTATGGACGTCTGCTTTTATTTCTTTTTGATACCGGGGAATAGAGAATTCCTAGAAATTTATTGCTGATTGGAAGGGAGGTTGATGAGTAGGTACCAGAAGAATTACATTGTTAGCCTGTAGTAGGAATCCATCAAGAATCATTTATAGAACTTCTGTGTTACAGGTCACGTCAACCCCATCCCTTAATATCAAACTTATACTGGAGAGTAAAGTATATCTTAGGTACCAAGGTGTAACTATCAATTTGAATTTCATATAAAATAAGTAGTGACTCTCACCTATAATAAGACACACTATTTCTGAAAATGAATGTTTCCCACAGCGATGACTCTCATAGTAATCCACAGGAGATAAGCAGGTAATTGTTGAGACTTGCTGATGTGTGTGAGACATTTCTGCAAAAAACAATGACGTCTCTTGATTCTTGAGAACCTATGATTATATTAAGCATTTGAACTATACTTAACATGTACTGATAATGGATGGTCATATCTGTATGTGCCTTGTGTGCTAGTTATTTAAAAACTTCTTGATCTAGAAAAAAATAATAATTTATGCATAGACTAGACCTTCAGTAGTCTTTTCCCTGGGAATATTTTCCCTGTTGCCTGCAACAGCGTAAACTGGAGTGTGAACCTGTATTTATAGACGAAATGTACTTTATACTTTATATGCTACCCGTTTGCTGTAGTTTCTGTGATTGTTAACAGAACAAGGAGAGCTGTAAAACTTGAGCACATTTTTGTGTGTGTTTTTAGTGAACTTAACTAGGGCTTAGGTTGTCCTGGATTTCATATCTAGGTGAAACGTGGCATGTAAATTATAATCCTGGAGCAAATCTTCCTTTCTTGCCTTGGTTTTATTTCGTTCTTTACAGTTGTTTTTTATTTCTAGCTTATTAATAATTGTGGTTGAGCAAAAATAATTTGAGACTGGAAGCTAAAAATTGGTAATGGCATAAGGCAGTGGCCACGTCTCCTGGATCAGAAATTGTGTTTAAACTCATCTTTTTCGGGTCCCCAAAATCTGATTGTACCTGACATTTAGCCTAATGATGACTGAGGAAGAATTTGGAGCGTTTATAAAGACAATTGGCTTTTAATTACCCAGAGACATAAGTGAGAGATTCACATTTTGCTGGCTTTGTTTTTCCTTCCTGGCTGCGTGAAGACTTGTGGGTCTTTCCCAAGAGAAGGTGAAGTGGGAGCTGTAATTTACACTAGACACTGAGACAAAGGGCTGAAGTGGGACAGCGGGGCAGGGAAACTATTTCGATTTTTGACCGCTAGGAGGCTTTTAGATTACATTTATCATTCAGTGAACTGTGCAATTCTGATTACCACTATCTCGGAAGACTGTGAATTGGCTTTGGTTTTGCTATCAAGTGATATTAGTATTGGCAAAAATGGTCCTGATATACTGTTGGATGTTATATAGCACAATGTCCAGTATTAGGAGGCACTTGAGAACTTCGCCACTAAAAGCAATGTTGTTTGCTGAATACACAGTATGGGTTGACCAGGAACATGCTGTAATTCAGAGGGTTAACCACGTTTTTGAGAGATGCCTCGGCTTAAAATACCATTTTAACCACATATTTCAAAACAGGGTTAGACTTTCAAAGAGGAATTTTTAAGAATTGCTACATCTGATGTTTTATATTCCTCGTGCCAAGCACCATGCCAGGTACGTGCTTAGCTGTTGTCATTCCATGATTTTGGAAAGGATGAATAAATGAGTACTTTCTTAGTATCTTTGGTTAAGACACACTATTAAGTGGAAAGTTAAGTTCTAGCCTATTCTTTAGTCTGGAAACATTTTCCTGTAGCAAATCAACAATAGTGACAAGTTCCTAGCTTTGAAGGTTTCATTCAAAAATATTTCCTTTCAAAAAGGTGTATCACTAGAGTGACATGTTTTCATGGACTCGTGTATGTTTTTGTTCTTGATCTATGGACAAAACCAGGATATGCAGTCATTCCTATGCAGTAGAAGGCTACTTATAATAGGTGAGTTTAGGAATTGAGGCAGGTTCTTCCTCCAAAACACAACCAATTCTCCCGTCCTCAGACACCTAAAACTTAATCATCAGTTTTGTCTTCATTTTTGTCTTGTTTTTCCTTGCTTAAATATTTGTAGTGAAAATATTCATAGGAAGAGTAATTAGATTTAACATAAATGATCAGTATGTGTAAGTCGTTTCAGGAAATGAGAAGTTGGGTAAGACAGTCCTGCCCTTGAGCGTATGCCGTGTAGACTTGGCCAGAAGCATATGGAAGTAGGTTGCTAATTATATTGTAGAGTTCACTCAGCGCTTTCACAGACACTGTCATTTGATGCTCAATTCTTGTTATGTTGGGAGCTACTCATTGACCTAAGTTCTCAACTTAAATGCAACTGTACCGTAACTCAGCTTCTTCATGTTTAAATGGGGTAAAAGCACCTACCACATAGGGTTGTTGTGAAGATTAAGGGAGATTGTGCACAAGAAAAGAGAGTAAGTGTTGGTTGTCATCATCTGGGAAACTGAGGCCTGGGAAAGTTAGGAAACTTTATGACACAAGGAACAAGGAAAGAGCCTGGACTTCCGTCTCAACTTTTCTGATTCCAACTTTCTCTTTTGCTTTTTATTTTTTTAGCCCATTCTGTAGGAAGAACTGGCTTCTCTAACATCATGAATAACTTTTTCAATAATTTTACTCTGGCAAAGAGCTAGGAGGTAGGCATTTGTTCTATTTATATTATGTTTAGTTTTTAGTTAATGTTTTTGACTGTGTACCATAATCCTTGCACTTGTAAGTTTTTGGCATGTGTGACCAAGGCAATCTGTCAGTTATTGCATCATAAATAATGATATAGGCATCTTATGGAATTCATTATAAAAACTGGTCCTATTTTGTGGAGTTATACTATTATATAATGGTTGCTTCAACAATGAAGTTTAATGGAAGAAAGGAGAAAGCAGTGTTTTTTAATTCCTTGACAGTTTTAAAGACAGACTGAAAAGCATGGCCTCTCCTTCATATGTGCTGGCCTTGGGCTTCTTGCAGTTGAAACAATGCATCTTTCATTCGAAGGTGAACACTCAGTTATCTCTTTGAGTGGAAAATTAAGACAGACCCATATTTTGTGAATTGTTTCATGATGTAGATCCTGTGTTCCACAGTGGCTTTTGATGGTAAATATTCCTTGTTTTTTATTTGTTTATTTTGTTTTTTGTATTACTTATGTCGAAATGATTGGCATGATGATGAATGTTATGTATGTATCTTAAATATCATGATCTAGTAGCTGATCAGTCAAATTAGTAGGTAACAATTTGGAATCAACTCCCAGCCCAGCTCATCCCCTAGTTTTAGTCGGCAACCATCTCTTTTTTAAAACAGGCTCAAACGGGCACTGTGGTTTTGCACTGTGATTCGTACAAAAATGTGGCAGAGAGTGCTTTGGGATTCTAGCTGTCTTTAAAATGGTTGCTCAAAAGGAATTGAAAAATTTGAACGAGTGCCTGCTGACTTGCTTTAATGGGTGTTTTGCTGATAACCCGTCTGGTATAAGTAGTCTTTGAGACATTCCCAGAATGTTTGGGACTTAAATCATGTGGATTATGTGGTCAGAATTGGAACTGAGAGGTGCAGCTCTAGAGAATGGTGGTGCTTATATTGGTGGGGAAATCTCATCCAGCAAGGGGATTAAAATGAAACCATAAACAAAAGAGTAAAGGGTATGACGATAATTCCATTTGTTAATTAAATTAATATGTTCATAGGAAAATAAATAACTTTTGAAACTTGTGAACTTGGCACTGATTGCTTGTAGATTTAGTTGATAGATATTTTCTTCCACAAAATATGCCCTTTAAAACACTTCGTATCAAGGGCTTTTCTGGAGGCTAGGTGGTAGGACAGGTTTGGCAGCAGTGTTTGTGCAAAGCATGTTTTCAGCATGCTGCTCTGCCCTTAATGTGCTTGGGAGAGTAATTATAACTTCACAGGAAGCATCTTGCCCAAGATTCCTTGGGCCCTGTCACTCCTTAGTTTTCATTTCAACAGGATGGCCAGTCAGTGCACAGGGCTACATGGCTGGAAGAAGCAGTAGCCTCAACTATAGTGTGCAGTCTTTTTTTTGTTTGTTTTTTTAAGAGAAGTCAAATATTTTCACATATTATTTGTGTACTGTGAAGAAGATAGAGCAAATATTTCTTTCCCTTTAAAAATTAGGGGACTGAATAGTGATTTGTCAGAAGAAATATATAGAGTAAGATGGCTCCAGGATTAAATCCCAGATATTCTCACCTGATGTACATCTCAGGTTATTTAAGGTGGTAATGATTTTATTTAACTGTGTTAAGAAATATGGAAAGAGGCAAGGAAGAGGAAAAAAAACCAAGTTTTTGTAGAAGGCAAGGTGTGGCTGTTAAATACATAGTAATTACTCCTGTTGGTGTTGACTTTTGATAACTCAAGTGGGAAACACGTCTCAATTTAGTTCCTATGAATCACAACCTCATTACATAAAATGGATCACACCTCAAATAACTTGCTAATGAGTAAGGTTCTGAATTATTGGAAAACGCAATGAGTAATTGTTAGATTAGAACTACTGGACAAACACTTGTTCTTTCAAAATTCTGGAATGTGTCGTTCAGCGCACTGAATTCTTCTTAAAATAAGGATGGGTTGGTATATTAAAGTATGATCTAATTTTTGTGGTGCAAACTGCCTTCACCATGTTTTGAGTCTGTTATGTGCTGAGCGCTTCATAAGCCAAGGTCTCATTGAATTCTCAGAGTAACCCTGTGAGACAGATATTTTGTACCTCCATTACACAGATTGAAAAACTGAGGTTGAACAGCTTGTCCAGAGTTATAAACAAGAGATGGCAGAGCCAGGGTTCACAGGCTACAGACCTCCCCCCACCCCCATCCGGCCTCAAGCAGCAGTGGTAGATGCCCTGTTGTGTGTTTCTTATTAAGGAATGTGGCCCAGACAGCGGCTGTAGACTGACAAGTTCTGATGTAAATTTATGCTTTTTTTTTTGGTTTAAGACTTTTGGAAAACTATTTTTGTTTTAGTTCCTTACGGGGGGTCTTAGATGAGTTTATATTTACATGAATTGCTAATTAAGAATTTTACTTTACAATCAGATGTTTTGAGTTATTGTGGTTGTTATTTGAACATTGTTCATATACAGTTTGAACATTTTTTAATGTTCATAAAAATGTCCAGAAAAACTTAGAATATTTTAAGAGAATTTTTCACTTTATTGGAGTTTAGAGTGCCATATTCTCTCTCTCTTTCTCACCCCCCTCTCTTTCAGACACACACACACACACACACACACACACACACACACACACACTAATTATGCATTAAGGTACCAATCTCTATTATCCAGGAAAATTCAAAAATTTTAATTGAACTTTTTTATTTACTGAGTTACTATTTATACCCTTAACAGGGGATGATTAATTTTGAAGGCATATTGCATAGTAAAATACACTAATTTAGATTTAAATAGACCTAAATACAGATTGAAGACAATTTTTTTTAGTTTTGAAACATTTAGTATCTGATTCAATTGAGACACTTTCGTAACTGAATACTTATAATATGCTGTAGGTTTTTAGTGTCTCTTACATGTGGATGATTCTGTAACTTTCTAGAAAACTAAACTTTCTGAGCCTCAATGTTCTCACTGGTGAAATGAGAATAGTAAAGATAATTAAATTTAAGGACTGTGTGGATTTCATAGATAATGAGAAAAATTACCTGGCATAAAAACTGGTGTCTCCCTTCTTTTATTTTTTAGATGTAGGTGAAAATTGGAATCTGATGGATTTTGACCTCTTTTGAATGTTGTTTTTTTAAAAAAATATTAATTTATGTATCTATTGAATGAAAATCACCTCTGGTTGTAATAAATATTAAAGTTAGCCCATAATTCCACCACTTAGAAATAATTACTGTTAATATATTCATTCCATATTTATTTATACAATGCATACTTATACATTTATAGTAATTGGGATCATACTCCATGAGTTATTTCATAAATTGCTTTATAATTAACATATTAAGGATTCTTTACAAATAACCTACTTTCATGACATGAATTTAAATTTTATGTAGTTTTCTGTTTGATGGTTATATATCATAATGTGACCCATTTCTTATTGTTGGGTATTCAGGATGTTTGTAATTGTTGCTATTATACGTAATACTGTGAAGCAGTTCTATTTATGTCATTGTGTTCTTGCCCTGTTGTCTTAATATAAATTCCTATGTCTGTACACAGTGTGCCTGAAAGGGTGCATATTTAAGACTTCAGGTTCATAGCACAAATGGCCTTCTAGACTGGTGGTATCATTTTATATTATCTTCAGTATTTTACAGAGCATGCCAGATTCCCATGTCCCCAAAATGTAGATAATTAAATAAAAATCTTTGTTTAGTTTTCCTATTGTTTTCCTTACAAATACATTATAAAGAGTCTGGTATTATATTATGATTATTTAGGCTTCGGTAAGCATGCACACACACACAAGAGTACCTTAATATTTTGATATATGGAAGGGGTGGTCTGAAATCTGTGTGCTATGATTTTGCCTTTCTGTAGTCTTTTTGGAGAAATGACTCGTTCTGGATAGTTAGGTTCTCTGAATAGCTCTGTATATTCCATTATTTCTATTTGATTAATTAGTATTCTGAATATAATTCAGCCTTGTTTATATGGTGCAGAGGTATTCTTTTGAGGGTTAATTATTGGAGTGTGTTGTCAGAGTGTTAACAATGCATGTAATGAGGTTAAGCATATATTGATGCTGGCTACCTTCAGGTATTTGATTGCACAGAATCTTGGCCAGTACAAGCTGATAAGCAGGTGATATTTTCCCTGGTTCAGATGAGTAGACTGGATTCAGAGAGGCTGTTTAACTTGCTTAAGATCACACAGCTATTAGGTAATGACAGTGGGGATTGACTATACTTTTGTCTGACTTGAGTTCTTTCTCTTTCCATTTTGTCACTTGCTGCACTCTGCCCTCTTGATTGGCCCATCCAGTGCTGTTGACTGTTAATCTTTATTGCTGTCCAGGTGTCTGTAGGGCACAGCCTTTCTTGTAAAGTACTGCCTCTATGAGAATAGAGCCGCTAGACTGTTTCAGTGGAGGACAATTAAGTGTTGGTGGCACTGAGCCACTTTCCTATGACTAGAGAAAATGGATTTTGACATCTGCTTTGATGTTCCTGGGACTTTTGATGCTGTTTGGCTTTGGACAGGAGTTCCCAGATAAATGTCATATTACTATATTTTCACTGGTTGGGATCAGTGCTCATCTTGCATTTGTGTTGGATCTGTTTGGGGAAAACTCAAGAGTTTGTGCTACACGGGTTACCTGGGATAATCCATAGACCACTTAAGGTTATCTCTCAAAAAATGTACCATTCTGTTTGGATATGTTCTACTGTGCTTTTAAACTTTGTGTTTTACTTATGTGGCTGTGAGCTTCTTGAGGGAAGAGCTGCCTGATTTTTTTTTTTTTTTTAATATCTCTCTACTCAGTATCCAGGTAAATGCTTGCAACAGAGACACTCAGCATATGTTTCATTCCTGCAGCAATGTAGCCCTTCTGTAGATTAATGTTGTGTATAGGAAGGGATCTTCTACTTGTTCCTGCATTTGAGTGTGTCACTTCCTGGCCCTGGATCCTGTCCATATTTATAGAACCAGCTTATGAGACACTAACTTTAATTCTAAAATGAACCATTATTTGGTCAGTTAATAGATAGTATGACTAGCTCTGTTGGGCATTGTGGAAATGATGCAGAAGACACGTGGAGATTCTAGGTGGATGGTAAAGCCAGCAGTGGTGAGTCAGGGCAGCAGGGGCCTTGGGGCTCGCCGAGCATTTAAGATGAATGAATTTCCCAGTCAGGTTTCCAAGACCATGTTTCTCCCTGAAGTGGCAGATGGAGCAGGGACTCCTGCTGGCAGGTGGTGGGTGTGTCCCTCGGGGTGGGGGGCTGGTGTCACTGCTGTTACAGTGCCTCCTGTGCATACCCGTAGCTGGGGACCCAGTCCCAGGAGTGGTTCTTGGAGCAGCTTTTTCCCACTATGGCCTCCA
Source organism: Rhinolophus hipposideros (assembly GCF_964194185.1). Lineage (NCBI taxonomy): Eukaryota > Metazoa > Chordata > Mammalia > Chiroptera > Rhinolophidae > Rhinolophus > Rhinolophus hipposideros. The sequence goes on along the minus strand of NC_138050.1, from coordinate 80,603,403 downwards.
TTTTCTCTGCTACTCTGTCCTCAATGGAATCCTTATCCCTCCACCCTGAAGAGACAGAATCTGTAGATATTGTCCCAGCAGTTTCACTAAGTTCATTGGTGGTGGTAACCTTAGGTGGCCTGTTCTTATGTAATAGCCTGAAGTGCGGGAATTGTTTAAAATGAGTACCATCTACCCTTTGTGTCTTTTGTCTCTTTGTGTCCAGATTTAATAATCTTCTCCTTAGGATGCTTCAGTAAATAACTCTTTACTCAAATCAGGGCCATTTCATGAATACATTTAAGGAGAGTTATGCCCTCTGCTATTTAGTTTTGTAATGAAACTTGACTTAAGGTTGGAATTGAAATTAGTGCTGTGCATATATAATGGTATTTCAAGTTTATGTCTTAATCTGTTTTTTTTAATTTACTCTTAATAGAACAAATTGTCCACAGGGTTTTTTCTTTTTAATAGAAAATATGTTTGAAATTTAGCTTCTAACTTTTGTCATCCATCCATTCTACAGTATGGAAAACGCTCATTGTGGTTTTTCCTGTTTATATTTTTTATACTAAAATAGTTAACCTCTCTCTTTGTAACATAGAACCACATATAATTTTTTATAAGGAATAACTTTTGATATATGCATATCCTTCAATTATCATGTTAAATGCATATTAATTAATCTAGTGCTGGATTTGACTTGTGTATTCCCCTGATTAACAGAAAATAAATGCCCAAATCTGTCTTTCAGGCAGTAACAGAGAAGAATTTTGAAGCAAAGGATTTTCGAGCCTCTCTAGAGAATGGTGTTCTGTTGTGTGAGTAAGTATTTAAAGCATTTAAATATTTCAAAAGCAAAGATGTTTGTGTGTGTGTGTTAGGAAGTGTATTCACTCCCCTCTCCAGGGCTACCATAGTCACAGATATGTTTTCTTGGTAACAAGTGAGATTTGATCCCTGCAAATTGACACCCCCATAGTACCAGACAGTAGGAAGGGGTTATCAGTCTCTGTATCTAAAGATAGCATTGGTGAAATATATATTATTTTAAATTAGTAAACAAGAAAGATTCCATTATTGCTTGATGGCCAGTAGGAGTGGGTGGTTGAGGAGAAAGCCTTATTACATTGCACCAGCTATCACTTACTCTGATTATTTTAATGTATGGAATTGTTGGGTTTAAAAGTTAATATAAAACACTTTTTTCTTCATCAATAAATAGTGATGATTGTAGAACAAATTTAGGCAGTAGCAAATTTTTCTTTTAAGCTTTAAGTAGAGTCATTACATTACCACAATCAATTTGAGTCACGGGCCATTGATTTAATGTATTATTGAGAATCACATCCCCGGCTTTGGTTATCATAAGTAAAATAGGATGGTGATGGTATGAGGCCTACATTATATGTTTAGTGTAATGGTTTGTTCCCCAATGGCTGTGTAGCACAGTTAGCCATGTATGTGACCTTTGGGGGTTAGGGGTAGTCAGGCCTGTAAGGTGTAAGGATGAAGGTGTGAGGGTCCAGGTTGCAGAAGTGAGCAAATAAATATAAGAATGTACTTGAGTATGCACCCACATTTTTGAACGCTCTTAAGTATACCGATCTAGACACTTACTACATAGGTATTTATGGAATCTATCCGCAAGTAAGCACTGGGAGTGTATGTGCTTGTACTTAGATGATTTTGATTATTCTGTTAAAGGAAGGTTGTTTGCAGCAAAGATCAGGAATCAAAGGGCCTAGGTTTGATTCTTTGCTCCATTACTTTGGACATTTGAGCAAGTGACTTAATATCTGAGCCGTATTTTCTCACCTATAAAGTGGAGATCAGGATATCTGATTTGCCTACATAACAGGGTTGCAAACTTTCATAAGACATATGGAACTTCACAGGTTTTTATAAACTATCAAACTTTGTATAAATACAGGTTGTTGCTAGGAACATGGTGGCCATGTAGATAATAGTCTCTACCTCATCAGCTCTTTTGATAGGTGTTCAAACTTCTTTGTCTGACAGCAATATTATTAAGTTGAACTGTATGAAGTTGTCAATATTTAACCATCTGTGACCTACAGAAATATCAAGTTCATGTGGTTCCAGCTAATATGTGTTAGGACATATTATATGTCTTAGGACAGGCATATGAAGAAGTTTAAGGGATGTATCTTGACCTCTTCTAATGTCACATTCAGAACTGTCATTGCCAAATAGTGTTTAAACTAATATTAGTAGGCCATGTGGTCAGGCCAGTTGGTCACTGATAGGAAATTACTTAATTTTGATTTGAAAACTGAATGATTTAAATGTGTTCAGAAGATGGAGGGGCAAAAATGTCTCAGAAAGACATTTTTGTGAAAACCACCTTTGCTGTAGACTATTTAGCTGTCTACAGCCAAGTAACTTTGATGTCAATTATAAGCCCCAGAAGTCAGGTGGGTTTAGGCAGGAAGTGTACCTATGAGGCATTGAGTTGCTCAGACATGTGAGAGCAAATGGCCCAAATAGTTGATCTTTCCAAAGAAGTCACTTTGTGGTTATATACTATTTAACAGTAACTCAAAGCATTTTTAGGGAACCCCCTTTTGGGGGGCATTCCATAGCTAGGTCATTAAACATACTTGATAGTGACGACTTAGTTTTTTATTTAAAATGCAATTTATGCATGAGGCTGGGCTCTGAATGATTTAAGGTGATTTCTGAAAACTGAACCCAACCTGTTACCAGGGAGAATATTCACAATTGATGGAAAACGGTTTTGACCACAAGCAGTACTGTTAGAATAAATATGTAAGTTCTACCTTAAAGGTCACATGCACACACAACATTTGGATGCATGTTTAGAAATATATTGATTTTTTTAAAAATGTCACTTTAATTCACAACTTCCCAAAGCTCATTCTTAGATTGTTTCCTAACTGCAATAACACCAGCTTGGCTTTTGTGCATTACCAGGTGAGTCTAATCAATCTGTTTAGTACCCAGTGTTCCTTAAATGAATGTTTCCCAAATGTAGCATACGTGAACATTAAGCCTGGAAGTCAGCAATTGTAGTTTACTGTGGGACACAGAAGTACTGCATGATATTTGTATTAAAAATATATTTTTCTTAATTCTGAATCACATTGTTTTAGCTATTGGTTAATGAAGGCCTGTTAATCTGAAAGGTATAGTGTTGTGGGGAAAACGTCCAGGTAACTGTATTCTGTATTAATCCATAACTAAAGAAAGCCTACCTGGTTGGGCTATAAGCAGGCGTCACCGTTTAGGCACATACACCTGAGTTACGAGGCCTACAAAGAAAGCAAAATCCATTGTTCAGAATCCCAGTATTATAAGCCCAGACTTTAAATTCATGGTAAATACAGTGATTGGTCTGTCTGTGAGAGTTTTACCCACAAGAGATCTAGAATTTTAGCTAAAATATGATCAGGATATTTAAAAAATCTGAATTCTTTTTCTTACAGGAAAAGGCTGACTTCTGTTTGGCTCACTGCTAGAAAAACTACCAATCCTTGTGAAATATGGGGTCTGCTTGTAGCCTATTAAAAATTTCTAGGCATCCTAGTCCATTACTAGCATTAAAGAGTTTTCTTGTAATTTTATCTAGTAATTTCAGTCCTTTATCGTTTAGTAATAGTTAATCCTTTTGAACTGGCATTCTGAAATATCAAAGTAAAGAGTTGGAAGAAGTGAGCTTATTTTAGCTTTCACCCATCTGGCAGTGTACTGACATTTCTGATAGTCTAAATTGGGTATAAACTGAGCAACTGAGGTGTCAGACAAGGTATCCATCTGAGTAATGAGGATATTATGTGCATTTATTGCCTCTTAATCTAATTTACTACTGAAATTAGTATCTTCTGTTAATTATTATGGTATCATTTAGTGGGCTCTAATGATTTGAGGGCTAAAGAATACTCTGCTGGTTAAAGCCTGTTATAGTAATTCTTTTACCTTATACCTTAAATATGTACTCTCACTGGGCTTTACTAAACAATGAGATGGGAACAAGATCTAATTTTTTTTTTTCCTAATTAATAAAAGGATTGACAAGAGCCTGTAAGGTCATTTCAGGTCAACAGGTTATTGAAATAGGTTTTTGATGGAATGAAAGCTCTTGTTGTAATTTTTTATGAATTTTATTAATACTACTCATTACTCTGTCTGCTATCTTCAATGTTTATTAATGTTTATGAGGACCTTCTTATTGTATAGTTAAAAATATATGAGGTCTGCTACGGCATACCTATCCACAATCCTCTCTTGCTCTGTGGTTCTAACAGAATTATTTCTCTTTGCTAAACATATTTAGTGGAATGTCCAGCTTGATACGAGCTAGGAATTTCACACTTATGAGAGTAATCTTAGAAATATTCAAATGAAAACATTCTTTATTCTCCTTTTCGAAATAAGAAGATTTATTTGAAGATAATCCTATTGGGTGTGTCTCTCGTTAGTCTATACTTCCCATCCCTGGAATAATGCCCTGTCTTTGTTGTGTCCTAAGTTAGCTGTGCCTCAGAAGTTTATGCCTTTTATTGAGAAAACTCTTCTCACACTGTCACCAGGCCTTGTTTTCCATGGCTTGCAGCTTGGAAAGAGTGGAGCAAGAGGTTCACTTATTGGTTTGAGAAATCCCGTTCCTGTTTATATCTGCTACCATGTTCTGACTATGCTATCTACCCAAAAGTACCATAATATTTTGTTAAAGATTTATTCAATAGAAGAAAAAATATTTTAAAATACTCTTAATTTACTCTGAGACACTTTAGGTGATTGTTTTAAGACATCAGACAAGATAGAGAACTTTGTCACTTTTTATTTATGCCAATAGAACTCCGTCCTTTGTTAGGGTAAGGGATGTTCACATAGTGAATGACAGTGACATTCGTGGGCCCTTGTGGCTTCTCTGCAGTGCTCCATGTGAAGCCAAGAGGCTCTTGTTTAACGGCAAAGGCTTTTTCTTAGAGCTCTTTCTGGTTTTGAATTTCCTGAGGAGGACTACTGTCTCCATACAGCTCTCCAGCTTGCCAACACTATCTATTAATCCTGATTCATATTGTAGCCATTTGAAATTTAATATATAAAAACTATAAAAACTTTTATAAAACTATAAAAATATATAAAAACTTTTCCCACTTAAAGTAGTGTAAATTTTGATATTTCCATATCATTTGGTAACCCAACAGTAGGTAAACAAAGATACAAGTGTTCAAGTTCATAAAGATAATTTACAAAGTTTAAACTGCTTTTTCTTCATGATAGGATTTTGTGGTTGCCATCTGTATACTCTCTTTTTCAGTTTCATAGTCAATTTTTTTCTGTAACTATATCTACATATAGCGAAGACATCATTTAAAAATATATCATGTTGAAGGTGAGCTTGGCAAACATCAATTTAAAAATTTACTTCTCTTATGGTATTATGGTAATCACATTGTTCAGACTTATTTCAAATTTTGCAGAAGTTTTTTATATTGTGTCTGCAAACTTGAAGGTAGAAAGTTCACATATGTTTTGTGAACCTGCATGTACCATAGGCTTTCTCACCCTAGATATTAATGACTAAGAGGAGAATATATAATGTTTCAGTGATAGGGCCTTTGAGAAATAGATGAAAATGAAGGTTCACTAAAAACAAAAGGGAGAAATATATGGGCTAAATGTATATGATGTAAACAATTTATATTCAAGTTGATCAGAAAGAGGTTATTGAAGTAGGTTTTTGATGTAATGAAGGCTTTCAGGTGGACACATGGAAAACGATGCGTTGGTCATGAAATGGTGCAAGTCTGGGGATTCTGGTAAGTGCAATGAGAAGTAAATAAGGGGAATGAACATTGTGATAAGGACAAATATATAATGACATCACATAAATTAAAAGTCGAGTCATTATCTTAACAAGAGACTTAATCTCTATCATTTTCATGTACCAACAATTGTCAATCAGAAAATTAGATGAGATCTAGTGGATAAAAGGAATAGTGACAATAGTGACAAAGTTGAGAACATTATTTACTTTGAAGAAATATGGGACTTATTTTATATATAGAAAATAAAATGGTAAGCTATAAGTTTTAAGAAATGGAATGAAAAGCTACAATTCTGTATAGGGTAATAGATGTCAAAGTTAGTTTATAGTTTTAATCTAATACCCATAAAAAATCTAGTCAGATTTTTCTTAGAATTAAGAATTAGTTTAACATTATATGAAATAATAAACAAGTGAGCATAAGAAAAATAAAAATTTCTGTGGAACAGGCCTGACCCAATATTAAAACACATGACAAAACATGACAAAGCCCAGTGTTTAATAATTATGGATTAATTTATAAATGTACGTATTAATGTAATAGCAAGGTCCAGAAAAACCTTCTTATAGGTAAGAATTTGTGATAAAAGAGAGAAGAGAAAATGGAGAAGAGATGAATCATTCAGCTCATTGTATTGGGATAAATAATTACGTAAGAATTAATTTAAAAACTCATATACAGGAATACAGTCTAGATTAAAATAACAAGAAGCTGAAAAAATACACTTGAAGGAGTTATAAAAAGCTTTGGAGGCAGTTTAAAATTCTAAACTTCAAAGGAATAGGAAAAAAATAGATTTGAATATATAAATAAATCGATATTTTGGCAAATGATATTCTGAGAAAAATATTTTGAGCAAAAAATGACTTAAAGATTACCAGAGTTCAAATAAATTGATAAAATACACATTTCAAAACCTCAATAGACAAGTGAGCAAAGTATACGACCAAATAATTCACAAATGAAGAAATAGTACAAGAGATAAACAGTAAAACTTTCACCTTCATTAGTAAGAAATAATTATGCTAAAATCAGATAATATTTTTAGTGGAAAGTAGTAAATAATTTAAAATCTGTTATAAAATGCTTATATTGTGGCAAAATCGTCCATAATATTTTCAAAATGACCACTTGAATATAAACTGGTACAGCTCTGAAAAGCAATTTGGCCAGACCTATCAAATAATTATATGCTATTTTATTTAATGATATAAACATGTTTCTCATAAAAATTGTAAGTCTTCCCAATAATCCTTCTTTTGGGAATCTAAGAAAAGATTACAAAATGGAGGAAATGATATTTGAAAGCACTTTCATAGTGGAAAGTATTAAAAACATCTAAGATGTAATATGTAAAATCGGTGAAAATTGTTACATCTCTTAAGAGTGGAGGTTATAAAAGCTGCAGCACTGAGGGAGACTGTCACTGTTATTGAAAATGAGAACAGTGTCACTGTTACATCATGCCAGAAGGGAGGCACATGAATGCTGCCTGCTGGTGCAAAAGCAAGTTGATTCATATTGCCAAATTCCTGTCCAAACAAGTTATCAATAGCATAGCACTGATGATTTTACTTCTAGAAATAAAATATAAGAAACAATAAACATAATCAATAAAATTGTGGTAAGTTTGCATGATGAGAGATGAATGCTAGAATTAGTGGGGTGATCCATCACCTTGTAAGGTACAAAAATGTCAAATCACTATGTTGTACACCTGAAACGAATATAACTAATATATTATATACCAACTATACTTAGCTAAAAAGTGAAAAAAGAAAGAGATGGTAAGGAGCAGGGATAAAGATAACACATACAAACATGCATCAAAGCATTTTTACAGGGGCAAAAATTGGAGAGAACCTAAGTACAACTATAAAAGAGTGACATATCACTCTCATTTACATGAAATGATAGAGGAGAATTTAGGGACGTTACTTAAGAGTAAAGGACAGGACATGGAGGGGAATCCCCTGACCCCCTGCTAGACATCATTTGTTATTGATGCAGACTGGGGAAATTCCTGTTACTCAGGGAGATCCATTAGTATTATAGAAACCTGCTGTCAGACTGCTCAAGCTTTGCTGACTCACCTCAAGATGCTTCGGGCATAACAGGCTAAATAAGGAAGTCCTATTACAATAAAATGATAATTATAAATTGCATTGGTACCGACTTGTTGCTGTTCCACACACTTTCCCATCTTAGCATGTATTGTTACCTATTTAGTTGTGTGGTAAGTAATTCAGCAGTATTCAAAATTACTACAACAGGAATTCTACAAATTGAATTTATGCTAATTCTACTACCAGTCTTTGAAAATACTAAGGTCATCATAGACATTTACATTGAATGCTTTTACACTTTGAAATTTTAAATTACATATGCTTATTACTTTACCCATGGAAATGTAATCACTAAACCCAGTGCTATTTTTCAAATATTACAACTTATGAATTTAGATGAAGGTAATTAATTTAAAATCTTAGTAAGGAATTTACTTAAGATACAGTCCAACAGTTATAGAACATTTTTAATGTAAAGTCTGGTTCATCCACAGAAGGGACTGTACTCAGTCACTAAAATTTATGCTATAGGTGTATATTATTTCTGTGGGCAATGTAATAAAGTAAAAATTCAAGTTTGACTGTCTGGCAACAGAAAAAAAAACAGAAGGGAGGTGTTCTTGTTGGGAGAAGCAAAAAAACATTTCTAGCATTTGAATGGAATTAAAGGTAAAGTTTTTCTAAATATATTTGAATCATTCACAGAAAAAAATTCTGCATTAAAAGTTAGACAGTGAGGGATAGTGGATGGGGGCGGGGGGTCCACACAGTGTGAGGGATATAAATGATAAACGTCTAAGTATTACTTTGTCTTGTGTACCTGAAACTAATAATAATAAAAAAAGTTAGTGGATTTTAGCAAATATTTTAAAGCACCTATTAAGTACCAGGTACCTTGCAAAGCGCTAGGAGATGCTGTTTGGATCGAGTGACTATTCTTGCGCTTAGCAGCTTCTCTGCCTTGTTGCTGTGCTGCTGATCCCGATAAACGGTTAATATCCAATGACGTTTATCATTATATAAAGAACTCATATAACTCAACAACAAAATAAAATAAACAATCCAATTAAAAAATGAGCAGAGGACCTGAACAGTGCTCACTCTCTTTAGTAAGCATTCAGATGTTTGTTGAGTAGAGTTTGCATTGAGAGAAAACTAGGCAATTGAGTGTCAAATAACAGATAAAATCAAAATCATTGCTCTTTATAAGGAAGTGTAATATCTTTATAAAATCTTTAAGAAAATTTGGTTACTAATAGGAAAAGGTTGACTACTATAGGGGTATATGTTTAAGAAATGTGGATTCAAAGTCAATGTACAAAAATCCATTGTGTTCCTGTATACTAACAATGAAATTTCAGAAAAAGAATTTTAAAAACTAACAATTCAGTTTTCAATTGCAACAAAAAGAATAAAATACCTAGGAATAAACTTAACAAAGGATGTGAAGGATCTATAGACTAAAAACTATAAGACAATATTAAATGAAATTGAAGAAGGCACAAAGAAATAGAAAGTTACTTCATTTTGTGGATTGGAAGAATCCACATAGTTAAAATGGCCATGTTACCCAAAGCAATATACAGATTTAATGCAATCCCCATCAAAATCCCAATGGCATTTTTTAAAGAAATAGAACAAAAAAAAAAAATCATCAGATTTCTATGGGATCACAAAAGACGCTGAATAGTCAAAACAATCCTAAGAAAAAAGGACAAGGCTGGAGGTATCATACTCCCTGACTTCAATTTATACTACAAAGCAACAACAGTCAAAACAGCATGGTGATGGTACAAAAACAGACACCAATGGAATAGAATTGATAATTGAGAAATAAACCCACATGTATATGGGCAGATAATTTTCGACAACGGAGCCAAAAATATGTAATGGAGAAAAGAAAGCCTCCTCAATAAATGGTGCTGGGAAAATTGGAAAGCTACATGCAGAAGAATGAAACTAGGTTGCTGTCTGTCATCATATACCAAAATTAACTCAAAATGGATGAAAAACCTATATATAAGACCTGAAACAATAAATTGCATAGAAGAAAGTATTGGTACTAAACTTATGGTCCTTGGGTTCAGAGAGGATTTTATGAATTTGACCTCAAAGGCAAGGGAAGTCAAAGCAAAAATGGAACTATATAAATGAGACTATATAAAACTTAAAAGCTTCTGCACAGCAAAAGAAACCGTCAGCAAAGCAGAGAGGCAAACAACCAAATGGGAGAAGATATTTGCAAACACCACCTCCGATAAACGGTTAATATCCAAAATATATAAAGAACTCATACAACTCAACAACAAAATGAAATAAACAATCCAATTAAAAAATGAGCAGAGGACCTGAACAAACACTTCTCCCAAGAAGACGTACACACAGGCAACAGATATATGAAAAGATGCTCAACTTCACTTGCTATTAGGGGAATACAAATCAAAACCACAATGAGATACCACCTCACACCTGTTAAAATGGCTATCATCAGCAAGACAACTAATAACAAGTGTTGGAGATGTTGCAAGGAAAAAAAAACCCTCATGGTGAGAATGTAAATTGGTTTAGATACTATGGAAAACAGTATGGATTGAGAATCTCAAAAAACTAAGAATAGAATTACCCTACAACCCAGCAATCTCTCTTCTGGGTATCTACCCCCAAAATTTGAAAACATTTATCTGTAACGGTAATATGTATCCCTATGTTCTTTTCAGCATTATTTATAGTAGCCAAGGCATGGAAACAACTGAAGTGTCCTTTGATAGGTGATTGGATAGAGAAGATGTGGTACATATATACGGTGAAATATTACTCCGCCACAAGTAAAGATGACATACTGCCATTTGTGACAACATGGATGGATCTTGAGATTATCATGCTAAGCGAAATAAGACAGAAAAAGTCAAGAACCATATGGCTTCACTCACATGTGAGGTATAAAACTGAAAGCAACAAATGAGCAAGGACAAAGAAAGAAACATGATTTAGTGGTTATCAGAGGGTGAGGTGGGAGAGTAGGGAGTCATGAATATAGTGATGGAAAGAGAATTGACTTTGGGTGGTGAACACACAATGCAGTACATAGATGATGTATTACAGGAATGTACACTTGAAACTATATAATTTTACTAACCAGTGTCACCCTAATAAATTTCATAAAAATAAAAAAAATAAAACTGAAAAATGTGGTTGACAGAAGGATATCAGAAATGTATGTCTGAGTGACTAACCAAGAAATACAAGGTTAAAAATTTCGCTCTTAGAGTATTGATGTGCTCTTTGATGCCAGTGTCTCTGGTACATTTGGAAAGTCTTTGGAAATAGGAAGTCAGAAGATGTCCCTCCATTTTGTATCTCTACTGAGTAAGAAATAATTTTTTGGTTTATTTTTTCCACATCAGAGCTTTCTGATAAAGGGAAAAATGAGGTTTGGTGTTTGGAAATAGCTTCGTTTGACTAATAGACTGAGCATCAAATTCTAGTTCCGCTTAAAACCTACAACTGAGTTAGACATCATATTCAGCTTTACCTTTGAGTCTTACCTCTGAGCTTTATTTAAAGTCACATCCCAGTCACTGGTAACAAGCTTTCGGAACAGAGCCATCTTTCTAGCATCTGTTGTTGTATAACTCAGCTCCCTTGGAGGGAGTGGACAGTGTTTTGAGGAGAAGAAAAGGAAGTAGATAACAACTGGAGGCAGGAGCTGAAGGAGAGGGGTTGGAGGCCTTATTGCAAGAGTGCTCTACCATGGGAGATAAGAAATGACTTGGTATTTTCTGTTGCAGTTTAATCTTACCAAAAGAGCAAACCTCTGGTGTGCTGTCACAGCATGTCACCAGGTTTTTGCTGTGACCCAGGGAAGGAAGGCTTGGGGGAGTAGCTGCATGATTGCACACAGGGTTGGAGGGAGGGAACATGGGGACACAGGCAGATAAAATGGTCTCCTGACTGCCTCTAGTTCCTTGTGCACAGAGGCATCTGGAAGGTTATCGTGTTATCTGATTCTTGAATACAGCCAGTCAGCTGAAGTCAGTGTTGCTTTTAGCAATATGTGTAATTGAAGAACACTTATTATGCAAAGAATTTTTATTTGCAAAAGCAAGTAGTATTTCTTTTATGTGACACTTGAATTTTATTTGACATAAGACTATGCCCTTATTCCTTTAGATATACTTAAATTTCATAGAAATTTAAATTTTATGAAGCATGTATTGATATTTCTCCCTAGAAGAAATATCCTAAAAGTTCTTCCTTTAATTATATAAAAATAAGGACTCATGGTTCATAATTTCATTGGATGTTCACTGCTTGCCAAAACCATATGTGCATTTTGTCCATATCCTAGTGCTTGGAACTGATAACATTTTAACAATTGACAATAATAAAACAGCATTTTCCTCTAGTTGACATTACTTTCTCGAGGGTATTTTGTTATCTAGAGTGTTGTTTTTTCCTTGTGGTTATTTCTGTGTTTGTATACATACTAGAAGGCTCAGGATTGGAGAAGAACACCAATCTACTGTGTATGTATTGTTTCTAAGTAACAGCTCTGCAACCTTCTGATGAGGGAGAAGTCAACTCTTTATTGGGAGGCAACATTTATCTGCATTGTTTCCTTTACCTCTATCCCTTATTTCCTTTAGCTGACTTAATTGAGAGTAAGCTGTGTTATTCTCCAACCCAGAAACTGTATTAAAAAAATGCTTTTCATATTACTAACACTATAATACAGAAATGATAAGTGAAGTCAACAGGTAAATTGAATCTTGTGGACAAAGTCTCCAGTGACTCATATGGGTGGAGGAAGAATGGATGACTCTTTCTCTAACAAAGCCAACTAATGCCTGACTTTCTTGACATTTTATAAGTTGCCCCAGCTCATATGGTTCTTTAACTTTTATACTACCAAAAGATTACATTTTAAGATCCAAATTACTATAGGAAAGTCACTGTCAAGTAGTGGTCAAGGGCCACAAATGTCTTGATTTATACTATGCCAGAATTATGTTCCTATTCAGTAATGTTTCAGTTATTAGTTCTTCTATACATTGCAATAATGCCACCAGTAATAAAATTTAAGAAATGCCTGGTTAATAGGAAACAACTAGAATTAATTTGGAACTCTTGTTTCTTATAAACCTGCTCAATTATTTTCTAGCTCCTCAGCTAGTGATTATAGAAATATAAAGTTGCTATGAAAAGGAGAAAACCTTTCTTCCTCCATGGCTTTCAGTGTACAAATAAGAAATTGGGAATCAAGGAGTTAAAAGTTCTAGGAAATGCTCAAAGTTGAGGGGATGGTTTAGTTATCTGTATTAAATTGTCTAAAGATAATTGTGTGAGGAAACTATGAAAACAGAACAATCTCTTTTGTTCACCAGGCTAAATCTTCAGAAGCCACTGTTTTGTCATTTTGAATCCTGTTAAACAACATTCTGAAGGTTATTAAATTGAGCCTTTTGCCTTCTTTATTTTTAGCACACTCAAGTGTATATATAAATCTCTGGAATGTTGAAAGAGTGACATTCCACAAGTGTCAGATTTTTTTTTTTCTGTCTCCCATTGTGAAGAGAAGACTCGTAAATTAAGAATGTTTTAATTCTTTCTCCTTTATTTGCTTTTCTATTGGAGCTCTCTTACAGAATAAAGAATTGGTTTCTTTTCCTTTCTTTCTTTTGTTTTCCTTTTTTTTGTGTATGTGTGGATGGATTATTGAATAGGAAAGTCACTGTTTCAAGTTGTTGTTTTCTGGCAGTGATTAATGATTAATTAACCAAGCTAGCATTAATAGAAATACATTATTATAGTATTAAATTTCTATGTGGCCTGGCATTGTATTAGTGAACAAAAAAAAAGTAGAATTCACAATAATCTAGATTTAGAACCAATAAGTGTACTCGAAGTTGTAGTTGTCAAAGCTGTATTCTTTTCATTGTATTCTAGAGTATGGAGACACATGTATCTTTGCAGATTTCCACAGCAACTTAAATTTGTTCAATAGTAGATTCCGAGGTGACTGTTAATCTATTTTGGGGAGTTCTAGTACATTTAATTTAATTTTTTACCCTGTCATATTGCCATGGTAACATAGCAGTCAGTCATGGACTTAAATGAGATTCCAATAAGAACTAGTTGGCTATGAGCATGGGTTCCACTGTACTCTTTAGATCTGGCAAATTAGGATGGTTTTGAAGCTACCTTTTAAAATAAGGATTGGTTTGAGGAAAAAAAAATCAATTAAAATGATTAATAAAAAAAGTATTCTTAGGGCCAACTGAACTAAATTATAATGAAGAGATTCCTAAACTGGCTATTTGAAACAATGAAATATTACCTTTCTTTAACAAATGGAGAATTAACTATTTTTAAGGACATGGCTTTGGATATAGAAATATGTCTGTATGGTTTAAGAGGACCACGCCCCATTTTTGCAGGGCTGTTCTCCTTAATATGTTTCTTGACTTGTTTTCTTGGTTCTTTGCTTTCTGTTGGGTTCTTGGCTCTGAATAACATATTGGGGATGGAATAGTGGCACATATGATTTTTGAGAATGTTAAAAAGAACATTAAGCTGATGATATTGGCATTCTTGTAATTGCATATCTTATTTCTTTATTTACTTTCAGTTTGATTAATAAGCTTAAACCTGGTGTCATTAAGAAGATCAATAGACTGTCCACACCAATAGCAGGTTTGGTAAGTAATAAATTATCTTCAAAACTAGATTTCTTTGTTTTTGAAATGTAAATAGATGGGCATAGACAGATTCTCTTTTCTGGAATTATGGAAATTAAGTTTGGGTTTTCTTGCTTAAGAAAATTGTGTTTGGTGATGTCCCCCTTATGCCTTTAGTTCCTTTCTCTGTGTACCTTCTGCTGGGAGGCTTTTATTTTATGTTAGTTTTGATTTTTGTGCCCTCAGACTTCATATATTCCCTGCCTTGGCTTATTTCTTCCACAAATTGTATTTGTTTGAGATTGTGTTTCTTTGAAGCTCACCCTGCATACATTGTTTGCTAGTTGACCTCAATTTGGGGAAACTGTTCTATGGTCACCAGTTGTTAAGTTTCTGGTACTTCCTGCTTATGCGTTACACTCACTCAGCACACAGATCATGGGATGTATTTGCAACATACTGAAGACCTGCTTGCTCAATACTCAAGACTTTTGCTTCATGTACTAGATTTCCTACCGACGTCCTATGTGATGCTGGTCAATTACTATCTTCCTCTTTGTCTAAGTAATATCCATAAAATGACTATGGATGATTCTCTAGATTTTTTTTAGCTTTAAATTTGGAATTTTGCATGTGAGAAATATTCCACATTGTCATATTAAGGTGAGACTGTGTCTTTGGAAAGGAATAATTTATAATTAAGTACAAATGGTGGATAATTTTCAAAATGTTAGCAATAACTAAGCATGAAGGTTGATGATAGGAGTCAGTTAAAAAAAATAATTTCACAAAACACTGCAGTTTAGAAGCTGATAATTGGAATGTAAAACACACACACATTCTTTTGGGAATAGTCAAGCTGGGCTTATAATACATTCCAGAACCTTCTATTTGGCTACCATGTATATGCAGATATTACAGGCATGAAGTACTAAAGGTAGCGGTACCAAAATTTCTGGGTTTGCAGCTGTTGTGACAACCTTATCAAAATTTTGACAGGAGTGATTTGGTTGCAGAGTGTTCATTATTAGGAAATATCTGTGTAGCAATATATGAATATATAGTAATATATGGATAAGCATCACTTCTAATAATAGAGTGAGTTGGGAGGTACTAAGGAATAAAAGTAAAGAAATTTGGTTTTTGAAGTCTTTCTAGAAAGAACATTCAGTTTAATAAGCAAAATAGGCCTTATATGAAATTAACGTTAATGAAATAACTTAAATTGAAAGTTTGAACTGTATCGAAAGTACTCTATCATTTCAAATGCCTTGAGTTATTCTTAGATAGTTTAATGCGTAGATTTTAAACTATCATTTCTTGGATCAATTACGTGCATTTTAAATGAAATTAGCCTTGGATCTCAAATAGCCTGCATACTTGGAATGCTCGAATTGCGGTGGTTTGTTGTTGTTGGCCACTAGAGGTTCTATTTAATCTTCTGATTCCATGAATGAGATGAAATCACTAGTGTATTTTTAAATCCAAAAATCTCTCCAAATATTTCTATTTCAAGCATGAGAAATTCTATCTGGTTTGGATTTTATCACTAGAAACTAAAATGAAATGTATTTCCGGCATATTAAATAGGATGATTTCCCAAATACAGGACAATGAGCATTTTCAATTGGATGTAGGAGCATTAAGAGTGCCCACAGCCACAGAAATGGGCTAAACCCAATTGGTTTGAAGTTATCGTCATGCCTCATTTGACCATTTCCTGTGAAGCTTGTGTATCAGGATGGTTACATCAAACCTTAAAAGTCTTCATTTTAAGTGTGAGTAAGAGCTCCAGCATCTACTTGGTAGGGTTGTTATGAGGTATAGATAGTCTGACACACAGATATTCAATGAATGTTCTTTTGTAGCTCATTTCATTCTTTTAACAAGTGAGTGTGTGCTGGGTCAAGAAGTTTTCTAGGTTTTAGGGATATATTTGAGGAACAAAGATGCATAAGGACCTTACCTTCAAAGTGCTTTCATTTGAATTGGGAAGCAGGGACCAGGCAAATAAATTCACAATTTAGCAAGAAAGCACCTGATAATAAATGTACTGCAGAGAATTACAATAGACTGGGCCTTTGTTGGACACTCATGAGCAGTTATAGTGAGACTGTGCAGAGTGACCTCTAAGAATTTCTTAAGAAGGAATATGTCAGAAGAAGCGTTAGATTTTGACACTTTTAGAAGATGAAGAAGCTGAGCCAGACTCTTCATACTAGTAACTTGTGTGTTCACAGCACGTAACTGATACATATAGGAAGCCAAAGATTTTTTTGAATGAATGAATGAATGAATGAATGAATGAACAAGACTTCCACTGTGAAAAGTGATAGGCTCTAGAATTAGGTCTTTGATGAGATAGGTTGAATTATGTTTCCCTCTCTCCCCCTGCCAAAGATATATATTGAAGTCCTAAATCCTAATACCTCAGAATTTGACCGTATTTGGGAATAGGGTCACTGCAGCTGACATAACTAGTTAAGATGAGGTCTTACTGGAGTAGAGTGGGCCCCTAATCTAATATGGCTGGTGTTTTTATAATAAGATGGCCATTTGAAGACAAATACCCAGAGGAGAAATGCCATGTGACAACTGAGGATTGGAGTGCTGTAGCTAGAGGTAAAGGAACACCAAAGATTGTCGGCAAACCGCCAGAAGCAAGGAAGAATTCCCCTGCAGGCTTCGTAGGGAGCATGGCTTTTTGGACACCTTGCTTTTGGACTTCTTGACTCCAGAACTGTGAGATAATAAATCTCTGTTTTAAGCCACTAACTCTGTGGTAGTTTGTTATGGAAGCCCTAGGAAACTAATAAAGTCAGGTAAATGTTTTAGTTAAAACATGCTTTAAAAAAAAACAACAAAAAAACTTTTTATTTTGAAATAAGTATAGATTCACAGGAAGTTGCAAAAAAATAAATAAATAAAAATAAACACAGTACAGAGAGGTCCATTTTCCCCAGATGATAACATCTTGCATAACTGTGGTACAATATTAAACCCAGAAAATTGACATTGGTGTGTTCAAAAACTTTAATCAGAATTCACCAGTCTTACAAGCAGTTAATGCTTTTTTAGTAACAAAGAGCAGAGATGCTTTCAAGCTAAGTGCGATGCAGAGTTTTATTTTAAGGATTTTTCAGAAGACTTGC
Organism: Rhinolophus hipposideros; assembly: GCF_964194185.1. Lineage (NCBI taxonomy): Eukaryota > Metazoa > Chordata > Mammalia > Chiroptera > Rhinolophidae > Rhinolophus > Rhinolophus hipposideros. The sequence continues at coordinate 80,585,710 of NC_138050.1, read as the reverse complement.
CCATTAATTCAGTGTTCAGCAGAAACATGGCAGCGGCATTCCACATGATTACTTTTTTCCTGTTGGAAATGGTGCTTATTAGTTGAGGTTGCCAGGAGAGGAATCTGAACGGATCAGATTACTTTTCCTTTGCAGGCTACAAGTATGGAGCATGGCTACAAGTATCCTAGGTCACTGGCCAGCCTGTGCATGAGTTCCTTGAGAAGAGCCGACTTGGGCAAATTGGCTGTGGTCAGGAGTGTTGGTTCCCTTTGGCTCACTCAGTTCAGGTGTGTGGGTTGAAGTGGGTTCTGCGAATGTGGTTTGTGTGGGGTAGACACACCACGTTAAGTCAAATACAGTCAGAATCACGCCATTTCTGTGTAAGAGTTTGTTAAGTTGAATCATTACAGTGCTCCAAGCCCCTTGTCCATTACTTTTTTCTTATTTTCTTTCCTTCAGCTATAACTTTTCCATTTCATGTAAGCTATCATACATACATAGCTTTGGAGCCAAGGCAATAGATTTACCCTTTGCACATGGACCTGTGTGGAAAATGTGGAATATCCCTTGAGCAATGACAATGCAGAAAGAAATGTTGAGATAATTTCAAAATATATTGAATGCTTTGCTTGAAGCATTCATAATTATTTTTTCTTTGGGAAGGCAATAACTATGTTCCCAAAGAGATGTGGCTTTTCTCACTTGACTGAGTTTTATTTTATTAAGAAATTGATTTCTCCTTATCTTTTCTGTTCTTTATGTGTTTTACAAAGCCCTGCTTAAAAAAAGAAAAAAAAAATCTAACCCAGGAGTTTTGAGTCTTCCAAAAAATTAGCTGGTGTTAAATGTGGACATGTTCAGATCATTGAAAGTCAAACTTTATTTGGGAATAAAAAAAAAATTTGACCTTAAAACAAAACCCTGAGAAACAGGCAAGATATTCTGATGGTGAAAAGCGTCGTTGAGCCAGAATAATGTTTACCATTGGATGTGTTAGTGTACGTGAAATACAATACGAGGAGAATGTTTGCATTATCCCTGGCCTCTATTCACTAGATGCCAGTAGCACCATGCCTCCAATCCCTCACTTGTGACAGCTAAAAATGTCTCCTGACATTTGGCACTGGTTGGTGCCAATGATCCGTATGGGATAAAACCATCCCTGGTTGAGAACCATTGTGCTAAAGAATCAAGAAAGTAAGCACTACCCCTTTACATGGGTTAGTGTGCCAACTGCCTATAAATCTGATTGTCATTTCAATTGCAATTTCCCTTTGAAAAGCAATGAATGGTATTCCAGAAAACTTGGTTTGAACTATTCATTTGTGCGCATATTTGTGTCTATCAGTGGGCTCATAGAAAAATCCTCAGTATATCCACACTTGCATCAAAAATAAGGGCTGAATTTGAACATCTTTGCCCTAAAGGGTTACTCTTTCAGATTATAGTCAAGAATGGAATGTGTCAGATGTGACTGGATGGGTTGGGAAGGTTGTCTTATTCAGGAACGCTGTAGAATGTGGTAGAATGCAGGAAATGCAAAGATACCAGCTAGCTTAAGCTCTTTTGGATGTGTCAGTTTCCCTTGCCTTCATCACAGCTACTTCAAGAAATAAGGCAAGTTTATGGGTCCAGGGTCCAGTCCTACTGCCGTTTCTCACAAGGTTATTAGTGGTTAGTGTTCTTATAGCTGTGTAAAATTATTTCTGACTCTTTCATCTTCACTCTCCTATACATTTGGCTGTCAGGAAAGTAGTACAACCCAGTCTGTGTCAAAATCACTGTTGAAACATCTACTTGTTGCCTTCCAGCAGTAGTAGAGAATTCGCCTGAGGAATCGGCTGTAGAATTTAAATATTCTTTTCCAGGTTTGATGTGCTTTTCTAAAAACCACTCTCAGGCAGTGACTATGTTTATCCCATTCTTTTTCCCAGGGGTAGAGGAGCCAAAGGTGTTGGGAGAAGGGAGGTTTGTGGGACACTGAGCTTGTGAGCTCTTTCTGCAAATAAAAACAAATTAAAAAAATGAGACCTCAAGTGTTTTCAGGGAAAAAAGCCCATTTCTGTTTCCTTTCCCATCCAAGTTGAAGTAATGCAAGTGTGAATATAATTACTATTTTCATTCAAGGGTGGCACTTTTCTGGGTAGGAGGCAGGAATAAATTTTGTATGGTTGAAGAGAAAATACTCAAGGAATAATAGAGTGGAATGTAAAATTGGATGAGCAGCCAATATGTGCCTTGCTTGAAAGAGTGGTGACTGAGGGTTGCGCTGTGCTGGGTCAAACCCAGTGTGTGTTTCAGAGGGAATATGTGTCTAGTTGCTAAAAAGCAATATACTTTTGTGACTATATTTGGATGTTGATGTACACAAAACACTGATAAGTGGGAAGATTGTAATGTAGAGCTAGTGTAAAATAACCATTTAATGATAAGATCAACAGTGTTTATTTTCTGTTCTTGAATTTTATTACTGATTTTGTAGATTTGGTGGAGGAGATCTTCCACCTAGCCAATTTGGGAGAGGCTTTCACCAAGCAAATTCTTTTTGATCCACTCATCCTTGCCTGTTTGCTTAGCCCATAAGAGAAGCATTCATACAGAGCTCACTCTGGTTGCTGCGGTTGGTCCCCATCTCCAAATGGATGGGGAATAACACTGAGTCCTCTCCCATAACACGAGTCTGCCTTAGCTCTTACTTAGTTTTCATGTTCTTGATTTCCTCACAATTGATAAATAATGAAAGCTAGATGTTCCTATAAATTACCAAGCTCTTTCATTTTTGTTCATTTCTCACCTGTCACTGTATTGGAACAATTTTATCTATTCTATTTCCTAATGGAGCCAGTGATGGTTAAACGATATCAATAAACTTGAGTAAAATTCAATGGTGGTCTCGTTATTAAAACTATGCTAAAGAAATGTTTTTATTTCAAAGGGAGAGCGAACCACTGTTACAAGTTGTGATGCATGAAACACTGAAATTTAAACTATTCTTATTTTACTAGTTTGTCAATGTCGTCATTTTCTTTAAAAAGAAAACAATGACAAAAACATGCTATATTACTTTTTCTTCTTAATAAAGATATAGGAGAGTACTAGTATAGTATTACCATTATTAATGTATTATTTACACTTCTATAAAAAATCATAGCATAAAAGTTAGGCATTTACTGAAAATCAGATCACTGTATGCATTGAAAATGATATTTTCCATGGTTGTAGCTTAATTAAATTTTTTTTCTAATGTATATTTTACTGGAATATCTGTATATCATCATCTGTATTTTTAAATAACTTGGGGTTATCCAATAATCAAGTCTGAGAAAATAGGCTGAATGCGGATTGTGCATAGTCTGTCTTCAAGGTAACAAATATTAGATTTTAAACATCCAAATAGTTTAACATCTCCACATAAATCACATATAAGTAAGTCAATAATGGTTGAGTTATTTATAAAGTATTTTTAGGCGATTTTTTTTTCAAAAGTATCTCTCTCCAACTCTCAATTAAAGATAAGTATCACCAAGAGTGAAAACTTAAAAACTTAGTGTCACTTTGAAGTTGTTCCCAGTACCCTCATAATGAGGCAGCACTGTAAATCAGGAAACTCCTGTTTTATTTCTAGCCCTAATCTCTTAGTCATGGTGTTGGCACAAGTTGAGGAGCACTTCCCTAGAGTTCCAAAACTTGTTTTTCAATCTAAGATGAACGTTTATATACCAGCATTCAGCCTTGAGGGCAATCATTTTTTAAACATTAATGACTTAGAATTCTTTAAGCAGCACTATAGTTAATGTGTGAAGTTAAAAAAAAAAATGATTCAGAGTAGGATTGTATCACCCATGACCATTTTATTCAGATACAAAAACACTTGGCACATGTCTCTTCAGGCACCTTTTTGTTATGTAGAAATTGCAAAAGGAAGAGCAAATGAGATTAATACGAAATAAAACCCAGGTATAAGACTGGTGTGAGGTCACTGGTCACTTGAGGGCTTTAGGCCCGGGACTATCTCTCCCTTCCTAAAAATATTTAGTTTTTACTTGTTTATTTATTTATTTTTTTACAACTATTATGTGCCAGGCACTGTTCTAGGAACTTCGGACACACCCACAAACAAGGCAGAGAAAGTTCCTCCCTAATGGAGCACAGTCAGTAAATCAATAATGACTTGTCAGGTGCCAAGAATTATTATATCATGAAGAATATAATATACCTTATCAGTTACCAATAATTACACTGTAAAAATAAAGCAAATGAGTAGAGAATGATTGAGCGCATGTATGAGAAGTATTTCAGAGAAGGTGCTCAGGGAGATTTGATTTCTAGATATGACATTTGATCAGGGGTGTGAATGAAGCGAGGGAGTGCGAAAATATGGGGATGGGTGAGAGTTTTCCAGTTAGAAGGAAAAGAGGGGGATCAAGGCAGAATCAAGCTGGACTAGCAAGGATGACTGTGGGTCTACAACTGAGACAAAGAGGTAGGCCAGCAGCATTTTCAAAAGCTTCCTGGACTTTCGTGAGTAGATCTCATTTTACTCTAAAATGTGGTGAGAAGCCACTGGGGGCTTCTGAGAGCAATTTAGTTTGTTGGTAGAGATCACTGCTTGCCTGTGGTGAAGAATGCACATGTTTGTGAATATATGAAAAAATCACTGAGTCGTACACTTTAAATGGGTGAATTGTATGGTATATAAATTATATCTAAAAATAAACCGAAAAAAGTATCACCGGTTGGTTTGTGAAGAATAGAATGAAGGAAATCGAGAAGAGAAGCAGGAAAGCCAGGTTAAAGAACAGTTTCAGTAGTTGTGATAATTAATTTTGTGTATCAACTTGACTGGCCCAGGGATGTCCAGATATTTTGTGAAACATTACTCTTGGTGTATCTGTGAGGGTGTTTTTGGAAGACATTAACATTTGAATTGGTAGACTGAGTAAAGCAGATTTCCCTCCCTTATATGGGAGGGCCTTATCTAATCAGTTGCAGGCCTGGCTACAACAAAAAGGCTGACCCTCCTGTGAGAAAGAGGAAATGAGTCCTGCTTTAGTAGAATGAGTTGGGACATTGGTCTTCCTGCCTTCATACTTGAACTAAAACGTCAGCCTCTTTTTGGTCTCCAGCCTGCTGGCTTTTGACCTGAAACTTACATCATTCCCTTGACTCTCCTGGTTTTCAGGCCTCTGGATGTAGACTAGGTCAGCTCTCCTGGGTGTCTGACTTGTAGATGGGCTGTCAGGGGACTTTGGATCCTCCATAATCTCAGAGACTTTGGAATAACATTTTACAATTACAGTGAGGGAATCTTTGGAATTTTTGACATAGAGAAGACTAAAAAGTGAGCCAGCTTCATAAAGCTGGGAGTCCCTGGGCGGGGAAAAGCCTACACAAGATCTGATGATTGAGACACATAACCTATAAGAGTGATTCTATGGAAGAGGGGGAGTGGGAACAGCTGCACCAAAGAAACTCCAGTTCTCAGGGAGCGCTCAAGTTTGCTATGGAGTTCATTAAACAGGCTTCATTACTTCATGAAATGTGCCTGTTGGTGTCATTATGACACATTTTTTTAAGCAATTACTTTTCTGTTTGGAGCATAGAACATGAATAATTTGAGGACAGAACTTTTTTTTCTTTTATTCTACCATTTTGTGTCACCCCTTCCCACCCCCATCCCCAACCCTCCATCTCTGGCAACCATGAATCTATTATCAGACAGAGCTTCTTAAGCATTTATTTCAGCTTTATTTTTTTTTAAAGAGCAGGTAAGTTTTATAATTCATTTTTGGTGTTAAGTTTATTTTGCATAATATGCAAGACTGTACACAATTTCATGCTGCAGTCTGACAAAGCCTGTTACTGCTTCTATGTAGCTGTGACCCGAGCTAGTTAAGCATTTCAGTAACTATCCTACTAGAGCACCCCGCCCTCATTCCCTGACCTGCTGCTACCCTAACTTGCCATCTCGCAGTTCTGCCTCTTGGTCTGGTTTTTGTTCCTACTCTGCCAACAGTGCTGGAGACGAATCAAATCACCAAGCTTCTGGCAAAATTATCATGTATAGTCTCCTGGGCCCTCAGTGTCACTTGGCAATTCCTAGCTGGTTCCTGTTCCTATTTTCACATGTGACAAAACTTGACAAATGCTCTCCTTGTCCTCAGTTCCTTTGCTGTTAGCCAGCAAATGACTGAGGCTTTTTCTTTCTAGAGAAATAAGGACCCAAATAAAACTTAAAAAACAAACAAACAGAAAACAAATTAGCTGCTTATTTTTATCACAAATAACTATTGAATTTGGATCTCGGAGTGTTTACCTACATATGATAGTCATAAAATGTAGGTGTTTCTTCGCATTTATGTTTCTTTTACATTTATTAACTAAGCCCTAAATCGAGGTTGAATTTTCCACAATAATAAAACAAGTTGTCAACCGACCAAAATTGTGACTTAACTGCTTTCTTAATGGAAACTGTATAATTACAATGCAAATTTGGGTATCTTGTCATTACCCGGCTGCTTGGGAGTTGCTTTAAGATAATTTGAATGGTCACAAGTAGTGTGCTCACAATTAGTGTATCACAAGAATGGAATTCAAGCACTCTTGGTGATGGCCTAATGGTGAGCTCTGTAATCCGTAGGTGATTCGTGTTCATACTAAGGAGAAACACTGCTTTCAGTCATATTTGGAAATATTTTTCTTATATTGTTCTTTGTCAGAAAACTTACGTCTACAAAGACTCAATCACGTGGAGGACCTTCTTAGAAGGTAGATTCTGACCCAGCAGGTCTGGGTGGGGCCTGAGAGTCTGCGTCTCTAACAGCTCCCAGGTGATGCCCAGGCTGCTGGTGCAAGGACCACACATCGAGTAGCAAGAGGCTAGTGCAGCTGTTCTCCAGTCTGACTGCAGCAGCCTCGCTTGAGTGGAGACTCTGCACGCTCCCTCTGGTGATCCGGGTGTGGCTGACCGGGGACAGTTATTCTAAACCATGGCCTTAGTTCAGTTTCTCGGCCTGAAACAGTGGTGACTACCCCTTGATTGCTGCCATATACTTGCTAACTTTTTGGCACTATCAGTTCCAAAGGGAGAGGAGGTAGGGGCTTTGGTGCCCTATCATAAATAAGATAAGGAATGAGGTCACCAGCTCTCTTGGGTAAACTGATCTGAACCATCATGTGTGAGGTTCAGAGGAAGTCGATAATGCCCTCTCTTTTTAGATTGAAACATCTTTCTTAGGGTAGGCATAGAACATAGAACCGCGGTGGGAATAACAGGCCAAAGTGAGCACAGGACGAGCATTTGGGTCTTGGATGGAGATCACATCCAGGTGATGTCGTTCTGGGAGCTTCACGTGTCACCTGCATGGCCATCAGGTCACAGCCCTGATCATGGCTTCACCGCTTTTCAGAATTAGTTAGGATTTTGATCTTAAAGACCCCATTTTTGTTTATGACAGCTCTTGACCTCTACACTCAGGAAATATTTGCATAAGTGGGCCTAACTGGTTTGATCTTATGAGTAGACAGCTCCCCATTTGTTGTGATATTAAGGTTTCTTGATACAAAGTATTCCTGCTACATGTTGGAAGTTATCACACTTGAAATTTTATCAGGCAGGATACTTTACAACGCATACACTTTGATGAGGAGTTAGTCTTTTGTGTAACAAAATTATTCAATATGGAAGAGAAAAAAATAGACCATAATGCTATTTATGTAAATTAGACTACACAAATAGACACTTTAAAGGACATTTACTTTTTTAAGCACAATAGAGAAGGCGCCTTTTAAAAAATAATTTACGGAGGTGAAATTTACATAACATAAAATTAGCCATTTTAAGGTGAACAATTCAGTGGCATTTAATACATTCACAGTGTTTAACCACCAAACATTTCTATCACTCCCAAGTAAAACCTCTTCCCTATTAAGTGGTTTCTCCCCATTTTATCCTTCACCCCCAACCTTGGCAACCATTAATCTACATGCTGTCTTTATGGGTTTATGTATCCTGGATATCTCATATAAACGGAGTGTGTGACCTTTTATTTAAATAATGTTTTGGAGGTTCATCCATGCCATAGCATGTATCATCACTATATTCCTTTTTATGGCTGAATAGTATTTCATTGTATGGATATATCACAACTTGTTTAGCCATTTATCTGTTAATGGACATCTTAGTTGTTTCCATCTTTTGACTGTTGTGAATAGTGTAATCAATATGCATGTACAGGCAGACCTCAGAGATATCATGGGTTTGATTCCAGACCCCCTCAATAAAGCGAGTATCAAAAGAAAGTGAGTCGTGATCTTTTTGCTGGTGGAGGGTCTTGCCTTTAATTTGTAAAAACTGCAACATCGGTAAAGTACAGTAAAACTTAGAGCAATAAAACAAGTATTTTTGGACATGTACTTGTTTGAACATTTCTTTTTGATTCTTCAGGTTATACACTTAAGGAGAAGACATCTTTTAATAAAGAGTAATGGGGTATAGGATGAGGAAGAAAACAGTAAAAAAACAAAAATGAAACGAGAGAGCCTTTATATTGCCTGATAAGGTCTTATATGATCAATTCAACTCTGGGGCCCTGACACTCTCCCCAACTACTTCCATTCCTGATAAAACAGCAAGGAAACCTGCCTAGGTGACATGGGAATATGTTATTGCATAAATGCTTTTGGAAGGAAAATGGGATGAAAGGCTTTGATAGGGGAAGTGTTACCAAAGACCTATTTTACCTCTGAGTCTAGTGTTAGAATATTTGTTTTGGCCTCCTGTTCTTTTCATAACTCTCTTTTTGGGATTTATAATAGAGATAGAGAAAAGTTAAGATTCCATAGAAATGGATAATTGTGTTCATGTTTAAAACTAGAAAATGCTGGGAGGAATTGGAACATGGTCCTACATTTGGGACCAGGAGAACAAGAGTGAGAACTGCTCTCCCCACCTCACCTCCTGCCAGAAACGGAGCATCCTGACATCAGAGGGTTGGGAGATGGTTGCTTTGGGGAAAGTGAAGGAAAACTTGAGTAGGAAACAAGACTATTAGGGTAGCATTGAGAAGGAAAGCTTTTGGATTTGGGGTGATCCGTGCCTTATAGTAAACGGCTAGTCTTCAGTGTCACTTATTTACTATTTAGCCCCCTGGAGTTTATGTTCGCTAAGATTTCTCCATTAGATTGTTAGATTCTTTTGGCAGTTTTCATCTTTGCCATGTTGGAGCTCTTTGCAGCATCGCACTCGCCCATCTTGAGATGGGCTTGTTCCCTTGTTTTCCATAATGCTATTCACTTCTGCTTTTCCTCTGAGTTCTCTGGTTGCTATATACTTTTTCTTTCTTGTCTCTTTTTTTTTTTTATAACTGCCTCTTAAATATTGGTGTCTGATTGTGAATCTTTCTCTAGCTTTGCTTTTCCTAACATGGCTCATCCACATCCTTAATTTCAACTGCTGCCAAAATGTGCTTGATTTCCCAAACCATGTTTTAAGATCAGACACTATTAATGGGCTCCATACCCAGTTTGCCATTAGCTGGACATCTTGATGTGGATATCTGAAACTCAGTGTCTCTAAAACAGTTTATTTTTCTACTCCAAATGAATGATTAATCTGTATTCTTTATTATGTAAGCATTGTAGCCAACCTCTATAGAGGTCCCAACAATTCTCACATGATATCTGTCCCTTTGTTACCTATAAATTGTATTTAATGAATTAGGTGATCTGAAAAGATTTCCAAATGAAGTGGTAAAGTTCTGCCTGGATTCCTCTTGCTGATTACAGTAAAATATGCGAGTGTGAAGGATACAATGATAAGCATGAGAGGCACAAGAATTGTTTTGAAAATTATCAGAATCCTTGGTCAGTAAATGATGCTAGAACTGAGGAATGGCCTTCAGGCAAAGATCAAATTCAGAGCAATGGCAGGAAAACAAGGTTTAAAGATGAAGCTGAGGGTGTGGTGTGGTAGAATTCTTCTGAGATCTTAGAAAGATCCAAAGTGGTGCCTTGGAGATTTGTCTAGTCAATCATTTGGGCTTCCAAGAAGCTTAAGGGTGACGCCCCTCAGTCATCTCTGAAGACCAAGATAGAGAATGGCTTCTTTTGAAGGGATTTGTAGGGGTGGCTTTTTTGTGTGTGTGTCTGATGGAATGAAGTCCATAAGGTTCACAGAAGACTTAGCGTATTTTTGAGAAAATTGTATTTGCAGAAACATTGTAAACTTAGACTGAAAGGGACAGAGGACTACAAAATGAAGAGACCTTTAGTTCTCCAAACTTCTATGAGGAAGAAACAGATGGGGAAAAGTTAACACTGCTACAAATGCAGGCTACTTTTAAAGGAAATGGAAAAATGATTTTTAAGGTGAACCAAGGGTCTGGAGGGTGAAGCAAAAAACCATAAAGAAATATTCCCTGGCCTCGAATCCTAGTAAATGGCCTGCCAGTCTATGCCTTGCAGGATTCAGAATTTGCGGACCAGTGACTCCTGTGTGGTGTTCATTTCTCCACACTTTGAACTGGAGTGTCTCTAATAGCCACCCTTCACCTGTCCCACTATTGTATGTTGGGTGTGGTGAGGGCAGGTAACTAGTCTTTTTAGTTCACTGGCTTTCAAGTTGAGAGGAACTGTGCTCTAGGGCTATACTTAAGGAACTATACCTGAGGCACCTCATGCACACCTGGATCTGCTCTAGATGGTGAGATTCCAGACTATGAGCTCACCTTTTAAAGGAATGTGAGTTTCCCATGTCTTGGGAAGGGTTAGTGTATTTTACATGTGGGAAGGACATGAATCATTGGGGCCAGAAAAATGAACTGTGGTCTCCAGTCCCCAAGATGGTCCCCGATAATTCTTACCTCCTTCTATTTATGTTCTTGTGTAGTCCTCCTTACACTGAATAGGGCTAACCTATGCAACCAACAGGATACTGAGGAAATTGTGGTGTGACTTGAAAAGCTAGGTCATCAAACAGCGCAGGTTCCATCTTGCTTTCTCCTGGATCATTCTCCCTGTCAAGCAGCCCTATGGAGATGTCCATTTTGTAAAGAACTGAAGCTTTCTACCAATCACCAGCCCTGGTTTAACAGCCATCTGAGTGAGTCATCTTGGAAGCTGCTTCTTCAAATCCCTGGAGAACTTTCACTGACTGCAGCCCCACCTGACATTTCTTCAGCAACCTGAGACACCCCCAAGCCAGAACCATCCCATTTAGGCCACTCCCAAATTTTGACATTCAGAAGCTCTATGAAATCATAAGTGTCTATTGTGTTAAGCTGCTAAATTCTGGGATAATTTGTTATGCAGCAGTAGATGACCAGTAGAGGTACTACAGTGGGCTAATGTAAATCTGGAAATGTTTGTAAGTTTTTGTGGTTTCCTCATGTTGCCTCAATTGTTAGCAAGTGCTATTGTTCTTGACTCATTAATCTCTCTCTAATTTACCTTGGTCCCCTCCACCCCCACCTCTTATGATTACCCTCATAATTGATTCAAGGACAAGGGGTGGGGAGGGCATTGGAGAGAATTTTTGTATTTATATAGGTCTGTTTTTATTCGTAGTCATGGAACAACTTAAGCCTGAAAGGAACTATTGCAGATCTCCAGGAATCATCTTCTTTGGGGTTTATTTTTGAGGAGCCACTCTTGGTCCTCTAAGTGTATGAATTGCAGATGTTTAGAGCAGGCTTTTGACATAAAATATTTTACATAAATTGGGCTATGAAATATTTGGGTGAAGGGCTGGGCTAGGAAGGGCTGGGCTTCCCTGACCATGAAGAGAGAAGTGTGTGCCCTTGGTAATGGGTTACAGATCCACAAACTAATCACAGATGAGGAAAATGGGGCCAGAAAGGTTAACTAATGTTTCCAAAGCCACACAGTTGATTAGTGGTAGAGCTAACTTGCAGTCCTGGCTACCTGTCCAATGAGATAAGATTTGTTTCAGGGTTGTCTTTTGTTTTTATTTTTGTTTATCTTTGTTGGTAGTTTCAAGTGAAAATGATTCCATTAACAGAACTAAATGCTTCCCTTTTAATATGTTGAGCTGGGTGTGGCTTCTTGATGATGTTTCACCAAACATGACAATTTTATAATTTTGTATCTCCCTTTAGGCAACTCTTTGCCTATGTGCTTTGAAATCGCATAATAGATTATTATACCAATGGGCTCCAGTCCAGTAAGCATGATTTAGGTTACAACTCTGATCTTAGTACCACCTGTTCCTGCTGCATAGGTCAAGTGTGTCTTTATGAAGTTTGTTTTAAACTTGAGCATCATCAAATTGTTGAAAAGATTCATCTTTTTAATATAAAGACTTTTTTTGTGAATAGAATTTATCCATATTGTACTTTTTTCTTTGTCTCTAACGAAGTGTAGTTACTTCACTTTAAGTGGTTCTTTCTAAATTCTATGGATGGGTTTTGAGGCATGTGTGATTTTATCTGTCCTTATCACTCTGTACATATTTATCAACAGAATGAATGCTATTAGGTTTTTATAAAATATGTGAAGAATTATTTTGGCTGTCAGTTCAATGGGTTTACTTTTAGTTTAACTTTGTTTTAATGCTTTATAATATTTTAAACACTCAAAACCAGTCGAATTTGTAGGAAGAACTTCTTATGGATTATTTTTCCTTTTCGGATATGAGATGTACATCTTGTAGGATTTGGGGCACTGGTATATCAAACCATTTACTCTTGTCTACTTGTCCAAGGGCTACTATTAGAACTATTCATTTGAATCATTTGGTAATTACAAATAATGTAGTTTTTAGAAATTATATGAGCTTACCAACAAAATGATCACTTTTGTTCCCCCTGGAATTTGCCAATACATTATTTCCCCGTTTTCCACATAAAGTCAGGTTAAACACAGGTTAAACTGAGCTGTTCAACTTTTGACTTGTAAGTTCCTTTTATCTTTGTCCTCTTATTTAAAATGAATCATGGATTTCAGCTTTCAGCCAGGTAATTCACGCCGCCTTTTCCTGGTAGTACGCTAGAATAGCCTCCTACCTCAACAAAACTTTTTTTAAATGTATTTGAGTTTCCTAGCAATCAGTGTTTCTTTTCTATCACCATACATTTGCTTGCCCTTTCCCTACATCTGACCCTGAAGAATTCAAGCTGTTGAATTTAGTCTCTTTGTCTTTCTCTCTTTATCATTCCCTCCTACTTGGCTGTACCATTCTGCCTTTTCTTCCTGTAGGGATGAGCCTGTCAACGTGGGAAAAGAGTAATTTCTTTCTCCAAGTGGTGGCTTACCTTCTGGTCCCTCACAACCAGCTGTTAGGGAAGGAGATGAGGTTTCAGGGAGACGCTGAGGCTCCCACCACAGATGGGGTGTTGCCAGCATGTGTAAGTGGACAGACGTGTGTTGGCATGCGAGGAGGCCATTCTGTTGCCTGAAAAACCCTAACACAGTGAAGATAAAGAGACCACGTGGGATCATCACGAGCTCAACCCCGGAAAGGGTTTTCTTTAAGAGGAGTAAAGGTGGAAGTTCAAGCTAATTCTGCTCACCAAATGTGTGTCTCTGAAATGTACCAGACTGTAAAATAGAATATATTGTAGTCAGTGACTGGGTCACAGTTCACATGGTTGAAAAGCATTGGTTTGTGAATGGATGATTTTGGTTTTGAAATCAGATATGGGGACAACCTAGATTTTCATTTTCTGGAGGCAGTTCCTGAGGCAGGTGCAGGGCGTGAGTCATGTACCACACCTAAACTATGTGATTTAGCCAATGAACACGAGGCTTCTCCTGGGTCCTATAGTATGGTTTCCCTGTCTGTCAAGAGCCAGCTCGGCAACCAAACCCAGATTCCAGGTGTGGTATTCCGCAGTCTTTCTGTAATTTGTAATCATAGAAACAGAATGTTCCTCCTCTTATTTCCTCCCTGCCAACAGTTTCTGGGTGGGTGAATGTCAGCTGGAGTTATTTTTAAAGAGGAGAGGTGAAGCTTGTCGTGCAAAGCTGGGAAGAGGGCGTTTGTTTGCAGAGCAGAGCTGACATCAAAGTGTAGATTACTGCTCAGTGGCTAGGCACTTGTCCTATAACAGGTAATGTTTAACCTGTCAGTCACAAAGATCACAGAAACGGTGTATGCCCGGGCTTAAGATAGCACTACCGTTTATGTGCTGGAAGACTGAAAGGCTATACATGCCCATGTATTTTTTTCTAATACATGTATTCATCGGTTTTGCTGCCTCCTTTTTTGTGTGTGTTTTGCTGGCTGTAATTGGACTTTGAAGCTTGGAAATTATATCATAAAATTTTGTAACCTTTGAGAGAGAGCTCGGCTAAGCAATCACTTTCCACTTCTTTTCACAGGATAATATAAACGTTTTTTTGAAAGCTTGTGAACAGATTGGATTGAAAGAAGCCCAGCTTTTCCATCCTGGAGATCTACAGGATTTATCTAATCGAGTCACTGTCAAGTAAGTTTCACTGTCCTGTTATATATGTTTTAAACCTAGGGCTTGTAGCTTAAGTGAAAAGAATAACTGAGAGTTCCTGATGACTAAAAAACATCTCTGTCTTCCTCTGTTCTCATTCCCAAGCAGACTACTTAAAAAATAGCTCAGGGACTGGGATGTGAAGCTGTAATCGATAACATGTCACCGTCTTATTTTAAATCCCTATCCTAACTAAAATGGTAGTTTATATTTTAATGCTTGTACAACAAGGTAGTGCTTGGTTGCTAATAGTGAGGATACTCATTATTTTTATAAAGCTAATTTAGAAGTTATATTAAAGTTTACAGAGTAAGAGGAGTTATTGAAAAATAGTTTTTATATTTGGAATTAAGACATACTTGGTAACATTAAAGTGAGAGAGGGACAGTAATTAGAGACTTTCTAATTATTTGGAAGGCAGCAGTGCCTAGGACCAAGCTATAAAGCTAATGATCTTGTCAGTTGTGGCTGATTTTTAAAAATGAATTGGTTTTCACAATTTTGGATATGAGATGTACATCTTGTAGGATTTGGGGCACTGGTATATCAAACCATTTACTCTTGTCTACTTGTCCAAGGCTACTATTGGAAGTATTTAGATGAGAAAGTCTAAATGGGGAATGCACAGGTGTTGCTCTTAGATTTTAGATGGAAAATGGTGTTCATGTGTGACTGACTGTTTGGTTTCAAGAAATCTAGTTTTAAGCTCTTGTGCGATTCCACCCCCCCCACCTCGGAAATCTAATTTGCTTTCAGTGAATCAGGATTAACTGCTGTTACTAGATAAATGAGACAGGAAAATGATTTAATTTTGTAATAACGACTGCCTCCTTATGTCATGGTTCTTAAACCTAATTAACATTTTCCACGGAAAAAGTAGAATAAAGTGTTTATAGAAATAACAGAAATGAAAAAATTAGTTTCTGTGAATTCAGGCGAAGATTTAGTTTATATGGTTAATATCCCTGTTGTAATAGGTTCACTAGTTATTTAAAAATTGACTGTTGAATCTTAAATATGGTCCTTTTTCCCCTCTAAGGAGAAAATAACAATGTATATACATATATTTTATAGTACACATTGTCTTTCTGTAGTATAACCCCAAGTCCCAGGTAAGATTAATCTTTTAAAAGCAGTACATATTTTTAAGTGAACAAGCCATTTTGAAGCTCTGTGCTTCAGTTCTGTTGAATCACACTTTCTAAATGACAGAGCAGTGACATGTACAGCATCAGGATGTGTCTGTCGGCATTTCTGACTAATTGGAATAATGGAGCGATCCTAAATTTCAGCCCCAAATGTCATGTTTACTTCGGCAGTATGTGAGGTCATCTCTAATTTCTCTGAAAAATAACTATGGAAAAACCCGTTTTATTTTTTTTCCTAATCGGCATTCTCTCATGAGACCTATCTGATGGGCAAAGATATTTTTGACTTGCAAAGTCTTTTTCTTAAGTTGTTGCTGTCTATTAAGAAGAGACGTCCTCCCCCTTAAAATCATACTGTTTTGAAACTCTATAGCCGATGTTTAAGGAGGCTGCGGACGAGGCAAAACATGTTTGTTGGCTCCTAGTTCCAGCGGTGCTCTGAGCAAAGCTTGCCTGGAGCCTGTTTCGTGGAATGCTGGGTCTAAAGTGTTTAGGAAAAACCAAATCTGGACTCAGCTATCAGTGAAGTCACTGACAAACTGAAACCGGGAGGTCACGTAGTTACAGCTGTAGTAGGAAGTATGCAGAACAACTTGTTTCAGTTGAAACCACAAGATCATAAAAGTAAGGTGTGCCTAAGCAGTCTGACTGCGATCTCCTGAGTGAGAGCCTTGATTCTGCTTGAGACCATCTTGTTATTGATAATTCCATCCTGTTGGACTGAAGAGCACAGGGTCCACCCTGAGTCAGCTGCAGCGGAATTGAAGGGTTTTGAACCATGAGGATGGGGTTTTAAAAATGTTGGCCACAGCTCTTATGCTTTGAGATAGTATTCTTATCAAAAGGAATCAGGTCTAAAGGAAAGCAAATGATTGCTTACTAAGTAGTAATTAATGCATGTCATTTTTGTTTTTGTTCTTATATAATGTGAAGACTTCTGTAAGTCAAATCCTGTCCTGTCCTTATTGTAGATTCAATGAGTTGCTGATGGCTCTCAACTGGGGGCAGTTTTGTCCCCGATGGGACCCTTGGCGATACCTGGAAATACTTTTGGTTGACATAGCTGGGGTGGGTGTGCTACTGGCATAGAGTGTATCAAGAAATGTTGCTAGATACTCTTCAATGAGCAGGACAGTCCCTATCACAAAGAATTTTCTGCTCCCAAATATCCATAGTGCTAAAGTTTCGAAACCCTAACTTAGAATTCGTTACTTATTTCTAGTCTTCCAGCAGGATAATCATGTGAAACGAAGAATACTGACTGACAGATTTTAATGTTCTGCTAAAATCTAATTTTTTACTTGCTAATACATAATTTAAATATTTCTGTGTTAGTATATTTGTCCACTTAAAAGGGAAGGCTTTCTGTAATTCGCGTGTGCAGTTATGTGTGAGTATTTTGACATTATTTTGCTCATCTGTATACGTTAAAATTAGCAAAAAATGTGACAAACTATTTGGTTATGTTAAATGCTTCATCAAAACTTAGCTTCTAAGACTGCATTAATTCATAGTTGTTGATCTTGCTGCAAGTGCAATCTAAGATTCATGTTTGCTTGTCATACTGAGAGCAAATAAGAAAGGGCAATTTATAGCTTCCATGTTGACAAATATGAGGTATTTTTTGTTACTGGACAGCAGTGATAAAAGCATAGATGGCAAATGGAGCCTAGGATTGTGGTGTGTCGTGAGAATGAGTAGCGGGAGCAGAAGCAATCAATTTAAAGAACATTTGCTATTGAATAATGTCAATAATCTAGACCCTAACTATAATACAAAACCTTATTTTCCAGCAACTTGAGATATTTGATTTGAAATAATTTTTCACTAGTCAAACAGAACTAGGGGACTGTATATTTCTGAAATTATACATATTTATACATGGTCTAATTTTCTAACTGAATTATTTTACTTCTTGCAGGATGTAGTTTGAATTTTTCCAAGTATGTTTGAATTACTCCATTTATTCTTGGACTGCAGATCTTCAAAAGTCAGTTGATACTTTTAATTTTGATATTCCTGACTTTAATGGATAGGATCCATCTTTGCTACTTTTCTTCCCAAAAGGCTAAATAATCAATTTGTGACTCAGCCTCCACGAATGATAGATCGAAGTTGAACTTATCCTAGGTGTTCACTGAGATATTTCCATCCAGATATTAATGGAGGCCATTAAATTTATCTTCTGTACCAATGAATAACTGCATTATTATTAGTAACCATATTAAATATTCACACCGAACTCAGAAACACTACCCAATCCACCGAGAAGAGGTGGTGTGACTCCCACAGGTCTCTGTTTGCCCCCTTTCTATTAAAGGCTGAATGAGAGCAAGCCTGGTGACCACAATGCCATGCCACAGCACATGGGCGAGCTCTTACAGCAAAATGTCATGGTCTTTGTGGTGGCTGCTTGTCATTAAGAGGCACAAAGCAATTGCTTGTTGTAGGAAGCAACTCAACAGAGTGGCCCAGAGGTCCTGTATTGGAGGAATGGAAGTTGGCAGAAAGGTAGGGTTAAACATTACAGGTTTTAATTTTTTTTTTTTTTTTTTTTTTATTAATTAATTTATTTATTAGTTTCAGGTGTACAAAACAAGGTAATACTTAGACGTTCATCATTTATATCCCTCATACTGTGAACCCCCCTCCCCCCATCCACTATCCCTCCGACCTCACACTGAACCATCACATTATATATATAAAATTATAGTTGGCATTCATTAATGTTTAGCTTCTGATGTACAATGCCATGATCAGGTATCCACAGTATCCCTGAGGTGGTCTCCCAAATAGGACGCATGTCCATCGGATACCCAACAAAATCTTTACAACATTATAGAATACCTTCCCCAAATTAATTTTCAAAAGAAAAACCCTGAGGCCCTCACTTATATATGGAATCTAAAGAAAAGACTATGTGAATGAACTAATCAGAGTCAGTTTTGGGGACGCAGAGAAAAAACCGAGAGTGGTTAGATGGGTGTGTGGGAGGGGGTTGGGGATAAGGGGAAAGGTGAAGGGATTTGGAAGCAGCAGGTTTTAATTTTATATGTCCAGCAACTTGGCTCTGAAACTAAGCCCTGCATCTAAACTCTTGCTCTAACCAATTAGATACTGATAATTTTTAAGCTGAGAATTTGAACAGATTATAAACATTTTTTTTTCCTTTCTACACATTTTTTCTTTCAACCCACTTATCATTCAAATCTAGTTTTTAGCACTTCCTTAGATACATTCTGTTCAAAATACAGTTACAGGATGGCAATGCTTTTGACCACAGTATTTCAGTCATGCAAAGAAAATTTATTTTCTAGTACAGACTTACTCTTTCATTATTTAGGGTACTAATATTTTAGGTTTAAGATGTAACTTTAACAGCTGATATTGAATTTTTTTTAAAAAAAGACCTATTTATCAAATGGAGGGTACAGAAATGAAGAATCTTTTTTACACATGCTAGTTGCCAAAGGAACAGCAGTTGGAGGCAACATTAGTGTTAACATATTTCCCTTGTGAAAATAAAGAAGATTCAGAATGGTATTTTAAGGATTTAACTGTTCTCTAAAGCTTCCAAAAGGGGGTTTGATTTTGCATCAATACTGTAAAGCCATTTCTTAGGAACCAGGTTCTCAGATGGCATTCTTTTAACGGCTTGCCAATTGGACTTGACATGTGAATATGTGTATGTATATTTATTTAAGATTTTTATTCATGTGAGTAAAAGTGTACCTACTTTTAATTATTTAATTTCTGCCTTTTTCTAACTTACTTAAACCTGGTTTTACATTTTTTTCCATATCTTTCAAATGAATTTCTCAACAGCTTAATGTTCTTTTAAAAAAGGAAAAAGGCAAACTTAATGATATCCAAACTTGGATCTGTAATTTGAGCATGGTGACATCCACCTGTCAATTCGTGTTACTATTTTAGAATGTTCCCTTCCTACCAAGTAATTGGAAGAGAATAAAACAGAAAGGAAGTTTGCTGCACCACACATGTGTCTATCCCATTCAGCTATTCTCTGACATTAGGTAGCTACTGAAAAGTGGACATTAACTCTTTGGGTTGCCAAAGGCTCTGTTTAAGGCCAGCAGTGAAAATGTATGGCCGTGTTTTCAAATGTTCTCTAATTGCAAAATTAGAGTATCTAAGAGTCTGCTTATCTGCAGAGAAAGGTGGTGGGATGTGAGGCAGGTTTAAGGCTGGGACAATCTATAGAATAACTACAGTTTTATCTGGTATTTGTCCCTCTCCATTTCTAGTTCTTAATTAATTTTTTGGGTAGATAAACAAGTTTCTAGCCGCCAGCTCTCCTTCAGCTCTCCACTCCCTCAAATCAAAAAAGCCATGGGGCCTGCTTCTGTCTTGCCTTGCTGTGTCAGACTCCATGTTATGGACTTTTCTAGCTAGGGTCTTTGTCTTCACAAGTAGCATGACCAGTATTCATTGTTCCAAAGAGTCTCACTAGGTAGCTCATCTGTTAGCAGTTGTTCTAGGTCAATTCATGGGAGGATGATTAGAATATGCTTCCCTTGACCAGATAGCATTTGTATTATAATAAGGATCTTCAAAGGGTTAAACCAAAGAAATAGGTATTTTTTTGTTGAAAAGCTTTCTTCTGTCTTTCAAGTTATTATCTGTAGGGCTGACTGTGGTGTGTTACTCATACTTTTAAAATTACATATTCTATAAGGTCTGTAGTTCAATCAGTCATTTTTGAAAATGAGAGTAGCACCAGTCACGAGAGATGTTAAGCATTGTTTTTTTTTTTGAGTTTCATGCTATATTCTGGTATGATTTAACTGATTACTTGTGTGAGGTGTGTGTGCTTACATCCATTTCCAGAGCTACAGAATAGAAAATGGCACTTAATCCAGTAAGGAGACATTTGGGTTTCAGAGAAGTCATTCCCTTGTTTGTCATACAACAAACATTGAGTCAGCATCTTCTCTGTGGCATGTGCTTATATACACATCAATAAGATAGAATCTTGCCCTTAGTGGGGTTCACAGTATAACTGAGGAAATGTCCCCTTAAGCTTGCAGTTAGAATACATTGTGTTAAGATAAATGCACAGGTTCTCGGGGAATATAGAGTTGAACAGTTATTTCCACTTTTTAATCAGGGAACACTCCAATGGGAAGTGACATCAGTTTTTCATCTGGGCTTTCAAAGCACTTATTTTCATCTACATCTAATTTTTTCCTAGACTTGAAACTATTCGAGGACAAGGAGACTACATCATCCCCTTTATCTCCTTAGGTCCTGACATCTCATGTTAAAGGTTCATTTGAAAATTAGATTTGAATTATAAAGATTTCCTGGAAATTTTAAAACCTGGCTTTAAACATGAGAAGTGATTATTCTTTCAGATTTTCCTATGTTTATTTTTATCTTTCAAAATTGCAAAGCAGATCTGGAAAGCAGTAATTGAACTTTTGGTTTCAATTGCCTTTTACCTATTATTCCAGAACAATGGTAGGCATATTACAACATAATCTAAAATTTATATAATTTAAAAGAATGTGTGTTTTCTCTCAATGTGTGAGTAATAAACTAAAATTGGAACTTTGGACCATGTGTCTCTCAAAGACATTGGTGGACAATTTAATCCTTATGCTGGTGTGCAAATGATAATAATGTTTAATTGACATTTGAGGGGTGTTCCGCACTTATATGAAGTTGTAGAAACTAATGTTTTCATATCACTATTACCAATCACTTTTCATTTACCAGCGTGGCCCAGGGAGCTGTGTCCTACACAACTAGACTGAGAAACAATGGCTTGAACCAGAGGGGGAGGGGTGGGAAGCGGGCAGAAGAAGGGGAAAAAAAAACACCGAAGCCGCCCTTGCAAATTACCTTTGACTTTGGCATGATAAAAATCATTTGAAGAATATGAGCACACAGAAGCTTGGAGATTTCTTAACCATTCATTTGAACTGTTTCTGCAATACCCCAGAGTGAGTTTCTTAGTCACTTTCCCCCAGGATACAACAAGAAGTTCAGTCCATGTGCATCAACTATCATGAACAGATAAGCTTGGATGAGAGCAGGGATTTAAGTGGGATTAATCCTGTCCCATTAAGTCACTTGGTGGCCAAATAACCTTAGGTTACTTTTGGTACCTGTGATCACTTTGCTTCGCCGCGAACAAACAGATGTAATTGCTGCTGTCCTGGAGTTTAGCAAATCATAAATCCCATCTGGAGGAATAACCCTAGCTATTCATATACAAGGATGTTGTAATGATTACATGAAGTCAGGTATGTAAAGTGTATAGTGCTGAGTCTACAGTAGTGCTCAGTAAATGCTATTGGATTATAATTGTGGTCATTTTCATAATTCAGCTTTCTCTTCTCCACCCTGTGAAGATCGGTCCCTTAGAAGAACATGGAGGAAAATAATCTGGCCTCTGGCAACTTAAATTATGATCATTAGCCATAGGCTTCTTTTTTATGAGAATTTAGGCCATCTAAACTTATCTTCTTGTAATTGGGAGCAGATATTAAAACATGTACATTTTTCTGACATTTATGTTTTGTCAGCCTTTTACAATTTATTTTGTTAGCCTAGCAAAGTGGGAAACCAGAGAGGAGACATTGACAATATTTACTCTTGCCCCTGTGTATGTAGGACCAATACAATTTTATTATTTTTTTTGAGACTTCAATTTGTTGTGTATTTTCTGAAATATTGTAAATATTTTAATTTGATTTGGATCTGTTTCTTTAAGATGTTTATTTTCACATTTTAAAAACGAGCAAACCGAAAAAAGATCAACCAAACACAAAACCAAAACCAAAACCACTTTCATGAAACCACAACTGATTACAGCACCAACCTAAATCTAAAACTTCACTTTGCTTTTTGGTGTGTGTTTATTATCCCACTTTTCTTCGTTTCTGTGAGAAGTCTATCATTTTGGTCATGAGGAAGCTATATATATCCTTTAGCTAGGCAAGATCAGACACTGTTCTCTGAAAGGCTTTTGCAGGGCTTATGAATTATTCCTTTGGAATAGGCATTCATAATCTTGACTTTACTGAACTCACATACACATTGCAGCCATGTCTCGCACTGGGCAGAGGACTTAACTGCTCTTTTTGGGTGTCCCCTATCTGTTTTGTCCATCAAAAGGCTTCTATACCAAAGGCATACAGTCTTTTAAATAATATATCAACATTTCTGGTTTTCACCCTGCGCACTAAAAAATAATAAATAGCAATAGGCACCGTTAGGTCAAAACGTTAGGCTTGCTTGTTATTTAGTTCCAACTGGATTTGTGTACAATGAAAAAAAGTCAAACCAGGAAGTATACTTATGTTAATGTACTCTGACATAAGGTTATAACTTGATTTTTCTCTTTCAAAAAGTAGAGCCTATCAAATGTGAAATACAATATGTATAAAATCTTATTCACCATTTATTGATTATTTTTAAGAGTTTAGGTTAATGTGGTTAATGTAGTCACTCTATTTTGAGGGGTAATTGCCCTGGTATAATTTCTATTATCTTGAACAGCTATTCCAGGTGGAATTGGCTGCTAATCCACTTGGCCTCCATTTCTCAGAGACATATACCTTTCTGAGTATTTCTACTGAATTGGGAGGCAGGGTGATGTGTCATCTTTTTTTTTTTTCCTTTGGAAAAGTTTAGTACCATTGCTTTAAATACCACTGATCAAATATGCACAGTAAACCCATGAAAACATGTTTCAAAAGTGTTATTGCAAAATCATTAATTTTAGGAACACATAAAAAAGTAAACTTACCATATAAATAACCCTATTAGTGTTATTCTTAAATGTAAATGATAGTGTAATAAAATTCCATTTAAAAAAGGAGTAGATTAAAAACATGCTTTGAACATACTTCAGGTAAGCCAATTTTTTTTTAAGTTAATAAAGGAAAATATTTGGGGATCTGGTCAGCTGGGAGAAGCAGCTGCTTTAAATTAGGCTCTGTTTGCATTAACCCACTATCATTTTAACAAGCATTTGTTCTGTGCTTTGAGCAATTTGGGGTAGTGTGAGGACAGAGTCCCAGAGAGCAGTTTCCAGGCTCTCGGACTCAGGTGAAAAGGTGCTAGCTCGGTTATTAGAAGGCCATCAGCTATAATTAGATGGCCATCCGCTGTGGCTGAGTGGCCATCAGCTGTTACCCGTTAGCCATTAGCCACTAATATAACTGTCATGGCTACACTGGCAAGGAGGTTGGTTGGTTGGCAGAGTGGCAGGCAGGCAGAGATGCAGAAGGCAAATTGCGGGTCGTGTGGCTCCTGCTTCCTGTGTCTCGAACCCAGGCACCAGTGAGAATATAATGGTTGACTCCCCTATCTATGGCTCCGTGGGTGTTCCTTTCTGGCTTCACCATATCCTGTGTTCCTGTGCTGGGAGCGATAGTTGAGTCGCTGCATAACACGTGGCACAGCGAGCAGCGTATGGTGCTGGCCAAAGCTCTCCAAAGGGCATTGGAACAGTTTGTGTTTATGAACACTCAGTCTCAGGAAGCCCGTGAGGAGTGTGCTGTGACCAGAGAAGATGTGGACGGTTCTCTGAAAAAGCTGTGCAGCTGCTGGAGAGCTGGACATCTGTGGAAGGGTGGGAAGACGTGGACTGTTCTCCGACCAGCAGAGGTCGGAGAAAGCAAAGGTCCTTGCAGCTGTGTGGGCTGAGAAGTGCTTGCTGAGGCAGCCTGGATGTGGGACTTGTAGTCTCAGGAGGAAACGCTTGCTGAGTCCTCCGTGGGAGATGAGGGTGAGGTCAAGGTCGTCCCTCACCCCCAGGTTTGGGGGGACTTGGAGCCCTCGCCCTGTGGAGAGGGCATATCAACGCACAGCCCTAGTGAATGACTGTGCACTATGTGGATTTGAATAAGGTGATGCCACCTGTGCATGCTGCAATGCCTGCCATCCCTGATCTGATGGACCACTTGACGGTTTGCTTGGGAATGTATCACCATGTAGTGGAACTGGCGGATGTTTACTTTCTGTGTCTCTCCCGGCTGCCAGCGAGACTGTGGTGCAGGAAGACCCCTTGTTGGGGGATAGGCGAATATTTACCTCCTGTGTCTTTTTGACTAGCCGCCATGGAGAATATGTAAGCACCTTGCCTGTGAGACATGTTGTTCTAGCACGGTACCCTGAGAAACCCTGGCTGTGCCCAGAAAGACTGGAGGTACCCTGAGTACCCTGGCTGTGCCCAGGAAGTCTGGCTGTGCCCAGAAAGACTGGTGGTGCGCTGAGCAACCCTGGCTCTGCCCAGAGAGTAGGTGGACATCAAGGGACATCCCCTGGGATCTTACTTGAACTGGACTGAAACTTTTTCTTGTGATCTGGGTTCCTGACATAGGACCCCTCATGGAAGACACTTGTCATGTAGATTGTGAGACAAGACCCTGGAGGAGTGGAGTGTGGGGACAGAGTCCCAGAGAGCAGTTCCCAGGCTCTTGGCCTCATGTGGAAAGGTGCTGCCTCGGTTATTAGATGGCCATCAGCTATAATCAGATGGCCATCCGCTGTGGCTGGGTGGCCATTAGCTGTAACCAGTTAGCCATTAGCCACTAATATAATTGCTGTGACTAGGGGGTTGGTTGGGTTGGTTGGTTTGCAGAGAAGCGGATGGCAGATTGCGGGTCAATCTTCCTCTGTCTCCAACCCAGCCACCAGTGAGAACACAGTGGTATGAGTCCCCTATCTATGACTCCATTGGTGTTCCTTTCTGGCCTCACCATATCCTGCGTTCTTGTGTGGGGAGCAGGAACGGAGACCCTGCATGATGGATAAATCCCTAAATAAATATCAAATATTAATATCACTGTTAATACACTTCACTATTTCATTGCATTATCATAATATTGATAGCTATTAGATATTTTTGGAAAGGCTTCTGTTCTGCATTTTTTTCTTTTCAATTTACTGAGATATAGAAATAATCTTCAAAAGAATCAGTGTATCTGGGTAAACAATTTGGCTGACATTACTCAACTTTTTTTGGCTTAATATTGAGAAGGAAAATTCTCTATTAGGTAGTTGTTATCTCATGCTTTATTTTTTGTATAATAGTGTGTATTCACCTCTAAAATATTGTTCAATAGAGCACACGTATGCACACAATCACATTAAATAAGAGCAAATGTGCACATTTGTATAAGGCTTCACAAAATGAGGCACTGATCTGAAGGGCTCTGGGATCCTTGGTTATTTTGGTGATGAACTCATTTCACCAAAGCAGCTTGGTCCGTGTCTTGGAGAAGAAACAGGAATAATATGGGTTTCCAGAGCTAGCCTTTCCCAGATTAGTAATAAATAGAGCTCTATTTCCTTGCTCATATTTTCCATTCTTCTTTTCATTCTACTTACAGGAAAAGGAAGAAAAACTTTTATTAAAGACTCTGATGACATCCATTGCTGTAAGCCTTGGGCTGCTGGAGACAGAGATTACTGCTTCAAGGGTAGATAGAAGCAGCACAATCCTGACAGGCTGGGTTGGGTGGGTATGTGAAGTTTAGCCTAGGGTATTGAGTCCTCTCACCTGTAATAGACCTTTTATCTCGTGGCTTATCAACCACACCCATTGGAGATTTAACTTTTACCAGGAATACACCCTGAATCCTGAATGGGTAGGAAGCAAACAGTACCTAACTTCTTCCTACCTCTACCTTAAAACCCAAAGTGGAGAAGATGAAAAGCGCTTTTGAATCATAATTGTTTGTTTTTGTGTCTTAGGGAGCATGGGGGCATTCATAGTTTACAGCTCTAAGGAAATGCTGGATTTGGAGTGATGAATAGCAACTAGGTGAGGAAATCACTGTACTAGAGTATCCAGAGTATCTCAGAAGTATTCCTGTCATAGCTGTTCCGTTAGGTTTAGAGAAACTGGATAATAAGAGCTATCAGGCACTGTCAGGTGTTTAGTTATTTCTAACCTAGTAACCGCCCAGCCAGATTATTTCCATTTTGCTTCAGATACATGAAGTGAAAAGAGTCCGAAAGGTGATTTGCTTGGCTATATGACCTTGGGCAAAATAATGGAGTGAGGATTTTAATTCAGGTGGTGTTTTAGCCTACAAAGCTTGGACTCCTTCCACTGTATTGTCCAAACAGACTTAAACAGCCTTTAAAAATATGCTGTAATTTTTTTGTAGTGCTATGTGACTAAAATTGTCATGAGTCGCTTTTTTAACCAGGCCACCTATACCCAAAATGGATTTGTGTACATGATTGGTATTACCTCACTTGACACATGGCAAATATCTTTGCAGTATGATTTTATAGCTTTTTTGGCCTAGTTTGTGAGCTAAGTAACTTTATTTGGACATAATCCTACAATATGCCTTTAAATCTAAGATCAGTGATTATAAGACCTCCTAATTTTAGGAATGCTAAATTAATACATCTGTGCCTTAGAACAGAAATATGCTACATGTGTAGTTTTTAACACTGGCTAGTTGAGAAATAATAAAGTATAATATTTAGATTTTATTACTATGTATATATGTGCTTGATAGGTTTTATGACTGTCGTGCAGGTATTTATGAACTTTCAATTGTATTTGACATGATGGACTATTTCTGCTAAAGGCTAAGGACTGTAAAACCTTACTAATCTAAATTGGTCAGGATCATACCACCACACTTTGACCTTTATATCACTGGAATGGACCCTGTCCTTAAAAATGCAAGTGGTCAATACATTCTATTTAGAATCATTTCTTGTTTACCAGATTTTGATGCTCTATTTTACTTAATATTGTTAAAACCAAACTAAACCATGACTGTCTCCTCAAAACATCCTTGGCTGGGAATAAGTACTTATAAAAAACATAAAGTGGGATCTTATTTTTCTTACACTTTAGGTCATTGCATATTAAGTTGCATACAAAGACTTAATGATAATTTAAAGTCCTGTTTGAAGCCCAAACTGTAACCAAAAAGATAAATTATAGTCATGTTACCTAGTGTATTAAAGAAGAGAAGTGAATTCAGTACATTGCCCAGAGTTCTACTATCGGTGTAGCCATTGGAGGGTTTGAAGCAGGTGGTAAGCATAGAGCATCCAGCGTAACAATAAATAGCACAGTCTAATTCCAGTAAGATAAAACTCCTCTCTCATTGCAGAAAAAAGAGTGGGGATCAGATAGTGACTCAGAAAAGCAAAGTCCAAGAAATGACTCAGGTACAGAAACACTTTAAGAATTCCTTTACCAACACCTACAATAAATAGAGTGATCACTTCTTCTCTTACTACATCGTTAGAAATAATTTGTTGCTAGTGGTTAAATATAAACCAACAGGAATGATTATCTTTTATTAGTAGGAAGAAATATTAAACTTATGAATGTGTTGTTTTAAAGTACCAAGTACACATGAAACTAATAGTAGCCCAAGATATGAATAGAGCAGACAAATACAAACAAGGAGAACTCTCTTTTAAAGAACTAGTGGGATGGGTTAGATGCAATAATAGAAAACACTTGTTTTAAAGCTATCAGATGTGTAAATGGAGGAAAAATACTGCTTTTGAGAGTGGGAGTGGAGGAGAGTGGAAAGAAAATAACGTTTGAATGCTTTGCTTACTGCCTTGTGTAATATTATAACCACTTTATAAGATAGGGTGTTTGCCTGAGTTTACAGAGATGGAAACTGAGAGGCTCAGTGGCTTGCTCAAGGTCACGTGCTAAGTGTTTACCATGTTTCCCCAAAAAGAAGACCTAGCCAGATGATCAGCTCTAATGCGTCTTTTGGAGCAAAAATTAATATAAGTCCCGGTCTTATTTTACTATAAGACCAAGTCTAATATAATATGATATGATATGATATGATATGATATGATATGATATGATATGATATAATATAATATAATATAATAGTGGGTCTTATTAATTTTTGCTCCAACAGATGCGTTAGAGCTGATTGTCCGGGTAGGTCTTCTTTTCGGGGAAACATGGTAGTGGCTTGCTCAAGGACACGTGCTTAGTTTAGTGAAAGTGGGAACCTTCATTATGACTTCCCATCCAGTGTTCTTTTCATTATAAAATTCTGCCTCTAAGTGTGTCCTAATGAAAGATAACAAGACTTAATGAAGACATTTTTTAACATGTTAATGTGTATCTGTCAGACATGAGCTCCATGAAGTTGTTCCGTAGGAAGAAAGTTCTGGAATACAAAGGATTTTGTAATTTTTAGAAGCTATGGGTGAGAAACTACCCAAACTGTTAGAGTTAGAATACTTTAAACAAGTGCTTCTCAAGCATCTATGTACATACAAACTCCTTGGGACCTGCTTCAAATGCACATCGGGCTTCATTAGGTCTGGGCAGGGCTGGGATTCTGTATTTCTAGTAAGCTTTCCAGGTCATGCCAATGAGGACTACACTTTGGGTAATATGGATTTAGGCAATACACAGTAGGGATCACACACTGGAGTGAAGGTTTAACTAAAGTTTTGGGGGAAATGTAAGCTTGGGTGTGGATCTAAAAGATGAGTAGGATTTGAGTGAGAGGTGGAAGACTTCTTTAAGAAGATTGGCACAGAGGTGAGATGTTCTAGTCAAACATTTACAGAGCCTCCTACATGTAAAGCAGTGAGTAAAGTTAAATAAGGTGCCCACTCTTGAGGCCTTCACTTTTTTCTTGGTGTCTGGGGGAAGCATAAGGCATGAGTCTGGTCCAGTTTGGCAGATTGGAGGCAGGATGACAGGTAGGTTGGGACCAACTTGAGTGGTACCTTGAGTATCCTGAAGAGGTAGTTTAAATGTTATCTCACAGGTAGTGGGATTATTACCAAGGGTGTCTGAGCAGAAAGTTAAGATGTTAAAATTAGAGATTTAGAAAGATTGGGGTAATAAGTAGTATACAAAATGGATCGAATGAAAACTAGCTTTGGAGGCTGGAGAGGTGTTAGGAAATTGTAGTTCATGAGTGGATAAGGAAGCCAACTGCCGAAAGCTGTAGAAATGCCCGAGATGAGGGACGTATGACATTGATGAGGGTTGATTAGAGTGCAGGAGCAAGAAGAATCAGCTTTTGAGATTGTGCAGCCACTAGCAGAAACAAGAAAGAGAGCCCATTTGGGGGCAAGATGGAAATGAGCTTTTAACATGGTGGGTTGGAGGTGACAATAGAGCATCCAAATGGAAATGTAGGGGTTGTCAATGTTATTTGCTCAGAAATTATGGCTGGCTATGTAGATTTGGGAGTCATCTGTGAAGAGATAATAGGCATTTGTAGGAAAAGGAAGCCCAGCTCTGAAAAGTGAGGGTGGAGAGAGAAGTATAGGTGGCTAAGGACTCAGTCTTTCCTTCCCCTCTACTTCAATTGTCCTTATAAATGTACATCTATTTCTGACTGTTCCGTTCCATTGATCTATACACCTAAACTTCTACCAGAATTGCATACTTTGTACATTAACCATAGCTTCGCACATTTTCTTTTTTCCTTCTTTTAAAGTGAGATAAAAATTCCCTCTTTTTGTTGAGTTCAAATTTTGTTTTTCTGTAGTGCCTTCTGGAAATGTTAGGCCTGATTTCCTCTCCTTGGAACTACTATGCTTTGGAATAACTGTCAGTGGGAATGTCACCCCTTCAATGGACACATTATGGGCTTGTCTTCTGGACCCCACTGGATATTAAATCAGTTTAGAGACTCCAACATCACTGTATGTCCTAGCGTTGGGGCCCTTAAATTGTAAATACTACTGTGTGGTATCCACAACCCAGGCCGGTGTTGGCCATACCCAACCCCATTCATTTGTTCTATAGTATATTTTCTTACAGCATCATGAGTAGGAGTTGTTGCTTGGTTCTTTCTTGTCATCTTTTAAATCTAAACCCGGCATCTCTTACAAACAAATCTTCAGACAAGAATATATACAGCAGAACAGACGATTCCATGCCCATTGCTTCCAGATTCCTACATCAAAATATACTTATCTTCCTGTTTTCCCACCACCCCTGCAAGCCATACTCTCAAAGAGCACTGAAAACAAACTCACAGAGTCTGCAAAATGATATATCTGATTCAGCCTGACACAATTTTATAATCAAAAACTGCTTCTACTTTTATCCATCAAGGTTGGAAAAAATAACACTATTTTAGGGCATGTGTATCACAGGAAATTTGACTTAGTAAATGAATACATAAATGAATGGATGAGTTTAACAAAGGCTTATTGAGCTTCTATGTGTCTGGCATGGGGGATTCTGTTTTGTGGTGTGAAGGACAAAATCTTGCCATTTTTAATTATATATTCTAATAGGGAAGACAATAATGAATAAACATACAAGGTAATGTGAGGATGATGACACAGTAAAGCAGAGAATGGACAGAGCATGTCAGGAAAGGTTCTTTTGGATATTATATTTTAAGTATATGTTTAGATAAAATTCGATGTTCAATAGATATTAAAGGCACTAATAAAACTAGCTGTTGGGATTAATGGTATATTCTATTAGAATCATAAAGTATTGATAAACTTATCTTTTGAAAAATGTTCACTGATTTGAAGCTTTAGTGTACTTTAAAGTTGGCACATTAACTTCTGAAGGTTGGGACGCATCTGTGTGGGTACATGTGTGACTTTTCCTCCTCTTCACCTGTACCCCCCCTCCCCCATCTGTCAGGCAGCTGGCTGGCAGGGCTTGTCTCTGCGTTTAGATTTCACCCTCACAAATAAATTGAGGGTTCAGTGTTTGCTTTTCTCTTAAGGTTTTCATATGGTTTGAATTCAAGGGAGCTTGCTTTGATCACTTGATTAAATGCTTATGGTATTTTGACTCTTCATTTTCATACACAGATGAAGTATGTTATCTATTACTCTCCTCACATCTTGCGTGCATACTTGAATTGTGCATTCTCACTCATGACCCCATCATGGTTCCCACTTATTCACCATGTCAAGTCCGAGCACCCTTCAGACTTTTAAAAAATTCTGCTTTCTAATCACTTGTTGCTTATCTACCTGCATTTTTATATCTCTTCCACACTAGCTCTGTCAACCAGTTAGGCCAGCTTTCTCTTTTTGCCTCCCCTAGACAGCCATTTTTGAAGGCCAGGCTACATCTTGCCTCATTCAGGAAGCCCTCCCTCGTTAGGAGTGGAAGTCATTTGCCTGGCTACTAGGCCCAATTCAGCCAACACTGACTATGTGGTCTTCGGCCAGTTCCCTTGTTCTTTTTGTCTTTCCATTTCTTTACCTTTAAGATGGAGGACAACACTAGTACCTATTGCATAGGAACCATTGTGAGGATTAAATGAGTTATTAGGGATAAAGAGCTTAGATGCCTGACACATAGGAAATATTCCATATATGTTTGCTATTTGATGAACTACTATTGATACTTTTTAATAAAATTTTAGACTAGTGTGTGTTCTCTGACCTCCATGGTATGTATAATCTACGTAACCACTTATATTATTTTCTACTTCATTTTTTTCACCTTTATGGTAGTTTTTTAAAGTCCTAGTATATCCCAAGCTAGACTGAATTATAAAAGTACTTGGTGGATGATGAGCAGGTAAGCGCATGAACGCAATGGAGAGAGCAAAGAACACTGAGGGATGGTTATTGTCCACGTGCATGAAGTGTATAAGGAGAGGGTTAGACATGCTAAGAGAAAGTACCCCTGAGTGGCTGCTTTTCTTTCTTTCTTGACTCTCTTACATATGGGTTAACTTATGAATTTTCTCTTGGTAATCTTTTTTTTTTTTTGTATTGTGGTGAGAATGCTTATGAGATCTACCTTATTGACAAATTAATTCATAAGTGCACAATACAGTGTTAGCTATATAGGCATAATGTTGTACCAGCAGAACTCTAGAACTTATTCATCTTTTTTAATTGAAACTACATACCTGCTGAACAGCAATTCCTTATTTCTCCTTCTCCTCCAGACCCTGGCAACTGCCATTCTTCTAGTTTTTGTGAGTCTGACCATTTTCGGTACCCCATTTAAGTGGAATCATGCAATATTTGTCTTTTCAGTGACTGGCTTAATTCACTTAGTATACTGTTCTCCAGGTTCATCCATGTTGTTCCATGTAGCAGGATTTCCACTTCTGGGTATATATCCAAAAGAATAGAAATCAGGATCATGAAGAACTCTCTGCACTCCCATGTTCATTGCAGTGTTATTTACAATAGCCAAAATATGGCAGCAACCTAAATGTCTATCAATGGCTGAATGGATAAAGAAAATGTGGCATATACATGCAATGGAATATTATTGTCTCATAGTAATCTTAATTCTGTATGTTTACCTCAGTTTAAGTCCTTAGTCTCGTATTTCCAATAATATCTTACATAATAAGATACAGATAGAAATGACTTTGTGAATAAAAATGTGGCTGAATCTTAAGGATTGTAAGGATGTCTTTCTTAAATGAACTAAACAATATGATTTTATCCTTGGGAGAATAAGTCAGAAGGAAAAGTAAAGAATCTGTCCATATGAGGAGAAAGAAGAGGGAGAAAACAACATATGTGCAGGAAGGAAGTGTAGCAGAGGGACTGGTGGCTCCCTTTCCCAAGAGACTATGGTGTGACCCATTCCTACAGACTGAATTTATGCAACATAAAATAATAGGGAAAGGAATACCTCTAAATATTTTTTCCTTCTTTCTCTTTTGTTCTTTGATACTTAGAGTAAATGAATCATACGTCAATGAAATTTAAATCTTAAGAAATGGAAGGCTATAGATTTAAGGATAACTAATGATCTTTTCATAATCCTTGGATATTTTGGATACTATAACAATTATAAATATTTGGATTTGGTTTCTATAATATAAACAAGTAATATTTAACAGTGTTCTTATAATGAAAAAACTAAAAACAAAAATGTTTGTTTCTGCATCCTAAATATAAAGTATATCAAACTGAATAGTCACTAACAATTTATTCATGCCTTAATCTAGTCTATTATTAGGAATGATTGTTTTTACTATTTTCTTAAAGATTTTAAATGGTTAATTTGTCCTTTTAACTTTAGTAACAGTTGTATTAAAGAAAACTATAGATGTAGGAGGGACATTATCTCATTAAGAAATTAGCAGTAAATTATTTTGTCTAAAGATCTCAAGTCTTAATGAAATTCATTCATTCATAAAACAATGAGAATTGAGAAGAACTTATCTTAGATAAGATAAGAATTGAAAAGAACTTATCTTAGATAAACTTTTGAACTTCTAAGTATTGATTTCCCTCCCAAAAGTTTATGATTCTCTTCCTGCTCCCTTAATCCTAAGTAAATAATTTTATAATCTGGTGTTTGATCTCTTTCTTGTATTCTATTGAAACTTCAAGAAGAAACTTGGGGTTACATCATTTGAAAACTTATTTTTTAATTATGTATGAAAATTGCTTTTAGGGAATGGCTTTGATAACCTACTAATTTTCTGCTACTGATTAATTCAATTATGATTTAAAAGGAATTTTTAATTTCTTAAGACTCTTCAAAATTAACATACATCTGTGAGGAGATAGATATTGTATTCAAAAAGTTGTCAGCCTTCAGCTCTGGAGAACATTACCCTATAATTATAATCAAGGTAATACATCGGAACATCTATTTATATTTGTTTAGAATACTTAGTCATGTCATGCAGTTGAGGTGACTATTCACTGTTTCATTTGAACTTCCCAGAAAGGCTTTCTTGGGAGACTCATAAAACTCTATGTTGTCTTTCATATCAATTTTAAAATGATAGTGGGAATATTTAATTTGGGAAATAATACTTTTAGGGACTATTTCTTTATAAGATGTAAAAATCAGAACATCTGTGCTGGAAGGCACTAAAGAGAATCTCATCCAATGCAGTCCTTTTCACAGAAGAGGAAAAAGATGGCTGAGAAGAGGTCAGATGGCCACCCAGTGAGCTAAAACAGGTGTCCCACCTCCTAATTTGGGTGTCATTATTTCCACTCTGTCTCAATGCCTCGATGTCTCAACTAGAGGAGCAAAAGACTTGAATGAGATTAATATTTCATTTCACCTAGTTTTAACCTCATTTGTTTTCTTTTTCTTTTAATGTTTTAGCCCACTGGGGGCACTTTTTAAATTTTTATTTTAATTTTTTATTGGGGAATATTGGGGAACAATGTGTTTCTCCAGGGCCCATAAGCTCCAAGTCATTGTCCTTCAATCTAGTTGTGGAGGGCGCAGCTCAGCTCTAAGTCCAGTCGCTGTTTTCAATCTTAGTTGCAGGGGGTGCAGCCCACCATCCCATGCAGGAATTGAACCGGCAACCTTATTGTTAAGATCTCGTGCTCTAACCAATTTAGCTATCTGGCCGCTCCACTGGCAGCTCAGCGCAGCTCATTTTCTTCAATCTAGTTGCGGAGGGCGCAGCTCATTGGCCCATTTGTGAATCGAACCCGCAACCCTGTTGTTAAGAGCTCAGGCTCTAATCAACTGAGCCATCAGGCTGCCCCTAACCTCGTTTCTTATTTCAATGAGTGGTGTCTATAGTATAGGTACTTTATCTACATTTAAATTTATTATCTATTTCAG
The DNA here is from genome assembly GCF_964194185.1 of Rhinolophus hipposideros. Taxonomy (NCBI): domain Eukaryota; kingdom Metazoa; phylum Chordata; class Mammalia; order Chiroptera; family Rhinolophidae; genus Rhinolophus; species Rhinolophus hipposideros. The sequence goes on along the minus strand of NC_138050.1, from coordinate 80,550,602 downwards.
ATTTAATAATTTGCATAAAATAAGGGCTAGATTTAAACTTCAAAGGCAACCACCTGCTTTAATCTGACCAGATTATATTCCCATTATTTCACATTTTAGAATACGTTTTAGTAAGATGTCTACCAATGGCAATTTAATTTGTGCAGCCATCGTAAATTTTTCTTTACTCGTGTTTAATACCTGTTTTCAACAAGTTGATCTGTATTACTGTTTGTTAGTGGTGCTTATGACTCCATTTGTACGCAGCTATTTTGTGGGAAGCAATTGCGGGTTATTATTTTGTGTGTAGAGTTTTCTAATAAGTGCCTTAGATTCATGCTCATTTAATCTCTTGCCACATTCAGATGAGTTAGTCCACTACTTAATTCAGACTTTCTTTTTAACTGGGGAAAAAAATGAGAGATTAGGTAATACAAAAATATGTCGAGGCTCGGCTTCTCGTCCATTAGCTTTCTTCAAAGACATAAAACTGGGATGCATGATATTATGCAGAAATTATGGGTGCAACAAAATTAACTTATTTTAACCTTCTGAATAGCATTCCTTTAAAGCTATCAGTGGTTGACTTTTCAGAAAACTTACAGACGAAATCACTTCTGTGCTTCTTGAAACATTTTATTCTGTGGACTTGATGCCTGTTTTTTATGCTTGGGTGTTATCTTCTGCATCCCACCGAATGCTGCTGCTTATGGAGTGCCAAGTAATGAACTCAGTGACCTTCCCTGTTTTTTAGATCCCTGGACCAAGACATCCTGAGAGCTAGCTTAGTGTGCAGTGATAGCAGCAAAGCAAATGCATTTGTGTGTGTGGTGCTCTCATAAGTGCTTCTGAGCACAGTGAAGTACAATGAGGTTTTATAGTCAACACTTGAAAATCACTGGTAGGTTCAGTCTTTTCACTTAACTTTGAGTTTCTTTGTGCTTTTTATTCTTTGTTTTAAATTCTAGTTGGATAAGTCTAGAGGAATTAGGTTTCAGTTTAACTTCCTTTTTCAAAGAGGTAGCTAAACTGGTTGAAGCTGTAGTTTCACTTAAGATGTAGTTTTAACTTTGGTATATCTATCTCAGGGGCTGTCAATCATTAGCATGCATCAGAATCACCTGGAGGGCTCACTGAGACAATATTACTGGACTCTTAAGTCCAGAGGTGTTGATTCAGTAGGTATGGAGTAGGGCCTGAGAAATTTCATTTCTAACAAGTTCTGAGGTCCTATGGATGCTGCTGATCTGGGAATCATGGTTTGAGAACCTCTATTCTAGGGGATAAACCAATGGGAACTACTCAAAGAGAAAGTCTGTGAAATTATCCTCAGAATATTTTTACTTCAGCTTACATAGATATTTAACAAAACCCCCAGTGTATGAATAATATTTGAGAAAATAAAATGAGATTAGTCCCCAAAGTTCCTTTGGAGGTGGTGAGACATCCGTAATGTATACATATGGATGAATAATGGTATGGCTTCATATTTGTATGAGGTATTGGGTCTCTAAAGTGATCATGTTTCAGCTACATGGCATTGCCCCATGGGAATTTCCTGGAAATTGACATTTAAGAGTTAAATGTGTGACAGATTCTGGACATTTTAGGTTGAAGGAACGCCATATTTGGCTCTGGAGTGAGAATAAACAGGTTCTGAAGCCAGAATGGGATGGGATGCAATAGGAAATGGCTGAAAGATGGAAATGGGGGATATAACTATAATTAAGTTCAAAGTTAAAGCCCAGGGAGCTTTATAATTTAATGCAGGTGAGAGGGAATAAATGACTTGGTCAAAATGGCTCCTTAAAAATGATTCTGGATGCTTGGCAGGATAGATTTTTAGAGAGAAGAGGCTGAAGATTATTCTTTCTGGTAATATTTCAGTGCCTGCATTTTAAGTACTGAGCTAGAGATAAACAGCATTCTCTCTGAATTCATGGAGTTCACAGTTCAGTGGGAGAGACTGGGAAAATATCCATGATACTTCATAATATTATATAATGGGATATTTTAAAAGTAGTCTGTGCTGGGGTATCCATAGGCTTACATGGGAGAGGCCTCTAGGTTAAGATAAGAAGGCTTCAAAGACTAATGACATTTGAGCTTAACTGAAAAGGATGAGATAGTTCAAAAGAGAGAGAGAACAGTCAAGACCTTCTAGAAAGAGAAAACCTCCTGTTGTCTCTTACTTGGAGGCGGGAAAGATCAGGGCTGTTGAGAGAGTTCCAGAGATGTTTTATGGAAAGAGTTTTCGGTTTATGCTGGAGCAAGTCAAGACATGAGGTGACTAAGAGTGGCCAGATCATAAATGAGAAGTATACACCTTGCACTTTATTCAAAGGAAATAAGAAGCCATGAGAAATAAGGATTTTAAGGGAGGAGATACGGAGAGGATTCCATTTTAGGAAGGTTCTTGAGGCATCACTGTGGAGGGAAAATGAGGAGGTGTGGAGAGAGACTGAAGAAAAGAAATGGATACCTCTGAGAAAAAGATGAATTCAAGAAATATTTAGGAGCTAGGGTTTGATAGGATTTGGTTAATGGGCCTGTGAGAGTTTGAGGGAGAAGAAATTGTTTGGCTTAGCGCTTTTCTGGGAGGGAAGCTTGAGGCCCTTCATTAGGGCAGATCATGTGGAAGGATGAATATGTTTGGGGATTAGATGATGCCTGCACTTAAGGAGAATGTATTACATTTTAATTTGGAGCTGGGATAATGATTGTGGGATGTAAAGGGCATATCTGAGAAAAGGTGTCGGGGAAGTATTAATTGAGTTTGGTTTGGACTAAATACTGTGAAGGGGAGAGAGGTAAAAAACTCAGATTTGTTAGTCTCAGAAGTTTCAAAAAGGTATTCACAAATAAAACTAGAAAATTGAAATTGATCTCAATAAATGTTAGCTAGTCTGAAGGCTGTCTGCATTGAATGTATATAGAACTTGAAAGTTAATGGAGAGACAATGTTATATTAATCTGAATTTGAAAGCCAATTATGTTATTCCTTTGAATCCTGTCCATTTTTTTTTCTCAAAAGTTTATACAGGGTGATTGGTGATAACCTTGATAATATTTTGAAATTTCAAGTGTTACATGGAAGGCTAAGTAGGAAATGGTAAATGTATCAGAGGTAGTATATGTAAATGGAAAATTTTAAATAATGCACGGTGTTGACTTTCTAATGAAAGAGGTAGCTTTACACAAATTGCAAGAACAAAAATTTGTTTTTAATTTAATATTTTATCTTTCTTAGATAATTAGTCAATTCCTCAGACTTCATTGATTTCTATGTTGGTTTTATTAATCTTGGGAGGTTTGGAAAATGTATTCACGAAAACAAATTATCCATTATCTCGTTCCTTTTTCTAATCTTTTTGGCAGTGCTTTCTTTGCTGTGGAAAAGGTGTTGTCTTTGTGGATTTGTTTTAACTCACTGAATTTTTAAAAACTTGTTGGAGTTAAATAGTTTCATATGTGAATTTACTGACACAATTCAACTTTGAACACAAATTAGATTTGACACAAATTAGATGCAAGTGGCACTGTTGGCAGTGGTTGGCTGTGGATGAAAGTGAAAATGGAGAATAGGCAGTAGGTACCTTTTTTTAGCCAAATGATACTCACATTCCTATGAATAGGCTTTGAAGTGACATAGATTTGGGTTTGAATTATAACTGTATGAGAAAGGTAACTTCTAGAAAATTGCTTCATCTCATTAGCTTTGGTCCCACATCTGTAAAATGGGGATACCACTAAATCTAGAGCTATATTGGAGGTGAAGTTAAGCTGCAAGTGACATGCATTATGTAATGCTGATGTAGTTCTGTTAGTTTCCTGTTGCCACTGTAACCAACTACCACAATTTGTTGTTAGTGACTTAAAACAACACAAACTTATTCTCTTACAGTTCTGGAGTTCATATGCTAAAATGAGTCTCAAGGGGTTAAAGTCAAGGTGTCACCAGGGCCAGGGCTGGTTCCTTCTTGAGTCTGCAGAGAGGGAGAATCAGTTTTTAGCTTCTTTCCCTTCTAGAAGAGGCAGCTGGCCTTCATTCCTTGACTCCTGGCTGCATCACTCCAATCCCTGCCTATGTGGTTACATCCTCTGTGTACAGTAGTCAAATTCCCGTCTTCTTCTCCCTCAGAAGGACACTTGTAATTCCATTTAGGGCTCACTTTGATAATCCAGGGTATCTCCTCATTGCAAGATCCTTAACTTAATCACATTCTGTGGGTGCTACTGATCTGGGAACCATGGTTTGAGAATTACTCTTCTAGGGGATAAACCAATGGGAACTACTCAAAGAGAAAGTCTGTGAAATTATTATCCTCAGAATATTTTTACTTCAGCTTACATAGATAGTCAACAAAAACCCCAGTGTATGGATAATATTTGAGAAAAGAAAATGAGATTAATCCCCAAAGTTCCTTTGGAGGTGGTGAGACATCAGTAATGAATACGTATGAATGAATAATGGTGTGGCTCCATATTTGTATGAGCTATTGGGTCTCTAAAGTGATTATGTTTTGGCTACATGGCAAAATCCCTTTTGCCATATAAGATAACTTCATATTCCAGGAATTAGGATACGAACAACTTAGGGGTGGGAGACGTTCATTATTCAGCCTACCACAGTACTCAGTAAATTATCAATATTGTGAATAAGGAATAAAGAATTAGAAATGGAATGTTTTTGTTTAAGAATATATATAGTACAATACGAATTGTCCATATACTATGTATATTACATACAGATGTATTTTAAAGAATGTTCCTAACCGTTCTTTAGTGTATGAAAAATGGGACTTAAAAGGTATAAATATTAGATAGTGGCTTAAATAAGATTTCATTGGAGGAGCATCTAAATTGGTCAGACTCTGTAGGTGTCGTCAGTGGGATGTGACTATCAAAGTAGCAGTTTCACACGTTTGTGTCTTTCTACAATGTCAGACCGTTATTAGAATACAGCCATGGATCTAGGCCTACTGACTTGGTTTACCATGGGCGTTAACCAAGGCTCTGGCCAGAGAATGGCCTTCAATAGTCGCGATAGAGTGGTTTCACACAAGAAGGTCATACAGCTTAGTAAGCAATGGGATTAGGAAAGGCGAACAGAGTCTTATGAAAGAAGGATGAGAGAGTCCAGTGTTCAGCGAGAGTCCCTGTGGCACTGGGTGTGTAGTGTCGGGCGTCTGGCCGGGCTGGTGACGGTCAGGAGGCAGAGCTTCAAGAGCTCTGTCTGGCATGAGTGTGCAGGCGGCTCTCAGCTCGTCAGTTGCATCCCGAGCAATGAGCCATCAAGAGCTCTGATTTTATGCTCAAGACTGGGTACAGTGCACCCATCTGCAGTCCAGTAAAGCCACCCTGATGGTCACACTCCTCCCTGCATCTGGAGTTATCTGGTGAGGGCATTCACCTGGGTATCCCTTTCATGTGATACTCTGGCATGACTTTCACTTTGTCACTGACATAACTATCAGAATTATTCGAGGCCATTTTGTGTTCATAATGAATGCTCTACACAATAGAGATGTATTACAGCTGTAATGGAGAAAAGATCTGACACATCATTTCTTACCACTTTAAATCTGAGAGACAAGTAGGCTTGCATGCATTTTCCCAAGGTAATGAGAATGCTGAGCTCCTTAGCCATGCTTCATTGTAATTCTTTCAGCGTTTAGTATATATTTACTAAATGTCAGTTATGATTCAGGCAGTGAGCTAGGTCTTGCCCTTTGATCTGATAGTATGTTTTTCATTAACTTCTCAGGTGTGTAGTAATTGCTTAGCTGTTTGATTTGCTCTCATGCATTTCATATATTATTCTAGATTGTAGTCATTAAATGACACTTTCAACTAATTTTAGGCCCATGGAAACCTTGAATATGCTTTATTCGATTAAGGGTAGTTTAATTCTTAGATCCTCTAAAACAGTGACTCTCAACCCATGGGCAGTTCTGTCCTTCCAGGGGATATTTGGCAATGTCTGGAGATATTTCTGAATATCCTGACTAGGGTGGGGAGAGTGCTACTAGCATCTAGTAGATAAGGCCAGGAATGCTGCTTAACATCCTACACTGCACAGGATAATCTCCCACAACTAAAAATTGTAAGGTTCAAAATGTTAATATGGCCAGGGTCAAGAAATCCATCTCTAAATTCATATTGCCTATGAACCTTTGGATTCAATAAAATTGTGAAAAATTTACTTTTTTCTATTTTGGAATTGCTCCAGTAAACATTAGATAAAGAGACGCTTATCTAGAACAGGCAAAATTTAGGACTAAAGTGATTAACGATAAACTTGGGCTAGGGATTTTTTCAAGGGGGTAGGGGTACTGATTTTCCTATGGAGGAAATCAAAAATTTGAAACAATTCTCACTTATAGGCAATAGAGAATAATTTATTTCTAAATAAAATGGAGACTTCTGAATGTGTGGCATGAAAAAATAGTTTGTTATGCATTTACTTTGACAATATGGGGTTTGTAGTATTCCCACACATAGCACGTTTGATGTAAACTACAGCTAGGGAATTGGTGTAATGATAACTGACAAATAGCAATTCACATCATCTTTTTCTTCACATAGATCTTTGATGTGCATCCAAAGGAAATAAGTATTTACTTGCTAGGCACTTTAAATACATTTTGTTTGATAGTCACAAACCTAAAGGAATAGAGGTATAGGTACAGCTTTCTTTTTTTAAGATGAGAAAGTGTACCTTCAGGAAACTAAACAAAAGATCTTCCCATTTAATCCTGTGCGTGCTTAATTTATAATCTTGTTTATAGTTGATGGGAACTTCTCTTATAGAAACCATACTCATAAAGGCTCAGCAGTAGTAAAGTACAGGAAATCTACACTTTGTAGTTCTCTCTCTCTGAGAATTGTTGTGATATATTTCATTTACTTAGACGTCTTTTAAAAAGTGCTTTGGTAATTTTCCATCTGTGGAACCCCATAATGTGTTATGTGTGCAAGATAGTAGAATACATACTAAAATTTGCCAGAAAAGGTGGTAATTGGGGAGCTTCTGCCATTGTCTTTGGGAGACAGATTTAGGCTGAAAATTGTTGTTGCCATAGACAGGTTCTGAGCCAACACTTTGAAACAATATTCAGAGAATTATTTCAGGACATTATCGAGACAATTATTTTTAAGGATTAAGAAAGAAATAAATTACTTGAAAAATATGTTAAGGTAGAAAGTGTGAATGCACTAATTCTAAAACAAGGTCTTAGTCTATACATCTTAGTCTATGGAAAGTGTGGATTACTCACATCAAGTCTTAATAGTTTTGTGACTTTGCAAAAGTTTCTTAAGCTTTTAGAGTTCCAGTTTCCTAACCTGTAAATCATTGGATCATTATGTGGATTAAAGGACATAATATAGAATAGTCAACATAATGACTACTATAATGTTCTTAATAAAGACAATTATTAATACACATTATATAATTAAGCACAAAGTGAACTTAAATGGAACACAATTGGAAAAAACTTTATTAATACCAGTGCCCTTAAAGATTTTAACAACAGTTGTGCCAAAAAATATGAAATAGTGAATTTTTAAAAGTATAAGTAAAATAGATCTTTTGTTATTGGATTTCTCAGAACTTTAATTTGCTATAATGTATATTTAAAAAGAAAATGTGCAACACTTTGCAAAAACTTTTGACCTTAAGTTCTATTAAAATTTTGTCAATTTCTTATGTTTCATGGTACACAGTTTGAGAAACACTGACTTTGAAAGTAGCTCACCTGGCATGATATTGTTGTTCCAAAATTATGGTGCTCAGGACTAAAAGATTTATACTTATAGTCAAATTTCTTATTGACCTGGCCGAGCATGGGCTCAAAAGTTTGAAAGGACATATGAGATGTCTAGTTCAGTGTTCTCCTAAATAGTATTTTTAGGACCATCAGTAGTTTTGACAAAGTTTTTTGTTGATGTTAATATTCTTTTTCCTCCTTTGAGGATAAGTTATTGGTAATTGTGTATACATGTAAGATATTATAAGGGTAAAGAAAATAATCTGATAGAAATTCCTTAGCCCTGGTCTTCTCTCTCACTGCACTTTTGACCATTTGCTCCCTTCACTTTGCTTTCCTTCCCTCTGGCACCCCTCCCATCACCCTGGATGGTCCTTCTCTGTCTGCTTTGCTGTGTTTCCTTCTACTTCTTAACCCTTATGTGTCAGGTTTCTCAGGGCTCAATCCCTAGACCTCTTCTCTATCTGTATTTATTTTGAAGGTGGTCTCATTTTAATTTTATTATTAACCTTCCATCTCTGTGCTGACAACTCCCCAGGTTATATCTCCAACCTAGATTTCTAGCTTGACCATTTTACTTGTATGTCTAATTACCAATTACTTCATCTTTCTACTTTGTCCATTATCTCAAACTTAGCATATCTAAAACCAAAATCCACTATTTCCATTGCTGCTACCTAGCATTGTTACCTACAGAAGTGAAATTATGTTTAAGTCTATAATTGACATCCCTGTAGCCTCTCCCCAATACAATTGATGTAATTGAATGTCACAACTCCATTTAGTACACAGAGAATACATAATGGATACTAAATTCTGTATTCAGAAATTGTTTCTGGTTTGTAATCTAACAGAGAATGTACATGTGTGAGTCTCAATTGTGAAATAGATTTATGTAACAAGAAACATATTCCGTAAAATAGAAAAGAAGAATTAAGTCTGTGGTTAAGAGAGTTAGACATAAAACCCACATTTCAGCTCCTGCAACAGCACTCTTCAGTTTCATTATTTAAGTGGAACTGTGTGCTAGTGCCGTCCAACGCATGTGTTGTTTTCCTTTCTCTTTAAGCGAAACTTAGCTATTTTTAGTAGTATGTGGGAGGGGTGTGAAATTTAATAACAAATTATTTATAACAAGAGGTTGCTTACTCATTGGTCATGTTTGGAAGAAACATTAAGTTGCTAGGCAAAAACAGTTGAATTTTCAAGAGTTCTTTCTCACATAGGTAAATACAGAAATCATCAAGTTGATTTATTTGTGATCACTAATTATCTCCAGATGTAGTTATTTTTTTCAAGTGTTATTTGTACAGTTTTCACAATCAGGTAGAGCTGCATTTTGTAGCAATGACAGATTAAAAGCTATGAGTCACATATTTCTAACATGACTGGCAGAGTGTCAAGTGGAATATAGTTCCATTATGAGGGATAGATGTGGGAGGAAAGGAAGAATTTCAGTTTTTAAAAAAGAAATGCATCTCGCTTTTTGAGAGAAGGAAAGAATAACTGCAGTTTTCTAAAAATTCATCTTTAACTTCTTTTATTCACACAGTCTTCTTCCTTCTATTTGATAGTCATTAGAGAAAGGAGTAGTATTTGCTCTATTTTACGTAATGCAATGGATGAGCTTCATTAATAGAAAAAGAGAAAGTCTGTTAATAAAAATAGGAGCCATTGTCTGATGTATTCCTAAGTTTCTTCTTTGATTCCTACATTGAAATAAAAACAGGCCCTTTACTTAGAGACAGTAGTATTAGAAATTTCCACATTACTATGTTTGTTTGTGTTTTTCTTTTAAATTCACTCCTTATCGTTAGGGTTGCTCAGAATTCCTCCTTTCCACCATAGGCAGACTGTCTTGCTTCATATATAAAAATGATACCACTGCTTCCATGAGGAGGACATCCGCTTGGAATTGTCTCAATGGTCTCCCACATATGCCTCCACCCTTACCCATACATATCTGAGAGATTTAAAGTGGATGCTGTCTACACACTTTTTCTACTTGTGACTGCTTATGAAATCATGATTCGGGACCTCATTTCTTGAACATTTTTTTAAAGTTGTGAACAGGTGGCCTGACTTTATAAGCAACAACTGGAGGGTAGAGATTACTTAGTGGTTTGGACAGGGACCAAGTAATGTGTGAGCCCAGCTTCTCTAGCATCGACCCCGTTTCCCGAGAGACAACATTGAGTTCAGCTGGTGCCACCCAGGGAAGGGCAGGGCAGGGCTGTGCTAGAACTAACTCAAGAAGGGTTGGGTCCTGAGGAGGAATGCAAGCCTTACTCTGGGAAGTAGCCTCAGGAAGTGGATGCCTGGAGACATACTCACCCAGTGAATAGCAGTTGTTCTGAGGAAGAAAGCTTTTTGGGGCCAAGGAAAAGGGACTATAGGAATGTAGCATTAGGGACAGAAGGAAGAAGGAGTGTGTGTGGCAGGGAGGAGACTGGGTGGTGTAGGAAACTATACTTGAGTCCCTCGTAGAATATCACATTCCTTGTTAGCCAGAGAAGCTAGAGGTGGTGGCAGGTGGGGCCAGACTTCTTATCTTTCTCCTCTTCACCTATTAGGTTATGGGGAAGTCTTCCCCGATGGCACCTGGGGCAAAAATCCTCTATCAGAAATTCCAGCAGGAGTTTTTAATCACATGTTTCCTCTTACGATGGTTCGATAAGATAGTTATGTTTGGTCTTGACTGAAGTTGGCTTGGACAGGTTGGGAGCTGGGATTTGGGAAGGAAGGATGATTTTGGAGCACAGAGATTTCAGTTCTGAGGGGATTATGATATCGAGGCAGACCATGAAGAGATTGGGCCTTGCAGTGTTGAAAATGAGGAAATTGGTACTTTGAGGGGAAAAAAGGTGTATCAAGATGTGGGAGAGGAACACAAAAAGAGAAGTGGGCTTCAGTTTCAAACTATGAAGCTTTTATCTTATTTGAGGGAAAATGTCCTCCATTTCTGTCTTGATCTGTTGGCTTGGCTCTGTGAGTGGCTTTAGGTAATTTACACATGAATATTCTAATGCTTGGTTGCTCTTAGCCAGACCTGGGGTTGATCCCTGGGTTACAACCATGAGTCAGGTATGGTTCCAGCTCTCTGCAGTCCACCTGAGGAGATTCTAGAAAAATCTGTTGTGGGTGCATGCATGTGGGCCTGGGGTTAGTTCTTTGATAAACAAGATATTTGGAAGTATTTTTGATGAAGCCTGAGCATAACTGGTTGTACCAAACTATAATGAAGCTATAGTCTCATCCTTTAACACTTTGTTCCTCAAATATGCTCTCTGATATGAGGGAGATAGATTTTGGCCCTGTAGGCATGTTTTATTTTTTCCTTCAAATTTTGAGCTTTTGGAAACTTTAGGGTGTTGGCCAAAGCAGTCCCTTCTAGACAAAGGATGGGAAAAGAGACCTAGCTTTGTGTCAAAGTGAAGTTTTGGCCAGTGACAATAATACCACACCAGCTTGCCTGGCCCTTTGTTTGCCCTTATTCTAGATACAATTTCTTGTTCAAATTCTTCCATGGCAAGAGGGCAAGGAAAACATAACATGAAATAAGTGTCTTGAATTGTGCTTCACAGAAATGCCTTTCCCGGGGGGAAAAAGTTCTGTTGGGGAAGCTCAATTGTCCTCCAGCCACTTCCCTTCTCCCATACTGTTTGGTTGAGATAGATAATTGGAGGATAGTTTTGAAATGTCTCCTTTACTGGATAAGCACTTTTAAAATTTCTTATTTAATTTCTTATTCCATGAGACTGGTATGCTGTTCCCAGGTGAGACTATGGAGGCACAGAGTTAAGTAACATGACCGAGTTCTCACAGCTAGTAAAAATGGAACCCTAATTCACACCCAGGAACTCTGACCTGAGAGCCGCCTTCGTTCTTAGCCAAGCTGCCTTCTCAGGGAAGTGACCTGGCATAGGATCTCCTGCTGGGAGCCAGCGCTTCTACATGGGTTTTGTTTTCCGGGTCGTTGGGTTAGAGATGGTACTACTTCATTGATAATTTGTACTGGTATTCTAAAATAGCTTTGAATAAAGAAAGTATCAGACCTAGAACTTCCTGGTTCTAAGTATACCTGACAGCTGTTAGGAGAAGATGGTTACATATGAATGTATTTACTGATGGGCTCACATAAAGAGTTGGTGGCTCTTTTCTTCCTGACCTCTGGCACAAAGTTCTGAGGTTGTGATGGGTACATATCTTCTGGCTCTTTGTTAGGTAGCAAATAAATTACCAGAGCTGTTCCATTAACAGAGTGGAAGATTATATCAATGTTATACTTGCTATTTCTTGAATTTAAAAATTTGTGTATGATACACAGAGAAAGCTGGCAACATATCCCATGTCATTTTTTTCAACCTATTAATGTTTCATCTCCTTTTTATGTTAAATTTGGGTTTCAAGGCAGGCTTGAATTCTTTGGCCTTTGTCTTTCAGAGCTCTGCTGGGAATCTTTTTCATTGCAGAGACTAGCACTTCATCTTTGTACTGAACACTTTGAAGTTGGTCTTTGTTTTTTGAGTCTGTGCCTTTTTTATTTAGGTTATTGATGTATGATTGTAAAGAATTCCCTTTTATTTTGATTTTAAAGAAAATAGCTTTAAAAAAGAAGCCCTATTATTAGTATCAATACAATTTGAGTCAAAATTGAATGTTTTAAGTGAGCTAGAGCAATTTCACTATTCTTTGACATCATATAAATATTTATGTGGACTCTCCTGAGTTTTTATCATTTCAGGCTTGCTCTTGCTAACTTACTTTTCTGTAAGCGAAATAAATGCATTCAATGAATATGTGAGATCATCTGTGTGCCATGTACTGTACTAGGCACTTTGAATGAAATATTTTTATGTGCTGGTCAGGCGGCAGACCCTGTCCTAATTCACATGGGATAGGACAGTAAACAAAACCACAGAAATCCTTTTGGATCCTGGTCAGGGAGAGACAGATAAGTGGATGCATGCAGTAGGTGGTTATAAATACAAAAATAAACTGGGATGAGAAATGGGAATGTCAGGCAGGCTGGCTGCAATTTTAAATACTGGGGCCCCGCATGGCTTCACTAGGAAGCCTTTGTGGGTGGTGTGGCAAATGAGATGGGCCCTGCCTTCCCAAAGCTTACAGTCTAGTGATAACTTCCTGATGAGTGCTTGCCCTGAGGCTAGAGACTCTGCTAAGTACCTGTGTATGTTTCCACCTAATCTACTGAATGAGGGGAGTTTATTACCAGTTTCTCCAGAAGGAAACTGAAAATTTGAGAGTCAAGTACATTGCCAAAGTGAAAATAGCTGTGGGACCCAGATCTGATACAAAGCCCATGCTCTTAAACTTGGTGTTTTGCTAAGTCAGCTCTCGAAGTATTCATTGTGGAGGAAGTAGCCAACTTGGAAAGATAGGACTGCCGTAATTTTGATGGGTTGGATAGTAACTTGGCTGGCACCAGGAGAGTCTTGTGTTACCATAAGCTTCCCCTCTGCCCTTGTGCTTTTTCTATTAAAAGGCCTTGGGATTGTGCCCTGGCCATAACAGGAGAAGGAGCCACCTGGTGACTAACTTCCATGCAGTGAGATGTGTTTGTTGTGTGTCAGAGAGTGGCCTCTAATGACTCCAGCAGATCACTGACTGCTTGAATTCCTGGCACTGCATTTCAGTGATAGGACACTAATTTGGCTGGCCTATGTATCATTGTGTTCAGGAGCATGTTATAAATGCTCAAATTTGGAAAGGAATGTAAAGTGAGTGAGAGGTTATAGTGCTAAGGTCACTGATTATTGTGTTTATTACACAATAGGGCATACCTTGTATTTAAAGTGATTATTGTAATACAAAATAAATAGTAAATGAGTGTGTTGGATTAGAAACCTTTATAGAGGGCTGTGAAAAGGAAGTCTGGGGTTCGAGAGAGCTCCCCTGTTCCTTCTGCCCTCGGTGTGCTTATGATAACATTCAACGCAGAACATACCATTTTTAATAGTGGGGTGATTTTTCAGCCTCGTGTGTCCTTTGCATTGAGTATTACTGATTCTTTTGTGCTTCAGCTAATTTAATATCTGAGGTGTGTATGTTGGTCATTAATCTAAAAAGAAGTTATGTGTTTTACCACTCTATGTGCTATTTTTCATTGTCAGTTTCTAGTGATTTTCCCCCTCATTGGCTACTTCAAGAATTAAGTGTTGTTAATTCTTATAAGATGATTTTCTTTTTTAATCAAGAGATAAGCTAGTATTTGAGCTCTTGGGCTGTGAAATTCTATGTATTTACTCTCTTGAAATATAATGTACATGTAAGAGTTCAAAGACTTTAGAGATGGAATACACGTAGGTAGTCAGCTTCAAGATCAAAATATGAGAAATTATCAGTGCCCTAGGAACCCCCACATTCTTTCAATCATTGCTACTATCCTACCCCGCAAGGATAACCACTGTCCTGGCTTCTAACACATATCTTTGTTTTGCCTGTTTTTGTACTTGTATATTTGTACTTTTATGAATGAATACTAACAATCTGTACTCTTTGTGTCTGGATTCTTCTGTTTACCATTTGTGAGCTTGAACCATGTTGGTGTATACAGTTGCAGGTTGTTTACTCTCAATGCCATATAGTTTTTCATTATGTGGATATCCCATAATTTATCCATTCTACTGTTAAAGAAATATGTGTAGCTTCCAGTGTATTCTGTAACGAATGGTGCTTCTATAAATGTTCTCACATAGGACTTTTGGTGAATACATGTAAGCACTTCTGTTGGGTCCCTAGGAATGGAATTACTGGGTTATTCAATATGCATACATTCAGCTAGGATAGATACTACCAAATGTCCTAAGAGTTAAGGTAGTTGTGCCAATTTCTATTTCTGCAGTAACGTGAAAGCTTGAGAATTTTAGTTTTGATTTGTTGTTTTAGGGGTAGGTGGGCGGTATATGTTGTTCTTAGGTTCATTTCAGTGCATGTTTGTTTTATGGAAAGGAATGGTCTCAGCCATCACATTGATTCTTTGAAAGCTAAATTAAATATTTGTGTTGCTCATTCTTTCCCCTTTTTCTTTTTGTCTCTCTATGTCTTATATGTGTTTTATATATGTCTCATACATAACATGTATGTATATTTTATCTTACAAATATACTACTTGTAGACTCTTAGATTGAAAAGCGTTTTTAGAGGTCATCTAGCTCCAGCTCCTAATGTCTCTCTGAATTCACATCCTGGAAAGCACATGGAAAGCACATTATTTTATGGCAACCCGTCCCTTTGTTAATTAACTCATGTTGTTGCTTCTTCAACATTGTGGTGACGTCTGCCAATTTTTAACTTCTCCCATCAATATCATGTCCTTTTACAGGTGAGGGGGGAAAACCCCATAATTCTTGTAATAGAGCAAACTCTCTTCAGGCAAAGATTCACGGCTATTTTTTAAACTATATTTCTCAGCATCGGTGGGTCTTGGTCTCTGAGCAGTTTGCTCTGGGGAACTTGGGGTGAAAAACACCCATGGGTGATGGAAAAGAGAACTCACTGCAAAACTATTTCTTTTCCCCCTCCTGCTTCCTGATTTTTTTTTTTTTTTTTTTTGCCATGAGCACACCTTTTTTCCTCTTTTCCCCCTTTTGATTGGGTTTAAACATTGAAAACAATTACAAAAAATGCATTTAAAATATCAGACTGTAGTGAATAGAATAATGAGAAAACCCT
Source organism: Rhinolophus hipposideros (assembly GCF_964194185.1). Classification (NCBI taxonomy): domain Eukaryota; kingdom Metazoa; phylum Chordata; class Mammalia; order Chiroptera; family Rhinolophidae; genus Rhinolophus; species Rhinolophus hipposideros. The sequence continues at coordinate 80,535,156 of NC_138050.1, read as the reverse complement.
TTTATAGAAAAATGACCATTATATTTAATGAAATCAATGAATGTGGAAAAATTCTACTGGATAATATGCAGCGTAATACCAGGTGGTATTAATATTCATAGAACTTTAGAACAAAAATGAGTTTCTAATTAATAATTAATAATTTAAGTTTCATAGATATTAATAGGTGTTTCTTCTTTTTTCTTTACAGGCAAGAAGAGACTGATAGAAGAGTTAAAAATGTGAGCTATGTTTAATAGAATATCAATTTTTTTTTACTTTCTCTGTAATAAGGCAGTGGGATCTAAAAATATCTGATATATTATCTATCTCCTTTTTATATCCTTTTTCTAATGAAAATTTTGCTAGAAACCCACCATCACAAACTCTAAATATGTTTAAATATTGTTAAAACATTTATTTTCTGTCTTCATGGTAATATGTTAAACTTAGAAAGTGATTCTTTGCATGTTAGTATGTGGTAAAGGCAATGAACACACTTTAAGATTTTTAGGGAAGCAAGTTGAAACCACCAAATCAGATGTAAGGAAAAGCAGTGAATATTTAAGAGCTCTGGGTATTTGCTCAGTGTAGACTTACATAATATCTGTAATTTTCTACATGTGTTAGATGAACTTCTAAAAATGTGACAGCTTATTAAAAACAGAAGAGTTCAATATCCTTAAAGAAGCTGAGAATTATTGATTTTAAGTGTTCATTTTATGTTTGTTGTTGAAAGAATATTGATTCCTTTAAAAGTTTAATTTATTTTCCTCTTATAATTTTTTTCCTTTTTCATATGTATTAGTAGAATGTATGAATACCAGTACCTGTTGGGTTCTGGGCTCTTGGTCTGAGAACGTGCTTAGAGACAAAAATTTAGGAAGAATACATAACATTTTTGACTCTTCTGCTTCCCAAATTAAAAGAAAATCTACTTTCAGCTGTAGATAGAGATGCTATCTTTTATCTAGAGTGCTCACCTGCATTTGAGCTTGCAATTAGTTGCTATAAATAGACTGATCGTTTTGTTTTATGGAATTTTGTTTTTTAAAGGTTTTAATAACATTGTACTGGCTGGGAAGAAAAGCACAAAGTAACCCCTACTATCATGGTCCATATCTTAATTTGAAAGCATTTGAGAATCTTTTAGGACAAGCTCTGACTAAGGTAAGGAAACTACATCTGTATGAGATGACTACTACTACTTTTTCCTCCACCTCTCTCTCCCTTTTCTATTTTCTTTCCCCTTCTCTTTATTCTTCTCTTCTATTGAAATATAGAGGCTCTGACTGTCTTTGCTCTGGTCTAGACTGGGTTGAGGAGAGAAGATTGTTATTCCTTTGCTGGCTTTGTATGCTGCCACAAGGGAGTCAGTGAATGAGTATTTCAGAGCAATTTCCAGGGTATAGTATATATAGGTACAGGTATTTGTCTCTTAATTCTGGGTAATTCTATGACATACTTACTCCTTTCTTTTCTTAGACACTTTGCATAACTTAACTCTTTCTATATTTATTATGAATTCAACCTGCAGTAGAAAGGTCCTTCAGGGCTGTTAAAATGTGTGGAATCCACTCAATTTCTTTATCTTCATTTCTTTTTGTCATGGATGATTATCTCTAATGCCTACACTTCAATATCCTCACGATTCTTCTATACTGCTTCTGTTTCCCAAAGAGTCAAGAATGCTGTTACATGACACGTGATAAGGATTTTTTAAAAGTTAGAATCCTTTGTTTTAAACTCATTTCTAGTCCTTCATATCCTGGAATCAATGTTGCAGATTTTGAACGTTTAAGCATGGTTTGAGGAGAGTAGAATGCCAGGTCTGACTGTAGTTCTGCCAAATCTTCATTTATAAGATCCAAATGAGAAAATTAACTTCTCCAAGGGGATAATTATCCAGGGGAATTTAAAGTGCTCAGAAGAAAATATGTAGTCAAAGTAATATATCACCATCTAATTAATAGTAGTTGTTCCATGGGTTTATTATGCTGATTAAATGATACTGTACCAATCAGGCATGTAGTATTGGTCTCTGGCACGTTGTAAGGATGTAATGTTAGTTACCATGATTGGAAGATAGAAATTTTAGATCAGGATGGAAATGATCACCTTGCCTTACATCTACTCTGATCTTTAAATAGTTTTGCCTGAGCCTAGGCACATACATTATAGAAAGATGGGATTGCATAGTCTAGAAGGTTCAAGTATTCCCTTTTGATTTTTATTATTTTTGAATTGTGAAGAGTTGATAGCATTTTTTCAGATTCCTTTAAACAGTTACTTTGGGTAATAGTTGAGATATTATCATGCGAGAGCCTTGTATCAGGTGTTGGGAAAACACCCAAGGCAAATGACCTATCCTCATACAGCACAATTGTTGGAGACAATTGAGCAGATAGGTCACTCACTGCAGTGGAGGAGGGTATGGAGGAATGAGCAGGGGTCTTTGGGCAGGATCAGAACTTTGCCTTAATTATTTCAGCTAAGAAAACATCCACTTAAAAACTGTGGTACTTGGGCTCCTGTGTTAGTGTTCTTTTAATTAATTAATTTTTTTTTCAATTACAGTTGACATTCAGTATTATAATGTATTAGTTTCAGGTGGACAGCATACTGGTTAGACATTTATATAATTTATTCGGTGACTCCCCCCGGTTATTCTAGTATCCACCTGGCACATTAGTGTTCTTTTAACAGCCATTGGTCCTTTTTATGGCAGTCTGACTCAGGCTGGATAATGCTGGTACAGTGTTTCTGCTGGGAATGCTTAATTAAAGGCTCTTTCCTTTCACCGGTGTAAGTAAAATCAGAGTGGGTAAAATAATTTTGATAGTTAAAACTATAGTTTTGGTTCCATTCCATTGTTATAGAGTGGGGATAGCCATAAAAAGTGTGTGAACATATGATCTGTTTTACATCTGTTCTTTTAACATCAAAGCCATTCTGCTCGTCACATTTCCCCCCTTAAGTAGATAGTGCTTAATGCTGAATCCAAGATATCAGTTAAAAGCTACTTGGGGTAAGCTGTTGCACCTGAGTCACCCTGTCAGTTGGAGGTGACTCAGTTTATGTGACTTGGCAGAGTGAAGTCTTAAATAACCAGGCACCAGGGCCAGCCTCATGTTCTTTTACAACTGTGGTGGCCTGTTATAAATAATGTTAACATTTATGAGGTCAAAAAATCATCTCACTGTGTGTTGAGAACCCTAAGACTTCAACAAGTACATGTCTAAGAAACCTGACAGATCAAAAGATTTACTTAATTTAAATCTTTATATCTTTATATCTATCTATCTATCTATCTATCTATCTATCTATCTATCTATCTATCTATCATCTATCTATTTTTTCATGTGGTCCCCCTTTATTCTTAATAGCATTTAGCGCTGGAGCTGGGGGGATCTTTTTATATTTTGAGAATATTTTGTGGTACCACCATTAGTCCCAGCTTGCCCATCTGCTTGGAAATAGGATGCAAAGTAGCTGCCTGCATTTTCATGGCAGGATGTCAACTCTAACGCAGGGTGTGTGGCATCCAAAGCATATAAAATTTCACATAAATCTACTAAACCTACTGGTGCTTCAACTCTTGATTCAACTATGAATTGACAGATCCAGTCTTCGCCAAAAGTTTGCCTAAGACAAACTTGATTATTCATTACAAACATTCTTTTGTCAACTTTGTCATATGTTGAGAATGTTCGTAATTACAACTTGAAAGAATACTAAGTACAAATACCCAGCTATGTACTTCTGATTCAATTATTAAAAATTTCCCGTATTGATATATCTATTTATGTATCTATCCATGTTTTATTTACTTCAGCTTTTCAAGGAGAATTGCAGAGATCTTATGCCTAAATAATCAGTATGTGTCTCTTAAGACTAAAAGTGTTTTTTTAACAAAAAATGTTTTTTTGTTTTTGGTATGTGGAGATTCTTCCATATAGCCATGATGTGTATTATACTTAAGAAAATTCATAAAAATTCCCCATTGTCTAATATCCAGCCTATATTCAGAGCTTCCCAATTATCTTCCAACTCTGTTTTATAGTTTTTTTTTTTGTTTGTTTTGTTTTGTGATTCTTGATTTAATCAAGGTTCACATATTACCTTTGGTTGTTAGGAATTCCCAGGTTATTTAAAGTGTGTCTGCTTTAGTAAGCTAATCTGAAAGTAACATTCCTTATTTTTACTGTAATAACAGAGTTGCATTCACCATATTAAAAAATTATAGTTACTAGCTATTCATTGATTTTTACTATGTATCAGGACTGTGCTGAAGGCTTTATAAATTTTACTTAAATTCTAATTTTAAAAAGTCCAGTTGCATTTTGCTTTTTACTTTCATAGAGGAATGTTAGTTAAAAACACTTATTTTGAGGAAGTTCTATATAATTTACAAACCTATGGTTAATGACATTTGCCATATATCTACATATCTCTTACATGAGGCAAGTATTTTCTTTAGACCCAGGGAAAATATTTTGTATGTCGGCAAAAAAATCTGCTTTCCTTGGTTCAGATCTAGGTTTCATAATCAATAACAATAAATAAATTCTGTAACATGTATACCTGCTCTACTTGCCTCCTCTTAAAAAAACTTTTTTTTGGTTAAAGAGCTTTAATTGTTACGGTTTTTTGTTTAATATACATCACCCCAAATATTTTCCGGAGGTAGGCTGCATATAAGTTACTAGTTATTGTCTATCTTTTGGATATGAAAGTTAAGGTTGACTCCTTTCATGTTTATTGCCAGATAACTGTAAATAATCATTGATTTTAGCATTTGAATATTATTCTAATTAGTAGCTTTTATTGTTAAAATGTTCCCCCTTCCTTATTTTTAAATAGTCTATACTACTTCATTAAAGAATATTGAATACCTCCTTATTGTTACACGAGTACCAAGTATTAGTTGTGGGAAAATAGATTTATTTTCTGATGTTTTAAATCAGATGTTTTGTTTAGTAAGTATCAGTTGTGGGAAAATAGATTTATTTTCTGATTTTTTAAATCAGATATTTTGTTTAATAAGGAAATCTCATTGTCTCACCTACCAAATGAAGCACAACTTAAGCTATGCAAACAAACTACTGTGTTTCCCCCAAAATAAGACCTAGTCGGACCGTCAGCTCTAATGCTTTTGGAGCAAAAATTAATATAAGACCTGGTCTTATTTTACTGTACTATAAGACCGGGTCTAATATAATATAATAATATAATATAGTATAGTATAGTATAGTAATAATATAATATAATATAATATAATATAATATAATATAATATAATATAATATAATAATAATATACCGGGTCTTATATTAAGTTTTGCTCCAAAACATGCATTAGAGCTGATGCTCCGGCTAGGTCTTATTTTCGGAGAAACAACGGTAGTAATAACCAATGAGATTTTTGGAATTTTATTTTAACTTATTATTCTTTAAAATAATTTTTTTAGGCACTTGAAGACTACAGCTGCTTGAAAAGAAGTGGTAGGGACAGCGGTTACGGAGATATCTGGTGTGCTGAAAGGGGTGAATTACCTGTTCCTGCAGGCAACCATAGGAGAGAAGATTCATTTGAAAGCTTGGACTCTTTGGGGTCCAGGTCATTCACAAGCTGCTCCTCTGATATCACACTTAGGGGGGGACGTGACGGTGAGTTGCATTTTTGACTGTAAATTTATTTTTATATGTTTGTATATTAAGAGAAAATTGGAAATGAGACAGAGAAGAAAAATGGGGTGAAAACTATCAAAGCAAAAATTTTACCAAGAGGTTTATTTTCAGAGACCCTAGTGTTAATTTTTTGTTGTTTTTTTTTAAATTTCCTCCCTCACTATCACCACTAGAGGGGTGATGGTTTCACTTTTTTTCCCCCTTCCCATTTTTAGAGAAGACTGGAGAGGAGACAGTTAACTGTGACCTCTTTTATCAGTAATAATGTGTTTTGGTTCTTTTCTCTCCAGATTCAGGTTTAATGATCTGTGCCTATGAGGCCTACTAACTGGTATTTCTAAACATAAGAAAAACTCTAAAAAATGTGTTCTAGTTCCTGAGTTATATTCTTTTTTCCCTTCTCTTACTTTTTCTCAAAGTTTAAAGAATTCTCAAGAAAAAGTAGGAAAAATATCTTTTTAATTATCTCTAGGAGAAGAAATTGGTGATGTCTTTCATGATATACTATTATGCTAAACTTTTGTTAGGTAACAATACTAGTGTCATGTTAGAGTACATCTTTTGATTCTGTCAGGGTCAGAGCTAACACAGAGTAAGTATGAAAGGAATATGTTAATGAAAGTTATTCTGTTTTGGGGAAGAACCTTCTTTCAAAATACCAATATTATGGTCATATCAGTTATTTAAATGCAAGTCTTACTCCTATGACTATTGGGTGGTGTAAGAAGTTTCTGACTATATACCTCTCCCAATTCAAATTTGGTTACATTGAAACCATGAATAGAGTTGCTTCCAATATTTCTGTGTTTCTTCCATCAATATGAAAAATATCGAAAGTTCTGGTTTTGAGTTTGTGCTAGGTTAGGAAATTTACCTGCTTGTTTTGATTATTACTTTAATATTAAAACTTTTTTCTAATGTTTTTATTGCAAAATATTTCAAACATCATCAAAGTTGGAAGAATTTTGCAGTGAAATCTGAAATATCTACTACCTGCTTCCACCATAACATTTTACTATGCTTGCTTCATCACATACCTACCTTTCTATGCATTAATTTATCCATCTTATTTTTCAAGGTATTTCAGAGTATATTACACTTGTCCTAAATACTTTAGCATGCACACTATAATTCAATCTTTATTCGTTGTTCTTATGTAAATTTACATAAATTTAATGCAATGTACATTGAATTTGACTTTCAAAAATAAAAATCAACAAATTGTTAAGCATTGTCACAAAATAAATTCTTTAGCTTTTAGAATAGTGGCATTTAAAAATTTATAATAAAATATATGAATGGCTATTTAAGAGTTAACCTTTAGATTACTACTGCATTGTTGGCTATTTCTATCTCACTGTGACACTTTTATAGTCTACATGACTATTATAAGTGTTTTTAAGGAAATGAATCTGATTCATCTAAGTGATTAAAGCTGTAAAAGCAGAGGCTGAAATTCTCAACCCATTATATACTTTGTCTTGACTGAAGAACCTAAAAGATTTAATGTTTAAATTTATATCTGGCCAACAAAGAATAAAAAGGAGAAGGACTGAGGCATTGTGGGAATGTGCAGACTTCATGCAGTTCAAATACAGTGGTCCAATGCTGTGGAATCAAAGTCTGTTCTCAGATGTTCATTGGACTGGGTGCCTGGTTCATGTGACGAAAAGCAGAGGGCCACTGTGGCACTGCTTCCTAATCTTGAGAAAGGAGTTACAGACCTTGTTTAAGGAGTGTAGAAGTGAAGACTTGGTAATTACAAGTAAGGGGTGGAGAGAAGAAAAGCCTGGGGGCCACTAGGATGATAAACCTTTTTTTTGTGATTACTATATCAAAATTCTGCTACCCACCACATTACCATCCAAAATTGATGACAACCGCAACTTAGGATAGAACTTTTAAGTTAACAGAATTGCAAAGTGAAATTTCTTAGTTTTATATGAAACCTCCCATAGCAAGAATATTTGCCTACTCTATAGGGTACTGTAGTAGATTCAAAAACAAATTTAACTTTAAAAATGCATGTCATATACAGCATGATGACCACAGTTAACATTCTTATATGGTATATATGAAAGTTAAGAAAGTGTATTATATCCTAAGAGTTCTCATCACAAGGAAATTTTCTTCTTCTTTTTTGTATCTATATGAGAATGATGGATTTTAACCAAATGTATCGTGGTAATCATTTCACAACACACCAAGGATGCCAAAAACGTGTTCACATTGTAAGAGATGTTATATCTATGTATTACTTTTCGAAGTTGAATAATGGTAGCACTGTGCAGTATGACATTCGCTCAAAAGATGGCATTAATCAAATGAATGTTAGCGTCATTCATTGTATTACAATTTTAATACAATTTTTTCCTTTCTTAAAATGTGCATACATATTTTTGGCACCCTCTGTATATAAGTCGAATTATACTGTATACCTTAAACATATACAGTGCTGTATGTCAATTGTATCTCAATAAAAATGGGGAAAAATTCCAATGTAGAACAATTTCTTTATGTATTTAAGATTTTACATGTCTAAATTTTGATATGAATTAAGACGTTTCTCTCATTTCCAGAAAAATGTACTGTTTACTTAGGAGGTGGTAGAAACAAATGAAGCACCGGATTAGGGGCTATGAATCTTCCTGGTTTTAGCTGCTTATACTTTCTCCCTTTTCACCATGCTCTCCTTTCCCCTGTTCTTGTCTCACGGCCTCATAGCTGTATGTTGAACCACTTCTTGTAGGCTCTTCTCAGTGTCATTTATGGTAGATTCATTCCAGGCAGGAGGGAGGAGACCAGACCGCCTTTAGCTCAGGTTAACCACACAGGTATTCTCTGTGCTGCCAGTCTGGAGCTCTCAGGTACTCAGGTGCTGTGCACAGCCAGCCTCAGAGAGCCCTGGTAGGAAGCAAGCCCCATTTGTATACTTTCTTTACAAATATACAGAGGCAAGAAGCAAAAAAGGGCAGGAAAGCGAGACAACTCAGCTTGGATCTGTAGTGTCTGTGTGGGGACAAAACCCCAAAAAGCAGTTTCCAGGCTCTCGGCCTCACATAGAAAGGTGCTGGCTCGGGTAGCAAATGGCCATCAACTGTGATCAGATGCCAGCAGCTGTGGCTAGTTGGCCGTCAGCTGTAACCCGTAAGCCATTGGCCACTAATATAACGGCTGTGGCTATGCTAGCAGAAAGGAATGGGGGCTAGCAAGAAGGTGGTGGCTGGCAAGCGCGGACTGCTGTTAGGCAGATTATGTAGATCCTGCTTCCTGTGTCTCCAGCCCAGCCGCCAGCGAGAATATATTGGTTTGACTCCCCTACTTATGGCTCTGTGGGTGTTCCTTTTTGGCCTTACCGTGTCCTGCGTTCTTGGGCGAGGAGTGGGAGCTGAGACCCTACACGACAAATGGCGCTGCGAGCAGGGTCCCCCGCGTGACAGTCTGTACCTGTTTTTCTTTCCGTGTCTTTAAAAGAGCACATTTATTTATTTATTTTTAAGAGAACTGGTTGGATTTGTATCAATCTGACCTTAAGGTATATCAAAGTGCATTCTTTTGAATATGTGTTTAAATGACTTTGAATCAAAAATATAATATCCACAGCCATCCTCAGAAAAAGCCTTCTGGGTTCTCATTTAGGTAGGAGACTCGATATTCCTTTGGGTCTTTAGTAGTCATTTGGTCCAATTTCATAGCTAACGTGTGATTCTTGCTTATCAAGGTCTTAGGAGGATTTACCACACCCCTGTGAGATCTTGTGCTTCTCTTTCTATGTTCCCCCTTATCTCTTGCCTCACAGAAATTTTAGATGGCTGCATGCTTTCTTTTAAATTACTGTTTCCCTAGGATTGCTTTTATATTTCATTTCAGTGTCTTTGACTCAATTGCTAGGTTTTACTCAAATATACTCCATTGCCAAGTTTTATGAAAAATTATGGGGGCCCGGAAGATTGAGAAGAAAAGTGGTTCGGCTGTAAATCGGGACTTTTTCTGCTTAGAATGTGCAAAAGTAAAATAATGTGCTGCATGCACTTCCAGTATGCAAAGCAGGTTCCTCCTAATGGATCTTATCACAACTTCATGACAAATTTCTAAAAATATGCCCCGCAGTTAGCAGTAGAGCACTGGGTTTCCAAGGGAAAGACAAAGCAGGCAGGCTGTGTGGATTTCAGTTGGAGGAATGATCTGGAGAGTAAAGAACATGTTTGTTCCTTTTTTGTAGGTTGCGAAAGTGACACAGATTCTGAATTAACATTCAAAATGCAGGATTACAATAAAGATGATATGTCCTATCGAAGGATTTCGGCCATTGAACCAAAGTCTGCTTTACCGTTCAATCGTTTCTTACCCAACAAAAGTAGACAACCATCCTATGTGCCGGCGCCCTTGAGGAAGAAAAAACCCGACAAAAATGAGGATAACAGAAGAAGTTGGGCAAGCCCCGTCTATACAGAAGCAGATGGAACATTTCCAAGGTATTGGGGATGTGATCTGATGTTCGAGTTTTACAATTTAGTATGCTTGTGAATTTGCTGGGATATTTAAATGTGGTACAAGGAGTGGTTCTTAAAATGTATTTCGTAGATGAAAATATATTAAATTTCATTAATGCAAATGTTTCTTTTTAGCCGATATTTTTAGTCACACATGTCTTGAAGATATTTCTTCCATTTTACAATGTCAGCATGTGATTTGCCGGTTCCTTTTATAGATGCATTCCTTTAGACATATTGATGTCTTTCAGCTTACTGGATGACCTACACTGTTCATTGTGAACTCTGCTATGTCTTTGATTTCTTCCCCTCGCCCCCGCCCCCCGGGTTGACTGATCTCAGTGCGCACAAAAAGAATCCTTTAATTTCTCACCAAATGAGCAGAGAGCAGAGTGTGACTTCTCAAATCCAGCTTCCTATCAGAAGGAGGTATATGGTTCTGACAGTGGTTCAGACTCTGAGGATGAACGAAGGTCACCTGATGTAATTTTGGATGCCTTAGCCAGCTGTAGATTCCAAGGGAAAAAGAGGCCAGAGATTTTCATCTTAAGCACTCTCTCTTAACTCTTATTCACAAATGTTTTCTCCTGCTGGCCCAGTAGCCACCACGCTATATGAATTGACAGCTTTCTTCTGGATCCAAATGTCTAGTCTGTTGATTGTAATAGATAAAGTAACACCCCGAGTTGTTTGCAATTTGTCTCTTTTAACACACCTTATAATTATATTTGTCCCTTATGTAGTAAGCTATTTTTTAATTAAAATGAGATGCTGTTATAATGCCTTAACTTTGTTCTAGGAGCTGTATGATGAGAATGGAAACTAATTTGCTTCCTTCACAGTGGTGTAAACTTTGTGAGCCAGAAAGCATGCCTTTTGTATTCTGTGTCACAAATTGCTCATATATTATCTTAACCAGTTGGATGTTTTGAACAGTAACGAGAGGAGAACTTGGGGCACAAACGTGGAGAACTGGCCAACAGTTCAAGAAACTTCAAACTCCTTTTGTTATTTGAAAGAGGAAGAAGAAGAGACAAGCATACCCAACACTGTAAAAGATGATCTTTATATGAGAAAGCTAAGTCCGATCATGCCAAACCCAGGGAACGCTTTTGATCAGTTTCTTCCCAAATGTTGGATCCCAGAAGATGTGAACTGGAAAAGGATAAAAAGGGAAACTTATAAACCATGGTATAAAGAATTTCAGGGATTCAGGTTTGTCTTTGTGCATGTTTCTGTCATTCCAGTGTTCATTTAGTACCTTGGCTGGGGGCATTTTATGTGTGCTTTTTATGAAAGAGACAGGTTAATTGCCCTCCAACATCGGTAGAACTCTGTAACTGAAAAAAGAAAATCTGTTTAAATTGTAGGATCTAAATCTTAAAAAGCCCTCTTCTATACAGAGTCATAGTTTCACATTATTTTCAGTTAATTTTTCTCCAGTTCTATGTCTTCTTTCCTCTTTCTTTCCTTTCTCTGCCTCATTCCACAGTAGGAGGAATTTATACTCTGAGGATGAGGAATCAGGCTCTGGCAGAAGCTCTGCCATTTTCAGTAGGATACCAAAAGCAGAGCATAGGCTAGACGGCAACTGCCAAAGACGTTCGCTTTTGATGGAACTGGCTACCGAGCGGGCCAGAATCTCACGGGACACCCATGAAGCCAGGAGAACTAGTAGTACTTCGGATGAGCCCAGGTGTATCTGCCTGCATGAGCCTTCCTGCTTTGAGTCTGGCCTGTGACACCTGTCCCAGCTTTTGCTGCTACATTAACCTCTGACCATGATGTGCCAAATCATAAAACCTTACTTACTATATAGTATAAAAGCATAATGTATAATATATTGCTTTCTGTGTGGGCATGTAAGCTTGGAAGTCTGTAGGATTATATATCCTCCTTTAGCACAATACTGTATAAGAGAGGATAGAGTTACATGTGGCATAGTCAGTTCTTTGGGAAAACCATTTACAAGGCTTTTGGGATAGTTGACCTAATTTTATAGTTGTGTTATGCATAGAGAAGTGGAGACGGGAAATAATTTTTAGATAGACACTAAGTCAGGCAAGTCTGGGGGGAAATGCAGACTCCTCGGGGTCTTTTATAAAGCTTCAGAGCATTTTGTTTTTTAAATTTCTGCTGACTACCTGTGCCTATTGCATAAAGTGCTTCCTGACCAACTCTTGAAACTTTCCAACATCATTGCTGCTTTCTTCTCTGGGATGGGAATTAGGTCATTGTGGCTCATGGGCTGAGGAAGAAGTGAAAGTGTTGTGTTGCATGTCAGGGAGGTATACTCTATCTATGTTCTCGCCCCATCGCTGGGCCTAGATGGTACCCACCTTTCCTGAGAAGTACACTCTGCTCTTGTTTCTTTAAATGGTATCCAGGAAAGTCACAAGTGATGGCATTAAATGCTAGTCTGTCTTCCAAGCAAGAGTCACTGCGATGGCTCCCTAAAATAATTCATCCATAATAACTGACTAGTTGGTCTGCTACCTAATTACCTTTTCTCCTCAAACTTAATAAGCTTCTCCCTTCCTTTTTCTTTTCTATGCTTCAGTCAGTTTTTATTACTTCAGGCCTTCCAAACGTATTCTGATGACATCTTGTCTTCTGAAACAAATATCAGAATTGACCCCACTGCTGGCCCAAGGCTTATAACACGCAGGAAGAATCTCTCTTATGCACCAGGGTATAAAGGAGGTGACCTTGAGATGTCAGCCTTGGACCCTGACTTAGAGAATGATGATTTCTTTGTCAGAAAGACTGGGGCTTTCCACGCCAATCCATGTGTTCTCCGGGCTTTCGAAGACTTCCGATTTTCTGAGCAAGATAACCCTGTAGAACGAGACATAATTCTGCAATGTAGAGAAGGTGAACTTGTACTTCCAGATCTAGAAAAAGATGATATGATTGTTCGCCGAATTCCAGCACAGAAGAAAGAGGTGCCTCTGTCAGGAGCCCCAGATAGATACCAACCAATCCCTTTCCCTGAACCCTGGACTCTTCCTCCAGAAATTCAAGCAAAATTTCTCTGTGTACTTGAAAGGACACGCCCATCCAAAGAAAAAAGTAATAGCTGTAGAGTATTAGTTCCTTCCTATCGTCAGAAGAAAGATGATATGTTGACTCGTAAGATCCAGTCTTGGAAGATGGGAACTCCTGTGCCCCCCATCAATTTCACCCCAGGTCCCTGCAGTGAGGCGGACTTACGGAAGTGGGAGGCCATCCGGGAGGCCAGCAGGCTTAGGCACAAGAAACGGCTGATGGTTGAGAGGTCAGAGTATGTTTCTGCAAGGATTTTGCTTGTCGTGGATGGTCTTGTGCAACTTGTGTGACAAAGTGGCATCATATTGCCCGACCGCATGTCATGAGTCATTTTGAAGCATCCTGTAAAATTTTTTTGCTTTGAGAAACCTTATTTCATGGAAAAAGTGCAATTCCATATTTGCACATTTGTAAATCATCTTTTTGAGGCCTGTCTAAGAAGGTGTATTCACAAACCTTGCCTTTGGCCGTAAAGGAAGACTGCTATTCTGCAACACGATGTTATATTAAAATGTTTTCCAATTACATTTACAGACTTTGATTCTCATGTCCAGTCATTTCTGAAATGGTCTTGTGGTAGTTTGGTTTTATGTGTTTCTCATTTTGGAGGGTATGATTTTTGTGTAAAAATTGTCCTTGAAATATGGCATTGCAAATTTCATTTAAGTTGATTTTGATTTTTGTTTTTGACCTAGGTTTTTTTGTACTATCAGTGTGTGACTTTCTAAATTTAGAGTTGAAAGTTCAGTGCAAACTTTATTAAAATGCATGAATGTTATTTGCTATCTGCTAAATATATGTATTTATGGCCATTTTAGTGATAGTGAATGCATTTCTGTGTTCTGAAACTTGATGTTTTGACGAATGTTCAGTTTGTTGAATGAAGTTTGGGATGGACAAATATGATTAGGTTGAATAAAATTAGTAGATGCAAATCTAACTTTTTATTAGTTCCTGGCAACAGAAAGCTTTTTGTTATGGATTTGTTAGTTCAGTTAAATCAAGAAACTCTTGTCTTAATGTGAATTCCTTGAGATATGAGATCAATGAGAATTTGACACACAATTAAGAATATGACTGAAGAAGCAACCTTTTGAGATTTGTCCATATCTAATTAGACTCGTAAGTTAAAATTGTTGAATATTTAGAAATTAACACACTGGAAAAAACGACTTTTAATTTTTGGTTTTCTGATTTCTTAGACTCTTTCAAAAGATTTATGGTGAGAATGGGTAAGTTTTGTGGTTCACAGTAAAAAACAAAACAAATACATTCTCTGCGTATTGTTTGTCCTTTGTGTAGTGTGTCATTGCACTTCTGTCCTGGCATGTCACTAAATGGGGATGCTGTGTGCTGTGCATGAGATTTAGACACGGGACATTTTCATTAATTTTTCAGCCTAATGATAATGTGTTTGGGTACTCAGTGCATGAAGTGCTATATGACAGTAGAATTGCTTTATTAGAAGTTTAAAATTAAGATCCATTTTTTTTTTTAATTCAAGGAGTTGATTAAAAATAACCAAGGTGCTTGCCTAAGACTAGGTATCTTTACTTTGGTATTTGGTTATTATACAGACCTAAATTTTCATTTTGGATATTGTAGCCCAAATAACTACATTTTAGAAAATGTGTGATGGATAAGAATATTAGCATTTACTTTGAGGTTGGAATACATGCCGTTGGCATCACCTATATACTCCTAGCTTACGGGGAGCTTTCTTAGTTGGGATGGTGAGTGGCATTAATCTTTCCCTAGTAGAATTTGGAAATATTTTCAAGGTTCCTGATTAGGGGAAAATGGTGTAAAATAGCTGTGTTATAGAGCCAAACCAGCCTTCCAAACCTGCAAAAATTAAAATCTTTACTTTCCAATATTGTTGCAAGGATGGTATTTATAACTAATCCTTAATTTTTGTCTACTGTTGTTTAACTTTAGTCACCTGGTAGACATAAAATATAAAAATAACTTTCTGGAAATATTTTCCATTTCCAGAATAGCATAGTTAAAAGTAAATGCTACTTTTACTATTTATTGCCCACTAACTGTAGAATAATTTATTCTTATTGAAAAATAACCAGGGGGCTACATATTAATATTTTCCACCAAGCTTTCCATAACGTTGTGAATCTAACTGCTAATAGTTTTTGAGCAAGAAGGAAACTTAAGTGTGTGAAACATTTTAATTTTGATCTTCAATCAAGTATTTTCATTATAAGGGCTAAGCTTTAGTAACTAAGTATCTTCCCCTCCCAGGATTTATTTTATGTCTAAGATACTCTAATTTTGATAGCTAGATAATTTGAAAATGTAGAGATCTTGGAAGTTACTACAATTGCTATTTAAAGTATTATAACCATTCTAGATATCAAAGGTGTAACTGAGCCACTGGCAACTAATTGCAAGTACTTCTCAGTCACTGATTTTAAAAGTCAGAGGCTCCCAGCAAAGGCACGTTACCCCCATCCAGCTGCTCCTGTGCCTACAGTGTTTTCATCAGTGAGGGTGAACGTGGCCATTTCAGCATGATGCTTAAGCATTTGCTAATCTCTGCATCATGGGAAAGCTGTTTTAACTTGATGAAAAATCTCTTTGAAGCTTCAAGCATTTTGAATGATAACTTGCAGAAGAAATTTCATTGGTAAATAAAACTTGAAAATGTAAACAGGTTGTTTTCTTAAAGGGGATACAAGTACCCCAAGTACAAATACTTGATAGGAACACACACATCTACAGCTATTTCACTGACTATTGTTGTTCTTCTGTGGGGATACCTTGGATGACTGGGTTAAGAAAACAGAGAAATGCAAATGCCAAAGCTCAGAAAGCTAAGGATTTCTCTCGGCTAGAGCTAGCATCAGCAAATGCCTTCTGTAAACTATTTCAGAATTGTTGCTTGTGTAGTACAGTATTTGTTTTCAAGGCTGTTCCCCTTGCAGTTTAGTGCCAAGGTAACAACACAAATAAAACAAGATTGTAAATTGAGACTGATGAATACGGCATGACTTGTGAAATAATGGGAAGTAATACAAATATGTCTTCAGAAAACTCAAGTGCATTTTAGATTACTTGCAATCAAAATCTATTATATGTTTTTGTTTTTTTCTCTAGTCTATCAGTTACCAATGTTTTTCTTAAATGGATCTGCAATGAAGGCAAAAAATTCAATTGGAGCAAGTATAGGCTTTTACTCTAGAAGTTGTTTCATGGTTATAAATATTTATGAACATGTTTATAACCATGAAACAATTGCTATTATTTCTGGGCAATATTTCTCTGGACATAACGTACATTGTCAGGCTTGGAATACTTACCTGGAAATTCATTATTTTTCAACATCCTGTGATTGAAAAATCATGAATGCTTTCTTTTTGGAAAGGACCAGTTTAAAGAGAAATCTGCTTTACTTTTTGAAGTCTTAGATCGTTAATTTGTGGCTTGCTCTTAATTTGGCATTTAACACCTGTCACTTTGTTTATTTTTAGTAAGACGCTTTGTGTATGGCAGTCATTTCTCATATATGTGCTTTTGTGTTTGCATGGACTTATGTCTGTGTGGTCCCATGACATTTGAAAAGTTGGTTATGATGCCTCTTGGTAGAAGCTCTAATGACAAATAAATTTGTAAGTTTATATAGCTATAATTTTGTAATGTGATTAAGCCATTGAATCTCCTGCCAAGTATCAACAGGAAACGAATCCTGACTAATTCAAGGGGAAGTTGTAATCAAAGGCAACTAAGATATCTATATTTCACTTCTGGGCTTTCGCCTAAAATGTTCTGTGGAACTGTAAAGACACATAACACAACAAAAAGGAAGGGAAAATAAGTTGATGTGAGTTACTTTCTGGGGATTTTGCCTCCAGGAGACATTTGGCAATGTCTGTAGACATTTTTGATTGTCACAAAGGGTGGGTTGTTGGGAGATGGGTTGCTATTGGCCCTAGTGCCTTTATAGCCTCGAATGCAGTTAAATGTCCTTCAATACACAGGACAGCCCCCCACCATAAATAATTTTCTGGCCTCCAAATGTCAATAGTGCTGCTTTGCACAAACCCTGATTTAGACTATGAACCTATACATGAAAAGTCTCTATGATAATACATTGTTGATCATTCTAGTTGATGGTAATTCTAAAGCTTTCCCAGATTTTAGTATTGATTACCCTTTAGATAATTCCTACAGTACCTAATGGAAATGTTTTTAGAGGTGCATAAATAATTATATTCATGTCTTCCTCTGAAGGTTGGGGCCCTCAAACTTAGTATCATGGAATTTCTGTTTACTGTGTAAGGCTATCAGTGATTTTCATATTAAGAACATTTTGCTACATGTTGGTCCTTTTTGATCTATAAATTATTTTAAATGACTCTGCATCATAATACCAGTCAAAAAGTGCCAGCAGAGTAGCAGGTAATTAGCACTGTGGGAGAAGAGAGTAAGATTTTAGTGATACTGGTTTATAATCTATACTTTGCGTAAACTTCCCCCTTCTTTCTCTCTTCCTAAATGCTATTTGAAAAAATTATGTTCAACTGAAACTGCAACATGTTAGACCTGTAGTTTTTGGGAAAAAATCCAAATGCACTTCTAAATTGGAGACTTTCCAAGTAAGGAAATACAAAGGTGGCAAGTAAATGAATTGTAGGAATTGTGATTGGCCGGTGAAGAGTAATGCATTCTATAGGACATTAGAGCTGTGTAGTCCTTTATAGTTTTCCCAATGATTTTCCTGGGACTATGTCTGGTGCTTATCTCATTTCTGTGAAGTAGACAGGTGGGTATTATATGCATTTTAGAGACATGGAGAAAGATAAACATATATTTCAGTTTTCCCAAGGACGTCCAGCTACTGAGCAATAGAAACAGACTTAGGGTTTTGTCTAATGAGATAATCCAGGTAAACTGCTTATACAGTAAGCCCTCAGCAGTTTATTATGCTGTTAACTCTGATAAGAAAGGAAAGAATTTTTCATGATCTGGCTGGAAGACTCCTGCACTCTAAAAGTTCTAGATTTTATCGGTGTGGCCTGGGGTGACCTCTCTAATTTGAAAGTGCTTTGGTAGTTAGTTTTCAGGAGATCCCACACAATCATATTTGCCTGAACAAGAATAGTTGGTGTATAGCACCAGATGGTTATTGGAATGTAATCAACATAACCTTACCCATATCTCATAATAATCCCTTCCTTGCTTGGTAGGTGAGGCACTGAAGCTCAGAGAAGTGAACTGATGTTAGATTGGGATGAAAATTGGTGCCACAGCCAGGCACGGAGCCCTTACCTCCTGTCTCATTCCAATGCCTGGCTCAGCTTGTGTGGAAAGTGTTCAGGCTTTTTGTAGGTAACATTATGCACCCCAGGGAACAAAAGGAGCTCGCATTCCTCCCTTATGCGGGGGTTTGTCTACTACGCATGGTATTTGGCTCACTTTGTTCTTCTTGGGGACCTCCTGTGTGCCAGGCTTTGTGCTGTGGGCTTTCAGGAGGACAGTGTATCCTCTGCCCAGGAGAGCATGTTTTCTGAAAAGTTAACGCTTTACGGTACAGAAGGGTGAGGTTCTAAACAGCACCTGTGTACAAGTTTGGGCTGGTCAAGACCATCCAGCCTTCACCCCACCAAAAGAATATTAAAATATTTGCATTTCCATTAGTGTTCTGGAATTTATGCAACTGCATCTGTTAGGTATCCAGATTCTCCTCATGCCTTGACCCTGAAAATTTTTCCCTGCCTCTGTTTAGTGAGTCTGTTATAGTATTAGCTCAAATAGGCTTATTATTTACAGTTATGACAAGTGAATTTATATTCTCAAAGTCACATAAATCAGTTTTATATACAGTCATACCTAGTTAAATAATATTACATTGCTAGATTAATATATAAGTTCATATATAAATTCATATGTATTCCATATGTAATTCCTTAATATTCTTTAACAAATCCTGTAAAGCTTTCTTTATAAAACTTTGGGGGGAGTCATAAATTCTGACAAAAAACTAGAAACATTTCACGTTTATTTTGGTTGATTAAATGTCATAAAATATACCTCATTTTTTACCACAGATGTTAAATGAGTGTGTCCTGCATGCCTTGTGCCATGTTAATGTATTTTCATCCCAAGCAACATGTGAAATTGTGAGGGAGATAAGCGAAACATACATGCTTATGTACACACTATGTGTACCATAGTGCTGAGTGTTACATACCATGAGAAAGGTATAGCTAAAGCACTAAAGGAGCTGAGAGAAGGTACAGACCACTGTTGGCGTGGAAGAGACAGGAAGACTTCATCAACGTGATTGAATATTAATCTAGATCATTACTACATTTATGAACACCGACTGTGGGCTGGGCACTCTTTGAGGCATAGGTGACACAGCAGCAAACAAATCAGGCAAAACTCCTGCTTTATAATTGTATAGGGCAGGGCAGGTGACATGTAAATAAACATACATTTCAGATGGGAATAAATGCTGTGGAGAAAGATGGTAAAGAGGTGAGGGAAGAGGTGAGCCAAGGGAGAGGGACATTTGCTGTTTTTCTGTAGAGTGGTCAGAGAAGGAAACACTGAGGTACCATTTAAGCAGATGGCTGGGAGTGAGCGATAAGCCATGTGGATGTTTGGTTGAAGAACTTTCCAGGCAGATTTAGGAGCAAGTAGAAAAGCAAGAGGTTGAGCATAAGTAAGGAAGCCAATTGCTGTAGCCGAGTAAGTGAAGGGGGGCATTTCAGGAGATGAGTGAAGAGAATTAGGCAGGAACCAGGTGATGGTTGGACCTTGTAAGTCTTGGTAAAACCTGTTTTTGCCTCGCGTGAGATCGGAAAGAACTGGTGGGTGCTGAGTAGAGGCATGCAACGACCTGAGTGCAGTTTTGAAAAGACCCCTCTGGCTGCTGTGTTGAGAACACGTTGTTGGGCAGAAAGAGGTGGAAGCAGGGAGACCCATTATTGTAACAATCCAACTAGAAGATATGATGGCTTGGATCAGGATATAATGGTGGAGGTGGTGAGACATGGTTGTATCCTAGTTCTATTTAGAAGGTAGAGTGGCAGGATTTGCTGATGGGATCTGTTACCATGTATGAGAGAAAGAGAGGAATCTGAGATGACTCTAAGATTTTTAGCTTGCAGTCTAGAAGGATGGAGTTGGCTATTATTGAGATGAGGAAGATGGGAGATGAACAGGTTGTAGGAAGATCAGTCATGTTTTTGGTCTGTGACAGTAAAGTTTGAGTTGCCTGTTAGACTTCCAAGTGGAGAATGCATAAGACATTGCATATACCCATCTGGAATTTAGTCTCATAGGATTTCCAAGGAAAGAGGGGAATTTAAAAATTCATATATACTGGCAAAGGGCTTTTGAGTTGAGGGAACAGTTCAGGAAAGATCTTCGCTGGATCTGGAGGCTAGGTGATAATTTAAGAAGCTTTTTAAAAAGTCTGGGTAAGAGTTGACTGTGCTCTGATCTAGGGTGTTGGCAATAGAAATGGAAAGAAAAGGACACTGAATAAGAGGACCTGATAACTAATTGAAAGTAGGGAGAAGTGAGAGGCAAAGGTGAAAAATGGTTCTTTGGTTTCAAAAGTGGATGCCTGAAGGGCATGTAGCACCCTTAACAGCCATCAGAGGAAAAGCAGGTCTGGGGACAAGACTGAGTAAGGCTACCTCAGCAACATCATGTGTTTCATGAATTACTGTTTGCAAAGTCCTTTCTAGATATTATTTCGATTGGTCCCTTTACAATTGAAGTGCTTAGGGGATCGCTATGCAGAGATGTTTATTTAGTAAACAATTGGAATTGAGTCAAAGGAGGGGACTGGTACCCTGGTCTGTGGATTTGGAAGTCATTTACATAGAGATTATAATTGAATTCCTGGCTAGCCAAGGCAAGCCTGTTATAAAAAAGAATGTGGTGATGGCAAAATCGTGGGGAAGGCAAAGTTTAGGGGCCCAAAAAGAGCATGTAGAGTTACTTAAATATGTAAAAGTGGAGTCAGTTACAATTAAATAAAATCATAAGTGCATTATGAAAGATTTGCAGGAAGGAGCATTTGGGGCATTCCAAAAACTCAAAAGCTCTGTCTCTCCCCCTTCTCTCATTCCTACCTGCTCTTCAATATTCAGATCTGACTCCTCTCCTTTTTTACTCAGTGCCCCCTTCTCTAGCCCCCGTTGACCATCCCTCTCTCTATGCCCGTGCGTAGCACACATGTATCTGTTCATTGGTTTCTACTGTGTAGATTGAGCTCTTAGAGAACTGACCCTCAGTGCATCCTTATGGCCAGGGGTCCACAGGGAAGACACAGAAGCTGCCTTAATAAAAACGAGGGCTATAGAGGTGATAACTGGATATTAGAAACTGCCTGTGGTGCTCTGAGCACAAGTCCAGTGCAGTGGTGAAGCACATCTTATGGAATCCTTGAGAAGCAGCAGCACATTTACTCGTGGTATTGAACTTGAGGAGAAAATATCAGGTAATCATTAAATTATTGAATACGTGCACAGAAAAGGCAGCCAAAACTTAAAAGATTAGCTTTGTGAGAGGTAGAAGAAGAAAGACAAATGATTCTAGTGACTGATAGTTACATTTTTTCTGAAGTAATCCTTTTATGCATGGACCACTCTAAATATGGGCATTGGCTTATTTTTTCAGACTTGTGCTGGGTTCTTTTAGCCATCTTTGAAAGAATTCACGCTTGGGTCGAGTGCCGAGGCTCTTATTTCTGCGTTTTGGAAAAACACCATTTATCTCTGTAGTGCTATTTCTGTGATGTTATCACTTGAGCATCTAGGTAGTACAGCAGACATTTAGATGGAATTTCCAAATATAAGCCCAACCTTCCGGTTTTCACCCTAAATCTGGTCATGTGAACCTGGGTTACCATGGGTATTTTTGTCGTAGGAGTAAGTCCATGAGTGATGTCAGCGCAGAGGATGTGCTGCACTTGCGTCAGGTGCGTTACGAGGAGATGCAGAGAATGAAGTCACAACTGAAAGAACAGGATCAGAAATGGCAGGATGTGAGTAGTTTTCATCCTGGGAGATGGGAGCACAGGGGAAATGTGTGTGTGTTTGACTCTTCCTTACTTCTCTTAAAAGACAGTCATTATACCCAGGAGATGATTTTCCTTGTTATTAAAGGATTCAATCCTGTGGAAAATGTGAGCAACTTCCTTTAAAAAATATTTTTAGGACATTTTGATCTATTACTGCTGCATATTTTAAAGGCCATTGTGAAAAATACACACTTCAGGATGTTTGTCTTTTATTCTTCCCTGAGTTCTCAAATATGAGAAACTGCTTCCTGGCCTTACAGCTAATGTGTTGACTGGCTTTGGTGGGTGAATTTGGGGCAGGACTGTTACGGATGCTTATAAGGGAAGAGACTTGGCTCAAGGTTTGGGAAAGCAGGGGTACCGGGGGGTCCAGCCCAGGCTTGGCGTCAGCATAGAGAGATGAAAGTGTCCTTAGCATTCATAGAGGCAATTTAAGAGAAATACCAACTATAACTCCGAGGAATATTTTGGTTGAAAAAGTAATTAACATGAATCAAAAGTAGGTATTTCTACTGCTGTAGAGCTGACATACATCCAGATGTCTATATGGATGTAGACTTAATCTGTAGTTTTGCCTCTGCAGAAAAAAGCATGACCTATTTTGAAAGGGGTAATTGTTCTAAATCAAAGGAATGTAAAGAAATGCAATCGATAAACTATAAAGAGCAAATCCAGAGAAGTTTGAGGACATTAGGGAAATAGAGTTGAGTGGTAGCATGAACAAAAGGGCCAGAGATAGTAAATCTTAATTTTCAAAGGAATTAAAGTCTAATGAAAATGAAACCACTGTTGTGGCTACACTGCTAAATTCCAGTGCCTCTTTTAGTTGGAAACTCGATTTAATTGTCACGAAACAGTAATTCACTGTCACTTAGCCAAAACACATGGTGACTGGATATGAAAATAGTCAGTATTGAGGAGTTATCCATTAGGTTCAGTCAGATAAAAATTCATGCTGGTTATCCTATAGGATTAAATGTACACTGCTTTTGTTCTTTCTGGAAATAGTTCATATTGGTTTCAGGCTGTTTTTAAGGGGGGTGGGTAACCCTACCTGCTCCCAAATGGTATAAACCAAACTTACTTTGTCTACCTTGAGGTTCCTTTCAGTCTGAGACCTTGGATAGGCTTCTGCTTGGGCTGGAATGCCACTAGTCATTCTTAGTATGGGATTTCTCTGTTTTGGAGCCATAGAAAAGTTTGCACCATTCAAAATGTCCTAAACTCCTGGGTGTCAGAACCAGCTTAGGCTGCTAGGACTAATTTAAAGCTGAATTAGGTTGATTGTCCTGCATTCACCCAGTTAGGTGAGACCTACATTCCTCAGAATATGGGAAACAGGTGTCCACTTGTTCCCGCATGATCTTTCTTATCACCCTGTCCTCATGTGGAGTTTACCTACTTTGGAGTCGTGTACTCAAACCTGGCCTCCCTACTAAAGCCTTCCCAAGCCCAGCCCTCCCTGCCTGAAGTGGAAATGACCACTCTCTTTTTTGAACCCCCACCCTCTCAGCAATTCTTTCATGCTCATCTTTGAACTTCTATTTGTGTGTCTGTGTTTCCTTCCTAGACTGAGAGTTCCTGGAGGGGAAGCACATTTTATTCAACTGTGTGTTTACAGTCCTCTTGCTTTCCCAAAGCAGGGACTGAGCTCAGGCTTTGGTAAATGAAAGATGCAGTGTGCATCCACACTTCACCATTGTACAGTCATGTTTCTGGTCCAGTTTTACTAGGGAAACATGTCATTTCACATAACAGCCAGATTATTGGAGTAAGACGAAAATGAATTTGAAACAATTCCTGGTCTTTCTGACCTGGCCCCTAATTACAAGTGTTTAGTATTCTTTGTGAAATGGGCAACGAGGCAGGAAAACAAAAATGGAGTCTATCTTATTAGGTCAGGTTTTTTAGGCAGACACATGAGATAAAGGCTTGGTACAGAAACACTGGCTATAAAAAGCAAAATTAGGGCACCTTGGCATCAAGTTGGAGTGAATAGTTTCAGCGATGTAATGGGATACGTGGCGCTCTCACTGCTAAAAAGGGTGTGTAGAAATTCAGGTATGCCCGTGCTGATGTGATTTTCTCATCAGGACCTTGCAAAATGGAAAGATCGTCGAAAAAGCTACACTTCAGATTTGCAGAAGAAAAAAGAAGAGAGGGAAGAAATTGAAAAGCAGGCTCTTGAGAAATCTGAGAGAAGCTCTAAGACATTTAAGGAAATGCTGCAGGACAGGTAATACATCTCATGATCGGAGAGACCTGTATTAGAAATAGATATTTTGTGTATATGTACGTTGATTTAAGTATGCACCAATAGTAAACTGTAATCAAATATGCAATGGAAGTTTCAGCATTTTGTTCTGCAGTGAAAAAGCAAAGTATTGCTCTACTAAATAGTGAGTTGGATTAACAAAAGAAACAAGTGCTAAATAGTGTGCATTAGTTCTCCATTTAACATTGAATAGTCACATGCAGAACTGGGTGGTGTTGGCTATATTTGGTGCATAAAATGAACTACATTTTTCTTTTTTAAAAGTGAATTTAGGAATGGAATGGTCAAATAAAACCAGCTCTCACTCTTCACTGAATTGTGTAAAATATAACCAAGCTCTTTTTTCATGTTTTAGTGATGCAATTAAAATTATATTTCAAAGAAAGACTGTATAAACATAAGTTGTGAGGATTTATTTTTTGCATTGCAACATAATAGGGTAAAGGTCAAATTTAAACTTGCCTGTAGAGCAGTTACTATGTGAAACCTTGGGATATGTAGAAGTCAGAGAGATAGCAAATATGTTTTAAGGATAATGTCAAAAAGGAAATGTGCTGTCAGGTGATATTAAACAAAGCTCCTTTGTGCCCTAGAAGCCAGTGGTAAACACAGTTCCATTCACTTATATGCAACACAGCTTGAGAGGAACTCTTTACTAAATAATAGTGATGAGACTGTTTCATCAGTTTCTCTATAAATATGAATGGTGATTTTTTTAATCTGTAATAATTGTCCATGCAAATTTTATGAAGCTCTATGAAACCATATACTAACTTGATCTTAATGGAAGTCTGGGTCTTTTGTAGTCTTTTATTTTTACTAATTATTATAAATCATATACAGGAAAAATTCACAATGCTGACATGTAGCCTACATCTTCGGAGGGTTCAAATTGATTGTCAGACAATTAGTTACATTTATAGTGTGATAATTTTGGAAGAGTTATAAATTTGTGGATGAAATTTGGTGAATAATCCTTATTAAAATTTCTTTACTTCCTTATTAAAAGATCTTTTCAACTTAAAAAAAAATCTCTGTGAAGTATTTGAGACCCTCTCTTAAAAAATGAAGTCAACTGTATAATCTTAGTGGGGTATTAAAAAATTGCGTGCATTCTCATATTCTCTTAATATTGTATTGCTTATTATGTGAAGTTGGTAGTCTTGTTTATTCCAAGTCCATTTTATATGTTGATTACCAAAAAAAAATCTGTCTCTCCACTTCTGTGTGTCAAATGCATAACTATGATGTGTTTTTTCTGTTTAGGGAATCCCGAGATCAAACGTCTCCAATTACATCAAGGACAATATATCCTTCTGATGATGCATTGAATGAAGAAAAGCTTCCTCTGACACTGACTATGTCAGAAGCAAGTTACCAGAGTGGGAGAGTAGAAGAGAAGGGAACAACTTATCCTACAGAAATTCCTAAACAAGATTCTACAATTTTTGCAAAAGGAGAGGACACTCTGACAGCTGAAATTCAGCTTCCTCCTAAAAACCCTGGGGAAGAACAACGCCCAGTCTCTCTGTCCTCTCAGCATTCACTGCGTACACAGTCAGCTCAAGTTTCAGCTTCTCTCCCCAGAAGTTACCAGAAAACTGATACAGCCAGGTTAACATCTGTGGTCACACCGAGACCTTTTGGCTCTCAGTCAAGGGGAATCTCATCGCTCCCGAGATCCTACACGGTAAAAAAAGTGCTCGCACTTCATTTACTCTGTTCTCAAGAGCAAATTGTTGGCGAACTTAGCAGAGTTTGAGTTATGTGTACATGATATGTAGAATGTACATAATTTACATGGATATAAAGCAATTTTTTTTAGCCGACTTAGATTCAATAGACATTTAATGCTTAAAATATAGCAATGATGCAGAATTGATTAAACTTTACATTCAATGAAAGTAGAGCTGACACATTTAAAGAACAAAATAAGTTACATTCTAAGGCAGAGCATTTACTTTTTAGCATCATATTTTCTCAAATATGTAAAGTATTAGGTTGAACTGTGTGAAGTTGTCAGTAGTCAATTGTTTTAGACTATGAAACAGAAGTTTCATCTGGTTTACTTTAAATATTTTTAGATTATGTACAAATGTCTATTTTTCTCAATTTCTCACTTCATTAGAACTTAATATGTTTGAGCGTAGTTATTAAAATTATCTCATGTTCAAAAAGTAAATATGTATTTCTATTTGTATTGGGATTTTTATGACTATCATTTTTATGGCTGATGATTTTAAATCATCATTTTATGATGATTTTTATGACTAATCATTTGCCCTGAGAATGAAACAGTATCACGTAAATGAAAGTGGGTGTATTAATTGTAATTATGTAAAAGGAATCAATGCAGTCTTAGGATCAATGTTCAAATTCCTTTTACCTCTGTCACTGTGGAATCCTAAAATCTAAAAGAAAAACTTTGATTTAAAAATATTGAGGTCAGGGAAATCGGTCTAAACTAGCCAGGAATCTCCTGATCATTATCTTAAATAAAGTACAGGCATGTTTGACAGCATAAAAATTAAATTTATGTGACAGACACTTTTAGCATAGTCAAAAGACAATTTATAGACTCAGAAAAATATTAGATAAATGTACTATAAATATAGGGTTAATATTCCTAAGACTTAAAATGGTCCTACAAATTGTTAAGGAAAAGATAAACAGTAGAAAAATGGATATATAAATTAATAGTTCAAGGGTGAAGAAATTTAAATGGTTGATAATATAAAGCACACAGACGCATGTTCAACCTCATTAGAACAAGCAAGAGGTATACCACCTGATTGACAAAGATTTAAACATTCATAATGTTGGCAAGGAGGCAGAGAAACAGACATAAGTAAACTTTTGCTTATAAAGATATGTAGTCATTGGTTGCGATATTTTTGAAAGTTACAGAAAACTTTAAACAATGTTGAATGCATATCACATGAATAAATTATAGATATCCATACTACGGGGTATTCAATAATTAAAAAGAGTAGAGTTCTATTTGTTGACCTGGACTAATGTAAATGAGCAAAGAAAGTTTCAGAGGTCTGTTTATAATACAAACACTTTTGTAGAAACAATTTGTCCTCCGCTAAATACGTGCAGATCTGCTGGCATGAAGGAATGAGCTCCAAGCTTTCGGTAATCAGTCACTTTGCTGTGGGAGGCATATGTTACTTTTATGGTTTTAAAATATCGATGTATACATTTTAAACAGAAATCGAACAGAATACCAAGTTTAAAATGATGTTTCCTATTTAGATGGATGATATTTGGAAGCATAATGGAGACGTAGAAGGTGTTAAGAGATCTCAATACAGTTCACTCAGCACCTCTGTGCATAAACCTGACCCAAGCCAGCTTGCTTCCAGCTCCTTCAGTGAAAGAGAGGCAGTGACATTGGGAGAGAGTGTGATGAGGTTGCCCTCTCCTACACCCCCCTTCTCATCTTTTTCCCAGGACCAGGCTGCCACTTCTAAAGCCACAATGTCTTCAACATCTGGCCCTGATTTAATGTCTGAGCTTGGAGAAGGGAGAAGCTCAGCACAAACAGAAGTCTCAAAGTCAAAGGTGAGTTTGGGAAGGTGTTTTATCATCTGCTGCACAGAAACACAAGTATTTAAACAGGAAATCACATTTTTCACCAGTGTTTCTAGGCATTACAGTCAGTTATATGGGCTGATAATGTGGAATATGAGATGGCATTTTATTTTTAACAGATCTTGGAGGAAGTAGGTCTCTTTCAACTCTGAGTTTTCAGATCTAGATAACCCTTGTAGAATGGGTGTATTGAGACCATTGACCAATTTCCTTGGGGTTTAGCTGGGTTTTCTTTCTATTCCCCATTTTGGCAGCTGTTGCCTTACGCTACTAGTGTATAGCCATCCCAGATTTAGGTGTAGCAGTCACTTGGGAGGTTTCAGATGCAGGTCTGATAGATAAATGGGTAGTAAAGCCCCTTCTCAGGGAGTTAACTAGGAGAAATCGGTACTCACGAGAGGTGTGGCCTCTAGGGACCTGGCCTTTCTTTCTCTATCATATTAACCTTCTAGTGACTTTCAATACGAATTTATACTTTAGAAAGTCTCGAATTTTGTACCACTCCTTGTTTCTTAATGAGACTATTGAGGCTTAGTTATAGTATGACAATTGTGTTTCTTAACATTTGAAGTCCAATAAAATATGCCATCAGTTGAAGAATGACTGGAGGCATTTGTAGTTTTTCCTACTTAAAATTCCTTAAGAATGACTTAAGAAAATTATTAGGTAATGAGTGTTCTTTTAGTATGTTTTACATGCAGGCTAAAAAGTTGCTGGTTGTCTAGAGAACAGAAAGCTTTTCTCTTTTAGAAAAAACTCTGGTTAAGCATTTTGATGTGTGAACCCATTAACATGGAGGAGCTTTTGTGGTTCTTTGGCCTAGTCTAGATTTCTCTGGTTCCTTCCTAGAGTGTATCTGTTTTCTAAGGTACAATATCAGATATATAATTTGGACTAAGTTATATTAATGAAGTAACTTTATGTGAAATAATTTGATATAACATTTACTTAGTATTATTAGATTTTTATTAGTAAGTAAATATCACTTTTGAGTAAGCTTTTTTCTTTTTTTTCCTGATTATAAAATACTACGTGCCTGAGGAAATTTGGAAATGCAGGGAAGTATACATAAAAATCACTGGTAATCCCATCATTTAGGGATAGTCTTTGTTACTATTTAGGGATATTTCTTTTAGTTTTTCCCAGGTACGTTTATGAACATATTTCTAAAACCAGTTTTTGCTGCTTGCTAAAATCATTAGTTGTAACTTTCTTTTTCATTTCATTGTTAAAGAATTGGAAAGCCATAATTAGCATTGTAAGATTCAATGGATGAAAATAATAACGTATGTTACTATACTTGGGGAACATATGGTACTAATGGATGAATAATAGAAACGGAAGCAAGGGTCTTTTGTTTTATGGATTTGTGTGTTTGCCTCCACCTTTTCAAAGAGCAAATCTAGCAAAATAGACTGATTAATGTCTCGTGTGCTAGATGGAGGTAACTCCTTCAGGGTGACAGTTGACTAAATGCATCACGGATTAAGAAAAAGAGGCTAAGTATGGTAGGTGGGTACCAGGTTATGGTCAGATCAGAAGAACCTGAATTGACATGGCATGGTTTCAGGGTTCATCCTGAAGGGGTTTGTGCTCCTTCGTCGCCGAACTTGAAATGGTATTCTACTAAGCAAAATTAGGCCGTATTTAACAAGGATATATATAGAGATTGGCATTCTTGAACGTATGGATGTATCATATGGCAACTTGCTGTCCTTGAGGTGCTTGGTGTGTCACTGCTGCCCTCTGAGGAAAGTGGCTTATGTAGGATCCTCTTGCTCTTTTCATTGACAAGGACCTCACTGAGTTGGAAAAGGTCTGTGCAGGCACAAAACAGGATGACTAATATTAGGTTGGTGCAACAGTAGTTGTGGTTTTTGCCATTTTTTTTAACCTTTTAAACCGCAATTATTTTTGCACCAACCTCATATGTCAAGGTCATATGCAACACTCCTCCAAACTCTTGTCCAAACTATAATTCTGGGAGTTCAGAGGATAGGAAAAATAAAAAATAGTGTGTGGCTGAGCATCTAGATGTCTTGGTAGTTGTATAAGTGTTCTTCAGGTCTTCTTTCCCTTTCTTCACACTTTTGCTGGTAATGTCCTTTCATTTCTTCCTCCAGAATTTTCCTTGATGTTACACTTTTCTCTTCCTGCTTCACTGGAAATTCAGGCCCTTTCCCCATCAATGCAGATGTTTTGTAAATAGTCCCATGTGCTTGTGCATTCTATAAAAGCTGGCATGAGGTTAACCTGCGTGATGCCAAGCTGGAGTCAGTAATTTCTCTGCTCCAAAACCTCCAGTGGCACTCTGTGGTCTGTTCAGTTAAGTTCACAGCACTCAGGGGAGACTGAGGTCTCTCATCCCTGCTCCCAAACACCCTTTGCAGTGCTGTAACAGCTGTTTATTGAGTGCTTACCATATACCACCCCTGTGTGTCAGGGCGTTATCTTAGTTATCCCTCAGTGACTCTGGTATCACCATTTTATGGTTGTGGAAACTGAGGCATGGAGTGGTCATGTTACTCATCCAAGGCCGTACCAGGTACTGAGCGGTGGAGTCAGGACTTGCACCCAGGTGGTCTGACTCATCATTGCCTCCACCACACTGTTATGGCAGAGATGGGGGTAGATGACCCAGCCACACGAGACTGCTTTTTCTTGAACACATCTTGTACTTCCTTGAACATATCATACACATTTGTTCTTGCCCCATTTGAAAATGTTCTTTTCACCCACCTCTGTCTTTGACAGTCCTCCTGTTCTTTCAAAGACTGAGAGGGTCATCTCCTTGGTGAATTAAAATATCTCCTTCCCATCGTTAGAATTGAACTTTTCACCCTTGAAAGCTTCATTTGCTGAGTGCTTCGTCGTTCCACATGTTCAGTGTCTCCTTTGCTGTATTCTTTGTATCCTCCACAGCTTTTACACATTGTTGGCACTGAAGTGCGGTTTACTGATTTGAATTGCATTCAAGGCCTCAAATACTAGACTGAATGATGAACTTGATCCAGCAGGTAATTTAGGTCTTTATAGGTTAATGTGGGAATTTTAACATTAAGGAGTATTCTAGAAATGTAAGCACTATGATGTCACATAGAACTATTTTAAGTCTAGGGGGCAGAGACTGGTTAGGAGCAGATCACAGAATTGTGGTAATAGGTGATTTATGCCATAAAGAAGTACAAGCACAATGAAGGAATATGCTCTCATTTAAAATCTGCCCACAGGAATTTCTTTCCCACTCTCCATTGCTGAGCTGGGGGTTCTACTCCTCTCTGTTTCCTTTTCTCCCTTATCTTTTTATGATGCTTCATTGCTTGCTTCTCTTGCCAGTCCAGGTACTAGGAAAATTCTGGGGGTGACCCTGAGCAAGTGGAGAGAGTGTGACTCTTATAGTCCTTCATTGTCTCCTAACTGACACACAGGTGTGGCTTTCATGATTTTCCCCCAAATTGGCCTTGCCTATAGATTTTCATTTTATTTTGTCCTGTCAGAGCCCTCTATTCTCAAATCTCATCCATACCCATATGTTGGAATCTCTGCCCCAGATTTTTTAAAGCAGTACCCAGATATAGGATGATACAATATGGAAGGAAGGAAGCTTTCTACATGTCCATTTCCTGGTCTCCAAGCCTATTATAAATGCCCTTTTTAATAGTGCCCAGGGCTTATCTCATCACAGCTTCTTACTATGCATTTTATTTGCTTGTCACCAGACTTTCTGTGAAGGTTGGAAGCAAGCCTGTTTTGCTTACTGTTAGCACAGTGCTTGGATATCTATTTGTTGAATGCTGACTGAGTTCTGTGTAGAACTATGTATGTGAACATTAAAGAGGATTTTCTTTAGCTGGTCTGGAAACTGCCTAACCAACCTATATATAATGTATAACGTTGTTTCCATGAGAAAAAGAAGGTAATTACTAGGCATCAATCAGGTTCCTTGCCATCTTTTAAGTGTTTCATTTATTCCTTTCAATAATTTTGCCAAGTAGGTGGTGTTATTCCTGTTTTCGCCCATGACATACTTGAGATTTGAAATTCATGTAACACACTCCAGTCTAGTTAAATGATAAAGCGACGATTGTAATTGCTCTGACCTTAATGTAGTTAAAATATGGCGGTCTCAAATTTGAGAACTTCTTTGAGTAAAAACACCAAATGTTAACTTATTTTAACTTTGCTATCTCTTTAGAATTTTAGAGCCAACAAGCACTGAAATATCTTCTGTTTCATAAAGACAAAATCATTCTTAAGATCGTTTAGAGGAAAGGTATATATTGATTGAAACATACCATTACTGAATCTATTTCTGAAATGTAGAGTTTGGAATCTACCCAGTAGGCAGTAAGGAGCTAGTAGTAATTTTAAAACAGGATGTGATATAATGATTGGCATGTTCTGTAACTAAAGTTGTGGCAGCTATGTTGAAAATGGGGGCCAAGGAGGTCTGGAGACCTGAGAAACAGTTGGGAGGTGGCCACAGTAGTGTAGGGAGGAGACTATGGCCAAACTAAGATAACCTGAGGAAGATGGATTGAGGGGTGCTTCCAGATGGATTTATGGATTGTGAACTTGATAACACTATTAAATGCATGTGTGTGGTGGAGAGTGGGGGTGGGGACCGTTGTGTGGAGTTGGGGTGGGGAACAGTTAGGGGAAGAAAAGAGGAATAGACCCAGAGAAAGAACCTGGTGTTTCTAACTTAGGCATTTGGTTATGTAGTGATGTAATTAACCAATATGTGAAAAACAAGAGGTGGAAGAGCAGGTTTGGGGAGGCAGGTAGTGAATTTAGTTTTGGATGTGCTGGGTATACATACGTTGGACTTACGTACTAGTTGAGATCGAAAAATACAGTGAATATTTAAATAATAAATTTCATTGAGAAAAGACACATTGCCATTAATACCCCTCAAAATGCATCCTCACCCCACCCCCAAATATATGGTGATAGGAGAACTGACTCTGAGTGGTGAACACACAATGTGAGATATAGATGATGTGTAACAGAATTGTACACCTGAAACCTATGTAATTTTACTAATCATTGTCACCCCAATAAATTTTAATTAAAAAACAAAATAACCCCCTGCACCCCCCTCCTGCTTTGAGCACACTCACCCCATCATTCTTGCCACTTTCTGAAGCAGTTCTGGAAGTCCTCTTTTGTGACTGTCTTTATTTCAGTTGCTCCGTGTCACATATTGCTTCTGGTACGGCAGTTTCTGTCAAATAAAAACATTACGGCGTGTCTTCATCCACCTTATTCACCTTATTCATGAGACTTCTGGCTCTTCCCCAAAGTCAAAATGACCATGAAAGGAAAATGTTTTGAATCAATTCAGGACATAGAGGCAGCTACGACAGCACAACTAAAGGCATTTACAGAAGAGGACTTCCAGGACTGCTTCAGAAAACGGCAAGAGCAATGGGATAAGTGTGTTCAAAGTGAGGGAAAATATTTTGAGGGGGATTAATGGCAATGTGTCTTTTACTGTAATATATATAGATTTTTAATTTAAACATTCACTGTATTTTTTGATCACACCTCATGCTAGTTGAAGACATAGCAGTTAAGGAGGTTACTCAGGAGAGCATGTAGTCAAAAAGATGGCAGACTAACTAGGAAAAAAACAACAACGAAATGAAAATAGAAAAAGAAGAGGGAACATACTAAATGAAACTGAGGAATAGACAGAGAGATAGAAGGAAAAAAGGCAAGAGAAAGTGAGATAATGGGTGACTTAGAAGATTGTTTCCTAAAAGCTAGAATCGCTGGTAGTGTCTGGTAGGATGAAGACTCTAAATGGGTTTGGTAGGGAAGAGGTAAGCTTGGAATGGGTTGAGTAATGTGGTAGGGCTGGAAATGCCCCTGCCTCTTTGGAATGGGGAAGTGGAGAAAGTAGGTATAAATGCATCTTTGGGGAAGGAGAGTAGCTCCAGTGCCAGAGCAGCAGGCTCACTTAAGACCCTGAAAAAAAAGACACTAAAGAGCCAGGTATACAAATTACAAAAATTACATGTTTCCTCTGTTATTTCTGACTTTACAGCCTGAATCTATTTTCAGTGTTTAATTTTATCAACTTAAGTAGGCTTCCCTCAAGTGAACACCTTTATCCAATTAGACAAATTTGAGAAGAATAGCTATCTGACTTGTTATTACATAAGATTGACCCTGTTTTTTTTATTAATTCCCATCTGTGCTGACATAATCTTAATTCGCCAGATCTCGTAAAAATAAATCCTATCATTGGTACATCAGATCATGATTTTGTTTAAAAAAAAAAATCACAGTTTTCAGTATATATTTCTGTTTAAGTTACAACTAATTTGAGGGGAGATTATTTTTATTTTAAGTGCTGATATGTTGATAACTACATTTTATCTTTCCTGGCTTAGAGAACTTAAACTCCTTAGGATAGTTCTTAGCCAGTCATCAAGAATTTAGATTTCCCCCAATAATTTATATTCATGCTTCCATCCAGTTCAGAAGGTAATTCCCCATTATCATCTTCGGCAGCATTGGTCCTTTGTAGAATACTCATGTGGCATATATTTTGCAGAGAAAACCATGGAGCTAGAAGTGCTAAGTGAAATTATTGTTGAGTAATTTATGTTTGGCTATAATTATAGATATTTTCCCCTATGAGAAGTCTAATGGATAATCTAATTTAATAACCCTGAATTCCACAGAGATGGGTAAGGGACTACGATGAGGAGGAGGCCAGGCAAATGGGCTCTGAGGCCCTTACCCTGAAACTATAGCCACTTACTTTAATCCTTGTATATATTCCGTTCAGAGGGAAGTGGTCTGCATAAGAATTTCATTTGAAAAGAGTTTTGAAAAACCAAAAAAAGCTTGAAAATCAATGTTGTTGTGAGAGAGAATGCTCTTCCATGCGCAGGGACATGCCTGAGGGTTATTGACCGGTTATAACCAATTCTGATCATTGACAGAAACGGACCTGTAATTGTCCATGTGCTTCTCTTTTCTTCTTTGCCTGTGTACACTCCCAAGGATCTATAGTCTGCAAGGCTGTAGTCACAGTGAGTCTGTTCTCTGTTAACTATTTCAGAGAGGTAGTTATCTGCACTGTTGTTTACTATGTGGAAGTAGAGATTTATTCCCAAGGTAAGAGCAACCCTTTGCGGGACAATTCCGGTCTAAAATAATTGTGAGATTCTTCTGTTTATGGCTTAATCTCGTTCTCTTTTATCCTATATTTGGTAGAAAAGGATAATACTCACATTCTATCTCCCACAAAGTATTCTTTATGTACTTTGAGACTATTTATTAAATCTCTAGTCTGTGTTTTATTCTTCAAGATAAAAAAACCTCAATTAATGTCTTGAATATCTAACCTATCATTTGTTTCTCTGTATTTCTATTGCAATAGATTCTGCACTTTAATTGGGTTTAAGTTGGAATTTTGGCAGGGGCGGGGGGCAGGTAAGAGTGGTGAAGATGACCTCTTATTTTCATTGAGTCATCTCTAATTTAAGGCTATGGCGGATTTGGTTAAGGAGTAGAACTAACCAGTAATTTTTTTCTATTCATAGAAGAGTTTTATTCTGGAGATTTGTGTTCAGGCTGATTATTAATGAGTGTCATCACTAACTACATCTGGGTTCCCATATTTAAACTGCTTTACAAGCTTTCTGATGAAATCTTACTATTATTAGCTACAATTTCTTTTTTTTCTTAAAAAAGTTCCATACCCACTGTTGAAGAGTCAGTAATTATTTCATGAGAGCAAGGGCCGTGCCTAATTCATCTTTAGTTTCCAAAGTACTAAGCACTGTGTCATATACAGAATAGATGCACCATAAATGTTGAACAAAAGACTAAAAGAATTTTGTTATAGCACTTAACTTCTGTGCCCAAATTACATAGTGAGTTCTCAATCTTTTATTCAGAGCCTTCTAATTCTTAGATAATTAGAATTTTTTTCTCAGAATATTGTCAGTTGGATTTTAAACTTGTTTTACTGGTGGAAACACTTAAGAATAAAAGTTTAGGACTTGCCCAGTTGGCCCTGGGTTTCGATTTAACTGCTAAATTAAAATGGAGAGGTTGTAGGTGTTTTTCTAGAAAATGAACTGGCTTTAAGAATATATTTTTGTAAAACAATGAAGTATAAGTTCTTTATGATTATGAATCAGAGAACTAAAACACTAGTCTGGGAAACTCATTATGCTAAAATTCATATCTGCTGCTTATCCCAAATAAAACATGTAAATGATAAACGATAGCTGAATTTTTCACAGGCACTAGTGTACATTACACTAGTGTAGTATAAAACTTAAAACATTTGTTTTGGAACATGGCTTAAGAAAGTCTGTGAAACTTAAAATTTATTGCAGTGTAGTAGAGTGATGGAGGTGGAAATAAACTTCCATCTGTTGTCCAAGAGGCTCTTGTCCTTGGGCTTGTGGGTTGATGTTACTTCAAGGAGGATCGTGGCCTATAGCTCCGGGGGCCTCAGTAGGGGCTGTCTTGGCATCTGACCGGTGGTCCCGCAGGGACAACACAGTTCTGCATTTTGCAGCTTGTGTAGCAGCTCTCTGCCTTTACCATTACATCTTCCTGTGGCAGTGGGGCAAGCAAAAATGCCTTGCCAAAATTTTAGGTGTTCTTTAGGAGGTGGTACCAGTCCTAGATGAGTGGTGGTAGCTGAATTATGTGTCTATGAACCCCATAAAATTATTCAGCTATGTCAGTTCAGTGTTGGAAGTTTTTCCATAAGTATGATGGTATTTATTTATTTATTTTCATTACTTTCAGGTAGACAAAACAACATAATGGTTAGAGATTTACACCCCTCACAAAGTGATAAACCCAACACGCCTACTACCCC
Organism: Rhinolophus hipposideros; assembly: GCF_964194185.1. Taxonomy (NCBI): domain Eukaryota; kingdom Metazoa; phylum Chordata; class Mammalia; order Chiroptera; family Rhinolophidae; genus Rhinolophus; species Rhinolophus hipposideros. The sequence continues at coordinate 80,498,157 of NC_138050.1, read as the reverse complement.
TCTGACATCGTACACAGCTATTACAATACCATTCATTGAGTATATTCCCTAGGCTGTACTTTACACCTCATAATTATATATATATATATATATATATATATATATATATATATAATTATAGTTGACATGCAATATTATTTTATATTAGTTTCAGGTGTGCAGGGTAGTGGTTAGGCATTTATATAATTTATGAAGTGATCCCCCCAACAAGTCTAGTACCCATCTGACACCATACGTAGTTTTTACATTATTGACTATATTCCCCATACTGTATTTCATATCCCCATGACTATTTTGTGACTACCAATTTGCACTTCCTATGTTATCCCTTCACCTTTCTCACCTATTTCCTCAGCCCCCCTCCCATGTAGCAGCCATCAGTTTGTTCTCTGTATCTATGCGTCTATTTCTGTTTTGTTTGTTTATTCTGTTGTTTAGATTCCACATATGAATGACATCATATGGTATTTGTCTTCTCAGTCTGACTTATTTCACTTTGGCGGCATGTTTTAAAATAAATAAGTTATTTACATCTTTTTTAGCATTTTCAAAAATATCATTTTATTGAAATATATGTAACATATAACACCATGTAAATTTAAGGTGTACAGCATGTTAATTTGATACATTTATATATTGTAATATTTTTACCATTGTAGTGATAATTCGTACCTCTGTCACATTAAATAATTATTCTCTTGAGTGATTGGAATCACGTTTTAGTCTCTAACAAGCATGATGATTATAATACAATATTGTTGTCCATATTCACTATACTGTACATTAGATCTCTTGGGCTTATTTACTACTCTTTGCAAGTTCATATCCTTAAACAACATCTGTTTTATCTCTCAACCCACACCCCTGGTAACCACCATTTTACTCTGTTTTCACAAGTTTGGCCTTTTCACATTCCACATAAAAGTGATATTATGCAGTACTTGTCTCTCTGCCTGACTTATCTCACTTAGCATATTATGGTCAGGGCCGTCTGTGTTGTTGCAGAATGTCCCTTTTCTCATGGCTTAAGAATATTCCATTTTACACACACACACACACACACGCACAAAACCCTATACCCCTTCTCACTCAACTCCATTCCTGGATAATAATAAGTTGTCTGTTAATTAGTCCTAATCGTATGGTGGGCAAAAGCTTAAGTTTTACCAGTGGTCAACTGATTTATAGTATTAATGTGAAGAAAAACATCTGTTGGTAAGAATTCCCCTTATTTTAGCAGAAAAATAATAAACTGGGTGATATCTCTGTAAATAAAGGTTTTACCAAACCAAAGAAAAAAGAATGAAGCTTCTGATTGATCATGAAATAATTCAAGTATCCCTTGCGTGCAGCCTCCCTTCTTTCATGGATAGACTTTCCTCCATGTCAGTGCCAGGGACACCTGATCCCACCGTTTCATGTTTGTTTTCAGGATCAGTTCAGTGATATGAGAATCAGCATAAACCAGACGCCTGGGAACAGTCTTGACTTTGGGTTTACAGTAAAATGGGATATTTCCGGGATCTTCGTAGCATCAGTCGAAGCAGGTAAATCATAGATTTCACTCTACTGAAATTTCTTCTCCTTTGTTACCCTATGCTATTCAAATCCCCCCCACAGAAATTAGTCCATTTGATACAGGAGGAGAAAACATGTGTGGAAAATGCAGCAGTAAAGCGAGGAGGTGCATTCTCTTCTCTGAGCTTAATCATTGGGGTTATAAACTACATGTTGTGTGTTCTCCTTTCCTAACTAATTGTAGTTTTGGAGAATTTTCATTTTGTGACTTTTACAGAATTCATTTTTCAAAATTTTAGGCTTACTGTTTGAAAATGCTACCAAATGATACTTAATTGAAGATTCAGAAAAAACTTTCCCTGACAGCCGTGTTTGTGGTAGATATACATGTGCTGTATAATAAAGTGATGTTTCCTGAGCATTCTGATATATCTGTTGCCTATGGAATTCTCAGGATGACTGGGGACTTTTGCAAAGGGATTGCCCCCTCACCCCCAACGGCTATACCAAATCAAGCCTAGAACTCTTAGCAAAATACTACCACAAGGCTTAAAATTAAAAAAGAAAAAGAAAAAAAAAAGCTATGGTATTTAAAAGGAGTTCCTCATTTACATATTTTAGCTACATAAAATTGCATGCTGTTTATTTCTTTGAAATTTCAAGACTGCTTTAGTGAGATAGTGGTAAGTAGTAATTTTAAGCAGTTTTAGGTGGCCCTGTTTTTTCCTCCATTCCAGTGTATTTGGATTTGGAAGCTCAATTAAAGGGCAATAGATTTCACATTTTTAATCTAAAAATAAATAAAAATTTTCTTTGTTCTTAGGAGGATAATAAAGGAACTGTTTTGAACAGGTGAACTTATCATTTTTCCTTTAAATGTTAATGAAGATAATACATACTATATATTACAGAATGCCTCTGGTGATTTTTATGCTGTAGATACTCAAGTATTTTATAATTTTAAGAGAGTTTGTGACTCTTTTCCACCTAAAATATTATGAGAAATGGTTAGTTGAGATTAAGAAGTCATTTTTTTCTTTTAATTCAAATAAGCAATAATTGTAGAATGTAGTTTGTTTCAATTGGTTGTTTATTTTGCTTTATTCAGGTAGCCCAGCAGAATTTTCTCAGCTACAGGTAGATGATGAAATTATTGCTATTAACAACACCAAGTTTTCATATAAGGACACAAAAGAGTGGGAAGAAGCCATGGCTAATGCTCAAGAAACTGGAAACCTAGTAATGGATATCAGGCGGTATGGAAAGTCTGGTGAGTTGGTTTTACCACTGTGTCTGGCTTTCTAAATTGGGAACTGGTCTTTGGCAACTGGTTATAACAGCTTGCTTCAATAACATTATTTTTCTTTACATTTTACTTTTTTTTTTTTGCTTAAAGATATGTTGTGGTTATGTCAAGACAAATCACGAGTGATATTTCTTTGACTATTCTGTCTGAAAACTTTTCACTAGCAAATTTACTGAGTTCTACATTATTTATTGACTGAATTATATGCTGGACTGACTCTGAATGCATATATCAATTAAAGACAATCATTTTTTTTCCATTTATTCAAATGCACCTCTCACTTTTTTTTCTGAAGGCTATTATAATTGTATCTGCATTAGGGAGTCATATGATAATGTTGAGTTTTAAGAATTACACTACGATTGGACTTTCTCTACGGAACCATTACTGTAATTGCTATAAGATAGAACATGGTAAGTCACATTCCTGTTGTTCATTCTCAAGGAACTTTCAATATACATTCCATTATTGTGTTTCTTATTTATAGAGGTTAGATGGGGAAGGTCATTAAGCCTCCCTAGACCTACCAACTTATGATATCAAAATACAATATCCAGTCATGATTTACAGAAAGATTCAGCAAATTTGCTAGTCTTTTCATTACTAACATGATCTAACCCTTGAATTTCCAGAAGGTGGTCTGTTTGTAAAAGCCCTAAACTTTTCATTTCTTTCACACACTACCTGATTTGTTTGTTTGTCTTGTGTATGTGCATTTTGTATATGTGCATTCAATAACTTTGTTCTTTCCACTTCAACATTTGTGTGTACTCATTTCTTGATCTTCATGTGCCAATCAGATTGGGGCAAAGACCAGCCTTCCCTGCCATTTATTCGGCATAAAACCCTCAATCTCACCAGTATGGCTACCAAAATTATAGGTTCACCTGAAACAAAGTGGATTGATGCAACTTCTGGAATTTACAACTCAGACAGATCTTCAAATCTATCAATAACGACTGATTTCTCAGAAAGCCTTCAGAATTCTGTAAGTATTTTGAGAAGTGGGAGTTTGAGAGCAAAACAACTGTAGGAAGTGTGTGTCGGGGGGAGAAGAATCTATTTTGTTTGAACAGTTTTGATGCTACTTTAAAAACAAATAATTGACTAAGATAATTTATAGTAATGAGAGGAAAATTTTGAAAATCATAGGCATTACTCATTAATAATTAGAGTAATAATGATTTATATAATGGTAAAATCAAAAGACCCCATACTGGTGTTTTGCAGGTGTTCCTTACCAATCTTTCATCATTGTACCCATCTCTCAGATCTTTGTGAATGTGAAGTGGTAATTACATAAAATTATGCACTCTGATTTTCTGTGCTTTCTTTAGTCTTTACTGATAAAATAAGTGCAGTAATTGTGTGCAATTTAAAACCTCATGAAGCATTTTTAGTCCTTGTGTAGGTGAATTTGATGGGCAGACTTACATACGTGGTTAAGAGATACTCAGTTACATTAACTGATTGAAATAATTATAATGTAGAAATTTTTCTAAGTGTCAAAGCATCACTTAAATTTAAGTTTTCAAACAGATGTTTATATTGACTCCCTAGAAATATGTTGTTGTTATCCTAAGATAGTCCCTTTATTCTAATAAGGGAACCCTGCTACATTGTGTAAGGCAAGTATAACTGTTAGAGAATCCTATAGAACTATATTGCTTATTCATAAATATAAGCCAAATAAGTGGATTAATGATTATTTAGCCCTTCATGTTTCTTAGAAAATTAATGACTGATTGAACTTAAAGGCATCCATGCTTGCAGCTGGTCATTAATCTTCCACAAAGATTAAAGAATAATGAGGGCGGCAGTTTGTCTCAGTTGGTTAGTGCGCAATGCTCATAACACCAACGTCACTGGTTCGATTCCCACATGGACCAGTGAGCTGCGCCCTCCACAACTAGAATGAAAAAAAACAAAAACCACTTGACTTGGAGATGATGGGTCCTGGAAAAACATACTGTTTCCCAATATTCCCCAATAAAAATTAAAAAAAAAAAATTAAAAACGTTTGAAAAAAAAGAATAAGGAAAAAAGTTTCTGTTACACACTATGTAAAAAAAGAAAGATATTTTCACTAATGGGAAGTGCATTCTATAAGCCCCAAGTCCACCTGGAGAGAATGTTGTTAACTGGCATTTTTATCTTTTGCAGAATGCTGAATCCAAGGAAATAAATGGAATTCGTGATGAAAGCAATACTTTTGAACTAAAAGGTAAACATCACCATTATAACTTACATTTATAGTATAAGAAAAGTCATAGCACTCAAGTTCTATTATTACCAAAATTAATATCTGTGAGTGAAAGACAAACTGATCCATTGCAAGTTGAAACTAAGGGGTTAGCACACAGATCCAATTGCAGCCAGGTGGAAGGGCGCTCAGCTCCAGTGTTGAATAATAGTTCAGGAACTGCAAACAAAGCTTTGGCAGCATGTCCAGGAGATTTGAGTGCCTGTGTGTCTAAGCCAAATAAAGAAAGACTGGTTTTCTGGAGGCCATTAGCCTTCTTGCTAAGATATGCTGCCAAAGGGAATCTTAGTTAAATACAAAACATGAATGAAGTTTCCTTTCTTCGTTTATTGTTGGGAAAGAGACAAGCTTGGAGGCAGCTAATATTAATCAGGAAATGCCAGTGGCAGTAACAGTTGTTAGCAAAAGTAGCCATTTGTAATGGAAAAGCAGATTTGGTATCTAGGGAAATTTTGCTTTATGAAGGAGTTATCATCTTCCTCCTTCTGTTCTTCAATAAATAATTTAGCTACCACATGCTGTGTGCTATTCCTCAGGCATACACCTTAAAGATCCGGTCCACACAGGCAGGGAAAGAGTCCCAAAGAAGATGAAACTTCTTTTACCATGAAAGTAGAGTGCCAGGAATGGGGCTGGGTTTTCACAGCAGCTTGGTGGCTTTGAATCTGCATTTGCCAGTTCATAATACATTATGTCAAAGCCCAATTAAGTTTGTAAGCATCCCTCTCTTTATTGATTATTTACCATTGTGTTTAATTTCTGATCATTAGAAGTGACTATAGTTTGATATTGTATTCTTAATCAAATGAGTTTTTAAAGCACACATGATTTATTCTTCTTCATGATGTTAAATAAAAGACATCCGGGTCCTGTTTGCCAGTGATTCAGGCAAAGCAAACTGATAAGAAATTTAACTCATTAGTGACCGTGAGACTATATGCAGGCTCCGTCATTTGAGGGTTTTGTTTAGATAAGTAAACAACAACTTACATCAAGTAATAATTGCACTTACATTTTTATGAATAAACTGAAGTGATAAAATGATAAATGATAAAGTGATAAAAATCATTTGCCATAGTCTTGCGACAGATCTGTAGGAGAAGTGAGAATGTTTTCTTTCTTATCTGACTGAACTTTTATTTTACTTAAAATTAGTGGCTATAAGATCTTGAAAACTAGGGCAAAATATTCTAGATCGAAGAATGTTTTAATTTTAGCATTTGTTTTTATTTTCACCCTCTCAGAGTGCTATTTATTTTCTTGTCCTCCTCCCTGTTATTTTTCAGTTTCTTTTTTACTCATCTATACTGTGAAAACTTTTAGTTACAATTTTCCTTGTACTAGAAGAGACTTTTGATTGACCTATGCAAAATATTTAAATTTCCATTTCCCTAGAACTGTGTGATTTAGCACAGAAGATAGTACTTTTGCTTCTGTGAAACTAGGATGCTTATCTGCTAAAATTTATTAATCAAAATAGTAGTTCCTTTTACTAATGTGAATCTGGTATAGACTACTAAAAATATGTGTGTCTTTGTGCATTGAAATCATCCATATCTTCCATGGCTATCAGTTTTGTCATTTAAGAAAAATAATATTACCACAGATTAGAAAGGTATATCTAGCATCATTTAGTTTTTCCAGTGGTGAGAAATTAAAATGAATGACATGCTATTGATTTTTTTTTTTTTTTTGTATTTTTCAACTAGCATCTGAACCTATTTCTTTGAAAAACTTAAAAAGGCGATCACAATTTTTTGAACAAGGTAAACCACCTAGCTAACAATTCATGAACTTTCATGGAATTGTTTCCGCTCTCCACTCTTTCCTGATAGTCTGTGGTGCTGGGCGCTGAGCCTCTTCAGTTTGGCAGTCATATGACCAAGCAACATAACCCATTTCCATTCTTTCCCTAGGGTCATCAGGCTTTTCTTACAGTTCATGGGTCTACCTCTGTGGTAATGGGTCTTTGCGTGTCTTTTGGACTTCTGAACCTTTTTTTTCTTTTTTTTTTTAATTAAAAAATTGAGATGCTATTAAACACACACTTCTTTCCACTGGGTGACAGTAAGAAATGAGGAATTTCATTTCAGCCTTATTGCTTCCTACAAATTGCATAATATAGATTACACCAACATATAATTGGCTAACGTTTTAAAAATGTCTGCTTTTTGTTTATGCAACATGCTCTTAATAAAAAAGCAGAGTTTTTTATTGCTATTGGGGTGGCGGCTTTGGAGTGTCCAGAGGACTGCTCTGTTGACTTCGAAGTAAATTAAAACTAAATTCTGGTTCTACCTGTGAACAGATGGCTGAGATGCTCTGTGTTGGTGTAGTTGGGCTGCACTGCCTTACGATGTGCTGTGCATGTGGCACTTCCTCTGCTTTCACGAGTGCCGAGTGCTCTGTCTGGCGAATGCAGTTCGAGCTCTATGTTTTGCTATCAGTAACTTAAAAGTACTATCCAACATTGGAGATGCAATGGCACAGTCGTTGGTGTGTGCTGTTGGTGTCTACAATGTTATTTCTTACTTTTAAGATTACTAAACATTTACACACTTGCCTTACACCATGGTGTTTACTGGACTTGAGTATTTTGTGTTAATCTCCTAGTAGCCTTCCTTTGATGAATTAAAGTTTCTATTGACTATAAATAGCGTAGTTTTACCAACTGTGCATGTGCAAGATTTATTTGTGTCAGTATCCTTAGTGTTTTTGCTATTTTTGGGTTAAACTCCTATTTTTCTACGGTAATTTAATTGATGCAGTATGATATTCGTAGCTCAAATTGGCTAATATAAAGCAATTCCTTTTCTTTCTCTAATCCAATGTTTACTCACTTTTCTTCAACAGGCTATTTTAGGGAAGAGTATTTTCCTAAGTCTCAAAGCAGTTTTCTTAAAAATGTAATTGTGTAAGTGAATAATTTATTTGACAGCTGAGGTTTCAGGAAAATTTAAAAATATGGTATAATAGTGTATTTTATGACATTTGCTTACTTGTTTTTAATCATTGTACTACATACAGACACACATACTTATGTAGATATCCTAAGAATAAAAAGAATAACAATATGCTCATAAGAATAACCCTGTGAAAAAGAAAAAGAATAATGCTATGCCATACATGTGAAGTTTGAATATTTGTGGTTCAAATAATAGGAAAGGAAAAGGAAATGTTTCTTGAACATGTTTATTGTAGTGGCTTGCTTAAGAAAAGTAGCTCATTATCAAGAATACCTGAGAAATGTGACTTACAGTTGTCACATTGTAATTGAATAGTGACAAGTAAAAAATTGGATTTGGTGAATTTGAAATTCTTTGTTTTTTAAAGTAAGCCAAACCATGAAATACTACACACTCTATTAATAAAAGAACCCTGTAACCTATTCAGAAAGACACCATTAATTCTGCTCTTGTACCTAGAACTAGGGTGTACCCTGGTGTCCATAGTTGATGTTTTTCTTTTTTCTTTTTAAGTGACTTTGAATTTGGAAGATGAATAACAAACAGATGGAACTAAAGAGAAAAAAAAAAGGATTTACTCCTTGTGTTTAAAAAAAAAAACATTGATGTCACTTAGTATACTGGCATAGAAACAGCTAGTGAAATAACTTTCTGAAAGGAATTATTTTATAGAAATGGAAAAACTTATATTGTACTTTTTTCCTTTCTTGATGCATGCTGCCGTACAGGAAGTTCCGATTCTGTGGTTCCTGATGTAAGTAGTATTCATTTGTTTTGGGAATAAATAAGGTGATCTTGCCTTTCCAAGTTGAAAAGACCTCTGTTGAAATATAAAGCCAATTGTCTTTTTGCATAGCTAAGGCAGAGAGTGATATGAATAATCTATGTAGGCAAAATTGCTTTGATAGATGACTTAATGAAGTAATATATTCTTTGTTTGCGCATCTCCTCTTATAATTGTTTAGCTTCCAGTTCCAACTATCAGTGCCCCGAGTCGTTGGGCATGGGATCCAGAGGAAGAGCGAAAGCGGCAGGAAAGGTGGCAGAAAGAGCAGGACCGCCTGTTGCAGGTAAAGCAGAACAATAAGGACCAATAGGAAATAGACTCGCTTTTTCCCTGGTCAGGGTCAACTGGTATGGAGAAGCAAATTAAAAGAAAAAAAAAAATTAAAAAGCCAAGAATCTCATAAAAATCAAAAAGCCAATAATCTTTTGATAGGTAGCACATTGTATATTAAAATACAAAAAAAAATTGTATTAAAATAAATTTTGTATTAAAATACAAGAAAAATTCCTTTTTTATTTTGAAGCTTTTCAGTCATTTGTAAAAATCATTTATTAACCCCATGTTTATTTTTGAAGCATATGAGGCACTATAGTTTAGATTTTTTTCCTATGTACTTTTTTGAATTAAATTTATTGGCAACATTGGTTAATAACATTTTATAACTTTCAAGTGTACAATTCTATAATACATCATCCATATATTGCATTGTGTGTTCACCACTCAAAGTCTAGTCTCCTTCTGTCACTGTACTTTTGACCCCCTTTACCCTCCCTCTTCATGCTCCTCCTACCTCTTTTCCCCTTTGGTAGCCACCATACTGTGTGTGTGTCTAAGAGTTTGTTTTATTTGTTCGCTTGTTGCTTTCTGTTTTAAATACCACATGTGAGTGAAATCATACGGTTCTTTTTCTTTACCATCTGATTTATTTTGCTTAGCATGATACTCTCAAGATTCATTCATGTTGTTGCAAATGGCAATATTTCATTTTTTCTTATGGCAGAGTAGTATTCCATGGTATATATGTAGCACATCTTCTTTATCCAGTCATCCATCGAAGGATACTTAGATTGTTTCCATGTCGTGGTCAGTGAAAAGTGCTGCAATGAACATAGGATTTTCTTATGAGTGAGAGGTGTATATAGGCTTTGTGAGGACTTATTCCCCCATAAACTCTGTGCTCACTCCATTGCAGAGAACTTCAGTCCCACATACAGTTAGCTCTAGGGACTTTAACGAATTCCAACCATGGTAAAGGAGTCATATGGGTTCAATTCCGAGTGTCTACCTTTCCCCAACACCTACATTTTAATTCAATATAAACTGCTTTCTGATACTTTGGGGACTAAACTCTGATTGGTTAAAATAATATCACTGTCTTTAAAGATTGAGATGAAAGGTAAGGCTAGCAAAAATGCTAGTGAAAGAGATTAATATTAACCTATTAATTAACTAATTAATTAATATGTTATCTTATAGGAAAAATATCAACGAGAGCAGGAAAAACTAAGGGAAGAGTGGCAAAGGGCTAAGCAAGAGGCCGAGAGAGAGAATTCCAAGTACTTGAACGAGGTAGTATTGGAACATGTCATGTTCTTCCTTCTCTATCTTGTTAGTGACTTAAGCTCAAAAATGGAAGATCATATATTTTACTTGGCTTTTGCCACACATGTATGTAACTCTTCGAAAAATACAGTGAGCTCTGGTTTGTCAGAATTCTGGCTTGATGTTTCAACATTTCTCCTATGTAATTTAAATAATTCTATCAATAGACCATAAGTGCATCTTTCTCTTCTAAGTTACATCTCCATCACCCATGTGTGGCATTGTTAGTAATAAAACTTAACATTGTTTTAAGTATCATCTAAAACTGAATACACCTATAACTTTATGAAATTATAGAAATACAAAGATTTCGATGGGTTTCTTTTCTCCCCGGTCATGTAGGAACTGATGGTCCTGAACTCCAACAGCATTTCTCTGACCACCCAGGAGCCCACGGTTGCCACCTTGGATGCCACCTGGAGTGAAGGGTCCAAGTCTTCAGACAAGGAAGGCACCCGAGCAGGAGAAGAGGAGAGGAGACCCCAGCAAGAAGAAGATGTGAATGAGGACCAAAGAAAGAAGCTGCAGGAACAACTCACTCTTGAGAAAGAGAGGGAACTACAGGAGCAACAAGATCAGGAAGAGCGGGAGCAGAAGCAGCGTCAGGCAGAGGCTGTGGAGCAGAAACGCCGAGCAGAGGAACAGATGCGCCAGGCAGAGAGAGAGAGGGAAACGTCAGTCAAAATATACCAGTATAGAAGGTCTGTTCCAATGGCCAAAGGGCATGGGAGATTTTTCAATTGGCTGTAGCTGTTGCCCACTTTAAAGGCACCTAATTGGTTTTCCTGCTCCCTAACCATCCGTTCTCTACACAAGCCAACACAAGCAGCCAGAGTGAACCTTTTATGTTGTAAATCTGATCCTGGCACCATCCTTCCCTGCTCAATGTCTCCAACTGGTTTCCCCTCACATTAGAATACCATTTAAAGTCCTCGCCATGGCCTTGGAAGGCTTGTGTGGGCTGTCTTGGCCCTCTGCTCTACCTAGCTTCCTATGACTTCCCTTTACTTGGTTTCTTACAGCCACATTGGCCTCCTTTTCCTTTCTTGAAAATGCCCAACATATTCTGCCCTTGGACTTTTGCATTTTCTAGTCCCTGTGCCTGGAGACGTCTCCCCTCACATGTTTGCTGTCTTCCTCATTTTCTTTAAGTCTGTATGCAAATGTCACCTTCTCAGACTTTCCAAAATACCTCATTTAAAATGTGTGTCTCTTCCCTGCCCCTTCTCTCTGTGTGCCCTTCCCTGCTTTGTATTATGCATTTATTTGCTTGTCTGTTGGCCTGCCTGCCCCACTAAAATGTAAGTATTATGAGGCAATAAGTTTGTTCTCTTTTGGTAGCCCACCCTCGAACAGTACTGGGACATATCAGGCATGCAGTATGTAGTTGTGGAATGAATACACTGCAAATGTCTGTTTGTATTAGTAGGTCTGTTTTCTGTAGTGATTGATTGAAATACTTCTGTATATTTATTTTGCAACCCAGAGACCATTCTCATAAAGATGCTAGAATAACAGCATTTTGTTATCCATTTCTTAAACTCAAGGAAGGCGTAAAGTCTTTTATTTTGGCCATAAACTTTTCCCATCTTTTAGGCCTGTTGATTCGTCTGATGCACCGAAGAGAGAGGAAGAATCTTCAGGTTTGCGTCCTCGTGACAGGTGTGTAGAACATTTGATTGTAATTTGTTTGGAGGAACTGGCTTCAAATGAATTTTTGAAGGCTTGCCTAGATGTTTTGTAGAACTACTGTAGCTTTTGGTCTTTTGTGGGATGCAAAGAGATCTTGCTAGTTGATCTTTAAAACTACCCCTCAACTTAGTAAATTAATTGATGATTTTGTGGATCAGCATTTTGGCCTGAACGCAGTTGGCAGTTTTCAGTTGATTGGGCCCATCATGTAGCTACTATCAGCTGAGTAGACAACTCTGCTTTTGGTTGTTTGCTGGCTGTCAGCTGGGGCAATGAGAGCAACCGGACCACGTGTTTTTCATATGCAGCAAGCCAGTACAGTCTTATATACATAGTGGCTGGACAAAGAAAAGAGAGAGAATTAGAGGAAGCATACAAGGCACCCTATGGTCTCAGTTCTGAACCAGCATACCATTGCTTCTGCCACCTTCTGTTATCTAAGGGAAAGTCGCAAGGCCAGCCCAAGTTCACAGAGAGCAGAAAAACTCTACCTCTTTGTGGGAGGAGCCATAACGTAAGAGAATGGACATAGACAAGGAAAGAATTGTATGCGTTTCTTACAGTCTACCTTAATCTTTATTTTAAAAACAGTTATAAGCAGTGGCATAAGCTTACTCAAAATGAAGCTACGTGTGGTCATCTGCAATGAGAATTGTGGCCTTAGTTTCATTAGAAATACTGGTCAGTTTGGGGGAATGAAGATAGGATTTCAGATATATGAAAAGTTATATATACATCTTAAAATTTCCTAAAACATTAAATTTCATGTTTTTAAGTAATTTTTAAAATGCTTTGCGCTTTCGAAATCACTAAGGACTTCTGAACAGACCCTGTCTAAAAATATCCAATATATGACCATTAGTTTGTATTTTCAGAGCTGAAATTTCTTCTTGAGGAAGTTTGCCTTCGAAATAAGGAAAGACTTACTTGTATAGGATCACCTGTATTCAGGCTGACTGAATATGGTTCAGAGTAGAGAGGGAAAAGAAAAGGAATAGGCAGGTAGTAATGGGCAGACATTAAGCTAGCAAAAAATTTCTAGTACTGGAGGACCTTATTTATAATGAATGTTTCTGGGTAACTGTAGTTTATTAAAATGTGTATTTCTTTTTTAAAGCTATAGATTTGTTTGTATATTTAAATAAGTTTTGCTTATATTGCTCATTACCTTGAGAAAATAGATTGTAGAGAAAGGAAATTTAAGGAATCCTGGAAAATATGAAATACTTCTAGGCAGTTGTGATACGGCATGCCCTGGAGGCGTTAAGGAGTGTGGCTAGACATCTTGTCATAAAAGTATTCTATGTTAAGGTAAATGAAACCATTCATGACTGTTGCTAACAGTTGTGATGTATTATTATGTATTATACATTATTATATGTTGTAGTAGTGTATACATACATACATGTTGCATGCATATACATGTATAATACATGTATACGTATGAGGTCTGACAATTAAGTTCATGAAATTATCCTTAAAAAAGTGCTACATACCTTGTTGCTGACGATCACTATGGTCACCTTCAGAGTACTCCTTTGGGAAGCTATGTACCGATGCCAGCACCTAGTCAGTCCACCCTTCAAAGCAATTTTGGGGCTCTTTTTCTGGAATGGCCAGCAGAGCTGTCATCATGTTACCCTTGATGTCCTGAATGCCATCAACATGTCCTTTCAATATTTCCTTTATCTTCGGGTAAAGAAAGAAATCATTGGGGGCCAGATTAGGTGAGAGGAGAAGGTGTTCCAATACAGTTATTTGTTTATTGGCTAAAAACTCCCTCACAGACATTGCTATGTGAGCTGGTGCATTGTCGTGATGCAAGAGCCACAAATTGTTGGCGAAAAGTTCAGGTCGTGTAACTTTTTCATGCAGTCTTTTCAGCACTTCCAAATAATAAACTTGGTTAAACTGTTTGTCCAGTTGGGACAGAGTCATAAAGAATAATCCCTCTGATATCAAAAAAGGTTAGCAACATCATTGCAACAAGTTCGCGAACTTAATTGTCAGACCTTGTATGTATAATATATATTATTCATTTTATTATCTTTATTTGAAGTTATTGTGCTGAGTAGAGGGAGAATGAGATCAGCATGTGTTGCTATACAGACCTAAATTTTACCATTGCGAAGTCGGGAATTTTCGGCAGGTACCAGTGAGGTCCAGTACCTCTTTGGAATGTTAGGAAAGCGTTTGGTAAGCTGCTGTTTCAGATTAGCACCCTGGTGTCCAAAAAGTTGACTTCTTGACCCTTGGGTAGCATGAAGGAAGTGGGACAGTCTGATGTTAGGTGATCTGAGGACAGATGCTTTGTACAGCCCAGTAAGGTTAATAGGACTGATGTGTTTCTAGAGAAAGGCAAAGCATACAAATTGGTCACATCATAGGGTTAATCATCATGTAAGATTCAGAGGATTTTCACATGTTTATATATTTCCAGCATCAAGCTCTTCTCTCTTCTAGAGATGTCACTGTTTTCTGCTAGTTTATGCAACATGAAAAATTCCTTGGTATGAAAATAAATATAGCTCTCAACAGACATAGGAAATAAATCAACTTCTTGAAAAAGTACTCTTTTTGGTGCTCTTACTTCATAAATATGAAAAGGATGTTCATAATGAGACATATATAACATATTGCGTTCTGTGTTTTAGGAATAAATCCATATCTACTACTGAGCTGGATGACTACCGCACAAATAAAAATGGTAAATGTGATTTTTTTTCAAAATTCTGTAGCACAATTCCTTATTTATACTATCACACACTATGATCAGTATTTTTAAGGTCAAGATATTTCAGGTTCATTAAAATTACACTATTAAAATACAAAATATTTTTAGCATTTGTGTATAAAAACAAAACTATCTTGTGCTTATTTTGGCTTCATAATGGAGGGAGTACTGGGAGATTAAAATAATTTTAAATAGCTAATGAAATATGTGGAAATTTTGCAAAGTGGTGCTGATTGAATTTTATATAGTAGATTTCATCTTGCAGCTAAAGAAATGGGACAGAAAAGTTTTCATCAGAATAATAGGGGACTTAAAAATTCTACATTTAAATAACAGGACATCAAAAAGTCCAAAATGATAATAATTTTACTAACTTGGCAAAAAACAATTTAAGGTACATTTCTAGGAACATGTGTAACTGAAGTTACATAACTAAGAAAAAGAAAACTAAGTAAAATGCATCGTTTTCAGCAGGGTTTACAAACCAGGCTTTGGGTGAGCAGAGTTCTGGTCAGTTACATAAATGTGTGAAGGCCCATGTGAGAATTGAGGTGAACTTGGTGGACAGGCCCCTCTAAGTAGACAGCTCTAACCTGGTACTTCCATGTGGGAGAATGAAAATCTGTGATTTACCAACAGTTTCTGTTGTAAAAAAGAAGTAAAAAAAAAAAGAAAAAGAAAAAAAAGTGGATTTTTATGTTATCTTTTAAGTGCTGGCAAGGAATTAAAAGAAAATTTAAAACCCTCTGAGGGCCAAACAACATATCTGCAGATCCAACTGGTCTGGTGGGCAGTAAGTTTGTTACTTCTAGTTAAAGCTTGTAGAATTTACAGTTTCTATTAAGTTCTATGATCACCCCTTTGTCTTAACACATAAGACCTTCCATTATCTGGTCCCCATTTAACTTTCCAGCTTGTTTTGCTGTTTTTCCCATTAGGATCTCTTAACTATAACCAAGTTGTTCTCCCTCTCTGATCCTAACTTAATCAGATGCTTTTTGATCTGGTTCTTCTAGTCTTACCTGTTTGTATTTCTGGTTTCTTCTCCCCTGAATTTGCCCCTAACCACCATTAAAATTAAGGTTTAAGTACTTTCATCTGCCATGAAAGATTTTTAATCTGCAGTGATAATAGTCTCTCCTGAACTTAAACACATGACCTCTTAGTAATGACAAGTGTGATTCTCTGAAATAATCTTGTTAATGGTTGTGGTTTGTGTTATTAATCTGATTATTCTTGTATGTATGTTTTCTCTCCTTTATTAACTGAATAAGTAGGCAGTGGACGTTATCAAATGTTATATTGAAAAGCTTGGTTATGTGAATAATGTCTATATAAAATAGAAAATGTTTTATTTAAAATCTGACCAAATTGATAAGCCGTGTGTATGCACACAGATAAACATAGATGAGTATAAGAAACCTTTAGTGTCCTTGTTCCTTGCTTACTGGAAGATGAACTAAGGCAGAGACACATCATGAATTTTGAAAGAATGTCAATAGCGATGAATCTAGAAAGCAAACGAAAATAAATCCTTAGGTGAAATTTCCTAATCCAATTTAAGGTGGGGAGGATACTTCAAAGTTATGGATGTTTTACCCAAATCAGAAATTAATCAGCAAATCCAATGAGGCAAAGCCTTCAGGATAAAACCTGACTTTATTCTCACTCATAAATTCAACCTCCAAATTACAGCTTTGTCAGTTTCTTAGAAGAGAAACAAGTCTGATAAGATTCTTTGGTTATCATTTGGATTACTTGGTTATTTTTCAATTTCACAAAAGCCATTTCAGTGATTGAATGTGCTCTCATTCCTACAATGTGGTCATGACTTCTTCTGTGGCTTACACTGTGAAGACTCTAGTCGTGTCACCTAGAGATGCGTGCATTTATGTCTTTGCTCTCTCCCCAAGGGGTTTGTAGATTTTTTGAAAGAATAGAATTCCCATTTCCCTTGCAGAGTTGTCAAAGCAAGCATTTGATGAGCATGAGCTTGATTTATTTCATTTAGCAAGGAAGGGAAAAGTGGAAGAGAAACTATTTCTAGATGAGCGTTTTGTAACTTAATATTATTGAAATCAATGCTGGTTGTTTCCTTTTTAGACAGCCTCCTTAGTTTTCCTGATTGTGCTCTGTGGTTTGCCTCTGGCTGTGGAATTAGAATTTCTAGGAATAGGAGTCTGTTACTTTATGTCCCCAGGCAGCAGTCTCATTAAGAATTGATAATGTTAGCATATGTGCGCTGTATTACATGTTTTGCTACCCTGTGTTTGGAGATTTGTCCACTATCTTTCTTTTTCCCCAAATGTGCTAATCCTGCAACTTTTGATGTGTTTTTAATTTAGGAAGCAATAAATATTTAGACCGAGTGGGGAGCAGTAACTCATTACAGAGGAGCTCCAAGAAGGAACAAGTCCCATCCGAAGCAGAGTTGGAAAGACAACAAATCCTTCAAGAAATGAGAAAGAGAACGTCGCTTCACAATGACAACAGCTGGATCCGGCAGCGCAGTTCCAGTGTAAATAAAGAGCCTATTTGTCTGCCCGGGATTATGAGAAGGTGTGAGACATTTTAGCAATTATTTCCTCTTCTGTTCTGTGAGGCAAATATTTAATATCAGGACATGCGAGCTGGCCATGTGGGCAGGAGAGATGTCATAATTTCTTCTCTTAATCCAAGATTTAGTGGAAGAAAGGGAAGTAGAGCAAATGTCACTGAGCCCACGTCGAGGAGCATTTAGGTGCCAGACACATGCCAGTTGCTTTGTTTGCATTGTCTTGCTTCACCTGGGAAAAACGTTTTGGGGCAGGGGTCGTCATTTCAGTTTTTCCACGTGTAGAAACTGTGGCTCAAGCAGGGAATACATGTGGACGTTAAAACCACATGGCAAATAAATTGCAAAGCTGGGTGTGGAACTCTGAAGTGTAAATCAGGCACTCAGATAATTTCTGCAGTTCTGAGTGCTTCTTTGGCTGTTGAACTTAAAACAACTTAAGCTGCAATTTGTTTAAAATGAGATACTAGTTATGTTGGAATCGTAATAGTGTTCACAAAGTATGAGAGTCTAATTTTTTTAAATTTCAGAAAAATATATAGCTATAAATTGACTGGAGATGAGTGGATGAACATGTTAAAAGACCTATCTTGGGTAGACAAATACTGAAGCTACTTTTATTCATCATTTCCATAGCTGAGAAACTGAGGAATATTATTTGCAAACATTGCAAAGGGCTAATTATCTCAATAAACAAATATCTTTTGTAAATCAGTAAATAAACCCTGACAACTTTATAGAAACACAGAATTGATATGAAGATAGTTCATAGAAAAATAAAGTCAATAAACATATAAAAGATCAGCAGTCCTAAAACCACATACAGAGGGTGCCAAAAAATGTATACACGTTTTAGGAAAGGAAAAGAAACTATTAAACATTGTAATACTCAGTATATACTGATAACAAAAGATGAATACAAGTCACGTTTGACTTCTGCAATTACAAGAGGTGCTCAAAGTGGTTCCCATCGGTGTCCAGACACTTCTGATTACGGCGAACTACTGCTTGAGCAACACTGACCAAAGTATCCACTTGTGTACATTTTTTGGCACCCCGGTATGTGTTTATGTGTGTGTGTATGTATGTGTATATATATACACATACATACACACACACATACATATATACACATACATATGTGTAGATATGTATATATATATAGTTCTAAAGATTAGATTACATTTAATGTTTTTGTGACTCTGTTTAGTCTAATACCTGACATATGTATCTAAAACTTGTTTTTGGAGAGGTGGGTTATAAAAAATTAAGGATTATCTAAACAGTTGAAGATTTAAAGGACAAATGTATGTCGTCTTTGTCTTAATATTTTAAGAATGTTTTTTTTAGTATTTTCCTTTCCACTTTGGTATTTGTTCTTTTACCTAAGCACCAAATAAATAAAAATAAAAATAAGTGATTAATTGAATATGAACCATCATGATGCCTCTGATGAACAGAAACTTTAGTTTTAGAGGTAATTTTATATATAATTGGAGTTGTTAGATTATTACCTGCTTATAAAGAACCTATAATGGATATTTTCATGACTGTAATGTTAAACAGATTTCTAGTTGAATGTGTTATGTAATGTTGATTCATCCTTTTCATGTTCCAGAGGTGAATCTCTAGATAACCTGGATTCCCCGAGATCTAATTCTTGGAGACAGCCCCCGTGGCTAAGTCAGCCTACAGGAATCTATGCTTCTTCCTCTGTTCAAGACTTCAGTCGCCCACCACCTCAGCTGGTGTCCACATCAAACCGTGCCTACATGCGAAATCCATCCTCCAGCATTCCGCCTCCTTCAGCTGGTGCTGTGAAGACCACCAGCACACCGCCCCCCACACCACACAGCCATTTCCCTTCAACTTCACCATCAGGCTCCCAGCTACGCAACAAGTGAGGCCCTTTGAGGTTTTCCTTTTCTTAGTTTCTGGGGTATTTTTGTTTTCATTAAAATTTTCCCCAAATCTTGTCTAAACTTTCCAAAGAAAACCAAAGCCTTTTTAAATGTGTCAAGTTTAGTGTTCTTTTATCAGATTAATTAAGAAGGCTTTCTTAATAGCTTTCTTCTGAGCATTTATGGATGTCTTGTGACTCCATTCTAGACTTTCAAAACATCTACTTCATTACCACTGTCTCCTTTGCTTGTGGTCAGTGTCTTAGATATAGACATACCTGAGTAGTTCGCAACATAATCATAAAAATATATTCATTGAATGCATTTGAAATTTATGAGTAAAAGTGGTATTGTAAAATGTTTGACTGTTTTAATGAGACAATAGAAACTTGTTTTATAGGAACTGAGTATAAAAGGATAGCATTATAAGGAAGTTCCATCATCTATGTAACTTTTAACAAGCTGAATAAAAAAAAAAAAAAAAGCTAAGTAGTTAGATAATGCTTTTGGGGTTTTTGACTTCCAAAACTGTTGCTTTCCACTTTTGTGGTTTGACAACATTTTTTTTCACACTACATCAACTGATTCTGTAGGTTATACGCCACAGGAATTGTATAAGAGTTGTAATGATAGGTCTTGACTCAAAACTTGCCATTTGATATGGACAGAAGCTCAGATATCAACAGGTATTGGGTTTTCAGATATGTGTAGCTTCTCCACAGATCAAAGATGTTTCATGAAACCACATACAGCAGTGTTTCTGCTGTCACCAGAGGGAGTTCTACTGGCATATACTCCTTATCATGCAAATGAAATACTGAAAAGTAGAAACACAGTTATTGATATTGGGATTTTTGTTTAGCCATCAAATAAGGGATTTTGTTAAGAGAATATATTTCATGTCCATCTAAAATATTACTTGTACCAGGATCTATAAAATATGTAGCAGGGAGTTTGAATTAAGAGAAGAAGGGGTGAGTTTCTGGTACATTTGGGAGGAAGATGATGGCCATGGAGAAGGGAGACAAGGTAGAGGAGAGAGTACCCATTTCTTCATTGAGAGCTCTACCCTAGGAGAACAGATAGGAGACCAGCCATGGGCTTTTCTGCTCTGAAAACATCTCTATCTAAGAGGTGGTGCTCTAACAAGAGACTCTGCACAGCCCTTGAGTGCCACTAAAGTGCTGTGATGGGATTCAAAGGGGAGAAGTGGCCTTCTCCTTCCCACCTGGGAAAGAGGATCAGACTTGTATCCAAAGGGAAGTAGACATTCTCCTTATTTATCTAAATGGTAGCTGTCAGGCAGTTTGCCTGTCATTCTCCACAAAGGCAGTCCTATAAGCCAGAGGCAGTCAGGAAAGCATTGCCACTTCTGTTTAACTCAAATATTGGGTGAATGAGAAAGAGGATGGGAAAATAAGGTTGAGATGGTAGGTTGCAGTACTTCTCAGAAGAAGCTGAGGCTGCTCTTTTAGTGTTCTGATGGGTGAAATGACATGATTAGAGTTGTGCTTTGGCAGCTTTAACTGGCAAGAAGATGTCGGCTGGATTAGAGGAAGGGGAGCCTTGTGAGTACAGATATGATCTAAGGAGGATAGCATCTTAAAGTGCAAAACGGACTAAATACACTGAAATTGTTCATGTAGGTGAATAGGTACCAAGGGTTTCAGAACCATCATGGAGATCTTTTAAGGAACAATGTAATCAAGGCATGCTTCGATTGGCTGGTGTAAGTTTTCCTCCCACAGATACACAGAGACTTTCTTAAATGATTAATGTTAACACCAGAGTGTGATTTTACAATAATAACCTTGAGCTGCACAGATGAAAGCCTCCCTTCCGTTCTTGTTCTACATCTAGGTCAGTCAGTGGGAAGCGCGTGTGCTCCTACTGTAATAACATTCTGGGCAAAGGAGCTGCCATGATCATCGAGTCCCTGGGTCTTTGTTATCATTTATATTGTTTTAAGGTGAGATTAAGATAAACAGCCTCTGCAGGCCTGCAAAGCTTTGCTTGGAGAACGCATGGCTTCTTTGAGTGCTAGGCGTGGACGTGCCATTAACGAGCTAGGTGCTGCTGTATTTGTCAGTCTGTGCTGCATTTTGAATTTCAAATTGCCTGCTGCTACGTAGTCCTCAAATCTTGAACCAAGATGTGGAAATACTATGCACTTCCTATCTCCAGTCTGTTAAGAGTCTATTAGCAAGATGTACAGTTCCTAAACACTTTCTCTACCATGTGGTCATAGACACATTTGAAATGTAATTTACCAATGTCATTAACAGCATGGGGATGGGATGTGCAGTTATAACAGTGTCCAAAAACCTACCTTTGAATAGGGAGAGAAAGGAAAAGCATTGCAAATATTTTTACAGTCGCACAGCCTGCTTACACCTGATGGGTTCTTGCACAGAAGAAAACAAAGGCTGTAACTACTTTATTTTGTAATAACTGTCTTTAGAGACACATCTATTTGATTCTTGAACTTGTGTTGGACCAAAGAGAGATTCCAGTTGTTCATCCTAGAGTCCCACACAGCTGTCTTACGCTTGTATATCACTGGCTATTGCTCGCTTGGGCTGTTTGTGGCATAGCAGAATGAGTCAAAATTATTAGTGTTTGAGCATGTGGAACCAAAATACCCAGCCTTGCAGTGAAAGCACCATGTGTGCACCCATCCCAAACTAGTGCAGGGGTGATACCCGTGTGACCTGCCCAGAGCGAAGTGCTGAAAGCCCAGTCGTGACTCACTTTTCCAGATCTTTCGTTTGGTGCCTTATCCTCTTTCATCCCCTTGAGAGAAATGAAGACTAAATTTCCTTAAGCCATCCAGCGAATCATTTCTACGCTTTTGGTATATTTAGAGTAATCATCTTGGCTCTTAAAATTGGCTTTATGGGTTCTCTACTGTCTCATCTGGCAGGCTTGATTTTAATCTACTAATTATTTTTGGCTTTTTTTTTTTTTTTTTTTTTTGCTGAAACATATCTAAAAGCTTAGAAGCTGCATTTTGCTCAAAATGTACATATATATATATATATATATATATATATATTTTTTTTATTTTTTTCTGGGAGTGCCCCAGGCTTTCTTGATGTGACTGACTGTGGATTTTGTTTGTTTGTCCCCCAGTGCGTTGCCTGTGAGTGTGACCTCGGAGGCTCTTCCTCAGGAGCCGAAGTCAGAATCAGAAACAACCAACTGTTCTGCAACGACTGCTATCTCAGATTCAAATGTAAGAGAGCAAATTAGGGAGAAAATTTCTTCTCTTTTAAGGAGAACACGAATTCCCGTGCTTTTCCCTGAACTTGCAACCACCTCCCCCTCAGGCTCCCTGCCTTAGAATGGCAGGTTTTAGGAAATCTTAGTGAGTGCCCCTCTCAGAGTGTATGGCGAGCGGTTCAGTGCTCAGGATTCCAGCCACAGAAGGGTGGGGTGTGGGGCCAAGGGGTTGGAGAGGGTTGTGTGCCCGAGAGTCAGGGTGGTTTCCTGTGCATTCTGCCCAGTCTGGACAACTGCTAATGACTTGAGGATGCAAACCCAACCAAAACAGACAGTTAAAACGAATCTTCGGTGTAGACTGTAATCTGTTTCTGGGCTAAGGATTGGTTCCTCGCATTCACTGATTTCTATTACTTAACAATGGGCTTGGATTATGTGATTTAGAAGATGAACAACTTTAAAAACTAGTTTAAAAGGTCATAAAGGGTAGTCAGTTTATGCTTTGTTACATGTCATATGTATACTATTTTAAAAAGGAGAGCTCTAATTCTGATTATATGGTGTTTCAGTGTGACTTTTGGAAAAACGGAATTTTTCAAAAACTTCACAGGCTATTTTGTGTCTAAGCATGTTTTTGTTCGTAAGTATGTTATGAACATAGGATGGCATAACGAGGTTACATATTGTTTCTAGCTACATAAAGACAACCATT
The DNA here is from genome assembly GCF_964194185.1 of Rhinolophus hipposideros. Lineage (NCBI taxonomy): Eukaryota > Metazoa > Chordata > Mammalia > Chiroptera > Rhinolophidae > Rhinolophus > Rhinolophus hipposideros. The sequence continues at coordinate 80,474,900 of NC_138050.1, read as the reverse complement.
ACTACTGTTTGTATTTTGAACCTTGATGCTGGTAACATGTATTTCTTCCTTATTGTGAAAGGGTGTTACAAGTGGTATCAGCAAAACCATTTGCTTTTGAACTCAGAGGTATTTATCTGGCCCTTTATGTGAAGAGTGCTTTGGAAATGGTTTAAGCCCAGTCAACTCTCTTTTATCTGTCACCGGGGTCTGAGCTTTCTTACCCCAGCGGTCCAGTCCTTTTCTGGATGTTACCACAGAGGCTGGAGAGTGTCAAGGCTGGGCATGTAACTGGGGGAGTGTGTATATGTGTGTGTGCTTTTCTCTCTTTAATCAAATTCCAAAGCCAAATGTAATTGATTTTTGGAATCACCATGGAAACATTGCCCACGCCTTTTCTCTCCTCCAATTCGCATAAAGGAGAGTTGAGGGTAACTTCTATATCAGCAGTTACTTTTCATTCCATTTTTACACACAAAGAATTCTAGCACCCACGGGCTGTGATTTGCCTAGCTTTATCCTAAGTGAGTAACAAGGTGACTCTTTCTACCTCACGGGGCCGTTCTCTGAGTGATTACTGCTATTCATCCCAGGTAGCAAAGTTCCAGTGTTCCTGAATCTAAGCACTTTTCTTTCTTCTCTCCTTGCCTGATCAGCTGGACGGCCAACCGCCATGTGATGTAAGCCTCCATACGAAAGCACTGTTGCAGATAGAAGAAGAGGTGGTTACCGCTGCTGTAGATCTATAAATATATGTTGTATGTCTTTTTTGCTCCCTCTCTCTCTTTTTTTTTTAAAAAAAAAGAATAACACTTTTTTTTTTGCCTCTTTAGATTACATCAGAACATTATAGTCTTGGTAGAATAGAACCTGTATTTTTGTTGTTGTTTATTTATAAGAAGGTAATTATGTGTGGGGAAAAGTGCAGTATTTCCTTTTGAATTCAGCATCTTAAGAGCACAAGGAAGAAAGAACTTCAAAATATTTTTGAGGCTGATAATGATCTAGTTTGACTTTCTAGTGGTGTTTTGAAGAGGGCTATTTTATTGTTTTTTAAAAAAGGTTCTGAAACATTATTTGAAATAGTTAATATAAACATGTAATTGCATTTGCTCTTTTTATTGTAAAATATGCTAAATTAATACAGAACCATATGGAAATTTCACTAAAATCCACCCCCAAATTTGCTTTCTATATCTTTCTTTTCAACTATATATTATGATTTTTTTTAAAAGAATTATCTTACGTAAAATTTTATTTGCTTGATGAGGGGAGCTTTTCTTTTCTTCACCAGAATCGTTGCTAAGCAGCTCCCAATAGAAAGCTGCTGCTTTTCATTAATCATAGTTTGTATACCAAAAGTTATCTCCAGAAACTAGTGAGCCTTTCTGTTCTACTGCATTTGTAAATAAACTTGCTGATGAATTTAAGGAATGGTTCTCCTTTTTCTTCTGTGTGTGTTTGCGTGTGTCTACTTTCCAAGCATCTTAGTCATATTTCAGTATGTGGCTTTTCTTGATACCATATTTTATTTAGCATCTTTACTGGGGTATAAGTTGATATATAATAAACTGCCCATATTTAAACTGTGCAATATGACAAGTTTTGACATATGTGTACACCTGTGAAACTGTCACCACAATCCTTGATATTGTTTTTACTGAAAAATTTTAACAAGAACTTTATTTTTGATGGAAAGTTGTTTTTGAATGCAGTATGTTTTCATGGTAAGAGCTGAAGTGAATGGTCAATTGTTGCATTGTTTGCGTAAAATCTTTATCTTTTGCTTTCTAAGTGATAAAAGAAGAATATAACAGTGAGTTTAGAAAATATATACAGCCAATATATATATATATATAGATAGATAGATAGATAGATAGATAGATAGATAGATAGATAGATAATCTCTAATGTTTCAGCAATCTGTAGTGGGAATGCAAAAGTACAAGGCTTTAGCATGCTTTGAGCAAAAATATAAACTTGCTTGAGTCTTTTATAATAATGAATGTGGAGTGCATAATTCTAGGATAAGAGAACTGTGTTGAAATAGATTAGAAATAAATATATGAAGCTCTAATGTGGGAGAAAATTAAAAATTTATGTCCAATTTTTATTTTTGTTTAATATTCCTTATTTCTGATTATTAGGGTAATATATGTGTTTATTGATGAAAATTGTCAAATGCCCCAAGGCATAAGAATATAATTTTCAATTCCAAACTCCAAAGAGAAGAGCTCCATGTTTGAACTCATTCTGTATGTATTTATTAATATCCTGCGTTCTTAGTTAACTGGATTGTGAATTTTTCCATGTTCTTAAAATCATTTCTATTTGTCTTTATGAATGGTTGCGTAGTACTACATTGTTGGGTGCCATTAATATATAGTTGATAATTCCTCTACTGTGTACATATCAATTTGTTTCTAATATTTAACATTTTAATATCTATAGTGTAACTATATATTATATATGTATAAACGTTTCTAATATAAATTCTATGATGGGCTCTCTATGATCGTATCTATTTCTCTATATTATTGACACGAGATTATTGGCTCTGCGATTACGCATTGTCAGGCTGTCGTGATCCATATGGCCAAAGTGGCTTCCAGAAAGTCTCTACTAGCTTAGACTCTCGGAAGCAGCACATGGGCTTGTCCATCTCATGGCATGGTCACCAACATGCGTTTCTGTTGCCTTGTCTCCGCCTGACACGTAGTAGTCTTCAATGTGTTGTAGCTGAATCCGTTACCCACTGATGCAGCTTCTGCCTTGTTCATTTGTGCTTGTTCCTGCCTCTAGTGCAAGCTTTCATTATTACCTGATGTTAGTTTTCTTATTCAATGTCTTTTCTTGTTTTTATTCCTTTTCATCTGTCTTTTTTATCTTTTCATCTTATCCTGTTGATTTTTCTCCTTAGTATGTTCTTATGACATTTCTCACATCATTTTGCTTAATGGTAATGCTTTTGATAGTATATATTGTTAGAACAACTTTCGGAGATTCTCTCCTAAGATGCTGCTTCTACAGAACCTTTGTATAAGCGTGCTACTTCGGTACTTCATCTAGGAACAAGGGAAGATTCAGTCACTCGACCTCTTTTATTCAAACTTTATGTGCTGGGCACAGTTGTAGGAACTATATACAACAGCGAATAAATACAAAGTCTTGGCTCTGACTAGGCTTAAATGTCTAGTTAGGAGAACAACCAATAAAAAAATGTGACGTACATATTGTGATAAGGACATAGAAGAACAAAGGATCAGGGGAAGATGGACAAATGAGTGCTGGAAATAGAAGGTGGTCATGCTTTCATACAGAAGGTGCCAAAAAAATGTATACACATTTTAAGAAAGATAAAAACTTTTAAAATTGTAATACTCAATATATACCAATAACAAGAGATGAATACAAGTTAAGTTTGACTTCTGCAATTACAAAAGGTGCTCAAAGTGATTACCATCAGCGTCCAGATACTTCTGATTACGGCGAACTACTGCTTGAGCAACGTTGACCAAAGTGTCCACTTGTATACATTTTTTTGGCACCCTGAGGATATGGGTTTTCAGAGGCAACGTGTCTAATATTTGAGCCAAATCCTGAAAGAATGAGAGAGCAAAGCTTCCAAATATTTGAGAGGGAAGCATTCCAGACATAGGGAACAGCAAGTGCAAAAATATTGAGGGAGGAGAATATTTGGTGATTTGGTGTGTTCAAGAAGCAAGCCTGTGGTTGGAATGGAATGAATGAGAGAGGGTGGCAGGGGGTGTGGGGAGGTGAGGGCACAGGTCAGCAGGCCCTTGCAGGATGTGGCTCTTACTCTGAATGGGATAGGGAACATTGGAGGGTTGGGCTGAGGAGTGAAATGAACTGACTTATGTTTTGAAAGGGCTACAGACCGCCACAATAGATTGTAGAAGGACAGAGGGGAAAGCAGGAGTCTTTTGGAGTTTGGAGTCTTTTGAAATTGTCCAAGCACATGATGTCTCTTCAATAGGATAAGAGCAGGGAAGGTAATGAGGAGTGGGTACGTGTGTGTGTGTGTGTGTGTGTGTGTGTGTGTGTGTGTGTGTATTTTGAAGGTGAAGCTGACACACTTTGGTGATGGATTGGATGTAGTATGAGTGAAAGGGAAGAGTCCAAAGTGTAAAGTGTTCTGAGGAGGTAAAAAATGGAATCTGCATTTTCCAAAATAGGTAGTGGGTAAAGCACATTTGTGGTGGGACAGGGAGATGGAGGTGTGGTTTTTAAACACGGTAAGATTGAACAGTTTATTAGATAACTAAATGGCAATATCCAGTAGGCAGCTGGCTATTCAAATTTGGACTTCAAGGGACAATTCCAGGCTGGAGATAGAAATGTAGAGTCTTCCGTATACACATGTAATCAGGACATCATCTGGGTTCTGACTGGAACTACAGCAGAGATGATGTCCAAGGACTGATGTTTTGGGGTCCTCCAGAGTCAGATCAGAGATGCAGAAAGTATCCAATGAGGCAGAAGAAGAACCAAGACTCTGGTGCCCTGAAAGTCAAATTAAGACCTTATTTCACAGAGGAAGGGACCAGTTGTTTCAAATATCACCCAGAGATCCAATAAACTGAGAACTGAGTTGACAATTGGAGATCGTGCACCTATTGGTGTTGGTGGATTGCCTTTCGTATATACAGTACCTAGTCCCGTTTCCAGTGCCTAGCAACATTTACGTGATCCTAATATTTTTGTCCATTTCCCCAGAAAGATGAACTGAAGAAAAACGTGGAAAGCCATCTCCAGGCCACTTTCAGTTTGTATCCTTCCCCATAATATATTAGGAATAAGAATTGTACTTTCCAGTGTGTTATGATATGTATGGTTCTTTCCCTTCACTCCCTGTGTTATAGTTTGAAGGAGAGTTTCAGAATATAATGCAAAGAGATGTACTGGGTTTGGAGTATACTGGTTGCCTCCAGAGGCAGAGTTAGCTGAGTGGCAATTCCATTCTGCCATGTTCTGATACACAGACTTTGGGTCTCTTAGCCAATGCACAGGCTATGGTCACTCTGACTCGTTTCAAGCTACAAATAAGCTTTGGTTCTTACATTGTGATTCACAGTTCAGCTTCATGGTAGTTGATGGAAATCGCCCCCACCCCACTTCTAGCATTGGATTGCCAGTGTTAGGTCTCAGTGTTAAGAATTTTCATCATTTTCCATGTCTGAATACATGCTTTATGGAAAGCAGAGAGAGGCTGAGTCAGAAATTGCTGTCTGGATGCCATATTAAGACACAAGAAAGTTCTATGTTTTAATTTTCTCAAATATTCCTAAAATGTTCTTTGTATCCTTAAAGAGGCAGCAGGTAAAATGTATTCTTTAGCTATTCATTTCTTCAGTTTACACACTTGAGAATTGTGTGTGTGTGTGTGTGTGTGTGTGTGTAGGATCAATCTTACCCCTCTTTCCTCTGAGTGCTGGGTCAACTGGGAATCATTACAGGAGGTGAGTATCAAAAATGTCAGCTTCATTTCTTCTGAGAAACTTCCTACTTTTTCCCACTTGAATTGAGTTTAACAAGTGAGTAGCAAAGAGGATAACTCTTCGTCCTCCATGTTTGTGGACTAACTGTGTGGTGCAGAGATGACAGCAGAGGGTCTATGCACAAGCAGCTTCAAAAAACAAGGTCAAAGAAGAACTGAGGGGCCAGGCCATGTGTGAATGGCAAATTCTAACATTCAGTCTGTCCCAAAGAGGGTTGTATTTGTCACTCTTCTCGCAATGGGCAGGAGCAATGAATGAGCAGAGTAAGGAGAAGGGATGATTTCTTCAATGTTTTTGAGAGAGTAAATGTTTTTCTTTTAGGGTTAAGCATGACTGTACAGAAGGGGAGAGGATAATTTTATCCCTTGTATACATTAAAACCTGAAACTTCGGCAGTGCTAAATTCAAGAAGGAAAGTAGCATGAAAATTAAATTTGTGCTGCTCAAGGATTTAATCTTGGCATTTTATTAGAAATTTTCATTTATATCATGGGGTGAGAACTAGCAACAAGCAAACAAACAAACACCTATCTGGATTCCAATGAATAAGCATGGAATACTCATAAAAACTACTTTCTGATTATTAGAGTTGAGAGACATGACTAATAGGTCATGTCAGTGTTGGGATTTTACTTGTTTAGCACTTTAACGTCAGTCCTTATAGTCTGAACACAGGGATTAAAAGGCATGCTAACACAAGTCCCAGTTCATGCCCATAAAAATGGCTTAAAGAAAACCTAATTTGTGTTTAAAATCTATGTGTATGGGACAGGAAAAAACCAACTTCCAAATTCTTGTCATAAAACATGTAGGTGCTGGGAGAATATTTGATGAATGTAAAACAATCCTTATTCTCCTATGAAGGAGAGAGGCACCAAAGGATTCTAGTATGAAGTTGATGAGACCAGGGCTATGAAAGAAATACAGGATTCTAGTATGAAGTTGATGAGTCCAGGGCTATGAAAGAAATACAGGATTCTAGTATGAAGTCGATGAGTCCAGGGCTATGAAAGAAAAATCATTTATTCACTAAGGGAGTAGAAGTGACTTCACAGTAGAGTTGATATTTGAACTGCTTCTTTCCAATCAGATACAATCTTAGCAGAGAAAGAATGCAAATCCTTTTGAGTTGGGATCAGACCTCCGAAGATTCCTCTCTTACTATGTATGCCCATCAAAACCGTACAGTTGGCTTCTTTTGCAGAGGAATGAGAAGGAATTTAGATATGTTATGTGTGATAGTGTATCCATGAAGGGGTGAGGATCTGACCTAGTGAGACTGCAAAAAGGAAAAGGAAGATGGATGAGAGATAACAATGCAAACACATGACAGGACCTAAAGATAAGTGGAAGAATAACTGTGGGACCTCAAGCCAGGGTAGGTTAGAGACTGATACCATGGAGAAAGGAGATGAGTTCTGTTCTGGTTATACTGCAGGGTTGACATATAAGCAGAAGGATCTAAAGCTACCTGGGTGTGGATGTACACAGGAGAAAGAAATGGTGTCCATGAATATTGGTTCATTTGCATGCTCAAATTGACTTGAATATAAAGTTTATTTCCTCACCTGAGAGTAAGTCAAGAAGGTCGATTCATCCAGCAGTTCAATGATATGATCAAAGACCTCTGTCAGTCACCTCAGGCAGTCAGGCCACCCACAGCAGTGGCCTGATACTAAGGTTAGTTACTACCATGGTTGCAAGCTGGCTCACAGGCTTCATGCTTCCTTGTTCACATACGTACTCTGGAAGAGAGACTGACTTCTCATTGCTCTTAAGTGGGTAGGAGAACTTTCTTAGAAGCTGTTAGCAAAACCCATCTCTTCTCACTGGCCAGATTTGGATCATTTGCCCATTTTTGAACCAAGTGTAATCCCATTCCTTGGCAACCAGGACCCCTTTAGTTGAGCTCAACTTCCAAATCATGCTACTGCTAATTAATGGGAGTGTGGTGGAGTAATTGTTGGGGAGTAAACCACAATATTTACCATAGTTAGCCTGTATGAATGCTCTTGAGAATTATTTGAGTAGTTGCGTTATACAAGACCTTGCCTTGCTTTCATAATTAAAATCTTGTGAATTAGTGAGTTTCTTAAGGAACAATATAGAAAGAAGAGGAAAGGGTACAAGAATATTTTCTTCAATCAGATGCACCAAGGATCATGTGAGGAATTAGTTGATAGAACTAGCAAATATGGGATGTCATCAAAACGGCGGCATGAGGTGAGCCTCTGTAAAGCTCCCCTGGAATTTACAACTAATCGAACAACAATAACTCCACAAATGACTCCCTGCACAGCAGACAGGCAAGACGAAGAGGCCCACTACTGAATTCACCTAAAGGTGGGAGAATCGCGTGAGCGGAAGAGGAGGGAGAGGAGAAGTGCGGAGACGGAGCCGCGCTGGGCGCAGGACACAGACCTAGCTCAGTGCTCGGAGCCCGCTGCTCCCGGATCTTCCGCAGCTGCGGGAGAGGGAAGGACTCGGACTGCTAGGGCTCCGCTTGTGGCCCACAGGGCTGAGGGGGCAGCATATAGAACGGCTGAACACACCGCTAATGGCAGAGACCTTGGACAAAAGACTGAGGGAAGAAGACTGAAAACGGTGGTTTAAGCCCTCACTGCCGAGCAGAGAACAGAAGCCTTAGGCACTGAGACTAGCCGCCCCCTCCGTCCCCTCCCAGAGCTCACCCCGCCCCCACCTGCCCAGTGCTAGAAGCGGAACAGTAGCAGTGTCAGATCAAAAGAACAGAATATTTGCTGTTCTGATAACTATGGACTGCAGGCACAGATTTTCAGCCCAACTAGTTCCGGGAAAAGGGAGGGAGCTGTGGAAGCAAAATTGGCTGAGGCTGCGGTCCCCGCCATTGCTCTGGGCCACCTCTCACAACTCACCTGCCCCTGGCCCCAACTATCTGGGCGGATCCCTGCAGGAGTAAACAGAACTGCTGAAACATACGGGCTCTGAATCTGGTGCAGAAAGAGCTTTGGAACTTCAAAAGCTCTCCACATACCCACACGGACAGTGCGCACTGTGACCCAGGTAAACTATTAACAAAGGAGAAGCCCGTCTCCCAGGGAATCCCCCCATTGTGTGAGAAGCTGGAATAGTGCAGAGAAAACATAGCATTATGTGTGAGAGACAAAAAAAGGCTGCAGTCGGAGAGAAAATAAAACATTCTACCAACAAGTACTGGAAAACAAAAGAAAGACCTCTTCCTATCATCCTGTTGCAGAAGCCACTCATGTAGATGTCTAGGAAGAGAAATAATAAATCAGTAATTGCCATGAATAATCAAGGCAACAAGACAGCTCAGAAAGAAAGTGAAAAGTCTCCAGAAAAGGAACTTAAAGATATGGAAATATGTGACTTAAATGACAGAGAATTCAAGATTGCAGTTCTGAAGAAACTCAACAAGATGCAAGAAAACACAGAAAGACAGTTTAATAAACTCAGAAACACAATCAAGGAACAACATGAGCATTTTACGAAAGAGATTGAAATTTTAAAAAAGAACCAAATAGAATTTCTGGAGATTAAGAACTCAGTGGAAGAAATTAAGAATGAAATAACCATCTTAGGTAGTAGAGTTGACCAGATGGAGGAAAGAATCAGTGACATAGAAGATAGAAACCTTGAAATTACACAGATGGAAGAAGAGACTTGAGACTTAACAGAAATGAAAGAACTCTACAAGAACTTTCTGACTCCATCAGAAAGAGCAATATAAGAATAATGGGCATACCAGAAGGAGAAGAAAGAGAGAAGGGAACAGAGAATATATTCAAACAAATTGTTGATGAGAACTTCCCAAACTTGTGGACAGAACTGGATCCTCGAATCCAAGAAGCAAATAGAACACCTAATTACCTCAATCCCAACAGGCCTTCTCCTAGGCACATTGTATTGAAGCTGTCTAAAATCAATGACAAAGAAAGAATCTTCAAGGCAGCTAGGGAAAAGAAGACGGTAACCTACAAAGGAAAGCCCATTAGATTATCATCAGATTTTTCAGCAGAAACTCTACAAGCCAGGAGGGAGTGGAACCAAATATTCAAACTATTGAAAGAGAAAAATTATGAGCCAAGAATAATATACCCAGCAAAGATATCCTTTAGATATGAAGGAGGAATAAAGACCTTTCCAGACATCCAGAAGCTGAGGGAATTTTCTAATACACGACCTGCACTACAAGAAATACTAAAGGAGGCTATTCGACCACCATCAACAGGGACAATTTGTGGCAACCAAAACATAAAAAGGGGGAGAGTAAAGGCCTGAACCAGAATATGGGAATGGAGAAAATAAGAGTGGAAGAAAATGGATTCTCTAAATATCAAACTTTCTTTTACATTAACTTAAGGGTAACCACTCAAAAAAAATCTAGAACTGAAATATATACTGTAATAAAAGAAGAAACAGAGGGAAACATCATAGAATACCACCACACAGAAATAACAGACAACAACAAAAAGGCAAAGAAACAATGGAGACACAGCCTTACCAGAAAACTAAAGCTAGAATGACAGGAAATCCTCACATATCAATAATCACCCTAAATGTAAATGGACTGAACTCACCAATAAAAAGGCACAGAGTAGCAGATTGGATCAATAAACTAAACCCAACCATATGCTGTCTCCAAGAGACACAGCTCAGCTACAAGGACAAGCATAGACTCAAAGTGAAAGGGTGGAAATTGACACTCGAAGCAAATGGTACCCAGAGAAAATCAGGTGTAGCCATAATGATAGCAGATGAAACACTTCCTGGTGAAAAAGATAACAAGAGACAAAGATGGACATTTCATCATAGTAAAGGGGACTATACAATAAGAAGACATAACAGTCATCAATATTTATGCCCCCAATCAGGGAGCACCGAAATATACCAAGCAAATACTAACAGAACTAAAGGGAGAAATTGACCAAAACACAATTATACTAGGGGACTTAAATACTTCATTGACAGCTATGGATAGATCATCCAAACAGAAAATAAATAACGAAATAGAACTAGCAAATATAAAAGATTAGCGCATGGTGGTGATGAGGTGAAAAGTTGAGAACCTGGATGATCTGTGAGTACTTTGTGACTATAAAGTGTGAGAAACAGTCTCATACTTTTTCAGGATTCTTTTTTTTCTTTAAAAAAAAATTTTGCCATTCAATATTAGTTTCAGGTGTATAGCATAGTGGTTAGACAGTTATATGTAGTAATCCCCTGATTAGTCAGGTTTCTTACATTAAAATTCATGAAAGGAAATCATGGGTTAAGTACTCATCTTTTTATGATTGTTTTCAACTTCTTAAGATTATGGATTTTATGTACTGTAATCCCGTGATACTGTTTAACACAGTAACTCTGTTGATGATTCTGTTTGACAACTCTGTGTGAAACTCTTTAATGCTTACACCATAAAGATCTTCAAAGCTTTCCATGGATAGTATTTTTCAACTCTGGTTTTATAACACAATTCTGTAGGAGATTATTAAAACTCCTTGCTATTAAAATTAGGCTGGAGAAAAAATAGGATTTATTTAAAATTCCATAGGAGAGGCCTGGAAAATAATGCAACAGTGTTTTCTAGGTTACATTTCAGACTTTAAACTTACATATTTTTGTATGCCACTTGCTGTTACTTATTTTATTTGTTTTTGTAACTAAAGTGCTCTGTGTCACTTTAATGAATGAATTCAGTGTCACAGACCTGCACCTGAGGCATTGATCTGCTTGTTGCTATTTCAGGCTAAATAGAGAGTTCCTCTTACATTTGTCAGAAACTTGTTCTCCCTTTCTGTTCTCTGGCAGCAGGAAAACATCCATCAAAGATGGCCAGAACTCCCAGGTCATGCTTACAAATCATGTGTGCTCTTAGATTCCTTTCTACCTCCAAATCAGACTAGCTTCTCAGATCCCTTAGTCATACATTCAAGTTCAGATGTATAATGATATTTAGGATGTCCATGATGCCTTAACTGTGAATATGTTTAAGTTCTTGTGTTAGGAATATAGCTCAAAGCTGAAGAGGAGGTCAGATGAAAGTGGATAGAAAAGAGAAGACAGGAAAGAGCCTTTCCCACGACTTGAGTTCACTTTTACAATATTTGTCACTTACTTGCTGTGTGCCAGGGACACAAAAGTAAGTGTGGTATTTTCATATCATAAAGTTCAGCTATGAAAATTAACATTTTTATAATTGAAATGATATACAGTCAAATCAGGATTTCCCCCATTCTTTCTCCTTCCCCGTGGTTGGTATTTGACCTTTAGGTGTGTTTACACATTGGCAGAGTCACGGGCCTGTAGTGGGCCCAGGGAAGTGCTTTATTCTCACTGATTTCTATGCCAGTGTTCACCGCAGCGCCTGTTGTCTTGTCTTTCTGCTTGGTTAGCCCTTCGTGATGGCATCCGCTTTCCATCTGATCAGTGCCTGGAAGGTCTTTGCAGCACCGCCTAGCCAGTGTTCAGCTTCAGCATCCATCCCTTCATCTTAAAAATGCAACCCCTTTGGGTCAACAGGCCTCCTCTGTCAGCGAAAGGTCACCTCTACCCTTAGGTCCTTAATCACATCTACAAAGCCCCTTGTTCATATAAGGTAACATATTCATGGGTTCCAGGGATTAGGATGGGGACGTTATTCAGCATATAACAGTCACTTTAATATTTACCAACTAAAAACAGGAATATCCTCCCTCTATTTATTTAAAGGGAGTACATTAGATGATTCTAACTGAAAATATTAAAGTATTTTTCCTAAATTGTATTTATGATTGGGTGGTCATCACTAAAAGATGTGATATTAGGTTGGTGCAAAAGTAATTGCAGTTTTTGCAATTATTTTTAACTTTTTAAACCTCAATTATTTTTGCACCAACCTAATAGAATGGCACTTATATAATCTCAAGTAGACTTACTTTTCAGTGGGATAATGGTTGTTCCAGTGACACCCACATTGCCTGTTTTGCCCGTATGTAACTCATTTCTTATGGGAGGAGTCTCCAAAACGAAGTGCAAGTTGATCCATTGTGTTATAGGAAGAACATATTAAAATACTTATGTGTCTTATGTTTGAAAAGTTGTAAGCTTTCCTCGTATTTCATAAAAGGGTTGACACGGATATGCCTGTCTTTATGGCTCTGTTTGTCACATGTAACACACAGACCATGAGGTATCCTGAGGGCTGAATGGAAGTTCCACACTGTTGAGGGGTTGACCATGGTGCCTTCATTTGGCACGTTGTGATGTGTTAGAATTTACTACAACATCACCTAGCAAGCAAGATTTAAAAAAAAAAACAGAACATGAAGAGCATGGAGAATCTCTATAATTTTTTCAGTGATGTTTAAAGTTAAGTCAGATTTAATCCATCCTTGACATACTACATACAATGGAAAATGTTTACAAGAGACGTTTGCAGATGATAGAAAGGCAAATACCCTTGTTTTTCCTAGTGAGGTTAAAACGGCTGTAGTAATATACTGAAAATAACATGGAAACCTACACAAGTATATTCCTTTGTCAGCAAATATTGCTGGAAGAGACAGAGCAAACATCACTGAAGTCAAGAAGAAACAAGTATGAGGACAAATAGTACAGTGTGGGAGGTTTGCTACTTAGTATAGGAGTCTCCATGATGTCTCAGCTAATGGTATTTGCTAAATTGTTTTAGAGATGACGTACAAGAACTATTTATGAGTCATCAAAAAAAACATTTTAGAAGACATACAACAATAAATCACTTCTTTTTTTAAAAAAACAGGAATTTATTGTAAAACTACATGTTTACCCACAGCTAGCTATTTTGGAATCAAAGAGATTCCAGATTACAGTTACAGCAAGTCTCACATATTATCATTATTATTATGCTATTTTTACTGCATTGTTTATTGCAAGTTTCAACTTCAAAGAAATTGTAGCCAGAAATTGGCAAATGTGGTTAATTTTGTAAAAACAAGATCTTTTTTGCAGCGTAAAAATTGTAAGATATTTAAAGTGTACAATGTGATGATTTGATATACCTATACATTGTGAAAAGTTCCCCCCTTTGAGTCAATTAATACATCCATCACCCCACATATTTACCCATGTTTTTTTTTTGGTGCAAATGTTTATGTTCTATTCTCTTAACAAATTTCAATTATACAATACAGTGTTATTAACTATAGTCTCCATTTTATTATACATTAGGTCCTCAGACCTTATTCATCTTACAACTGAAATTATATAATCTTTTACCAACCTCTCCCTATTTCCTCCACTCCCCAGCCTGTAGCAACCACTTATATACTATGTAAAAACAAGATCTTTACTAGAGTAGAAATAACTCTTTGCAATGAAAATCTTTTTTTGCTATCCTGATGGCAACACTGTTTGATGACTTTGTTTTTATTATTTTGGTAGGCGGTAGTTGAAGATTTTATGCATTTTTTTCCTTTGCAAAAAAAAAATGTTCCAAGTTTGTTGACCTTTACCCTGATAAGTGGCTGTCTGTAGTTTTCCTAGTAGATATTTTAAAATACAAAAACATAAACTTAATCTTGTAGAATAAATATAATAATTTAAAAATGAATAAAAAAGTAACTCCTTTTGAAAGAAACACATGCTATAGAGAGAAATTTTGAAAATTCATGAATAAAATGTTTCCGTTGTTCTATAGTGTTACAAAAAACTGTGTAAAGAAAGCCTTTGTGTTCTTCCTCTTTCTGCTAACATGGAGGCCTCAGCAAAACAGAAGAAGAGGAAGACTATCTTCCTAACAGACTTTCTGTCCGAGGATGGAGGCCCTGATGGAATAAGCACCTATGTTCCCAAACCGGTTACCTGGGCTGATGCGACAGATGACTTGGAAGGAGATGTTTCAACTACTTGGCACAGTAATGATGACGCTATACATAGGTCACCTCCAACTGACCGTTCTGTCTTGCCCACTGCTGCACAGCTGCTCCGGAAACCCATATTGACAGGAGCCAGCTTCCCAAGTCACCACCCTACACTGCTTTTCTAGGAAACCTGCCCTGTGATGTGACAGAAGACTCCTTTAAGGAATTCTTGAGAGGATTAAATATCAGTGCATTGCATTTACCACGTGAACCCAGCAATCCAGAGAGGTTGAAAGGTTTCGATTATGCTGAATTTGAAGACCTGGATTCCTTGTTCAATGCCCTGAGCCTCACTGAAGAGTTTCTAGGTAACAGAATTCGAGTGGGCGTTGCTGATCAAACACAGGATAAAGACAGGGGTGCTCGTTCTTTTGGCCAAGATAGAAATTGGGATTCTAGCAAACCAGATACAGAGTGCAGGGCCCGTCCTGCCAGGCAGCTTGATGACTACCCACCTAGAAGACATGATGACAGCTTTGGAGACAAGTATGGAGATAGTTATGCTTCAGACCAATACTGTGATGGGTATTGGGACAGTTATCGAGACGGTCCCCGCTGGGATATGGTCAATATAGGGGCTGGATCACCATGATGACAGAGGCAGCAGAGACTACAATAGAGGCTATGATTCCAGGACAGGCAGTGGCAGAAGAGCATTTGGTAATGGGTATCATAGGGATGATGACTCCAGAAGAGGAGGGAGACTATGAAGACAGGTAAGACAGACGTGATGAGCGGTCATGGGGCTCCAGAGATGTTTATAAGGCGTGATGATAGAGGTCCCTCCCAAAGACCCAATTTTGAATCTAAAGCCTCAGAGCACTTCTATGGAAGGTGATTTCTCTGGTAGCAAGCACCTCCCAGTCTAGTCGAGCAGACTCTATCTTTGGAGGGGCAAAGCTGATGGACACAGCTGCTACAGAAGGAGAACTAGAAGAGCAGTTACAGAAGGAACAGAAAAAATTGCAGCATCATCTGGATGAGCCAAAACTAGAACGACTGCCTTGGGAAGACACAAGCGGGCCAAGTCAAGAAACACAGGACCGTCAGTCCTAGGTTAGACCCTGTCCAGACTTGCGGGGGTGTTGGATTAAGAATGCTGCAGCAGTGGGCATAATGAATCATTTACCCAGTGGACATAAAAGACACACCAAGTGAAGTATCTTTAACAATTGGTTTGGATGACTAGTAGCTAAAAAGTGGCTTTTAGAGAGAGAAATACCCAACATTGAAAGGGTTTTCTTTAAAACCATTTGCTAGAGATGATGAAAAGGTAAGGTTTGCTCTCTTCGTGTTTCCTTCCAAATATTAATAGTTGTATTAAAAAAAAAGTATTTTTCTAAATTTACTAACAATTGTCACCCCAATAAATTTAATTAAAAAAAAGTATTTTTCTCACTCCCCCACCCTGTCCCCCATTAAAACAGAAATGGATTTATATCCCCCTCCATGACACATGTAAAATTTGTACAAAAATATATTCTATGAAAATGATTTATAATCTGTAGACTTAATACCTGAGAGATGTGAATTCCATCTTTTGGGTTGTGAGGTTCTTTGTTTTCTCGAAAAAAATCTGATTTTGAAAGTTAAAAAAAATCTGTATAAATATCTCACACATAACAATTCTCACTGGAAACCAGTCTGTTTAAAAATATTTTCAAATGATGTATTTTAGCAGAGTTTGAACCAACTTGTTTAAATAAACACAAAAGAGTCAGTGAGTGACTAGTGGGGTGGAAATTTACTAGCTCATTTTGAACAAAACTTCTGTCTAAATGGTAGAGAGCATTGAGCAATGCGTGCCATAACTTAGAAATACAGTCAAGGACTAATTCTTTCTACCTGCCCTTTTGTGACAGCGGTGCAAACCAAGGATGCCCTTACACTTAGTCCACAACAAAATCTTCCAATCTTTCTATTACCAACCAAGATATTTTGTAAAATTAGAGACTATTCAATCATATTGTATTCATAAAAATATCTAGAAAACTAAAAATTTAGAGGAAAGTTTTTTATACCAATAGTTTAAATTACTGCTTTTTATATTTATATCTTCTCCCCTTCTATTTTTAGCACATTTTAATAATAGTATACACAACTTATAGAGCTTTGTATGATTTATACATATATAATAATACTGGGGGCTATGTGCATCTCTTTTAATTTCTTTTTTTAAACTGAAGTGCATTATTTTAAAAGGCGAGATTAAAAATGTTTTCGGCCCTAGCAACTGAAACCCAAAGAAGTGAAGTGAATTGATGGTGTCTCAGACCAGAACTGGAACTTAGGTCTTTTCCTGTTTGTGGTTTTCCCATCTTACATCCTTTTAATGTATTTTTTATTGCTCTAGGTGAAGGGGATTGCATTAAAATACATTTACTCTGTTAGAGAATTGGAGTGTTAGCAGTGGGTCTCACTCTGTTGTTTGGTTATAATACACCTGGGTAGAAACTTGAACTTTCAGAGACACAAATCTCCATGTGAAAAAAATGTTGTTGATCAGATAAAACACTTGGTCTGGCTCTGAATTTTGCTTTTCCCATACAGAGCTGGTTTTGTTCCCCAGCGCTTGATGGTTGGATTCAAGTTTTCTAATTATTTTGTATCACCGTCATGGCAATTTGCATTCAGAATGAGGGGCAGTTTGGTTTAGTGTTTAAGACAACAGTTTTGAAAGTCACACAGTCTGTGGATTGCTGGTTCCTAGATGTGCAACCGTGACCAACTTGCTTTCCCTCTCACTTTTCTTATGCGTAAAACACAAGTAACACAGGGATTACTAATAGCCTATATCTCATGAGCTTCTTGTGACCAAGAACAGTCAATTCATGTAAAGCTCTTAGAAAAGTGGCTGGTAAGTACTCGTAGAAACAAACAATGCATGTTAACTCTTCTGAATTAACATGAATAGCGAATGCGGAGTTTTGAAAGAAAGAATCAATAAGCTATCTTCTAAAAACTTTACTTCAGCTTTTGAAATGTTATATGATTGACACAATTTTAGAAAATCCACAATAAATAGCATAGAGTGCAACTGTGTTCCTAATTCTGCATTTTTGTAAGGATTTATTTGTAGCTTTTGTTTTATGTATTCGTAACAGTAGGTGGCAGTGTTGGCACAAGATGGAAAAAAAAAATCCACCAGTTAGTTTGTTTTCCGCTCCCCACTCCTGTTTTATAACTGTCTAGTCAGTTTTAGAATCACGGATCAGCCCAAGATTAGAAGTCTGGGCACAGCCCAGCACTGAGTCCTACAGGAGACTGACTGAAGGATTAACAGGAAATTTAAATGATCACTGCCTCATATGGAACAAATCCGGCCTGTTGCTATGTAGAGAAGCTAGGACCTTATTTCTCTATCTGGTGGTTACACTCAGCTTTAGAGCTTTTTTTTTCTGCGCGGGAGTAGATTTAAGAATGCCTGAGCACGCTGCCAACTTTGAGAGTCTGTCATATTTCAGAAATCCCCATGTTTCCCCAGCTATCAAGCCAGCTACACTTTGCGGTGGGGATTTTGCTGCAGCTATGTCTTCCGACTCTGGCAAGTATTTGCCAGGACACTTGGGTCTTGACTTTAAAAACTGCCAGTTTTTAAAAAATTTATTTTGTTTTAAAATTTTTACCTGGTGCTTCTCAGAGAAAGATGAGAGTAGATTTCTGGAATGATCACCCATTAAAATGAAAAAAATGCAACTGAGCCAACGGGGCAAAGGCATATGGCCTACGGAAAGATGGTGACTGCTCCTGTTCCTCCTTTGAAGCGGATGTTCATAGCCTTAATTGAGTCCAAAGAGTTCCCTTTAGGCAGATCAACTCTTCAGTGGATTTGGGCACCTCTCTCTCTATCTCTTATCTACACACACACACACACACACACACTCACACACATACAATTTTTGTTCATTCAATCAACAAATATTGTTTGAGTGCCTACTGTGAGCCAGACACTTATCTCAATAATGCCGACAAAGCAGTGAACAAAGCAGATGAAGTCACCCCTCTTATGGAACTTATATTATAGTGAGAGACAAATAGGGCAGGGGATAAATGCTGGGAAGTAAAAAGTGGTGCAAAGGGATACAGAGTGATGGGAAATGAAGGAGGCTCTATTTTAGATTTGGTAGCCAGGAAAGGGTTCTTGAGTCTGGTGTTGTCTGAGCAGATACCTGAATTGCTATAGATGAAATATTTCTGTCTCCTCCCCGCCCCTGGACAATTCATATGTTAAATCCTAATGCCCACTGTGATGGTTTTTGGAGGTGGGGCCTTGGGGAAGTGATTAGCTTATGAGGGTGGAGCCTTCATGAATGAGATTAGTGCTTTTATAGAAGAGACCCACAGAGATCCCTTGTCCCTTCCACCATGTGAGGATACAGCGAAAAGACAGTCTAAGAACCAGTCAGGGGGTCCTCACCAGACACCAAATCTACTGGTGCCTCGATCTTGGACTTCCCAGCCTTCAGAACTATTAGCAAGAAATTTCTGTTGTTTGTAAGCCACCCAGTCAATGGTATTCTATTATAGCAGCCCAAGCAGACTATGACCCAAAAGAAATGAGGGAATGAAAAGTGCTACCTTCTAGAGTAAAAGTACTCCAGAGGGAAGAGCACAGAAACGCTCTGAGGAAATTGGGGGGTAAGGCACGGAGGCACTCAGGAGTAGATACAGACTGATGGGGTCTGAAGCTTATAAAAATTAGTCATCCTCTTTGAGAGAGAATACAAAATTAGATACAAAAGTGAATATTTAAAATAGAAAAGTCCCAAGAAGTTACAAAATTGTAAAAGCTCACAAACTGTAAGCATCAAAGTCCAATAATGATATTTACACCAATTAACTGCCCGACACACTTATAGAATAATATTTTCCTGCAGTTTGGCTGCTTACTCTTTGCTTCTTCACATGCCTCTAATAATGTAATAAATTTTTATAGAGATAATAGAAGGATGACTCAGTCTTTAGCATGTTTAAGCAAAATATCGACAGTTTATAAATTTTTCAGCTTCACAGTTCTTTTTGGTTATGCCCTGTAAATTTCTAAGAATCTCAATATTGGAAAATCTCAAAACTTTCTTTCAAATATGAGCTGTAAGATTTGGAATAATTTTTCACAGAGAAAATTCTGGTTTTGTTTATTTCCAACCTTGTTTTTCCTACTACTGAACACGTCTAAAGCTGGGTGCTGTGAGACCACATTCTTATCTCTTTTGACTTCTGCCCTCTTCACTTTGCATCATGACACTGTAGGATGGGTCAGCAAAGAGGAGGAGAGACGTTTCCCAGAAGCCCTTCCCCTGCCAAGATAGCTAACAACACACAGAAGTGACTGCAAGCCACATGGGTATATATCATGGACACAAGTAACATATCCTTGAATCAATTTCCCCTTTCCTAGATGCCCAAAATGACCAAGGCCACTCCACTGCCTTTTGACAAGAGGGGGGATGTAATAGAGGGAAAAAGAATGGAAAGAGGCAGAGGACCTAACTGAGGGTGATCAAAATAGTTTTCTTTTGCAAACTTTACAAAAATCTGATGACTATGTCAGCACATTACTGTACAAGTAAGAGACCTGAACCTTAAGCTTCATGAAGTCCATGGTAAATCCACCTGTTCCAGAACAGGAAGATAACGTATACCTGCCCTACTGTTAGGTCACTAAAGGAAAGGAGGTCCGGCAGTGTAGGATTTGTTTGGGAGAATAACTTAATATTACTGAGTTCAAATACTCAACAGGCCATGGCAGACAGATTTCTCATTTTGTGCAGTTGTGCTTCACCAATAGGGGTGACATGAGACCATGAAATAAGCAGAGTAGCTTTTGGGGTGGTGATTTTACTGGCTGTGTGGTGGTGGCTGGTGAAGGGGAGGTGAGGACAGGTAATTTTACTAAGTTACTAGTAATTTTAATTTTCAAATATTTTATAAATATGTAAATCCAATTTATAATGTGCTGATAGCTTGTGAATGTTTAGGCTAAAACAAGCTTCCAGAAGAATTTCTCCCTCGTAGTGGCTTGCGTTAGGGACGTCACCATAGTCCTTTTCGCAGTTAGGAAATTTAGAGAAGTGTATTTAGACTAAAAGGTTTCATCCTATAATATCCTATGATCCTCTGTCTACCAGAGTGATGGTCCTGACAACACTGGAACTGTTTTGTTTTTTCATAGTAAACGGTTATTCACGCGATATACGTGTATGGATAAGCATTATAGTATAGAGGTAAGAGTGCAGGTTTGAGTGCCAAACTGTGCCTTTTACCTGGACCCTGTCACTCACTGTCTGGGTTGGTTAATCATTCTGTGTCTGTTTCCTCTATAAATTGGGGATCATAAAAGCATGTAAATTACACAGTTGTTATGAGCATTGACTGAATTTTGGGCCTAAGTCAGTACTTGACACAAAGGAAGTGTGCAGTACCTGTCAGCTTTGAGTGATCTCTCCATGTGACTCCTTCTCAGCCTCTTCCCTCTGTCAGCAGCAGTCCTCACCGGTAAGACAAGTCATTGGCATCCACAGAAGGCCGACATGTTCAGAATGGGACTTGCCACCAAGTTTCATGAAGGCCATGGTCTGCTCCTGTCATAGTTTTAAATAGTGTCTTATAGCAGAAACTTTACCCTCCCAAACAAATCATATAAAATGTGGATACTTGGGCTGAACTACACATGGGGTTCCCAGAAGTCTGCCTAGTTGTCCCCCTTGTATATTGTTATCCCTCTCTTTCAGGTTCTTGGGAACCCTTCAAAATCTTATTGTTTCATAGAACACAGTTTGGGAATTCAGCAAATTCTCCTTCCTAAATTTCAAAAGGAAAAACAGCATTTCTCTAAATAAAGCCATGCCTCTCTGTCATGGTAACGGGGCCAGGTTTACTGAGGGAAATTAATCCTCAGTGTGCCAATCAAACGTGGGTGCCAACCAAACTTCGAACTAAACTGTCAAGTGGACTGACCTGAGTTGCTTCTCTGGTTCCTATCCAGTGTATTTTATGGTTGTAGAGTGAACAATTGACGGAAAGAAAATCGAGTGTTGGCTGTTAGATTCAACTAACATTTATGTAACAGTTAGACATCATGCCACTTTTAAAAAAACAAAATTCAACCAAGTAAATTTGAGGATCAAATTGAATTTATTAAGTCAGCATCCTACCTAGCAACTAGAAGGGAGCTTCGAGGGTTTGTACAACAGGGAGCTTTTTATAGCAAGATGGGTGGGACAAGGGAGCTATTAAGGAAAGAAAAAAACAAAAAAGATTCTTTTTAGACCAGTACATCTTTTGTGGGGAAGGGAACAGCAGGGGTGTTATCATGCAGATCACCTCTTCTTCCTATGGAGGATAGAGAGGGCCTGGGAGACAGATTACCTCATCTGGTGTTGACTAGAAAATTCCAGACTGGTTGATTAAGATTACGTTTCTGGGGAAGGTTGAAACTGCAATTAGGTCAGGTATTGGGTCTAGATTTGGTATCATGGGCTTTAGCAAAAGTGATGCCATTTTTGGTTAATAATTAGATCAACATGAGACAGTTTAACAAGAGAAGATAACCAAATTTAATTACATGTGTGTGTCTGGGAACCCCCCATACATGAGAAGTTCAAAGACAAAGTTAAAATGAGGTAGATGGCATTCTGAGCTAAGGATGAGGTAAGGTGCCTTGGGGCTTTGGAGGGGAGGAAGGTCACAGCAGGACTGTAGGAAGAGCAGATATTCAGTAATTAGATGTTTGCCCTGCCCTCTAGATAGGTCATAAAATGTTATCTCTGGTAATGACGCTTATTATGGGCAAAACCCCAAATTTAAATTCTTTAAGGAAGAGGTAAAAGTTTCTCATGAGCCTGCAGGGTCTTAACTGCCTTCAGCTCAAAATAATTCACATGCCCAAGTGGCACATCTTGGGGAAGTCTGTTCTGAACCCGTTCAGTACTCAAATATGGTTTTGTACTTTTTGTTTGTTTGTTTTTTAATTTCCCAGTGATTGGTTCTCAGGCTAGGCTTTTACAAATGACAAACTCTAGTCTCTGAAGATTCGTTTAAGACAGAGCTGGTAAGAGACATAACCAGGATTCCAACCAGGTCATCCAGCTACAAGAGCAGCGTCCCATCCTCAGCCCACCACCACCACCCCAGGTGAGGAGGCCCTTATCCCTCTATCCCACCGGGCTAGTTTCCTGGTAGAAAATGTTGCTGCTAGTTCTTAAGTCAGAATTTTCTTGATATGCTTCAACTTGGCTCCTTCTGCCCTTGGGAGCCCAGCCCAGTCTGATCACAAGCACCACAGGCTTCCTTTTGTTTTCCAACAACTGTTTGTGCTGGGCTCCATGGAAGGTTAGTCAGATGGTGGAGGGTCTGGCAATTTAAACCCCTTGGTTACCAAAGAGAGCTTGGTTACAGCTCTCTTTGCTTAAGAGAGCTGTAATAAAAGGAGATCAGTACTCTGTATCCATTAAGCATCCAACTTAAACTTCCCTCAGCTCTCTCCAGCCCTGGAGTGGTTAGAAAAAACACATGAAGAGGAATCATGAGACCTGAAGTCCAATTCTGCCTTTAAAAACATTGTGACCTGGGGAAGTCGCTTGACCTCTCCAGGCTCTGGATTCTTATCAATAAAATGCGATCTTTTGCCTCATGCCTGAAGTGGGCTTGTGTTACCACTAGGGGGCAGGCAAATACAACCCCTAAGGGGCTTACATATTTGCCACGCTGGAGTAGACAATGAAGTTTCAATACAAATAAATTAAATTTTTTTAAATAAAATAAAATACAGGTTTTCTGATAGGGTCTATGAGGACCATCAACTCTGGATTACATCCTTCGTGTTGTTTGGGATCAGTCGCCTGTTTTGTATATCACAACAATGTCTAGCATTTGGTGAGCACTTATTATGTCCAAGGCACTGTGCTATACATATTACCTTTAATCTGCGTGACAGACTTTGAAGGTGGGCATTATCCATACTTTCCCCAGAAGGACCCTGCAACTCAAGGAGGTTAGGTAACTTGCCCAAAGTCACTCAGCTGGCAACTGGCAAAACTAGGATTCTATATGGGTCTGAATTCCCCTAAGCCAGACCCTGCCATTATCCCACGTTGGTTCTCAATGTTCCCTTCTCTTATAGCCTTACGAGTGTGTGCACGTGGCCTGCTCCATCAGTGCAGTCATCCAGAGGCATGATGTCATGGAGACACTTCTCTCTTTGTATGAGTGATTCTGATTTCATAAGACCATAGACATCACTAATATATAAGAGATTAAGTCATGACGTATTTCTGGAACATTACTGGATTCCCCTCATCTGTCTCCATTCATCCCACATAGCTCTGAGGGCCACATTCCACATTCCCACACAGGCTGCCACTTCTCCAGCTTCTGTTCTGTTCTTTCTCCATGCTATGCCCAAGGGAGAGGTGAGCCTAGCTGCAAATGCCCATGGGATTCATCCCAAATTCTTTCATCCAGCCTTCACTGTTCTCCACCCTCCCCAATTTCTCCATAGCTAGACTTTTGCGCGAACTTGCTATTTTCAACCATGCAAATCAATATATTTCCTAACACTATTCAGCATTTGAAATACCCTTCTCTCTTACCACGTATAAGTTATTTCTCATTTTCAACATCAAGTTCAAAATGTCTCCTCCAAAATGCTTTCCTTAAATGTCACCACTCAACTCTGAACATATTTTTGTCTAGCTTTTAGGTTCTATTTTGTTAATTTTGTCACCAAGTATGTTGCATCTCAGATCGCCTGTTTCACGTGTTTGTAGTATGTTCCTAACTGGAGCGCACGTACCTTGAAATCACTGGTGTTTGATTTCTCCCAGGATTTAACTGAGTGTTAATAATAATAAATACTTGCTGAATTGGATTCCAGTCCTGGTCCTCATTATGAAACAGGGATCAGATCACGTACATCATTTCCATAGCTCACTGGATCATCAGTGCCCTTGGGTAGTAATGGTCCTAATTCTGCATTTGCACTTTAATGCATGATCCGATGTCATTCTCTCAGAAACCCAGGGAGGTAAATACCATGATACTTTCTGGTTAACAGACGACATATGTAATGGTCAATAGTTTTGTCCAGAGGCACAGTGCCGCCCAGGGTGGGCTATGAATCCAGACAGTCTGACTCTATCTGCCTTGTATCCACACTTTGGCACTGCCTGGTATTGAGGGTTAAGAGCTGGGCTGTGGGAGGAAAGACAGTGATGATGGTAAGGTTGATGAACATGGCACGGAGTGGCTGGTGGAATTATTATTATTCCACAGTGGGACTCTTCCTGTACCCTCAAACATCTTGAATAAATTCTACTAAAATTCAAAAAATGTTTGAGACCAGAGTTCTGACAGAAACTCTGGGCAGAGGCGATACAGCTGCGGAAGATGCATGTATCATGGTGAGAAGGCAGATCTCTAAAAGGAGTGGGTACGTCACCTAATGTCTGAACAAAAGTTATTATTTTGGTCACTAATCTTGTAAACAAAAACAAAACACACAGCAAAGAAACATTTATCACTTTGAATAAAATGACTCAGCCAGAGGGCATGCCTATATGAAGTAACAGTAAGTTCCTAGCTGAGGATCAGCAGGCATCTGTGACTTTCCCAAGCACTCTCTTCTTCCTGTCACTGCTGCGTGGTCACTTGGGGGACAGCTGTTAAGCTTGGAAGTGCAGTCATGAGGGGAAAGCCAAGGCCGGTGCTCTCCCTTACCCCTTCATCTGTGGCTTTGCGTCTGTTGTAGGTGCTGCAGGATAGCAAGCCCACCGCTCAGAATGTCCCCCGCCCCGTGACTCATTGGTTAGTACTAGTGTTAATACTGAACAGCTGGACTGGCCCAGGGAGTGACCATCAGAACATACGAGGTCAGACAATTAAGTTTGTGAACTCATCCTAGAAAAAGTGCTACATAGCTCATTGCTGAATATCACTATGGTCACCTTCAAGGTACTCCCCTTGGGAAGCTATGTGCTGACACCAGTGCCTAGTCCACCCTTCAAAGCAATTTTGGAACTCTTTTTCTGGAATGGCCATCGGAGCTGTCGACATATTATCCTTGATGTCCTGAATGTCATCAAAATGTTCTCCTTTCAACATTTCCTTTATCTTTAGGTAAAGACAGAAGTCATTGGGGGCCAGATCAGGTGAGCAGCGAGGGTGTTCCAATACAGTTGTTTGTTTACTGGCTACAAACTCTCTCATAGACAGTGCCGTGTGAGCTGGTGCATTGTCGTGATGCAAGAGCCATGAATTGTTGGCCAAAAGTTCAGGTTGTCTAACTTTTTCACACAGCCTTTTCAGCACTTCCAAATAGTAAATTTGGTTAACTGTATGTCCAGTTGGTACGATTCATAATGAATAATCCCTCTGATATAAAAAAAAAGTTAGCAACATCATTGCAACAAGTTCACGAACTTAATTGTCAGACCTCATATAATTATAAACAGTTCGCATAGAGAGTATCTATGGTTAATCCATGCATGTGCTTTATTATTTCTGTGCTAGCAGACAAGGACGAGTGGTAAAGTAGCTCCAGGCTGGACTTCAGCTGGCAGGCAAGACTAGGATTGACTAGCGCATGGGTAACCGGTGGGCGTTGAGGAAAATACTAGAGGATGATGATATTATTCATGGCATTCTAAAAACAGACGGTCAGAGAAGTGGTACCCAGAACCTGGCTGATTATTGGAGTTACCTCATGGTTTGAAGAAATACAGATGCGAGGCTCTCCCTACGGCCTATTGAACTTTTAGCCGTGGAGGATAAGGAGCTGCATTCAAAATACAAAAATTCCCCAGGTGATTTTGATAATCTGTTTGAGAAATTACTTAAGGGAACATTCCATTATTTCTCTTTACTTTTTTTTAGACGTCGCCCTCATTTCCTTGTTGAGATCAGGACTGTTTCCATGGTTATAAAGATCAATTGTCTGAGCAAAGGGATAAGTGCACAGGGAATTCAGCAGGATTTATGTCCGGCACGCGTGCATATGTGTGTAATATGTTTGAAATATGACTTTTAGTTTATAATTAAGTCCAACGAAAATGTGATATTTTAAGCCTCGGTTTCATTATGTGTACAATGGTAATGGTTATAATAAAAATGATGACGCATGTAAAACATCCCAACACTGCCAAGTCAATCCAAGTCAGTAACTGTTGTAAGTACATGTTTATCTAATGCCATAATCAGCCTTATTTTTTTCTTCTAGATTAAAAGAGTTATCACTTTCTTTCTCTTTTCTAAACTTTTAATCCCTCCTAGACTTCTCAATAATAGAAGAATGCCATACAATTCCTTTAGTGGCAATTGCTCTTTTTCCAGTTTTTCTATTGTAGGACAGCAGTTTTTTAATCACTTGATGGGCCAGTGGGAAGTCTAGACTGAAATCAGCATTGTGTCTGCACGTTTGCTGGGCATTGCCTCAATAACTTTGGGAAATAAAACTTTCTGCAGAAGAATCAATTATGTGCATCTGGCTTGGGGCCAGTTCCAAAACAAAGGACTCTGTCACTGGTTATAGTACTATTTCTAAACTAGATGATGCAGGATGTTCTTAATTGCCATAAAGTGATAAAAATAAATATGGTGATTAGACACCCATTGTGTTTATCAGAGAATCTAAACCAGAGAAACCAGTGTTGGAGATTCTGTAAGCACTATAAAAATAACTCAAAATAAAACATAATTTCAAAGCTGTAATTCCCAATAAGGTGTCTCTCTAAAATAAATAATGATTGGGGAAAAGAGACTCAACGTAAAAAGTTAAAAACCCTAATCCATATATTTGCTGTAAAAATATCAAATAAGAAATTACTTAATAGGTGTTTTTGGGGAACAAACTTTTCAAGAATGGGTGCATGAAGGTATGAATAGACATAATAAAAGTAAGAAGAATAAAAAGGGTGAAAAGTTTGCTTCTTGGTATTTATTATTAAAAAAAAAACTAGATTCCTTATATCCTATTGTTTTGTAACATAGACTTGAGCATATCCTTTAAGATAGTGGATCCCAACTTTTTAAATGCCTCAAACTTCCTTTCCCCCCCAATACACTCCACATAATAGTAGTTTTTATTTGTAATTTTATCCTATAATAATTGTGGCAATGCATGATTGCAAGGCCATAATGAATTTAATAGCACTTCAAATAATTGGTTTTTCATAAATCAGAGCAGCACATATAAACTATATAAGATTAAAAATAGCAGTACCTATACGTATAAGAAATTTGTGCAAGCTACAGATAATGCTGAACATATGTGCTTTGCAAATATAGATTCTTCCACCTCTCTTTGTATTAGCTCTTTAATTCTCCAAGTGATCCATGGCCCACATATTTGTGATTACTACTTTATAGAGCGAAAACAACAAGAGTATATAATTTATTAGCCTCTCCCTGGCATGCACTATCAAAAGTCTGCTGGCTAAAAATTACTTTCTCTTACCTATGTCTGTATTGAGCACCATTTACTTCTGGTGGAGCTCAACTTGCTGCCTGGGATCCCTGGCAACTCTTGAGTGTGTCTCAACAATACAATGTGGGACTAGAAAAAGAGAACCAGGGGAGAGCATCCAGTTTCTTGCACTGGGTTGAGACTTGGGGTTAATCATTTTGTCTCCCTTTTCATGTGCAGTATAAAGACTTCAATGCTCTTGTTATTAACTCAGCCCATAGGGGACCAAAAGGAATAAAGTTAATAAGAAGGAACAATCTGAAATCTTTGGTTGAAAGGTATTATTTAAGTCACTAGAGAGAACTGTCCAATTATTGATAGGGAAGTAGGATTGATATAAACTTGTAGGGTTTTCCCATTTATGTAAATTAATGGTAAGAGGTGTAGAATATACTATTTTCTTACATATATTTTATTCTTTTGTTAGTAGACAGAAATAAAGACACCAGCCTGCAAGAGAAAGTTGGGAAGAGCGGGACTGAAATAGCTATTCTTGTTTTTCCTTGCCTATAGCTAGCCAGACCTATAATTCATATGTCAGGTTCTGGCTGAGCTCCTCCAGTGCCATGCAATATCCAAGACTCAGTGGAGTGTAAAGATTCTTTGGAAGTTGTTTAGATACATACATAATAAATTTTTGTACATTCAAAATACTGTTCATTTCTCGAACTCACAAGAGAGAAACTCTATTAAGTACTGTAATGAACCACAGGGTAGATGGGCCCTTGGGTAAACAGTTTCTGTACTATTGATTTACTGATTTGATTTCCTTGTAAAAGTCCATAACCTGAACCATTGCTGCAGAATACAAATACAGGTTTCAATCTAAGCCAAACATTAAAATTCTTTTATTTATTTATTTTTTAAAAAAGAATCTGAGCATTCTCTGGAAAGTGAAAGGACAGCTGGTTAATATCTTGGCCCTGCAAATCAGTGTTTTGTGGTTTGATCAGGTTTGTGAGAATGAATCCTCTGTAGAGAGTGCCACAACTTCTATCAAAACACCACCAATATGATTTCACTTCCAGAACCTTCTACTTAGAATTCAATATCTCCCTGGCATTCCACTACATACTATCATGACATGAGGATATTGAGATCTGATTTTTGTCCTCAAAGAAACACACAATATTTACAATATTCATATAATTCCTTATAGTCCTTAGAAGACATATAAACACATAAGATATACATTTAAATTCCTCAGGCGCCAGGTAGATAGTGTCAACGTGTAGTGCTGCCTATTGTAAGATGGTAGGGAATGGTGGGGACTGTGACCAGCTGAGATGTGCATTACCCTTTTAAGTTCAAACTGACATTTTAAAAAACTGCTCTGCTTATTCCAATGAAATATGTGTGTGGGATAAATTTACCCTGTTGACTTCTTTTCAGATACATACAATCTCATTTGAGCTTCTAGCAACTATTTGAAGTTGACTTTATTGACACCATTTTGAAAATGAGGAGACAGAAACTCTGTGAGGTAAAAGTTTTGGGCAAGGTAATTTAGCTAGTAAATGGGAGGGCAAGGAGAAGAAATTGAAGTCCTGTGGACCCAAGCCCAATTATTTTTATATAAAAAAAACCAAAACAACAAAAAAACAAAACTACTGAGTTAGGAAGACACAGAAGTCTTTAGCTATTTTGGTATTTACTCACTCTTCTCATCTAACTCATCATCCAAGGGCTGCAATACTGATTTTTGATGGCTGCTTTCCCCATATTATCATACAAGATTAAAGAACATAATATGTGTGTGTTAACACCCAATAGTCAATGTGCTTCTGATTATGTCAGAGACCTCTGGGTTGCTATCAATACATTGATTTGCTCTCCAAAGACAAGAAGAAGTTGCTGAGGAAAATAGCTTGATGCAAAAAAGAGAGATGCTCTAAATACTTTGTCACTCTTATGCAGCAGTGAACTGAAAATAAGTTGTAAGAAATCAAGTGGAATTTCTGGAAACTTCTAGCATAAAGACACAGAAGGAGTCACATACAGATTAGCATATTTTTTATTACATGTTCTATTTTTGTCCCGTGAGGTTCTTATTTGGACTTCATCGCACCCATTGTGCAGCTTTTGTTCTGAGGCTGTGAGTTTAATTATTTAGTTGTTTATGAGTGCATCTGGGCATAAGTGCCACAGTTTTATTTCAGTGAGAAATTTATGGTCAGTGAATTTTAGTAATTAATGAATAAATTATTTTTCCTCTATAAATGCCTCTGCAATTTGTGATTTCCATAACAATTTATAGTACTTAAGAAAGGTTCTTTATTAGTTGAAAAAGCCAGTGCTAATGGAATCAGAAAAGGGAGATTTTAAATTGCTTTAATTAACTTTGTTAATTAATACTCAGCATGTGTAAGATATTGAATTGGCTTTGGTTAGCTCGATTAGAATTTGGTTGCCTAAAATCTATCTAATATATGAATGTACTTTTTAAAAGGAAATTCTAATTATTTTGTGAAGTAAATGGCAGAAATAAAAGGTTTTCCTTTTTGGTGATCTTGGATTCCTGGTATATCCTTGAGTTCCTGAAATTTGCCAAAAAATAAAATTTGCAAATGCAAATAAATGCACATGTTGGCTTTTCAACAACAACAACAACAATAACAAAAAGTCGTAAAGCCGCTTTCTGAGGTGATTACAGGGAATTAGGGCAGCTTATGGCAGTTTGTATGTTTCAAATCTTTTTCAAACAAAATCAGTACACACGAAAATCTTTGAATAAACTGTCTTCTCCTTGAAGATAGTGAATGCCTTATTTTTAGATCTTTCTAGACTTAGCATATGGTTTCTCAATGGAAAACACAAAGCATCATTATTGATTTCTCTTGTTTCCTCACACCCACATCATTTCATCTACAATTCTCATCAGCACTACTTGCAAAATATGTGCTGGATCTGGACCATTCTTACCACTTCTACCAACACTACATGGTCCAAGCCTTGCCCAGACTCCCCGTTTCCAAGCTCTCTCCAATTGTTTTCCAGCTGGTATCCAGAGTGCTTCTTGCTCTGATGCAGTGACATGGGCCTTCATGTTTTTCCAACATGCTGACACTTATTTCTGATGCAGGGCCTTTGCACTTTGCTGTTCACTCTGCTGGAATAATTTCTCTCCAGATATTCTCAGGCCTCATTTACTACCTCATTCAGGTCTCTGCTCAAATGTTACCTCCTTGGAGACACTTACCTGATTATCCTATCTAAAATAATCTCCTATGCCCCACCAACCTGACTTAAAAAAAAAAAAAAGTATCGCTCTCAGTCAGGGTTCAAGAACTGCCCTTTCAAACATACTCTATGGAGTCAAGACTTTTCCACTCCTGGACAAAACTTTAGGCAGGGCCCATAGCATTCCTGATATTCTTTAATCATAAGAGCAGTCTTATTTCAGTGAGGCTAATATTAAAAATTTAAACTTTTAACTAGGCTAAACCATCTCCTCTCCCCAGGTTGGTCTACATGGTTTAGAAGCCCATGTAGTAAGAGAGGAGGCCATTGTCAACTCCCATCTTCCAGCCTTTGTCTTCTACCTGCCTTGCGTGTCTCACCAGATACTGGTTTGTCCCTCCAGCATTGGGCTGCACCAGAGAGGGGATTAGGAAAGTAGGTCACAGTCTCCTGGGCTAGTATAAGTGTAGGCTATCCTTGATGCCCTCTGGATATATGAATGTGACCTGTTTCTAGTTCTTTCTCTCATGGGAGCTTTGAGGGTTCTCAAGCTGTTTCTCCTTCCTGGAACCCCCAAGAAGTTCTCCTAATCGAACTAGGTTTTCTCCAGTTTTGGAGAACTTTCCTCACCAGCTCACACCCCTCAGTCTCAGACTGCAGAAGTGAGTCAGATCCATGCCTCTATGGTCCTCTAACCCTGGAGATCACACCAAACTCTCCAGATGGAGTGCTTTCATGACTGGAAGGTGGGTGAAGCAATTTCCTCTCCTCCCTGGGGCTGGAATTGTGGAAACACCTGACCCTCAGATAGTTCTCTCCAAAACAGCCCTCTTTTCTAGAACCTTCTCCCTTTCTTCAAATAATTTTTTTTATATGGTCTGCAGACTGGTGGGATAATGCTGGTGTAATTAGTTTCAAAATCTCTTCACACATCTTTCATGTATAGTCTGAGACTTGGCTTTAGAATGTGGAGGTAATTGTCACTTACTTTACTGTTCTTGGGACCTCTGCGAAAATCAGAGCCAGAAGAGTCCCATTTTAACAACCTGTTATAAAGGACAGGATATTAGCTTTAGTTTCAGATACTTTGTTTATAGCAGAATATTCCTAGATTTTTACCGAATTTCCAAACATCTGCCCCCGTCAGCCTGTTGTTATTGCCTAAAATAATATTACTGATTCTTTCCTTGGTGTTATTAAGAGTTTGCCACCAATTTGATAATGCCAAAATGACCTCCTCATTCAATTGACTAATGTGACAACTTTTGGGTTAAGTGCCTAAAATATTTTATTCAGTCCCCATAACAACTCTGAAAGTAGATGTTAATATCTCCATTTCATAGATAAGGAAACTGAGACTTAGGGAGGTTAATACGTATGTAAGTTTACATAGTACCAGAGTCCTATAGGACTTGAACCCAGGTCTTGTTAAGACAAAGCTCATTCTGTTAAATTCTATGTGTGGGTAACTACAGGATAAACGTACTAATTTAGATCTTTGCTAGCCTTTTGAGAAGCAGGAGTCAGCCACCAGTGTCTGAGTCTGTTCTCCTACAGTGTGACGCAGGGTGAGAACAGAATAGAACCTGGTGGTCACAATATTTAGCTAAAGCTAAAGTAATTAAAATCAAAGAGAGGTGGCAAAATCCAGAAGATGCAATAATGCAACACATGTGATCAAATAACATGAAAAAAAATGATTCAAGGGATTGGTTCCTTGGTAGGAATTAGCGATATCAGCGAAGAGAAAGTATATATGTAGATTTGAGGGCAAATCTAAGAATAGGTTTCAGGAAACCAGAAAAAATGGAGATTTGGAAAATGGGTAGATAGTGTTCATCTTTAATAATATCTAAGCTTTTTCTCTCCTTCCAAGACACATGGCTGAACTACATTTCCTAGATCCTTTGCAATTAATTTGGGACCATTTGACCTGGGTCTGTCTAAAGGAATATAAGTGGAAATGATGTCTGCCACATTCAAACCTGGCCCATAAAAAGCTCTTCTGCATAACTCCCATCTCTTCTCTCTTCCTGCATTGCAGCCTTGGAATTCTGTGGTACTTTAAGACTAAAGGAGTCTGTGTGCCTGGGTCCCCCTATTATCTACTGCTCCTTGCTCCCTATTCCTCATGCTGCCCCAATGACTCATGTTAGACTATAGCCTGAGAGAGAAATAAACCCTGCTTGTGTTAAATCACTGAGAATGTGGGCTTTTGGTGAAGTAAGCCAATGTTCCTCATCCTGTAAGAACAGCATGCACAATGGCTCAAGCTAAATTCTCTCCTTTTATGCTCATTACCAGAACATAAAGGTGTTCAAGTGGCTAATGATAATCCAAACTTGGACAGCAGAACCAAGAGCTAAAGCACAACCTCCCTGAGTCTAGGTCAAAGCACAGCTCAAATTTAGTTTGTGTCTGTCTGGGACCTTGAAATAAACAGTACAGCTTTGATGGGAGAGAGAATTATAAATTCTGAGAGGTTTGGCATTGGCTATAGGGAAGA
Source organism: Rhinolophus hipposideros (assembly GCF_964194185.1). Classification (NCBI taxonomy): domain Eukaryota; kingdom Metazoa; phylum Chordata; class Mammalia; order Chiroptera; family Rhinolophidae; genus Rhinolophus; species Rhinolophus hipposideros. The sequence continues at coordinate 80,441,375 of NC_138050.1, read as the reverse complement.
TGAGAGAGCTGATGTGGCAAATCACACGACCTGAGCTTTCATATCTTGTGTAAGCTATGCTGATGGGTGACGTGTTGATGAGACAGAAGACAGGGAACCTTGTGGTTTTGGAAAAGAATTGACACAATAAATGTGGTACACAAAAAGTGTGGGTCCTGAGAGGCAGCCACCGAGGATGTAAGAGTTAAGCTGTGAGATGAAAATAAAAGGAAACAGTGGATGCAGACAAAGGAATAGATTAAGAGATGCTTTGCATGAAATAAAACAACTAATGTTGGTAAAGATGAGTTCGGCATAGAGATGAGACATAGATAATGCAAAAGTTTCAAGGCTTCAAGTTCTGGGAAAATGAATGGCAGCCCCATTGGCAGTGATATCAAGTACTTTGGGACAAGAACACTTTTTGATGGAAATGTGATGACTTTTGTTTTGGATAGGTGGAGTTGCAGAGATTAGAAACACCCAGAAAGGTCCAGTGAGCAGTTGATAAAGTACTTTTTAATCAGGCCGACTTTCTTTTTTATTTCAAGCACAGGAAGAATTAGGCTTCTGATTATTGAAGACTTTTTTTTTTTTTTTTGTCCAAATAGGAGTCAATCTAATACTTTCCAAGCACTTGATACATAGCTTATGATGGTGGAGATGCTTAATACCAGCACCATTTTACTGGTGTCTCTTGTTCTGTTTCCCTTCCCTCCACAATAACCGAGGCGACTGCCCTAGGTTCACATGGCTAATGCATTTAGGAAGCATGGTCTGCTGCTCTTGCATGCCCTTGGTAGTTGCAATTTATTTCCTGACTTTGCCTTTCTGAGTTGGCCACTGCCTGTGTCAAATTGTCTCATACACATCCTTGATCTTTTGCCCTGCTAACGTTTTGCATATGATTACATTTCAGATTTTGCAATTTTCAATCATGCAGTAAACAGTGATGCTGCATTCATTTTAAATTCAAGAGATTGAAAAAGAAGTCAACCTAGAGCTGGAGACTGACTGAATTTCTGCAGGGGGGAAAGCACCTTAAAAGCCTGCATTTCTGCCAGAGGATTTGTGAGTGACCCTTGTGTCTGATATTCAGGAGGAGAAATTATTGATTTGAAGGTGACAGTTGTGTTAGTACATTGCCGCTGGTCAGTTTCCCATCTACCTTGGAGACCTAAAGCTAGAGAATATCAAGGACTATTTGGATCAGAAAACCCTGGGGTTTTAGCTACCTACTGGATCCCCAGGTTGTGCCAGGAGAATGTGTGTCTTGAGGAAGCAGTTAGTACATTTTCATTTCCGTACACATAGCAGAAATATTTGGAAGCAGCTCCCTCCTCTCTCTGAATCCATCATGAATCCAACGTCACTGGCCTTAGTGTTCAGTACTTCCTTTTCTTCAATGCCTTTCACATAATCAATGTAAATCCAGCTGTACCACCTCTCACTGAGTGTGGTGACTGTCAGGGAGGTGGGAGAAATGTCTTTTTGATGTATGTATTTGATGTGCTTATTCAAATATGCCTTCCGTCCACTGATGCTTGTATAATGACCTTTCACTGTTGCAAAGCCTGGGATTTCTGCTGCTGCGTGGGAGGCTGCACTGTGTTCTTAACTCCTACCATGTCCTCATTTCAAATCCTGTCAAAGAAAACATAGAGATGAAGGTTTCCCTTTTTCTCACTTCTCAGGCCAACTCTGCAAACTGGTAATGTTATTACCCTGGACTGTATAGATTAAAACTAAAAAGATACAATGACGATTAGGACTAAAGAGCATAGGGAAAAAGAGCATATGTCGGCACTGTGAGCTAAACTTTGCACAAACAGGTGTACAATGAGGTTCTCAGACGATCTCAGTGGACATTTGGGTATATCAGAATAATCAGGGGGACTCTTCTTCAAAGATTCCCGCCTAGCATACATTTCCTCCAGCTCCAGGACAAGTAGTGACAGATGCTATAGCTAGAAATGTACCATGTGTATGACCAGTAGAGGAGAAAAAAGTTGACAACCAAAACCTGAGTGATTGATTAGAACAAGGTAAGAGAAATCATTGTTCAGTTTGAAATATTTACTGGTAGCAGATGAGAAGCTGAATGTGAAAACCAGAACAAACCAAGCCCTAGAATTCAACATTTCCAAGTTACATGGACTTGGAATTAGATTAGGCTTCTTAATACCCGAAGTTTATAAGATTAGAAAATCGCATTGGCAGTCGTGCATGTTTGGATGGGAAGAGATATTAATACTGACCACTTGGCTCAGAATTCATTCATGGAGAAGACTTCTGAGGCCCAGAGAAATGATAATTGTCCAATGTCAGTGTGGTATGATGGCAAAAATCTACAGACACAATAGTCTAAGTTTTTATTGTTTGTTTGTTTAAACTTTTATTAGTTTTAAGTGTGTTTTTCCAGGATCCATCAGCTCCAAGTAGTTGTTTCAATCTAGTCTGTAGACGGGGCAGCTCACACCGGCCCATGTGGGGATAGAACCACGAGCAATGTGCTCTAACCAACAGAGCTTACCAGCCGCCCCTCAGTTTGCTTTCTTGATTTGCCATTTGACCTTCAGCAAATTTCTTCACTTTGCTTAGCTTGGTTCCCTGATTTGCAAAATCAGGATGTTAATACTGGTCTTTCAAGTTTATGGTAGAGAGTAAATGAACTAAAATCTCCAAAACAGTGCCAGGCATGTAGTAGGCACTGAACAAATGGGGCTGATAGTATTATTGTGTCGACTCAGAGAAGACAAAATTAGGAATAGAATCGTTATCCTCATTCTTGGATGCAGCTTTTGTTTTTCTACCTCCTATAGCTCTAAATCAAGTTGATATTAATAAAATGAGCACTTATAGAGAGTTTGCAAACGCTTTCACATCTGCTACTCATGATGGAAAGGAGAGGCCAGTATTATAATTCAGGTACAATAGTAGGGGAACATCGATTTGACAGGTCAAATGACTTGCTCAATAATGCTAATAAAGAACAGAGTTGGGACTGAATCCAAACTGAGGGCTTCTCCTTCCCCAAACCACTCCAGCTTTATTTCTTTCTAATCAATGCTTAATGTGTCACCATTTCCTCCATTCCCTAATTAAAGGTCAGTATTAGTGCTCTCCAAACATATTCTCTTTCTTCTTCCATGTATTTATCTCTATATCTATGGAATGGTAATATAACTGGTATATTGAATTGTTGAACTCTATAGGGTGCAAATAAAAAACAATTTATTATTTCTCATTGTTGTCCTTTCAAACATTGTGGATCTTTTATTCCTGTAACTGGGATGAAATCTCAGCTAGCTTCTGATGGCTTCAGGAAATCTTAGATAATAAAATGTCAACTGACCTTCCAGCCATGATGGTAACTGGTGCTTGACTAGTTCTTCCAAGATAAATAACTATAAAGCTAGAGAAATATATGCGGAGCAACTATTTTCAGATGCTAGACAACAGGCAGCAATGGATGATAATCCCTGAGAGAAGGAAAACACATGAGCTCTTTGATTACTCCTCCCTTCTCACTGGAGGCTCTTCGAGACCATGGCCCAGGAATTTGAAACCCAAGCAAAGCACAATAGTTTCACTGAGCTAAGGAGGCCGAGTTTGGGGACGCTGAGGCTGCCCCTGGCAAAGATGGACACCTGAAAGGAGACAGCTGGACAGAAAATGAGTTTCAGAAATCTGCAGAGGGGTTTCCTTGAATGTCTGGCCAAATACTAAGCTGGGAGAGACTCCGTAAGGCCTAAGGGCAAACATCTACTTAGGGAGGGTGAGATGACCTCAGACATTGGAGATCACAGGGTTGAGGGTGGCATTAGAATTCTGACCAACCAAAGTAGACAGACCTTGCTGAAACTTCAGGCATTCAATTGAAATCCTCAAAAGACCACGACTCAAATGCTGGACGACTCTGGCCTTAGAGAAGAAGTGGGAAAATGTGTCCTATAACCAGTAGAAAAAATAATCAACGGAAACAGAGATGACAAAAATCTTGGAATTAGCAGGAAAGAACCTAAACAGCAATAATAAATATATTAAATGATTTAAAGGAAGAAAAATTGTCATTCTCAGTAGGAAAATTGGAATTATAAAACAAGAACTAAATGGAAACATTAGAATATTATATATACATATAAAATGGAAAATTCCCTGGATGAGTTGAATAGAAAATTGAACACTGTACAAGAAAGGATCAATGAACTATCCAAATTGACTCAGAGGAAAAGAACCTGAGAAAAGGAATAGACTTAGAGACTGGGGGGCAACATCACTCTATCTAATTTATGTGTAATTGGAGCGCCTGAAAGAAGGAAGAGTGAGACTGAAGCAGAAAAACAAGGAAGAAATATTTACCAAATATTTGAAACTTGATCCCTAAATTTGGGAACAAGACATTTTCTCTTACAGCTTCTTTTCAACATTGTACTAGATGTTGAATTATGTACAGCATAATAAGGTATAATAAGTGAATTTAGCACGATTGCAGGATTCAAGAATACAGGATTGCAGGTCAATGTATATAAACAGTTGCATTTCTATATGCATTCAAGAAACAATTAGAAAATGAAACTAAAGGTCAGTGTCATTGCCAATAGCATAAAAAAATAAAACATATAGGAATAAGTTTAATGAAAGGTATGTAAGATCTCTACATGAAACACCATAAAACATTGCGGAAAAGAATAAAAGAAGACCTAAATACATGGAGAAATATGCCATCTATGGATTGCAAAATTTAATATTATTAAGAAATCAACTCTTCCCAAATTGTTCTATAGATTCAATACAATTCCAGTTGAAATTCAAGCAGGTTTTATTTATTTATTATTTTTTTTCAAAAAAACTGACCAGCTTATTTATATGGAAATATGAAGGACTTAGAATAGCCAAAACAATTTTAAAAATAAAGAACTTATACTCCTTGATTTCAAGACTTGCTTTACATTATTATAATCAAGATATTATTGATGTAAGGTTGGACAAACAGTCAATAACAGGGAAAAAAAAGAGTCCATAAATAGACTCACATCTAAATGGTATTATGGTTTTATAGGCAATCACAAATTCTTAGATATACCTCCCACCAAGATCTCTTGAATCTGGATGGGCCTGTGACTGCTGTAACAAAAATAGTATAATGGAAGTGACACTATGATTTCTGAAAGTAGGTTGTAAAAGGCTATGCACTTTCTGCTAGTTTCTCTTGGGACATTCCTTTTGGAGAAGTCAGTCATTATGTAGGACTGCCCTGTGATTGTCTTACTAGAAAGGTCTCGTGAAGACATTTTGGTTGATGCTCTCAGCTGAGCTCCCAGCAGACAGCCAGCATGCCAGTCACGTGAGTGAGCCCTACTTGACTAATTGTGCCTCAAGCCTAATTGTGCCTTCATATTACTGCAGTCCCACGCAAAATCTGCATGTATCCACGTGAGGAACTCCAAGGTAAGAACTGCTCAGAAAAGCCTTTCTCAAGTCTCTGAACCACAAAATAGAGAGCAAAATAAAAGACTTGTTCTAATCCACTAATTTCTGTGGTAGTTTGTTATGTAGCAAAAGTATTTGGATAAATTAATGGAAAAATGAGTCTTCTCCAAAAATGGTACAGGAACAAGTGGATATCTGTATGGAGAAAAAAAAGTTCAATCCATATTTTGCACTATACATAAAACAGTACAAATTGGAGGATGGACTTAAATGTAAAAATACAATATAGAGCTTCTAGATAAACACATTGAAATGTTACATTTATGCAATGGAATGTGTTCAGAATTAAGAAGAAAAAATAACCTACTGATTCATGCAGCATCATAGATGTATCTGAAAAACATTATTCTGAGTGAAGTAAGCCAGAAACAATAGAACATAAATTTACCGATATAAAGGTTTAAAACAGGTGAAAATTAATCTATGGTGATGTTTAACCTGCACAGGGGATGAAATTCTGATACTAGTGCCCTCTGTCTATGGCAGGTTTCCAGTGGCAATTATTTTTTTTTAGGTTCTGTTGTGGCTTCCATAGAGATACTCCGGTGGGAGCTCTCTAACTGTAATTCTCATATTTTTGTCTCAGCCTCTGTGTATCCAGCGGCTCATTCCATGCTACGGCTTTCTTTAGAGGTTCCTTTCTACAGGCAGGAAAATCACCTGAGCAAAGTCACTTGAGCACTGGTACCAGAATTTCATTCCTTGTGCAGGTTAAATATCACCATAGATTAGTTTCACCTGTCCTAAATCTTTATGTCAATAACTTTATGCTCCAGGTTGGCTTTCTTCACCATGTGGCACATCTCACCATAGAAGACATTCACAAATTCTCCCATGATAATTTGCAGTTTGTTCCCAGTGTAGGTTTTACTCTGTAGTCATGGACTTTAGCCTCTTGCCTCAGGCATTTTCAGGCACGGTTCTGACATCAGGCTTGGACCCCGCCTGTGCCAGGCAATCAAGGTCAGACTCCCTTAGCCATTCACTAGAAAACTCTTTTACTTGCTCTCTTCCTCTCATCTGCCTATGATGGGAAGAGAATATATAGCCCTCCAGAGCTTGCTGCAGTAATTTTACTGTGGAATCCCTTTAACTTTAATCTTTTTATCCCCTCGATGGTTGATGAGCAAATCATGGCAAAACTGATTTCTCATCATTTGCTTTGCAAATTCTGCATTGGTAGTCTTGCTCTGCGCTTTGTAATGTAGGGGTATTTAGTACCTTCTGTTTGCTTTCTCCAGTGTTAAACTAAGGCAGGAATACTCCAATTTTAACATCTTGTTACAGAAAGCGGGCATTTCAAAGCCCTGGGTGATGACCTTTAGCTGACATTCTCGACTTTCCAAAACAGAGCCCTTTTCCTAAATTATTGGCTGCAGAAAACTTGTCAGAAGATTCAGTTTGCCCACAATTAACATTCATGTCAAGAGTAATAGTTAATTTTGTGATGCTTTCAGCAGTGAAAGTTCTCTCGTCTCACCAGTCTTTCTGCCTCCCACAAATAAAAAAAACAACCTGACTGTTAATGGGGGTGTTAGCTAGTTTCCCTCCATTAAATAAGTCTGTGTTCTCATTTTATAATTTTATTTTTAAATAAAAAAATCAATATATTCACTGCTATGATGCGATAAGACATAGTCTCATTGCTATTTCAAAAAGCTTTGTTTTATTTTATTTTATTTTCAGGTTTCTTGAGGTGTAATTGATATATGAAAAAATTCACACATTTAAACTATACATCTTGAATTTGGACTGTGGTACCATTACCACAACCAAGGTACAAAACATGTCATCCAAAGTTGTCCTAGTGTTATTGGGTACATGTGTGTGTATTTTAAGAACACTTAATGTGAAATCTATCCTCATATTTTATAGTGCACAATACTAGATTAACTATAGGTACTACGTAGTACAGCAGATCTGTAGAACTTATTCATTTTATGTATGTGAAACTTTTAACCTATTAGTCAATAATTCCCACATTTCCCCCTACCCCCAGTCCTTGGCAAACACCATTCTGTTCTCTGTTCCTATGAGTTGAAACTTATGGCAATGGCTACTGGCTTGTAGCTTCTGTTGCAATGACCATTATTTGGGATTGAAGTAAAATACCTCCTTGTTAACAAGTTATACCAAACAGGATGATTTAGTTATAGATTTCCTGATAGAAATAGTAACCAGGGTGAAAAGCAAAGCAGAACCTGAGAATGTGTAGTGACAACTATGGTTTTCTGTATGAAGAACAGAGTTTCGAATGGGAAGTTGAATTTTCTTCTTCTTCTTCTTCCTGTCATTCTATTGCTGTCTAGAAGCCATTTTTAGTTGCAAAATTGATTTTCCATTTTGAAGATGATGATAGAAAGTTGGCATTTCCTTTTCTCCTTTTGGCTTATCCAAAAGCACCAAAAAAGAATGAGAAATGGAAACACAATATATTTTCAGTAAAAGTGGGAGATAGTATAAATTTTGAACAACAATGTAGGGAAAGTAGTAATAATAATGGTAATGGTCAAACCGAGGGATGGGATGAATTAGAAGATGTCTATGTAGGTAGATCCCAGAAATCAGTGTGTTTTTCTAAGGTAGGGGCCTCACTTAGAGGTGTAAGATGAAAGACCTTGCTAGGAAATTGGAAACGAGGTTTACTGGCTGGGATGGAAGTTTTCCCTCTGCTTGTTTTTGTCTGAGAACAAAACAAGTAGTGTCTCAACTTGTGAACTCCATAACTGGGGGAAAGTAAATTCTCAAAGAGATCATGAACACTACAGTAAGACACTAGCAGAATCCCTGCCATTCAGAAACCATGTCCTGGCTCCTTTTTACATGACCCTCATACACATCATTGGTTCATGAAAAATTTACCTCATTCAATGATGAAAATTAAGTGAAAAAATCAGCATATGTATATATGTATGTATATATATATATTAGACATTACTAGAAAAAAAAGAAGAAAAGGAAAAAAGAAAAAAGATTGCTAATAAAGAGTACCCACTAGAAATACATTGCAGATAAAAATTGTAACCAGATATTTCACCATTTATTAAAAAAAATTAACAAGGCAATTTCTCTAATACAGAAAAGAGACAAAGCAGGGATATGACAGGGTCAAGGAGAGGTGGTTAGAGAGAGTACGAGGAGATGAATTGTAAGATGGAACAGTTCAGGAAATAGTCAAAGCAAAAATGAATTAAAAATACCATAGGATTAAAGGCAAAGCTATTAGTAGCACAACAGAAACTAGACATTGATGAAAACATAATAAGAAGCATGATAAAAATAAGTGCACTGAAATGGAAGCAAAGGTTTAAAAAGATTAGAAGAAAATAGACAGGCAAAGGTAATATCCACAATTGGTGTCTCAAAGAGGAAAAAGGGAGATAATCATTCAGAAAAATATTTACAATATAGATAAAAGAAGAATCCACAGTTTGAAAGGATATGCTATTTCCCAGGAAAACTGGACCTAGAATGATAAATGCAAACTTCAAATAAAAGAAAAATTCTAGTAAAGAACAACAGTCCAGGTTCAGACTTCTTTATAGAAAATAGTGGACAGTGCTTAAGGATTTCATACCCAGCCAACACATTATTCCTCTATTAAAACAACATTTTAAAGCATGTTAGAATGCAGAGAAGTTTTATCTCATGTTTTCTTCTTTAAAAAACTACTTAAGAATTATTGTTGTAATCATTTCACAATATATAAAAATATACAATCGTTATTTTGTATACCTGGTACTAATATAAAGTTATGTATAAATTATATCTCAATTGAAAAAAGAAAACTGTTTAAGGATAAATGTCAGCCAATCAGGAGATAGATGGGGAAATGCAGGAAAATGGTGGTATGTACTGAATCTACATAGTTGTACAAAAACAAATATAGGAAATGTGGCTATAGAATACAACATAAGTATTCTAAACCCTGACAAATATTGGAGACGGGTAAAGAGAGATAAAAATCGTTTATTATTATTTTGCTATTTTTTTCATCTTTTACAGTGAAATGTTAAATGATGCTATGTAAAGCTGATAAAAACAACTGAGAGAGGCATATATGGGACATCGGTAGCAGTGAGAGTGGTCTCCTCTTATAAGAATACTTTATCACTGATATTATATCCTGCTGCATGGTGGTGATAATGGCCAGATGGAGTTGAAGTTGGTTTTATTATTGTCTTAAAATTTTCTAAAGAACAATGCACATCCATAATGCTAGCACCTGCATAGACTGCTCCCACAGCCTCACCCTTGGTAATCCACTGAATAAAGATAGAAGCATATTTACCATTACAAAGGCAAACATTGAAAAGATAATATCATCAGCTAAATGGGGCAGCAGAGCAGAGGGAGGTAAAGGGAAAGGAAAACTATATGTGCTCATTTCAGTTTCGTCGTTGGTCAAAGTATGGATTTAATTGGTATTGCAAAAAATACACCCCTGTGACTTTGAGTAGGCAAGGATTTATTAAATAAGGATCCTGCAGCACAAACCATAAAGAAGTTATTTATAACCTGTGATGATCCTAAAAAAACTTTCTATTCCTTAAAAGAAGCAGAGGATTAAGTACATAAGGTAAAGTCATAGAATGTAACTAAGAAAAAAATTCTTCCAAATTTTCAGAAGAAAATCAGATACAAAACTAAAGACCACATAGGGAAAGATTAAGAAAAAAAACAAAAGAACAAAGAAGAAAGTACATGACGCTATTTCTCTTAAGAAAACAAAAAGTTTTCTTCTTTACAAACTGTCTCTTTACTTCCCGACTCACTTCTCCTACTTTGTTCTTTTTTTCCCCTCCATGTTTTGCATGCAGAAGCCTTGAAAAATACCTCTATCTCTTTTGGAAAGGCTTAGGGTAGAGGAGTGTGCTAGAGCAGAGAAACACAGGCTTTCATAACCATAATTATTATCATCCATTGTTGCTATTACTTTGCCTACCTTTAATTATGCCCAGGAGTTGATCAAGGTTTAGAACAAATACCTAGCTGTGAGTGTCACTGAACTGGGCGTGGTGTGCCAGAAGCTAAGCTCTGGAGAATGATATCTGTGAATTTAAAATACCGCTTTGCCATTTACTCTGTGTGTGATCTCGTCACTTTTCCAGGCTCAGCTTCCTCATTTAAAATATTGGAATAACACACACCTTGCAAAGTTGTCATGTGGGTAATAAAGGTCAACATTTATTGAACACTCACTATGTGCCCGGCTTTCTCTAAGCATCTTACATTGTGTTAACTCATTGAATTTCCACAAAAATTTAATGACGTAGGTACTAATATTATTCCCATTTTATAGGTAAAGAAACTGAGGCATAGAAACATGAAGTTGCTAAATCAAATCCACACAACTAACTAATGGAGAAACTGGAATTCTGAGCCCAGGCAAATTGATTCTAAAGCCTGTGTTTTTAACCTTTTTGCTCTATTGTCTGTTTCATTCAGAGAATTAAACACATCATGTGTCTCACAGCAACTAGTAGGTGTCAAAGGGCAACAGTATTCCTGACAAGAGCTGGCTTCGTTGGTGTTTTAAGCCAGGACATTTAAGATCAGGCAAACTGTTATTTTCAAATCACAATGACCGGGAGGAGAAATTTCAGGAAAAATGAAGAGACAAGAGGTGATAGACAGTCCAGATAATTAGTTCGCCTTTGGAAACCAAAACAATGAGCGGAAGATGTGGAGCAGACATCCTGGCATCAGCAGTATCATTTCCAAAGAAGAGAAGTGATCTTCCAGGAAAGGGGACTTCCAGGAAGAGACTTCCAGGAAGGGAGACTGGAATATCCTGGGGAATGGCTTTGAAGTGGTTTTGTGGGGCACCTAACAGATTGAAGGGCTTTGTAACTTTCCATTCTGAAACTCAAAGGACGCACAGTTAGTGTCATCTATAATAAATGGAGTTAACAGTCATTGCTCTCAGCAGGAAACTTTCAATACTTCATCAGTGATCTGAATAGATAAGTGTCTCTCCTACTTCAGTAAAAAGAGTGGGATATGCACATAGACTCACACTCATACACACGCACACATAAACGCATTCACAATGATATGCACATGCTTACACACACACACCACGAACTTTTCAGGTTGTGGGTCCCAAACTCCACGTATCTATTTAACTGGATTGTGTCTGAGATGAAAACTGTATTGATCCACCTGGAGCTGAAGCTTCCTTCTCAATGTGTGAATCCCACCCTTCAAAGAGAAAGTGTAAAGTTCTGCAGGGGTCATGGGAGATAACTGGACATGGAAAGCAAAGGTTCAGAAGAAATGAAGTTGCTAAGTGCACTCCACCGTGAATGCAAAGACTGACCTTCGGGTTTGGAGAGGGAGGCCCCTCCCTCTGCCCCAGCCTGAGGCCCAGGTGCCTGCAGGCAGCATATTGGATCTGGCTGTGGACAGAAAGCAATGACATTGGCCTTCCTGTGGCTCCTCTCCTACAAGGCTTCCCAAGAGGAAAAGGACCTTATCGAGTACTGCAGAAGATAAGCCATTCAGCTCAACTCTGTTCACTGCTGCCATCCATTGTCAATGACCAGACTCTTTGCAGTTATGACTCTTGATTTTCAAAGTCCAAATAATGTATTTGTGTTGCTCAAACACTACAGTAGTCAGTTTTGCTCTCCAGTTTTGCTCAATTGCAGTTAAAAATACTAAATGGAAAATTCCAGAAATAAACAATTCATGTTTTAAGTGTGTGCCATTCTGAGTAGAATGATGAAATTTCACAACATCCAGCTCTGTCTGGATAAAGGGCGAGGTGACTCATCCATTTATCCAGAGTATCCACACTGTACTCCTATACACACCCTGCCCATTATTTACTTGGAAGCAGCCTCAGTTATCAGATCGATTGTGGTGATAGCACAGTGCTTGTGTTCAAGCAACTCTTGTTTTACTTCATAATGGTCCCAAAGTTACAAGAGGAGTGATGCTGACAATTCAGATAAGCCAAGGAGAAGCTGTAAAGTGCTTCCGTTAGGTGAAAAGGGGAAAGTTCTCGACTTATCCTACTGTAAGAGAACAGTAACATTTGATAAAACATCTTTATTATGTTAAATACATGTTAATTGATAGCATAAAATAAAATGTTATGTATTAAAAAAAAAGAAAAGCAAAAATGGTATGCTGAGGTTGCTTATAAAGGATTCTTTTATCTGTGAAATTGTGAAGGAGGAAAAAGAAATTTGTTCTAGTTTTGCTATCTCACCTCAAACTACAAAATTATGGCCATAGTGTGTGATAAGTGCTTAGTTAAGATGGAAAAGACATTAAACTTTATCATAGGTATGTGTAGGAAAAAAAGTGTATAGTTAGGGTTTCATATTATCCGTGTTTTCAGGCATCCACTAGGGATCTTGAAACGTATCCCCTGTCGATAAAAGTAGGGGGTTGTGGGTGGGGAACTGCTGTACTATGTCCCTGTGTGGTAGCAGGGGTTGTTATACTGTTTGCCAAAATACATTTATCTCCAGTCATGCTGCCATGCTGAGCTGGTGAAACAGATGCATTCACAATGTTTGCTTTATGCCGGGAAGCTCTCTGCTCTCTGGATCCCACAGAGGCTAACCTGGCAGGGGTGCAAGGCCATAACAACTAAAAGGAAAGTCTTAGGGTCCTTTCCCCAGCTGGCCTCCCTAATGGTGCAGGCAGTCGCTGTGTGGGGCCGCTCCTGAGCACTAAGGAAGTGCAGGCTGAGCAGAACCCCTACTGGCCCCTGCTCCTCTGTTCTTCCCAGGGCAATGGGTGTGAGATGAGATGTTAAAAACAGTCCTGGCTTCCAGGGCCCCGTGTGAGCTGCTGCCTTTCACTGTAATTACCCTTCATACCACTGTACCCTTTAGCGGGGCAATTGACTGGATAAAATTAGATTCTGAATTTCAAGCCACATGGGCATGAAATTCTGGTCTAAGGGGGCCAGGGGATTAGAGCTAGCCCCTGCCACCTCTGTACCTCAGCCCCCTGAGAAAGATGCTGTTGATTTCCCCATCTGTCAGTGTTCCCTGGGAGACTGAGTTAGAACTGGCTCTAAGGCATAATGCCATGTGGCTGAAACTGAAAACCGAGTTAAGATAGGGCCACTGGATACCTGACTTGAAACTCAGGGAAAAAGAACAAGCTCCAGAGATGTGTACAACATTGTGCTATGGTCAGCAACGCTGTGTTGTACACTTCAAAATGTGTTAAGAGGGCACATCCAATGTGTTCTTACCACAATAAAAGAAAATAATATAAGAAAATAAAATTCAGAAATAAAAATCCAGGAAAAGTGCCAGAGGAACATTAGGAGAGAGGATATGAGATCAAAGATGACTTTTGCCCAGAAATGTCAGCCTTAATGCTTTTGGTGACTCTAGCCTAGACGTCAGTGCTCCATGAGCATATCCTGCCTCATCGTCAGTGTCGGGGCAGGTGGAGGATCACTGTTGTGTCTCCCTTATCTACAGGCCCTCAACTAATATTTGTTGAAAGTACATGTCACGCAGAGTGTCAGGCAGGGTCTCTGGTCCCACTCCCCACATAGGAATGCAGAATACGGTGAGGCCAAAAAGGAACACCCACGGAGCCATAGATAGGGGAGTTATACCACTATATTCTCACTGGCGGCTGGGTTGGAGACATAGGAAGCAGGAGCCACATGATCCACAACCTGCCATCCGCTTTTCTCTGCCAACCAACCTCACTTGCTAGCTGCAGTCCGCTTCTCTGCAATCCGTAATCCACACTCCAGCATGCCACGCTGTGCCAGGACGCCACACCGCCTTGCCACACCTCTACACCACTACCTTGCTAATTTAGCCACGGCAGTCACATCAGCAGCCAATGGCTAACCAGCAACAGCCAACGGCCATCCAGTCACAGCTGATGACCATCTACTACCTGAGCCAGCACCTTTCTATGTGAGGCCGAGAGCCTGGAAACTGCACTCCTGGCTCTGTCCCCACAGTGCATGTCAGTGCAATTGTCCTCTGCTGAAGATATATAGCAGTGGCTTATTTTCCCTCAATGATAAACATGACTTTCATGGATTTCTGAGTCAGTAGAGGGACCAGCACCCTCTTTATGTCAAGAAGAAGCAATGGTAGTAACCCACTGATTTTCTGGCTGTCCACATTCAAGTGAAGAAGTTACTGACCTCTTGCTTCTAGTCTGCCCAGAGTTCTTAGTTTACTCAAGAGGAGGGGAGAACCCCAAGACAATACCAGCTTCCCTGATAAGATGAGGCTTGAGCCAACTTTTGTACGAACGATTAAAAAGCAGAGATGCACTCATATTTATACCCAAGTTTCTGCAGCAGGTCACTCATTCACATGTAGAAATCAATTCATAAGCTCAGTACTTTGCATTAAGACTTATAGAAAGACAATGACTTAGTAATAAGGGCCTGCGATTAAGAAACTGTTTCCCACAAGAAGAGCATGGGACAACAACCATATGAGACATGGAATACAATTGAGCCTAAGACAGATAAAAGTTTTGTTTTTTTTAATTATCTTTAATTTCATAGTAATGAGAAATTGTTAACTCATATAAAAATCTACTCCATGCCTTACAAAATTCAAAGATGGGGACTCAGTTCTTCTCAAGTCAACCCTCAGAAGCCCTCAAGGTTTTGTTATAAGTACAGACACCTGGGTCTCACCGGCTACTCTGAGATACTGAGTGGGCTGAACAAGGTAAGCCGGTCTCCTCACGGAATTTTATCTTTAAACAGCTTCTTTTTGGATTGGTGTGGTACTCGTTAGTTTAAAGCTGTAGAGTAAGTAGAGTAAAACTGTAGGAGAAGTAGAATAAAAATGCTCGCATGTTATTTACCTGCATTCCTTTAAGACTGATAGCAAGGATAGCAATCTTCAGAGAGGTTGACGAAGATTTTATTATTTCTGGGAGAAGGACGAAGGAGTTACATTGGGACGGCGGGGGGCATTGCTCTTTCTCAGAGGAGATGGTTTTGGAGGCGAATTGGTGGAATAGTTCTCCCATGGCCTCTTACTCTGTAATTTGGTCAGGAGGAGTTGATTGATATCAACAACAATAAAAACACTTGGTGTTCATTGAATATTCACTATGTTTTTGCGGGTCTGTGTTACGTGTTTTACGCAGATTGTCACATTTTCAATCTTTAGTACAACCCTATGCGTTTAATAGTAGTATGTTTATTAGGTGGATGGGAAAATGGAGGAGTCCAGAGATTAAGAGAGTTGCCCATAGCTAGTCAGAGAGAGGCTCTGCTGTGGAGGTATGGCTGGGGCTAGGGGGTGCGGGGGCCCCAGCTGAGGAGGTGGAGGGCCCCAGAGACAAACTCTGTATAGCTCATTGGCCCTGAGCCTGCCATGTCTGCACCACAGGCTGGTTTTTCCAGGCACTGTGCGTGTGAGTGTGTGTGTGTGTAATACCTGGTTGTCGTTTTAAGCACATTTGAGAGAGTCGAGGATTCATTACGAAGGCTAAGTGGAATGATGCACAAGTAGAAATAAAGGACTCGTGGGTAATTTCCCATCTAGTTTGATAGCTATCAAATAGAAGTGATTTGTGCTGCCCACTGGAAGGCTAGAGTAATTTGATAATAGTATCCAGCACTGGCTTCACGGAGCAGCACTTTTCCAAAATGATCCCCTGAAACCAACGTTATAGCAATCTCCTTTTAAGTCCACATGGGGAAAGCACATCCTTAAAATAAGACTCTTGAAATCTAGGACTAGGGTTTGAAGCGGCTTCCAGCTTCACCTGCTCTTTAGCCAAGCTGCCTACGTATTATTCCATCGTGGTTATTTTTACTCATTCTCTGAAACTTCACTGATTTTGGAAGTCGAAAAAGGGAGATTAATGAGGGATATGCAAAGCAGAAATATACCCTGTTTTAGAAATAATGCTATAGTGGTTCAATTTCTTTTCAGGTTCACTAAAGCAAATCAACAAATCAACATATACCCAAGATAGTCTAGGTTAAAAAAAAAAAAAAAGAAAAGTACAGCAAGATGAAAAAAAGTGTATTTTCCAGAGTTTCTCTTGGGGAGAGCCCTGTTGAGGGGTCAGGGAAACTTCAATAAGTTGCTTGTAATGGAAAATAAGACCCAAAGAGCATGCCCAGGAAGGAGAAGACAGTCCCTTAACACAAGATATAGATAAGAAAGGAAATTTCTGTGTAGAAAAGGAGTGGGGGTGGAGGAAATCTCCAGGGCTGGAAGCTCCAGTGGCAGCCCAGTTGTAGGAAGGGAGAAGAAACCACTATATATATAGTGATTTTATATCTATCTATCTATCTATCTATCTATCTATCTATATATCTATATCTATATCTATAGATATATATATACATATATACATATATATTTATATATGTATATATCTATATATGTATATATCTATATATGTATATATCTATATATACAGAATGCATATATATATATATTCTCAGAATACATATATATATTCTGAGTGGTGAGCACACAATGTATATATTATCACATTGTGTGCTCACCACTCAGAATCAGTTCTCCTTCCATTGCCATATATTTGACCCCCTCTACCCTCTTCTACCATCCCCCTTCCCCTCTTACCCTCTGGTAACTCCATATTTTTAAGTTGATTTTCATCCCTTTTCTAAACTTCTGCCCTTGAACTCCCAACAATAATCTTCAGTGAAATTTCTCACTCCTCTTTTTAGGAGGATATGAATGAATTCTTTTGGGCAAATTTGAAGAGATGCCTTTCTGTGTTTAAGTCAGGATGTGCAAAACAGCAGTAGCAGGTGAGGATACTGGGGGCAGCTAACATTTGTATTACAGTGATAGTAACTTACATTAAGTAGCAGCCTTCATATTTTTGTAATTTAGAATACTGCATTTTATATTCAGAGTATTTAATTTAATTTTGCCTTGCTCATGATTCGATCTTTTCCTTTTTGTGTGGTATCTCATATGGCTCCCTGTGGGAAAGCTAAGGTTGATCACCTGTTGGCAGGTAATGCCATTTGTGAGTAATCTTTTGCTCTCCCTAATGAATTTTTTAAAAGCACAATTCATGGCTTGACACACTGTCAAAACCACCTCCTATAGTGCGAAGTAGTACCATACACTCTCCTGGAGAATTAGTTCTAGATGGAATTGGTTCTGAGTTGCAAAAATGAGAAAATCAGATTACAAAAGAGAATAAATTGTTCCTGGTGACAAAAATAAGTGCAAAAGCAGGTGGGAATTACGAGCTGTTTGCGCTGCCTGTAAGAAAGCACTAGAGAGATTTCTGAGGATAATATCCTTAAAATTTATGCAGCTCTTCATATTTTTAAAGTGCTTCCTGGTAATTAAGAGTCATTAATCAGATATTAGCTGCAGGTCATTCAATGAATTAGCTACTGATTTAGACTGAGAGCTGTGCATAATTCTGGAGACGAGGAACAAACATGATTCATTTTATACTTCTCAGAAATGTTGACTTTCTTGTGCTCATTGAGAGTTACTTTGTGTGAGTTCTCATGAATAACAGTAGGCACTTATCATTGTGTGAATTCATATTTATACAGAATACGTATTTATAATTTATTAGTTTGATATTTATAACACTTATGGAGACAAAACTAGGTAGGGAAACTCCAAGTTGTTAGAACTGTCACAGTGAAAAGTCATCACTGAGTGTCCCCCAACACAGGGGACATGTTGATACTGAGTATCCAGTAAAAACACACAACAATGTCTCCTTCCTTTTCCAGACTGAGCATTGCCACCTTGGATGCACCAAATAATTGTAAAAGGATCTGGCACCGATATCATTTTTACTGCAAGAGGTTGCCTTATCTATCTGGCTATTTCTATGAATCATAACTCAGTTCATCTTCAACCTAACCTGAAAGGAAATTATACCTATAAGGCTGCAGTGCATTTAATACACTATGTCTAAATATCAAGAAATCCTTATTTCCCCCTAGTGTTTCTACATGCCTGTTTCCCAACCAATACGCACAAGTGATTGAGGTCTGAGGGAAATCATAGCTCTTTGGAGCTGAGTTTTGCAGAAATTAATGGGACTCCTTTGGCTTTCATGCTTGAATATATTAATATTACCCTGATTCTCAGGGATTTTTTTTACAAAGGCTTTCAAACTGGTTATTTCTCCAGCAGAGCCTCCATATTTCCCTCCTCCATATAATCATGCAGTCTCTGCAGCCAGATGGCCTGGGTTAGAATCCTTATTCTCTGGCTCACCAGCTGTGTGACCTTAAGTAAGTTACTTTGCCTCTCTGACACTCAGTATGCTCATCTGTAAAACAGAGAATACTTTATCCACTACCCTCAATTGTTAAGAGAATTAAGTGAGTAAATATTTGTAAAGTGCTCAGAACAGTATCTGGCACATTTGTAATACACATGAATATCAGTTAAACCTATTAAATTTTCTCTTTTAAAAATACTCTGCCGAGTTGAATATAGAAGGTACTCTATCAATGTTTCTAAGTCTTTCCAAAATTCACATTTTAACATACTTTGCAAAAAAAGTGAGTTCAGATGTCTTCACTTAGCAAAAACACATATACTTTGTTATTGGTTAACCTGAAGGAAAAAACTTGGCTAAACCTGAACTAAAAAAAACCTGCTTCCTTTGAAAATACCAGGGGTGTGAGGGTTGGGCAAATGTTGTTTGGTAGTGGCTATGAACATTGTGGATGAGATGGCAAGAAACTGAGGGCCTGGGATAGCTTTAGCTTCTCATGAGCCACAGTCACTCAATGCTTGATCAGTGGGTTTGAGGTAGGCAGCGTGGGAGGTCTTGGCAAAGTTTATCTCGAGTTCTTTGGCTTCACTTACACCCTATTTTCAGTGCAATGCGGTGCAAGCCAGCAGGCAGAAAAGGAGAATTTGAACAGAGGAGTAATTTGTTCCAGGAATGTTTTAAAATTCCCCAAATTCTCAAATGGAACAATTTTGATTAAGTAAAAATGTTTTTAAGTAAAAATGTTTTAATGTTATACAATAAATTTTAGGAGGGTGAGTTTTGTCCATAACACAACAAACAGAAAATAACAGGCTATTAAAATTCCTAAAAGATTGCATTATAGTTAGAACATTTTTTTCCTTAGAGGTCAAAATACTGGAACAGTAGTAGGATTGTACAAATGAGGTCAGGAAGCTAAAATGTGTATGAAATGTGAATCCATTATAGAAACAGCTGCCCTTATCTATATTTCATAAGCTGATACGGAGTTGGTATTTTTTCCCAAGAGTGGCTCCACATTCCCCTTTTATTCATAATGTTGATTCCTGTAGGAGGGTGATTAAGTTAGGGTAGGCTAAATTACAGTTCACTAACAGATGACCCCTAACAGTATCTTGCATGTGTGGGGTGTCTTGGGTGGGAGACTGTTCTTCCTTCCCCTCCCACTGGTAACCGATCTCTATTTGGTATCAGGTATCCCGATGCCAAGGATCTGTCTTCCTCTCCTGGCAAGACAAAAGGCTTCTTGTTCTTTTACTCCTTCCTCTCTGAGCCCTGCTTCTCCCTCAGCTATAGACCCATATTACTTGTTACTCAGGGCAAGGCTTACAGTGCGGACAGGGAAAAATACCCGCCCTTCAATCAGGGACAGATGACTCTGGCCTCTAACTCTCCCTGAGAAATAACAGTTTTTACTTGGACCCCGGGGATGAGAATGTTTCCTTTCCCTTCACATGGCACTTTAGGCTTTTGTTTCTTCTGACAGAAAGTCTGGTGAAGTAGACCAAGTTTCACTCCGCAGATAAGGAAGGGGGCTCTCTCAGGTCTCCTGCCAGCTCCCAATCTTTGTTAGAGCACAGAGGAGACTTATAGAAAAGAGCTTGTGAGTTTCGCAGATTCCCCTTGTATCTGGGGCCCCCAGAGATCCTAAACTGGTCCTGGTAGCCTACATTTGGTCTTGCATAATTCATCAACATTCCAGTTGTTGTTTTTTTTCCTTACCTGCTTGTATGGTAGCTAACTCTTCCTCCCAGGCTCTGTGAAAGGTGAGCGTCATGCATCCCTTCCTCCTTAGAGGAACTTGTCACCCTTTGTATTTTACTTGGTGCCTTGTAACTTCAGCTCTCGGATGGCCTCAAGAAAAGATTTTGTAGACTATCTGACTTCTTGTTGATAGAGTGGGAGTGATGATCTTCTCTTGCAGCTTTCTGCATTTTAAACAGAAGCCAAATTAATATTTGAGCCCTTAACACTCCGTAGTCGTCTATGCTTCTATAGGCCAGACAGGAACTGGGAAAATGCAAGAGTGCCAGAAATTCAGGGGAACACGCTGTGTTTGATTGAGTCAAAGGAGCGTACTCTTGTTCATATTATTAATGATATAGAAAGCTGGTGACTCAATATGTTCTATGATCTACCACACTTAAAATTTTTTCTCCTTATCTAGCTAGCTCTTTTGTGTGCAATTAATCATAATCCTTCTTATAATCAAGGCCACTTCCATTTGGTCCCAAAGGCTTTTCTCCACATCTCCCACCACTTCAGCTGCACCGTGTGTTTTAGCCACGTGAGTCGACAGACCTTGGAGTGGGGTCAGACTTGCTTCATTGGAATCCTGGTAGGTCACTCAGTTCTGTGACCTAGGCTAGTCACTTAACCTCACCATGGATCAACTTCTTCATTTGTAAGAGGGGGAGAGTAATGGTTTGTTACAGGTGCCCAGTCTGGTCTAGATTAATATTCCTGTTCCTCTCAGAACTCCATCTGCAAAAGTAGAATGTCAAACACTAATGTTCAGTTCAGGTTCAAAATGGTATCACATTTCCCCTTTGTCTTTCTTAAGATTAACTTTTGTGAGCATGTAGGAATTGTGAGCTCTTACATTTGGGATGGTAGGAGGTCCTTTTAATTCCTTTAGGGAAGAAGGTGAACTCATCACCCAGTTTGATGAGTTCTCAAATCTCATCACTTCCAGGTTTTCTCCTCTCATTATCTTTTAGCATGGAATCTTGTTATTCCCACTGAAAGTATCTGTTAAGATTAAACAATAATTGACTTGGGTTCCAGGTAACTATGGAGTTTTGAAAAACATGTTTATTCTCTGGCTAGTATATATTCCAAGAGTCAGTCATTCATCCAAAATCATTTATTGAATGCCAACTATGTATCAGGAATTATTTTATCTAGATATTAGCATGGGAATCTAAAGCTTTTGCTTTATGAACTACTCAAAAGGGAGAACAAACTCAAAAGTCTTCCAAAGTTCACTGGCAAATAAAGTTATCAGCACTGAATCCCATTATTGCATTATTCTATGATACTTCTAATAATAATGGGCACCCTCAGCCTGATATTGATGATTTTGATACTTTTCATGTTAGCATTGGAGTTGAGGAAAAAATAAAAGAGCCTCCTGGATGATTTATGAAATTTAAATTACTCATTCCTGCTTTATGGCAGTTATAATCATGTTTTTACTTGAATGCCTATAGATAGTTTAATCATATTTCTAAAGAATTGCAACCTACACAATCACAGCTAAATCTTTATTGTTAGAACTCTTGGTTAGTTAAGTGTTCTGGTTACATGAATTTTCTTATTATAATAAAAGATTAAAATGAAAACGCTTGTTTCAAACTTTCTGCTGAAATGATCTCATTTTTCTTTTCTAATATAAGAAAAGTTGTTGTAATAGGTTTTTTGGGGGGGCTGTTTTATTTTGTATTATTTTATTATACATATTTTTTTAACACTGACGCTCACTCAATGTCTCATGGTTATACTTAAAACTTGTAATTATCATTTTAGAGCACTGAAAATTAACACAAAATTTGGATTAAATTTCCAGTAATTTTCAGATATACCTGGGAACAAAACAGGCAGTGTGATTTAGTGGGACATGCATCAGATTTGGGGCCTGAGAGACATACGGTAGATATAAATTTGTGCTCACCATTTACCATATGTGCAATCCTGGGAAATTTGCTTAATGTTCCTAAGCAGCCTCAGTTTCTTAATCTTAAAATATAAATATGTGATGATCAAAAGAGATATTGTTCATGATAGGCCTGGCACACAACATGTACTCAGTGAATGATTGAGGGCTTGTTATTGTGGCTAGCCCCACTATCTGCTGCTAGTTTATTTTGCCATTAATTCATTTTATAAAAATCACACATGACCTTATAGTTTAACAAGGCAGACTTATCATATGTGTTTATCTCCTTTTGGTCTTTTCAGATCTTACTAATAAGCTAGTAAATGGATAAAAAAGAATACAAGGACCAATAGAATAGAAGAAGAGATATTAGTGAAATAGACATTTTAACAATTTTTTGCACAGAAATAAGACAGAAGAGGATAGTTGACTGAAAAGGGTAGAGAAACCACAGCCTGAAACGTATGCAGGGAAATAAACATTTTAAGGAAATAAAATTATGCCTCCCAAATACAGAGAAGTTTGAGATTTGGAAAGCCTCACAATGATGTGGGGTGTCAATAGTGGAAATCAACTAGAAGTCGGTATCTACTGTCTCCCTTCCTTCTTGGAACTTAAAATTCAAAATACCAGCAGTGAGGCTGCCATACATATTGACCTCGATGTGCACTGTTAGATGTTAGGAGCTGCCATTCCCATTATTGTCATGTATACTTACCATGATGATTTTCAGCAGATGATAGTAAAGTGCCTTATTTTGCCAAATCAAGTCATTATGGCAGTTTTCCAAAAAAAGGATATAAATTGTCTTGAGGAAGGTGAGCTTTTTGCTAAATCACAAAAATGCACTCAATGGGCTGGTGACCATTATCTGTCATCATTTGCCTTTGAAATCCCCCTACCTATACCACATTACACAGAAGGAAAATTAGAAAGTTCTTCTCCATAACCTCATGACCTCAGGGTGGAAAGAAAAAATCTTTACAAAATGTCATTAGGAGTCCCCATATCAAAATAGCCAACCCCCTCACCTCCCCACCTAATTATCCCAAAATGAAGTCCAGCTCAAATGCACAATTCAATTACTCATATATGACCAAACAACCTATGATCATGATGTATTTGGAGAACTGCAGATATAAAAGAGAGATCTAAGTAAGCAAACAGAGAAAAACAAATGTATCAATCAGAGATAATTCAGAGAAAGAAGAAAACGGGAACAGCAACAGCAATCACAAAACTCTCAAAATAGATATATGAGAATATAACTATAAAATATGAACAGAATGAATAAAAATGATTAATGAAGTTAAAAGAAAAGAATACTGAAAATTAAAAGAGAAATTTCAGAAGAATTAGAATGTACGTTGACCCAGCCTCCTAGAAAGTAGAGCACAAAGAAGGAGAGGAAAGATAAAATATCTATGAGAATGAATTTAAGAAGTCTAAGATTATAAGCAAGAAGCTCCAGAAAGAGAAAGAAGAGAAAATATAGGGGATAGACATTACAGATTAATGACCAGAAAAAAAAGTTAAATATAAAAGACTGAGAATTAGAATGCATGAGATATTTCAGCTGCTACAACTATATGCTATAATACAGTGGAACAAAGCATTTACAATTGCAAGGGAAATAACTATCTACTTAGAATGATCTCACCCACCAAGCACTTAATAAAGTGTGATGGAGAATAGAGATATTTTCAGAGAGGCAAATACTCAAATTTAAGTTCTAACTACTCTTTCTTAGGAAGCTATTTGGGAGTATGCTCCAGAAAAATAAAGGAATAAAGCAAGAAAGAGGTAGAGAAAGGATTCATACAATGGATCAAACCCAGGAGGATGATGAAAGAAAGTTCCAGAAGAACAACTATGCATCAACCCTAGTGAGCCAAAGACTTGATTGGGAACAAAAGGGTAGAACATTCCAGGACATGGATTTCTGAGGAAGAGAGGTAGTCAGTAGAACAACAGATGTATTGGTGTGATTGATTAGAATTAAAAACGTGTAAAAAGGGTCGGGGGGGTTGAAGAGGGAGTAAATGAAAGGCCAGAAAAAAAGAAAAGCAATTAGAAACCAGAAAAAACAAAAATCAGAAAACTCTACAAAATATGCAAAACATTCACACTACATTACATGAGAGTGAAAAGTATTTACATAGTTACAATGGTCACTTATCAATTTAACTAAAATAATATAACAGCAATTTGGTAGGGTGGGAAGAGAAGGTAAGAGAAGTAATCCTAATCAATCATAACCAGAGTCAATAATTGGTGGTATCTAAAATTGATAAATCAAAAATAGTATATAAGTCTATTATTTGAACATATGGAAGTAACATCAAAACCTGTTTTTGGCAAGCATACTTGGTTATTAAGGAAGGATGGGACAGTAAGTATGTTTTTTTTTTATTTTAAATGCAGCAGTATGTAATCTTTTTTCCTATAGGTATGAATCAGGCTGATAAAATGAAAACAAAATGGTTAGGCACAGACATGATTTCCACGTAGGACAGTTTCATTATTGTATGAAATTCTATGATATAATTGAGGGCATGTGAGTATGTACACATGTGTATGAGTGATTTTATAGCCTTTGATAAAAATATAAAAAATATATGCCAGGTTCTCAATGTGAATTATGTTGGGGAAGGGAAATGAAATACGCAAAGAGAAGAGAAAAGAAGAAAACAAACTCTATCCTTGTAAAGTACAGAACTTTAAAAAAAAATGGTAAATGACTGTAATCACTTAGAGAAATCTGAAAAGATTTAGAGGAATAGTAACCTTTTTTGTGTGTGCTTTGCTGCTGAGATATATTTAGTTTCTCTAATTGGCACTACACACAAATCTCTATTATTCCAGGAGTTAAGAGACTTCTATTATTCTATTCACAGAATAGGGATTAATTGTATTGTTCTATTTCTGGTTTCATTCAAACTGGTCAGTTATTTTGTGCAACCAAGTATCTCACTGTACTGCTTTCTGGACTGATCTGAACTTCTCATTCTTTCCCTGTGGATTCTGCTTGGCCAATGTACTATTTCTTTCTTGTTAGAATTCTTTATTAGTCTGCTCTCCCACTTCCTAAATTGTTTCATGTTTTATTCTGAATTATTTTCAAAGTTTCACTTAGTTATGGTGAGAAACTTTCCAGAACTAAATACAATGTTTATTAGCATCATACAGAATGGGGACCTGAGGAAAGCCTACTGTGCATCTTTCATTTCTGTTGTCTTCCTCAGGGACTGTTGGTGGAGAATTGTGTCCCAAAAAAAGCTATGTTGATGTCCTAACGCTCTGTACCTGTGAGTGTGACCTTATTTGTAATAAGGCCTTTGCAGAGATAATCAAGTTAATATGAGGTCATATTGGAGTAGACCTTTAATCCAATAGGACTGGGGTCCTTATATAAAGAGAGGAGACACAGAGACAGGCACAGAGAATGCCCTGTGATGACAGAGGCTGAGATTGGAGTGATGTGTCTACAAGCTAAGGAATGGCAAGGATGGCTGGCAATGCCAGAAGTGAAACAGAAGTCATGAAGCAGATTCTCCCACTAGAGCATTCAGAAAGAGCATGACCTACAAACACCTTGATTTCACACTTCTAGTCTCCATAACTGTGAGGCAAGACATGTTATTTTAAATCACACAATTTCTTGTAATTTGTTATGGCAGCCTAGGAAATTCATAAAGAGTCTATACCGTTTTCTGATGTATCATCCTCCTCACCTTAGTTGTATTGGTAATAGCGTCAATGTACTGAGCGTCCGGTATATTCCTGGCCCCAGGCTCCATTTAGGCATAATGTCGTATCTGTTTTAATCCTCATATCACTTCGATGTTTTAGAATTATTTTCCCTCATGTACAGATAAAGCGATTGAGTACTGATCAGGTTGAATCTACCCTTGTAAGAGGTGAACAGTACTCGGAACTGTTCTGCAGTCTGCTGAAGCAGTGTGATCGTTTTCTTCGTTTTCGTCCCCTTACTGAATTAACATTTTGAGGATTATATTCTCTGTATAGTATTCTGAGTTCATTTTGTAACAGGATGAAAGTCATTGCTATTCTTTCCTCATACATTTTTACATTTCTAACATTTCTAGCATCCTCTCTTCTTGACAGTACTGCTCACTTTTCTTTTTCAGAGAGATTTTGGTCACTAGTAAAGGTACAGAATCAGATCAGCAGAAATCTTATTATTTGTTTATATCTCTGAGGAAGAGTACCAATCAGAACAATTTCTATGAAATTTGTGGTTCAGAAAGATGTGTGTCTAGCTATTTGGACATAAATATGCTGCATCTGCCTTTCCTCCAAATTATAATTAGGTAAAAAAGTTATTCTTGGCTGAAACAAGGACTAATAATCAAAGATTCCTTGGCTTCGTACTCCAAGGCAATGTTTTGAAAAGCTTCTAAAATGACCTAAAACTTTTTGGCATGGTTGAGAGTAAAGTCTGGAAAGGAGAGACCCCTATAAATGTTCTCTTTCATTTGGTTACTTGATTTACAATTTAAGCCTTTATTGTTAAGTTACAGGTTAACAAAAAGATCTTATATTTTATAATCTATAAAGGACTTTCAAATATATTATTTCATTTGATTCTCACAACACTCTTGAGATACAGGCAGGACAGCTATTATTATTCTCATTTTAGAAATGAGAAAATAAACTTGTGGAAATGACATGTTTTGCCTAAGGTCATAAGACAGCAAATGAAAGTGGGATTAGACTTGTCAGTATTGTGGTTTCTAACTCATCCAGTTAAATTTTCATAAATCATTGAAACTTAATAAAAATTAACATTTATATTGTGTATTTAATCTCATAGTCCTCATGCCACATTATTGTCCAAGGTCCCATGGGTTGTAATGGTACAGAGGGATTTGAACCTACCACAGACCACACTCTCCTAACTGTTTTACTGCATTTGTTCTCCAAAGTAAGCATTTGTTAATAGGAAGGTAAGGCTATGGAAGGTATACTAAGTGATGATACATGAGGAAGCTCAATCTCAGCTGGGAATCAAAACCAGGCTTTCAATTCAATGGGCTACTGGAGAGATAGTGTAATTTGAATTCAAAGGCATATATTTCTTTTACATTGAAGTTTTAGTTAGGTCCCAATTCTCTTGGTTTCTAGTTCACATCATTTAAAAGAATCTCTATTTTGATTAAGCATTTAAAGAAATTTTTTGAATTTTAAAATGTGTACTCATAGACTTTCTTCCCTTCTTAACATTAGGTATCCTAATGAGATTTGAAGTGTTGAAATCCTGAGTAATGATGGCTCTGCACGATTAGGTGACAGCTTTCAGAATCTGACAGACAATTCAATTGGTATAACAGTGATCAGGCTCTTGAGAAATTAAAAACCACCTTCAAATCACAATAAGATGTAATGGAGAAGTTTGAAAAAACGTAGCATGCAATTTCCTTTTCCCCTACACTTTATTGTTACATGTACTGATCACATTTTTTTTCACAGTTAAGTCTTAGAGATAAGCATTTTTCCTTTTCCAGGAGGAAGGCTGGATCAGGAACTTTATCTGCATGTTTTATATTGAGCAAATTTCTTTGTACTCATTTTAAAAAAATAGAAATCTCTTATTTAAGAAGAGATGATTGACATAGAAAGTCTTTGCACACTCACCATAAAAGTATTGACCTCACTATAAAATATTTAGATTGAAAGATGTTGAAAGATTTCCTTTAAATCATTCATTGAATGGCTTTAAAGTAAACTTAATCCTCAGAAATAGTCAGGACCTTTATTTGGAATGAAGGCAACAAATTCACTGAGACTTGTTTGTGTCCAAATATCACTGTATCTGAATTGTGTTGACTTTCACATATACTATCTAATGAAATATTTAGAGTAACTTTTCATTTTTCGGAGATAAGTAATCTTAAATTATTTATTCATCTATAGAATCAGGCAAGCATTAAACCACTTCCCAGGGTATTAATAAAAATCTGTTTTCTTCTCACTTTCAACATGTATTACAATCCAAAATGAATTTGACATTGGAATACATGATTAGACAAATTTGTACTACATATAATTATGTAGTTAAAAAGCCTAATGTCCAGGAGGTATATAAAATATTTTTTTCTTTGAAATCTTAATGACTTAACTTTTAGGAGTTTGGTGATTTCTATCGGTTGTCCTTTGGTTGTCCTAGCAACCTGCTTTCCAGATGTGCTGGAGTGACTGAACATGCCTAATGCATTGTATGTGACAGTTGATTTCAATATAATTGCATGCAGTTTTACAGCATCTCTTTATACTGAAGAATTTATTAACCATCACAGCATAGTAATGGGTTTTCTGTGTCTGTTTTGATTGGCTTTACTTGTAGATAGAGGGCCAATTTAAATGAAAAGACATACCTTTGTATTATATCAGTCATAATCTCAGTTGAAGAAAAACAAAAACACAAATCAAGATCTTGTCATCAGTTCATGACAACATAACTGGAACCGTATTCTGACATTTCCTTGGGGGCCCTTTTATGATATGTAATTTTCCTTTCTCTTATATAAATTATTTCTAGTTCTTTCTTTTTTTTTTTTTTTAAAAAAAACACCTTTTATTTATTTTAAGTGTGTTTTTCCAGGACCCATCAGCTCCAAGTCAAGTAGTTGTTTCAATCTAGCTGTGGAGGGCACAGCTCACAGTGGAGGGTGCAGCTCACAGTGGCCCATGTGGGGATCGAACCAGAAACCTTGTTGTTAAGAGCACCACGCTCTAACCAACTGAGCTAACCACCTGCCCTCTAGTTCTTTCTTATATAAAGCTAACCAAATGCCACATTTAGGGTTTAGGTTCCTTATCTAACATGGTTTTCCAGGATTATTCCTAGCATCCAATTGATATGGAGCCTTAGTGTTCCATAGTAAGGATTAGGAGAAAAATAATGTGGAACTTTTGGCAATGCTCTGAATTACCTGGGTTTGGACATCTCTATATGGTATATGCAATATCGGGGTTGCTTTTTAGGGACTATGGGTGCTTACCTAAACTGACTTACTGGTATGCAAGTAGTTGACTTGTGATTCTAGGCATAGGTTTCATCATAGTATTGATCTGAATTTGTGTATTAGTTGTGTGACCTTGAGCAAGGTGATTGCTTAACCTTTTAAGCCTCGGTTTCCTCATCTATAAAATGTAATAATAGAAAAACAGTATTTGCCTTATAGAAATGTTATAAGAATGAAATGATCTAGCAACATGCTTAGGTATAGTAAGTGCTAAAGACAAAGTACTTTTGTTATTCTTATGTGAGCTAGCTAGGTAGAGGGGATTGTAGGAAGAACTTAAGATATTAGCTAAAATTTTGTTCATCTTTACTGAGGACCCACTGCTCCAGGGACTCGGTTAGGCAGTTGGACATACATTCATGGGACAAGGACAGGGAATAAATATAGCCAAATAGTAATTTATTTAGAATTAGAACTGATTTTGGTTTCTTCTTTATGCTTTTCTGTACTTACTGCATCTTATACCATACATATATGTTACTTTTCCAACACTAAAACTTGTCTTAAAATAATATCAAACTATATTGCCACTTGTAATTTTTCTTCCTGTTAATACAGCTCTAGGAACTTTTACATAGAGTCCCTTAGAGAGATTTTGCAGGATGATAGTTGTCATTGGTACTGAAATAGATTTAAGATGTGGCCTACTCTCCGGAAGATGGAAACACAGCGAAGGAGTTAGACAAACCTGGGCTTAAGTCCAACTATATGAGTAACAAGCTGTGCAGTCTTGGGAATGTTACTTCATCTCCCCAAGTCTGTGTCCTGATCTCTAAAATGAGCGTGACAGTGTCTCCTTTGCAAGGTTGTTGTGAGGGTGAAATCAAGCGAGAGTTCCTATGTAGTACATTTAACAGTGACTGACCCATGAAAGTGTTCAGCTAATGGTGGCTATTCTTACTTACCAAACGATTGTTTAAGATCAGCTTCTTCTTTTACTAGTGAAGCAATGAGCACACAGAAGTTACATGACTTTTCTGGTATCTTCCAAGTAGTAAATGATAGGGCCTGGACTCAAAATCAGGCTTACTAACATCAGTACAATGTTTTTTCCATAGACAGATGTTTCCAAAATTTCAATGATTGAATGCAATCTTTACAGTGTTTTCCATATCCATATAATATCCTGCTATTATGTATTTAATATTTTTTCTTTATATTAACTCTTTTTCACTCAAAATTGTTTAGAAATTGTGTATTATTATTTTAAATATAAATTCAGTGTAACTTTGGGAGTCATAAGGAAAAAGTACTTATGAAATAAACTCAATAACAAAGAACAATTTTATTATATTTTAGTTTGATATGGTTAGAGACAAGTTAAATGCCAAAAATATAATAGCTTGGGACAGGAGGCGTTTTAAGAGAATAGAGAACTTCGTGGCATTAAGGTATTGGTGCTCTGTAGTAAGAAATGAGAAAGTAGAAAGATGTTAAGTTATGGCACATAACTGTAAGAGACTGGCCATTTGATCTTTGGGTTTCAGGCCAGATCAGTATGGGTGATGATAACATACAGATTGGTCATGGAGTGAGTGTTGCACCAGAGTAGGATATCATTTCTTTTTCAGAAAGGTCTGAAACCATCAGATTTCCTAAAAAGATCTTACTTGTTTACGAAACTGCCTCGTTTATTCTAAATGATTTTTCAGCCGTCCATCCCACTTTCATGTTGTCTCTCACTTTTTAAGATGGTTTTATATCAGCAGTTGCCGTTACTCTTATGTTAATGCATTGAACATAAGCTTTGTAGCAATGAGGCAATCCGTTTTCAGTGACAGGTTGTAATGAACTGAGAGAGGGTTGTACTATCAACTGTACTTCTGGTAGGAGTGATGGGAGTACAACATATACATCTGTCAAATAGCCAAAAAATGGGCTTTGTATGCTGGTTAGGGATGTCAGCAATGCGTCCCATCCAGAACAGATGGCATAAGACATGTTGGAAAGAAACCTTTTCACCAGAGGCTAAGCCTCTAGAGTTTTCTTCAGCAATGTGTAGGTAATTACTCTCTGTCTCTATTAACGTTTCAGGGAGATAATTAGTGAAGTACATACGTGAGGACAGCACTATTTTTCTAGAAATTAGAAAGAAATGAAGGATACCCTTCTAAGAGAGTAACAGGAAAATCTCCTTCAATTTAAAATCTTTCTTTTATAATCCTTTCACTTCAATTTTCTTCCTCATTTTTCTCCATTTATCTTCTTTATGCTTTTGTCTCTGGCAGACCATCCTTAAGTTTTTCAAGTACCTTAGCTCTGGATCCTCCTAATTTCATCTTATTCTTGTCTGAGAAAAATCTATAAAGGGGAAATTTACAGTTTGAAAAAATAAAGGCTTAAAGAGATTGTAATCAAAGCTCATAAAATATATGAAGAGGGTAAAGATAAAGCAGGTCATCCCCAAGTTCTAAAATACCAAGTGTAAAGTTTTTCTGGGAAGCTTAGAAATGGTAGATATAAGATAAAAGAAAACAAAAATGGTTAGTTGACATTTAAGAGATCTATCGTGAGATTTTTTAAGTCTCTCAAATTATAAATATCAATAAAGTATAAAGTTTCTCAAAGAAAATGCAAGAAAAGATACTGAAGTGTATGTGCATTTAGATTCTTAATGGGTTCTTACATTATAAACTGGTGCCAAACTCCATGAAAGTGGAAAGTTGATTAACTGATGCTATGAGGATGAATAGTTTGATAGATATGCAGTGTGGGAGAGGGGAAACAAGACAACTGTACAAACGTTTTTGTGAAGTACTTGGTGGTAATGCATTGGTAAAGTTACACAAACAATGTATAGTTTTATCTCTTACTTGTTGGGTAATTTTCTCCCTGGCTGGAACACTAGCCAAAACACTGACAATGCATATCTTTCTTCCCATTTCTCTGTCATATATATTATGGATTTATTCACCTTACAGTTATGAGCTCTGCTGAATTAAACATTCTTTAATTTATTCCAGAATTTTATACTGAGCTTATTGAGTTTATAAACCATCACTTTCTTAACCTTAAAATTCCATTAATAACACTGTCATTTGTGTTTCTCTACAGAACACTTTTTTCTCAAGGAAATAAGTGTGTATGTGTGTGTGTGTGTGTGTGTGTGTGTGTGTGTGTATTTTATATAGTGTCCAGAAATAAGTGTGTATGTATGTGTGTGTGTGTGTATGTGTGTGTGTGTGTGTATTTTATATAGTGTCCAGAAATTTTCCAAAGCACATGTTTGTGTCTTCTGGGTTTGGAACATATTGATGATGGGTTTGGAACACATAAAAATGAATTTCTTTTCATATCCTTTTTTTTGCCTATGACATAATTGTATACTTGAAAAATCCTAGAGAATAAAGGTAAATCTAACTTAAACAATAAAATAATTCAGCATAATAACAAAATATAAAATTAATATGCACAAATCAGTAGCGGACATGTACAAAAATAATTACAAATTATGATGGAAATGGAAAATCCTGTTTATAATAGTGACAAAAAGATAATATATAAGAATAAACCTAACAAAGTATTTACTACCTCTATGAAACACTCCTGAAAAACTCAAAAGCAAGCTTGAGTAAATGGAAAGACATCCTTTGTTCTTGGTTGAATGCCTACACATCATTAAGATGTCAGTTCTTTTTAAGATGATATAAATTTAATATGATACCAGTAAAAATACCAATAAGGTGTTTTTTTTCTAGAACTAGATATATTGATACTAAAATTAATTTGAAAATGAACCTGCAAGAATAGGTAGGGAGACACTGAACATCAAGATATGTAATTAAATGTATGCTGCGTTGGTACATAAATAGACCATTGGAATGCAAATTCCAGAAATAGGACCAACTTCATGTGAAAATTAACTGTCTGAAAAAGGTGATGTATCAAATCTCTGGTGCAAAGATGAGTTTTCAAAATAAATGATGTTAAGACAAATGAATAACCATTTGAAAAAACTTAAGTTTAGATCTGTTCTCATAATATATACAGGAATAAAGT
Organism: Rhinolophus hipposideros; assembly: GCF_964194185.1. NCBI lineage: Eukaryota > Metazoa > Chordata > Mammalia > Chiroptera > Rhinolophidae > Rhinolophus > Rhinolophus hipposideros. The sequence goes on along the minus strand of NC_138050.1, from coordinate 80,407,979 downwards.
AAAAATGTGGAGGAAGTGACGAAGTTGAAGAAAATCATAATTTTGACCATTCTCTAGAAAGACTGATTCAAATGAAAATTATCAATGGGTATTAAGGCTAGGGAGGAAAGTTTGAGAAAGAACAAGATATTTCCATAATCTCAATTGTTTCCTCACAGATTGCTTATGATGTAATTATACTATGCAGAAACTAAAAAATGCCTGGACTTGATGATCAAAATTAACAACACTAATTAATCACAGATTGACATCTTGTGCCTCCAGATACATTACCCTGATAATGATACAACATCACCCGGATGGTATTCAAACCAGCAGTGCTCAAATTATTCAGATGGAAACAGCAGGCAAACCCCAACTGAGTAACTCTAAATAAAATACTTGTATTGTTCAAAAACATTCATGTCATAAACGACAGAGAAAGGCTAAAAAAATATTCTGGATTGAAAGAAACATGGAACTGATTCAGTGTCTGATCCTGGTTTAGGTCCTGTACTGAAGGGTCAGTACTCTGCTAGGTCAGTGGATAAAATTTGAGTAAGGGGTGAAAATTACATAAAAGTATTATGTTAGATAAAAGCTAAAATTTCTGAATTTGATAAACTACGCAGATTAAATAAGGTGATTTTTTTTTGTTTTTAAGAAGTAAATATTTAAGTATAAAGGGCATAAAGGGGCATGATGCATGTACTTTCAGATGGTTTTGAAAAAATAAATTATAAACATATCTTTATTTATACATCTATCTATCTATCTGTCTATCTATCTACCTACCTATCTATCTATCTATCATCTATCTATTATCTATCTATCATTTATCTATCTAACTATTGAGAATAATAAGTAAAATGTGGCAAAATGTTAAAATTTGGTGAATCTGGATAAAAGGTAAACAAGAGTTTTTTTCAACTATTCTTGTAACTTTTATGTAGAAATTATTTCAAAACAGGAAGTTAAAACACATATTATTCAATTAAAAATAAAGTTTATTCCATGGCTATACCATTGTACTGTATGCAAGATAAAAAATAAGAAGAAAATAATTTTAAAAACTTTTTCATCTTCCATGTATATGCTATGGTTTCAGGAAGGAGCAGAGGTAAATGTACGTCCTGGCTGGCCTTTGAAATATAAACCTTGAAAGACCAAATTTAACTAAAATGACAGAAAATGAATTAAAAAGGCAATAATATATAAAGACAAGAGAAGAGAGAGGAAAGTACAGTATTAGGATTCTGGAAGTTAGAAAGCATATTGTGGAGTAGTAATTAATTCAGTGACTAGAGAAAGTTGCCAGTGAGAGAAATTAAGACTCAAGTACATTCATGCAGCAGGACCCTAGAAATTCCCAGGACTTGAAAGTACAAGGTACCACTAAAAATGGCGTTTCAGGGGTCATGAAGGGGCTGAGTATTTGAAGATTGGTTGCAAATTTGTACAGAAGCATTTTAGAGCCCCCAAACCCTATTCCACTCCACAAGCTGGCTTACTGCTTCTCCCTTACCCAAACAGTAGACTAGATGTTTATTCTCTGTAGAGGTTGTTTCAGAGGAACTCAGGGCTTAGGGGCTCCAGGCACGGCTGGGCTTTGGGCAACCACGTAAACAGCAAGGGATGCATCGGAAGTCTGCACACTGAATGGTAATAATTTCATCCAACTTACTCCACTTGCCTCTGAGAAAGCAGGTGATCAAATCTAGGTAGTTAAGACAGGACGTTAGGATTTTCTTCTGAAGAAACTGATCAGATGAAGAACAAAAACTTAGGTACTGAGCATTAAGTGTCCCTAGGAAATGGTTTAGCCCAGTAGTTCTGAAATCAAGGATGCCAGTTGACAACCCCTGACTCTGTACATATTTTTTAAGGCATTATGGATAGTTTCTAACACAAAAGATAGGACAAAACAAAGTAAAGAAAACCTCAGAAAAAGATTATTAGTACTTTCAGATGGTTAAATAAAATATAGTCTCCATGAAATAAGAACTGGGTACAATAAAAAAGGAAGAGTTAGAAAAAGGCTCTTGGAAACTAAAAATATCATAGTAATTAAAAATTTGGAGGATAGAGTTGACTAAGTTTTCCAAAAAGTAGAATAAGAAGACAAAGAGTTAGAAAATACAAAATAAAAGCCATTAAAGGGTCAGTAGAAGAGGTCAAATATCCAGATAAGGAGAGTTTTAAAAATTGAAACTAAATTTAAAAAGATTGTACTCAAAGGATGTAATTAAAAGTTATTGGACTTCTGAGTAAAATCACTGATGAGTTTAAAGCCAGACCTAAGTTCTTTATTGTAAAAAATGGGCATAAAATAGTATTTTTGAGAATCAAATGAGAAAAAACATATGAAATGTTAGTTTACCTGGCATTACATTGGTTATTATTAGTAAATGGTGAGAAACTTGAAAACAAGAATCATATCTTACTCAACTCCATGTCTTCCACTGGGTTACCAACATACAAGAATATTCATATGTTAGTACTCACTATGTGTTTGATGTATCCAGTGGAAAGCATGCAATTGCAGTGATGCAAGTGATGGCCAAAGGGAATTCCCATACAAAAGGTAAAAATGCTCCTTCCTGGTTTTATGTGGTAGACTAAGTCCCTGGGCGGGGGCTGTGTTTATTTTGTGCACGGTCCTTGCAGAAAAGTTCCATTGTAGTCTCTGGTCAAAAGAGTAGTTGGAGCTGGATTGGAAACTCTTTATTTGTGGAGCTTTCCTCGCTCACGGTGCTGATGTATATGGAGCCTGCCAAGTTTGTCCTTTAGGGCTCCTGGAAGGAAAGTATATGTACATTCGCACAGCAAATAGACTTCAGGAGCACGTTAATTATATGGATAATTTAAATGATCCTTTCTTCCACTCTCTACATACATAAAATGATTAGTATTCGGTATCTTGACTTCTAGTCAACATAAAAAGGGAGAAAAAAAGCAATAAGCTGTATATATTAGAAAGGAAGAGGCAAGTTTTTTATTGAATCTGACATGAAAATTCACTATTTTTAATGAGTTAATAAAAAACTATTTTATTGCAGGTGACATGTAAAACCATTAGAAATAAAAAGATTTTAGTAAATATAAGATTAATATATAAAACCCAACAGCATTCCCTTATATCAGAAATAACCCATTAGGAAATATACTAAAAAAAAAAAATAATTGCCCACAATAGAAAATACTTGGGAATAATAAATAAACGATAATAAGCAGTAAAACCTAGGAGGCTTTCAATTTGATGTCAGCTGCCCCCTTTACTCTTAATCCAGAGAGGCCCCTTGCTACCCCTCCACTCAAACCTTCAGCATCCCGCTTCAGAGCGCACCCTCAGAGAGGCAGCCAGCTCGGTGGTAAGGACATCCTCTGCAGATGAGCTGCCTAGATTTGATGTCCAGCTTCAGGATGTGATTAGCACATCACTGGCAAGCTCTGTTCCCAATTGTCTCATCTATTAAATGAGATTAATACTTATATTTAATAGGGTTGTATTAAATGAATTAATACATATAAAGTTCTTAAAACAGTGTCTGACATACTGTAGCCCACACAGAAATGTGTGCTGCTATAAAGATTACCACTGTGTATGCTGCCTGATGTCATCTCCCGTGTGCTCCTATGGAATTTAGTTTCCACCTCAGGCACTCGCTCAATAGTTGTACTGACGTTAGTCTCATGACCATTTTCTTGCAAACTGTTGTTAACAGGGAAATGGTAGATGCGTGCATAGCAAAGATGGGTCAGGCGCTAAGGTTCAAGCGATTTAGGCATGGTCTCCTGAATGTGCATTTCATCTTCCTATCTCACAAACCACTATGAAGAAAACTATAAAACCTCTTTGTTGGTTTTATAAAATTATAAAACCTTTCTAATGGAGAGAGATGCTACATCCCAGATGAGAAGATTCAATATCATAGATGTCAAATCTTCCCAAACTAATTTATACATTTAATCTAGTGTAATAAACGCTCCCCGTCCTTTTTGCTAACTTAGTAAGATTACATTAAAAAGAAACTTTTATATAAGATTTTTATATACGATAAAGAAAATAAATTATAGGTGACAACTGGGAAAATCTCGCAATCTATTTGACAAAAAAGGGCTATTCAAAGGACACTTGAAGATTAAGTTTTAAAAAATGTTAAAGCTTCAACAGAAAAATAAAGTATTATACATTAAAAATCAGTTCAAAGAAGAAATAATGCCATGACCACCCAAACTATGAGTGGAGGCTGAATTTCTCTAGTAAAACAACAATAACAACAACAACAACAAAATGCCAAAATGCAATTAAAACAACATTGAGATATGATTTTTTAATTGTCAAACTTACCAAAGTGTAAGATAGAGTACACATGAGATTTCTCCAAGCTATTGCATGGAATAGGGATGGGCATCACATGTTTGGCAAGAAATTTGGCAACAGTATAAGCATTTAAAATGTGCCTACTTCACATAAAGCAATTCCACTTCACACAAAGATGTACTTCTATGTAAAGTTAATTGCAGGATTATTTATATTTCAATTCAAATGGAAATAGTAGAAATGTCAATCAATAGCAGATTGATTAAATAAATTATAGCACATATACATACATATACGTAGTATATACAAGTTCTGACAATGAAGTTCTTGAACTTGCCACCATGCACTTATATTGGCAGCACTGTGCAAACAGCTTGGTAAGGTTTTGTAACCTTGGTATATTAGTGTCTCACAGCTGTGTTCATGTCTTTTGTGTGGCGGTGTCTTGCTGAGTGGTGTTCATTATTGTTGTGTGTTTTTGTGTGCAATTGCAAAAATGTCTGAGCTTGAATTAGAGCAACGGACAAGCATTAAATTTCTTGTTAAACTTGGTGAGAGTGAAAGTGAAGTCAGGTACATGTTAGTCCAAGTTTATGGTGATAATGCCATAAAGAAAATAGCAGTGTGCAAATGGAGTAAATGTTTTTCTGAGGGGAGAGAACACATCACTGATGAAGAGAAGTCAGGGTGGCTACTAACCAGCAGAACTGATGAAAACAGTGCAAAAATTCATCGAATTATGCATCAAAATCGTCGGCTGACTGTGAGAAGCATAGCAGACCAAGTAAACATTGATAGAGAAACAGTTAGGAAAGTCTTAACTGAAAATCTTCGCAAAAAAAAGGTGTGTGCAAAAATGGTCCCAAAGGAACTCACCGATGAAGAAAAGCAAAGGAGAGTCTAAGTTTGCCAAGACATTTTAGAGAGGCAAGACGATGTTTTGGGCCTTGTTATCACTGGTGATGAAACATGGGTGTACCAATGTGACTCTGCAACAAAGCGTCAAAGTGCACAATGGAAGTCAGCTAATTCTCCACAACCAAAAACTTTCCATCAGTCCAAATCAAGAATCAAAATGATGTTACTAACCTTTTTTGATATCAGAAGAATTATTCATTGCGAATTTGTACCAAATGGACAAACAGTTAACCAAGTTTACTATTTGGAAGTGTTGAAAAGGCTGCCTGAAAAAGACGAAAAAGACCTGAACTTTTCACCAACAATTCATGGCTCTTGCATCACGACAATGCGCTAGCTCATAGGGCACTGTCTGTGAGGGAGTTTTCAGCCAATAAACAAATAACTGTATTGGAACACCCTCTCTACTCACTGATCTGGCCCCCAATGCCATCTTTCTTTACCTGAAGATAAAGGAAATATTGAAAGGAAGACCTTTGATGACATTCAGGACATCCATGGTAATACGATGACAGCTCTGATGGCCATTCCAGAGAGAGTTCCAAAATTGCTTTGAAGGGTGGCCTAGGAGCTGGCATCAGTGCATAGCTTCCCAAGGGGAGTACTTCGAAGGTGACTGCAGTGATATTCATCAATGAGGTAGGTAGCACTTTTTCTAGGATGAGTTCTTGAACGTAATTGTCAGACCTCATAGGAGAGATTTGAAAGATAGATTGGGTTCAGCATGAACAGGGCATTCTATTGCTTACTAATGAGTTTTAAACTGTATCTGCTCTGGCCCAGACTAGCAATGGAGAGCTAGTCAACAGTTCTGAAGAGTGACAAAGTAAGATGAAATGTATATTCTAGAAAGACAACTTTGGTGGTAGGATGAAGGATCCTTTAGAGAAGGAGACTAAAAACTCCATATGACATTATTATGAGTGTTCACACAGGTCTGATGTGATCCAGAACATGGGTAGTGACAGTGGAATATAAAGGAGAGATCAGAAAGGAGAGACCCTACTGAGGTAGCACCTGCAGAATCTATACATGTATTGCATCCTCCTCACAGGATGGTTTGGTGACTTGAAGAGTATTTTACACCATCCTTCCCTATCATGGCTTTTGGTCATTGCTCTTCTGCCAGGGTTTTCCTTAACGGGCTGTCTGCTAGCTATTGAGGGTAAAGCAGCTTTTTGTGATACCAAAAGGCTGGAAATCACTGTTGAATTAAATATTAATCAGTGAGGTGCCCCTCCTAAAACATTAAGATCCTTTTTTTAGCCAGAGAAAGCTAAATATCTTAATGCAGAGCATAAATGTGGCTGTAGTTCATTGTAATTGTAAAGAATTTACAATGAAACAATTTATCTAATGGTTTAGGGCAGGGTTAAAGTAGCTTCAATAGATATTCATTGCTATCCAACTCAGACATCGCATCAGTATTCTTCTTCCCATTTTAAATAAAGGCAACATAAGAGTAAAAACAAGGGTGCAGAAGAGGGTAAAACAAGGGTAAGAGTCTGACTGTTCCTTCTAAGCAGCACTGCCCCAGGAATCATAAGGGCATAGGTTTTCCTCCTCTAAATTCAATGTGCTATCGTGTCAACTTTTTGGCTAAGAAATCTGGCCAGGATGCTTGTATTTAAAAATGAACATAAATGGGAAGAAAAATGAAAGATTGCCTGTGTGTTGAGCTGTTTTCCTCTCTGGGAACCACCAGATCTTTAGCCAGTTAATAGGAAACCACCATGGTGGTATTTCCCACTGCAGTGACACTGTTTCCAACAGTTACTGTGTTTACAGAGAGGCTTCCATATGTACCCTGGGCTAGGTGCCATGTGAGGGAAGCCAAGATATTTGAGATTCAGTCTGGGCCTTAAAGGGGCTTGCAGTTTAGATGATGAGACAAGACTAATAAATGGAGAACAGTTAACTCAATGTGAAACTGTCAGAGGAGTGGCTCTCCATATTATTTTTTCCCCCACAGAACTAAAGACATAAGGCTATATCAGAGATGCCATAGCCTTCAGTCTGCATTCACTTCTCAGGCTCCCTGAAAACCCTCGTCTTCTCATATTGAATTGCTCAGCCAGTATGTCACTGACCCTGAGTTGGAACCTCTGAATGAGACAATACCTCGCATAGTCCAAAGTTGCATTAATCTCAAGGCATTCAGGAGATGGAAAGATTGATTCACCCTGAGAAGCCTTCAATGTGGAGATAACATTGAAGGATGGATATGTCTGAATTGGTATATGGAATATTCCTGGTCCAGGAATACAAATGCTTATGTGATGCTATTCAGGTCTTTAAAACAAAGTAGAATTTTGATTGTAACAACATTTCAATGATAGTTCTCAACAAACATATACTGAGAAACTGCTTTGTGACAGCTACTGAGCCAAGTCGAGGGGAAACAGAGATGAAAAAGGTATGATTCCCACCCTCGAAAAACTTCTTGACTGAAGATAGAGAAAGAGCTGACTCAACATCTTTATATTTCCTGCATTTGTAGGAAGACAACATCTTATCCATCTGGCCAAAGGTAATCGCTAGCAGGCTGTTTTCTCTATCCAGGTGAAACTGGAGTGAAACACATGGAATCTCAGGTAACCAATCATTCAACTTGTCAATCACTCCATGCTCGTGTCAACCCTCTGTGTCTCCTTGAAAGGTCTTCTTGAACTTGGGCAAATGGCATTCAGGCTGTTTATTTTGCTGACCTTAGTGACTCAGGGCTCGATGCCTTAGATTCTAAGAATGCCCATTTTTCTTCTTTTCAAAACCTAATCTTCCCAATATACATTAAAAAGCTAGAATGTTATTTCTAATGCAGTAATCATGAAGCCTGAAGAATAATGGTTGCAATATTTATTGATGCTTTGAATGACTTACATTTTTTAATGCGCTCCAGTGGAAAAAAATACATTAATTTGAATGCTTCGCATTTACACACTTGAAAGATTCATAATTGCTATCATATTTCTACAGTTACATATATCATATGTATATAATATACATTTCTGCAGTTACAGTGATGAAAAAACCATCATTATAATAATTTGTTTGATTTCTGTTCATAATTCATCCATACTATAATTCTAAAGTCATTTTCACCATCTTCCCATCATGCTGTCTCCCCAATCTGTTTCTCCTCCTGCTTTCTACCCTATCTCTGCTCAAGGCGTTAAATACACCCCTACCCCCCTAATCAGCATGAATCTGAACATGTGGGGCCTCTTTGGCTCCTCTCCTTCTTTTACTTCTATGTCTGGTCTTTGGTCAAATCATTTCTTGTCATGTTGCTTCCCCCAAATCTGTTCTCTTCTATTATCTCAGTAATAAAACCCAGTTTTTAATTGACCATATGGTTGTGCAAAATAAAGACTACATATCCTAGTATTTCCTTATAGCCAGATGCATTTCTGGGTCTTTGTTCGGACAAACGAGATGTAAGTGGAAATGGTATGCAGCAACTTCAAGGAAGCTTCTTGACAGACAGTATACATGCCATTTGCCATATTCTTTTTTGTTCCTTCCTATTATGTGCTCCTGGGCTGGAGGTCAAGCAGCCATTTTGAAACATGAGGCCACATACTAAGGATAGTGGAGCAGCAAGAGAGGAGAGTGGTGGTCTGCCAGTGTAAAGCTAGCTGCCCTCCCAGCTTCAGACTGTTTAACTCTGAATTTCTTTCACATGAGAGAAAAATAAATTTCTGTCTTTTATAAAAAACATGGTTTTGGGTTCTCTTTCACATGAGTCAAATATAATCCTGATTAAAACCTTTCCTTAATTTTTCTGACCCATTCTTGCCATTGTTATCACTATTGTTATCAATCTCAGAGGAGACTAAAAAGCAAAATAATATAGGTATTATAGTGGAAGGCTTAGCAGCACTGGCTTTGAAATAATTCTTATATTGTTCTTTGCTAGCTTTACCGCTCTGTGCCTCACTTTCCTCGTTGCAAAATGGAGACTTCATAAGTTTATTGCCAGGAACAAATGAGATAATGCAGATAAAATACTCATATATAGTGTCTGGTGGTAAATGCCCCATAAAGAGATGTTGATAATATCATCTTTTTCAGTTTAACCTAAGGGAGAGATCTTAGAACAAATGCCATTGGGCATGATATACTAATTCAATGATTTGCTAAGTGGTAACCCACCATTCATACACTTCTCAGCTCAATCATTTTTATATTTGTACTGACATTTTATATTTGGAACATTTATATTTACATTTAAACTCAAGGTGCCCAAACTTATAGGCCATATTAAAGCAAAGCTTGCATTCTGATGTGGAATATTTCTCAAAATATTTTTCTGGCATAATCTTTTATACTGTCTTCTTTGGTAGTAAAGCCTCTTGTGCCACGTGTTTTATTATCTTCCATATTTAATACACTTGGGGGCTTATTCTACCTTTTGTCCTAGGTTTTCCTTTTTTCAATTTTTTTAATTGGGGAATATTGGGGAACAGTGTGTGTCTCCAGGGCGCATCAGCTCCAAGTTGTTGTCCTTCAATCTAGTTGTGGAAGGCATAGCTCAGCTCCAAGTCCAGTTGTTGTTTTCAATCTTTAGTTGCAGGGGGCGCAGCCCACCATCCCATGCGGGAATTGAACCGGCAACCTTTTCGTTGAGAGCTCACGCTCTAAGCAACTGAGGCATCTGGCTGCCCCTCTAGAAGCTCAGCAGCAGCTCATTGTCCTTAGTCTAGTTGTGGAGGGTGCAGTTCACTGACCCACGTGGGAATCGAACCAGCAACTCTGCAGGTCAGAGCTCACACTCTAACCAACTGAGCCATCCAGCTGCCCTGAGTCCTAGGTTTTCTTTATGCAAATATAAGCATGTGGAACTGGATATTTTTCAGCCAATTTCAGCAACTACCTTATTTCCAGATTAAAGCTCAGACATTCAGTCAAGAACTTAGGACAAATCTCCTATCCATTTGTGTCTTTTCTAGAATCCTTAGAAAAATATTTAATATGCTCATACCAATGATGTTCATGAAATGGCAGAAATATGCAACATTGGTGAATGTTTTTATTCTTAACAACAAAATATATATTTTTTTAAAATTTTGAGATCAGCTCTCACACAATAGTACAACTATTAATGCCCACTTTACAACTGTGACCCCAAAGCTGTAGCAGATTTTCCCGTTATTTTAGTCTAAGTTCTCTTCTAAATCCTCCTACACATCATGGCACAGAACTTGACCAAGTCATTCTCTTCCTCAAAAGCTTTGGTTCATATGGCTCTTTTCTCCTTGGCTGTCTCTTTTTAAAATTTGCTGCTCCTTTTAAGGTAATTTTTCCAGACAAATGTTATCAACTGCACAAAACCTGATACCTGTAGACAAAAGTGATATTTCTGTCTTCTGTTTTTACTTAGCAAAAATGAAACATTATATACATATATATACATATATATATATGTATATATATATATATATATATATTAAAAGAATTATTGTATTTGACTCAAATTGTTCAAGTTTCTTATTCACGATTGCCCAAACTGAACAGGAGTGGGCTAGGCTTTCCTTGGCCTCTTATGTGGAAATTTGCTCCCCCAAGGTCATAAGGAGGGTGGTGAGGCAGGAGATTTGAAAGCCAGGACCGAAAGATAAAAGCAGAAACAAAATTCATGAGCAGCAAGAGAAAGAATTTGAAACTAATATTGACCAAAAGTAGAAATCTTGTTGGATTAATGACCAAGTGAGTCAGAAATAAGCAAAGGTAAAAGAAGTTGATATGGGAACTTGGGAAAACCAGTTCCTGGTTTTCTGTTACGGGCTGGCAAAGCCCGTGGAAGGTAGATGATGGAATTGCTAGATACCGTGTTTCCCCGAAAATAAGACTGGGTCTTATATTAACTTTTGTTCCAAAAGACACATTAGGGCTTATGTTCAGGGGATGTCATCCTGAAAAATGTTGCTAGGGCTTATTTTCTGGTTAGGTTTTATTTTCGTGGAAACACGGTAGGAGAAATAGATGTTAAAATGCAATAGGACCAATGAGCTGTGTATTTTTAAATGGCCTTAAAGGTAACTCCCCTCCTTTTTTTAAAGTGGGGTAGGTGGTTTGCTCTCCTCAGAAGGAAAGGCAGATGGTGTCACTAGTTTGGATTTTGTCCCAATTGTGCTCCTTGCAGTTTGGATCATATTCTGTATGTCTTTGGTGGCCAGTAGCCTGTCCAGGTGATGATAAGGTAGAAGTGGGCCCAGCAGTGAGCTAGAATCGGAAGCTCTTGTTGCTATCAAATGGTGGAAATACACATATGCAGAATTAGCATTTTGAAGGTGGGATTTGAGCCAAGCTAATTATTAGTATTTTGGCAAACCGCTAATTCTGAATATTTCTGAAGAGTTATGCTGTGTATCAAATTGGGGAGTTTTCACAGGCCACCTGTGGGTTTCTCCTGAAGACCTTGTTGTGGTTTTTGACAGTGGACACTTAACCTCCTGGGTGCTTGTGTTTTTTCTATCAGTGAGCAGTATCCTGAGGCTCCTTGGAGTAGTTGTGTGTGTGTGTGTGTGTGTGTGTGTGTGTGTGTCTTTTAACAGAAGATTCAAAGCAATTTCTATTCTCTCCTCATGGTTCTTCCTCATCTCTCGTGGAGACTCTTATAATAGTCTCCTGACATGCTTCTAGCTTCAGGCTTACGTCCCCACAATGCTTCATCTGTTCTGCTAAGAAATCTTTGTGAAAAAAAAAAAAAAGCTCATGGTTTTTCATTGACTCATGTATAAAAATTTGGCTACATATCTAAAGGTTACATTCACCTACACACCCTGTGCAAAGCAGTCCTTTATTATGAAGGGCTGTGTAGGAGAGTGTGCCAGTACCAGATAAGCTCTAAATTTCTTAGTGAAGACAGGGCCCTCCACACCCTGGCTCCTGACTACGCCTCTTGCCTTATTCCCCTATGGTCTTTGCACCTCTGCATGCAGTCTGCTCACACTCTGGACTGTTTCTTGTCCACATATCTTGTTCACATCACTACCTCTGCTTGAAAAGTTCTCCTAAATCTTCCTGATTAACAAATTTATCCTTCCAGACTCAGTCCAAATGTCATTTTCTTAATGATGACTTTTCAAACTCTTTTGAATGAGTGAATTAGCTACTCTAGACTGTCTGCTTTCATATTCCATGCATATAAAATTTATTTTTATCATAGCACTTATTTTTAATGCAAATGTTTTGGTATATTTTTATGTTTATTAAGTAAATAAAAAACCCTAATGATTACTGTTTTTTGCAGATGCTATTCATTTAGATTTACCAAATATATACTTTTTCCAAAAGTGACATTTCCTTTCTCTTGGAATGTCCAATCTTCCAAGTGGGATTATTTTCTTTCTTCTTGAAAAACTCCCTTTACTAGAGTCTGTCATGTGACCCACTGGTGATAAATTGTCTTAGTTTACATTTGTTAGAGAATGTTTAAATTTCTCCTTCATCCATTTTGTCCTGTGTATGGAAGTCTATATCGAAATTGTTTTCCTTTAGCACCTTGTGGCTTCTATTGTTTTTCTTTAGAAGTCAACCCTCAGGAATGAGGTGCGGCTTCTTTTAATGTAATAGGTCAGATGTGTTTTTTTCCTGTTGATGCTTTTGAGATTTCCTTTTTGTCTTTGGTTTATAGCAGTTTTTACACCTTGAAGTGCTTCTCTTTGTTTTGATATAGTTTATGGTTTTCAGGGTTTCTTAAAACCGTGGCTTGATTCCTTTTTTTATTGTTTCTTTCTAATTTTCTTCTCCCTATTTTTTTAGGGGATCTCAATGCATATATGTTAGACTTTTGCATTATAACCTTTATGTCTCTTACATTATTTTTCTCAATGTTTTAAATAATATATTTTTCTGTACTATTTTTCATTTTGCTGTTTCTCTTCAACTGTGTATAGTCTGCTATGAGACTTTATTATTATTATTGTTTTTTTAAATGCTAGCATTTCTACTTAGTTTTTATTTATTAGTTCCAGTTACTACAAAAAATTCCTTAGTTTTGTCTTTTATCTTTTTGACTATGGTAACTATATTTAAGTTTTTATCTGATAGCACAAATATTCTGTGTGTCTGTTCCTATTGTCTATATTTCCCCTTCGTTTGCAGTCACATTGCTTTGTGTACTCATGGGCCAGGCTACTTTTTATTGAATCCTGGATTTTATGTCTAAAATTTGTAACTAACTTTGAAATTTAGGATGATGTTATCGTCTTCCAGAAATAATTTGTATTTGTTTCTGAAAGGATGCTTTAGCAATCTGATTCTAAACCCCTCTTTAGAATTGGCAGATACCCCTGGTAGAAATGTGGTCTCAAATGCCAGGCTGGACAACCTGTTTTCATTTCTTCTGCTAGATAGTTTTCACTGACTTAATACACTGATACCGTCTAATATATATATATATATGTTTTTTTTTCTTGTTCAGCATTTCTAGTTATACTCGGTGAAAGGGTTGGTCTACCACTACCAGAAGTGGAAGTATGGACAATTAATTTTAATACACTGAGAAAATAGCATTAAATCTTCAAAAGTGAGTAATACAAACTTGTTACTGGTGAAGAGGGAACATGAGGAAACATTTGTGGATAATTTCCAGCTCTACTCTACCAAATAATTTACCAACAATTCATAAAGGATGCACTAGTAATTTTGATTATTAGGTCTGACAGGGTGTGTACATGAATATGGGTTATTATATCCTTCATCCTCTTAAGTACTCTATCTTGCTGTATGTGTTTTTCCTGAGAAAAGTGTATTTCTAATCCCGATCATTATATAAAAAAGTTTTTGTTGATTTATTAATTACATTTCTGTCTCAAAGTAATATTTGTGAATGAAAATGTTCTCTTAAGCATTGAGAGTAACTAGAAGTTAAGGAGGGTGCTTCATACAGGTGCAGAAGTTAGTTATACCCTCCTAGAGCTCTCTGTCCACTCTGGGAAGACAAGCCATTTTAATGTCAAGGAATTACCAGAGGAAAGGCTCTAATCTTTCCCTGATTTACTAGGGCCCTGAATATATTAGGGTATAGAAATATATAGACATGGTTGAGGGATTTAGATGCACCCCCCCAAAAAAGTTATATTGCAAAAAGGGACAACACAGTTCTTGAGAGAAAAATCATATGAGTGTATGAGCGTCCAAAGAATAACACCAGAGTGGCCTAGAAGGAATGCACATGGCTCCAGTGTAGTGCAAGGCTGGGCTTGACCAGCCTGTGATGCAACACTCCCAGGTGCTGGCCCCCTGCTAAATGTGATAAGGAGGATGCTAGTGGATAGGAACCAGCATCTCTCTGCTGTAGGATTCTCCACTTTTAAGGCTGAGCATCTGCAGAAGGTGTTTATGACTGAGAACCAGGTGAAAACTGGAAATGTGACAGCAAGGTGTTGGAAAGCCCAAAGCATTAGCCTTGGTCTGTGAAGATGATTCACTCTGCAGGGATCATAAGTGATTCATGATAGACCGTAGCCTGTGACAGGGAGAGACATTGCCCAGGGATTTGAGATGTGTAGTGCAGGGTTGGATAATGAAGCAGAAACACAGGAATAATTTTGGGGATGAGAGAGACTGTAAAGCCTCAGTGAGTACTTGCATTCTATGGGAGATACTGCTTTCTCACCGATGAGGGACTGTGAGGGAGTGAATGTTTGTGTCCCTACAAATTCATGTGTTGAAACACTAACCCCTAGTGTGATGGTTTTAGGAGGTGGGTTCATTGGAGAGTAATTTATACAGTTCTTTTGGTAACAAATCCACAGGTGTTTATATATATTCTGTTTTTCCCCCAGTATCTGTGAAGTCACAGCAAGTGATCAGAAGCCACTGGCTTATCTGCAAAGTCATAGGACTGAGGTCCACTCAGGAAATGTTATTCCTGAGATGTAGTAAGACAACCTATTGGTTTTCTTGAGGCCTATACCTGACCGTCTCAAATCCTTCTTTCATTACCAGTGATTGAGAGAAAAACGTCCATATAGGACACTACATAATTATAGTTAACTTGCAGGTAAAACTGGGGATTTCTCTTTTACCTTAGAAAGAAGGCATATTAGTACTGATTAGGTATATTTTTGCCAGAATGGTAAAAAACGTGCCTGAAACTTGTAATGTCTCAACCCCAGAGACAGAGAAGTCAGATGATAATATAATCATGGCAGATTTAGGTGGTAAACTGAGGAGATCACTGATATGATGACAGCAGCTTCCTGGGTGCCAGGAACAGCAGGATGAGAAGCTGATGGGAGAAAGGCTAAAGAAGGGTTGTGTGGTGTCTTACGGCGCTCTGGAGTTAGGCATATCTGGTCTGTAACCATGTTGCTGCCTCTTATTAGCTCTATTTTCTTTGCAAAGCATTTCAATTTTGTAAGTCTTAGTTCCCTTATTTGCAAAGTTAAAATACTATTAAGACTTTCTTTGTTATATTAAATAATATGTGAAAAGTACTTGGTTTATTGTCTGACACAGACTAAACTTTCTAATAATAATAATAAATAATTGCTATTATTAACATAACAATTTCCCTAAAGTTTAATTTTCCAAGAGGAAAAGAAGAATTTCAATCACCCATGTTTAAGTACTTCAGAATATGAAATAGGGAGAAGGAGGAAATTGTATGAATGGAGCCATTTTGGATGATGAGAACAATATTTCGATATATATGAGATGATCTATGAGAAATTGTATGTTAGAATATTTTGGTGAAATGTTGAGTCAGGGATAGACTCTGTGAACTTTTACTTCACGCAGATAACTAGTGTTCTGGGAGGAAGATTATAGTGATAAAGAACCAAATGGCTGTTGCTGAGAAGCACCTACGGGTATGCAGTATTATTCTACTATTACAAGTGAGAAATGTTGGATTTAAGAAATGAACCCTGGCAAAGGGAGAAGGTCTGCACATGCATTTCGAAAAGACAGAGTTTTCCAAAAGAAGCCGAGGAATAACATTCTTGAAGATATATTTTTTTTATGCTACTTTATTGGTAAATGTAGTAGTGTCTTATTTTACACAAACTGAGCAAAAAAATGTGTCTAACAACAAATGTTTGCACTAGGGATGTTAGGGCTTGAACTTTCAATGCAGAATAAGACAGAGCATCTGTTCTGAAGAGCCACATGGAACATAAGTCATTTACACCCAACAGTGCATTGCTGTGAAGCTATATTTATCTGGTAAAGCCATAAATGTAACCAGACTAGAAATGTCATTTTCGTGCTTGGAAATATGATATAACATCATACTAATTTGGAAGTTTATATGTTATCTGTTCTCTAATTTGAAAGTTTGTCAAAAATGCAATGCACTTCTGATTTGACTGTGTATTAAAGTTACAAAACACCCATCTTTAAGAGTTTCTATTATTTTCATCATATGACATGGAATAAAATGTCTGATAACAGAAGACATCATATAAATACATATATATGTATTTTGCTGTAAAAGAAACCCATCTGCTTACCTCTGTACAACATAGTTGAAGAAGCATAAAATGAAGACCAAATCCCTTAATATTCTTGAAGACCGATGCATTTTGACATGACTGATGGTGGGATGAAATCCACACCAGTGCCTGTCCGGTGGGTTGATATTAGGTAATAGGCAAAAGAACCAGCTGTCAGGAATCTGAACCACCATAACACTTTAGAATTTTATCATTACAATTCAGCACGAAGCTGAAATATTTGGATTAGTAATTTCATGGGTGACCTTACAAAAATAATTACAATATAGTACAGGCAAAATGTAACAGTTTGGTATATTATACTAGCTATGGCTGACTCTTTAAAAAGGCTATCTTCTTGAATTTTGGAATAAGCGCAATGCTGTTTCCTTGGGAAATCATGAACTTGGTGTTAAACATAATGGTGGACCACAAACTCAAGTGTGAGCCATTTTAATGCTGCATCTGGATAGGGAGTGCTCTGTAAACCTGGGCACTGCGAAAAAGAACAGTTTTCCAAAGCACTTTCTCACAAAGGCAAAATAATTTTATAATGCCTGACAGGGCATTGAGTGCAATGAAAATTAATAACAATGGCTCTTTTTCAGAGACGTGCGTTTCACTTCTGCTGAAGACTTTTAATATGCTGTTTGATTAGAGAGAATATGGGAAATGAGTCTGTCTGATTCTCGTTTTTGGCTCACAGTCTTGGCTGGCTATTGGGACAATCTGTTACTGCTGGCTGTGGCTCTGGGGGTGAGTGAATGCCAGCCATTCAGATGCTCGCTGAAATCTATTTTCACGTGGAATGGCGGTTTTCTGCTTCCAGAGATCAGCTTGCCATTCTCTGCCACACAAGCAAAAATGACTCCCTTTCTGTTCCTTGGCCTTGCTGGAGTTTTGGGCCTGCACCTCACATTGTCTACACTTCTTCAAGCTCGTTAAGTCAGTTTATAGCCATCTTTTTGGTGCAAAACATCTAATGGTGTTTGTACCATTAACCCACTGTTGAACGTCGTACAGTTGTTTTCCGTGTCTGTTCTGGTAAAGAATGTGCATCCTGACATCCTGAGGTTTTCTAATCACGTGCTGTTCTTATGACAGCGCCCTCTAAGGGATCTGGGCGGAGAACACCTTTATGAGAATTGCAAGCTGCGACAGATTTTGGCCCTGGTGGATGAAGTGGGAGATTTGATAAGGGCAATCCTTGATTCTGTTATCAGAACTGTGAGGCAATGGAAAAGTGCCATTCTTTACTGGCCAGGATAAGACTAGAATACAAGGAAGCATAAGAGAAAATCAAAAGGAGACTGAAGACATTTTTTGGCCTTAGTGGAAAAATGATAGCACAAAGGAGAATGGTAACATGCGAACAGATAGCAGCAGGAGGAATGTAAGTTTCCTCCACTACTTTCGTCTAACTTGTTCCATCCATGCCACATCGTGAATGGTCTCCCTGAATTCTGCTCATGCTGTTTGGATAGGATAGAGGCAAACTGATTAAACCAGCCCATGGCTTCCCGAAGACCTTCTATAACTGGAGAAATAGAGCTAGCATGGATCAAAGGAGAGAAGGCAGGACACTGAGAGCAGAGCTAAAATGGATTTTTCTGCTGGCTTTCCAGATTTCTATGGCAGAATTTTAAGGAATGCTGGGAGGTACCTAAATATTTCATGCTGTCTCAAGATAAAAAAAAGTGACAGCAGTTGTATGTGAAGCAAAGGAAGAGACGCAATTTCTCTCTCATTGGTTTATTTATTCAGTTTTTAAAACATAAATATGGATTCATAGATATTTATTTTATTTTATGGGTTTTAATCATTATTTATTTATTGCTCTTTTTGTTTTTCTGTTTTGGCCATTAGGTTGCTTCTTGTATTTAAGCTTATATTTTCCCTGCCCCAGCGCTGGAACATACTACTTCTATAAGGGGTCCTAATTTTCTTTACAGGACAATGATGTTTAGAAACCAGCCAATCTGGGAGCTAGGTGTGCTAAATTGCTATTAGGTTATCATTTCTTTTGGGCTCTTTCAGTGGACAAAATTAGGAAATATATGCATGTTACTCACTCATGCATAATATGCATCTATATTTATTTCTGTATCTATCTATAAAAATACCGTGCTTTCCCCAAAATAAGACCTAGCCAGACAATCAGCTCTAATGCATCTTTTGGAGCAAAAATTAATATAAGACCCAGTCTTATTTTACTATAAGACCCTGTCTTTAATATAATACAATATAATAAATTTATAATATAATATAATAAATGTAATATAATATAATAAATATAATATAATATAATACTGGGTCTTATATTAATTTTTGCTCCAAAAGATGCATTAGAGCTGATTGTCCAGCGAGGTCTTATTTTTGGAGAAACACTGTATTAAAATTCATAAGTTTATATTGATACCTCTCATTCCAATCCAATACAGTAGGGACCTTGCCCCTTTTCTTATTTGTAACTTACTCCCCCGACAGTAAGAAACTTGGCTCCTGTTATTGACAATATATTTACTTATTTGTTCAGGCCTAGAATACATATAAGATAGTCTCAGAATTGCTAACTCATCCTCTGTAAGAAACACATTTATTAACTAGATTATAGTATTTTTTTGTAGGACTTTTTGTCTTCAGGATCTAGGCTTATTTTGATAATATATTTTATTTCCTTTCAAATTTAGTTTTCAAGGTGACCTTCTCCAATATCAGCTATAGTGAGATAATTATCACTCAAATAGATGTTTGCTGGTATAGGTTATCACTGGAGCACAGCAGTATGTAAACTGTCTATAGATAACAAAGATACTTGTACTCTGAAAGAAAAAAAAATCACCTAAGTTTGCTGATTTCATAATTGGAAATAGACATTTTGGCATAACATCACTATTTTTTCTTAGTGTCAACACAAAAATCAATATTTCTATGAAATCTCAAAGAAACATGAAATTAGGAAGGTAAGCCTTTACCGTCACATTTTAGATTTCAATTATAGAATTAATAAATCAAAATGACCCAAAGCTCACTGCAACTACCATTTTGAAAAGAAATTACCTGCTTGGGAGAGTTTCAAAATAGTGGATATTAATCTGCATTACATCTCTATATATCTATATTATATCTCTGTATCTTATTATGTGCTATCTTCTTGTAAGTTATTTGTACAATTTATAACCTCTAAAACTGATTTTTTCCCAAGTAATAGTGAGTGGCAATTTTTCAAATCCAAAGAACACACAGGCAAGTCTTAAAATTCTGTCAGAAAATTAAAATAAGAACATAGTGACATTTATATATATGAATGTAGCTAAGTTTAAATAATGACAATGAATGAAGGTTATTCGTTTATTGCATTTTAATTAAGTCCTTATTATATGCTAGGTGCTGAGAAAACAGTTGTAATTAAGACAAACAAAAATCTCAACCTTCATGGAACTCATATTCCAGTGGGGGAAAGATGGACAATAAACAAAGTATCTCGTATAGTATGGAAAGATGGCAAATGATATGGAGAAAAGAAAGCAAGAAAGGTGGGTGGGAAGCATGAGAACCTGTGGTGGTTTATAAATATAATTAGGATTGTCAAGGAAGATGTCCTTGAAAAGGTGACAGTTGGGCAAAGACTTTGAAGGAGGGGAGGGGAGAATCTGGAGGAACAACTAGCATAAAGACCTCAAGGCAGGAATATGTCTCACGGAGCAGCACAGAGGTCACTGGCTGAAGTAGAATGAATTAGAGGGGATTTTAAGAAATGAGGATGGAAAGGGAATGAGGTGCCGGGGCAAACAGCAAGAAAAAGGCTGAAAGCAGAGTGTCTTGAAGCTAATGTAAGGATTAAAAAGCTAATGTAAGCTTTTATTTTATTTGCAAACGTAAACCACTGGAAGCTATTGATCAGATGTGAGATGTGATCAAGATTTTGTTATTTTCAACTAACTGCAAACCTTCCACAAACTCAGTTCCATGCATCCCACTCTCTGACTGCAGCCTCTTGTCTTTCCAGTGTCCTTTCTCTAGAAACCTGACTTCAATGATTCTTTGATCCTACCGGGACCTTCAGTCCATTGATCTCAGCTCCTTTCTCTTCTCCCTTATCACTTGATGTCCTCTCCCTGCTTCTTAGCTTGGTGAAATCCTATGGTCAATCATTATGATCACTACATTGACTGAACCCAAAAGTCCCTTTCCCTGCTTTCTTTTCTTTGTAATTGCTTAGCAAAATCACAGTTGAATTCAAATCTCCACATTCCAGACCTGAACTGATGCAGCTAAATGTGGTGGGAAGAAAAAGCACATCTTCATGGACTGGTTTTACTTTGAATTTGTGACCATGAACCTCCAATGCACTCTTAATGTCTACAGGCAATCATACCAGGCTTTATATGCCCATGAGTGACCATCCATGCCCCCACTCTCCTAGATGATTCACCTTTGTTCTGCCTCAAACCTGAACACATTCTCTCCATCTTTCTCTCTGTGCTTCCTAGAAAATCAAGAGACCTGGCACAGATTTCCACACCCATCTACCCACCATATCCACCACAATATCTTGTACTTTCTTGCCTGCAACCAAAGATAATTTTTAATGCTCCTATCTAAAGCCTATCCCTCCACCCTCCTCCACAATGAGATGCACAGGATCTCATTTTCATCTGCTCAAGCACATCACTTCTTCCATCCCATAGAATCCATTTTTTTTTTCACTCCCTCTGGAACAAAGTCATTCACATGAGTTGTTTCCTTCATTATAAAATAAATAAATAAATAAATAATAAAACATAATAAGAACATCTTCCTCCATCCCCACTTCTCTCACCAATCCATTCCTTTGCTTTGCTTTACAGCAAAATTCTACCAAAACATCGTGTTCATTGACTCCATATTTTCTCTTTCCATTCTCTCTTCCATTTATCTCAATCAGGGTTTCATCTTGACTATATCACTAAAATTGCTCTTTTCAGGGTCATAAGGTCACCTTACTAATTCCCCTGCTCAATTTTCAGTCTCCTATTACTTGACCTATCATCAGTATTTGTTAACAGTTGATCACTCACTCCTTTCTTCACTTGGCTTCCAGGACACCAAACTCCCCTGATTTTCTTTTTAGCTTGCTGGTGGCTCCTTCTCAGGGTGTCTTTGCTGTTCTCTGTACTTTGATAATAATGACACTCGTGTTCTTGGATCTTACCCAATCTTATGGTTCAAAATGGTCTGCATATGTCAATAACTCCCACATTTATATTTCCAATATAGCCTTTCTCTCACATCTTACTTCCATCTATTAGAATATTATTTTGACTTTATTTTATAAATGTACACACTATATTTAGAATTTGATCATTTATCACCACCTGTAGAACTATTACCCTGGTTTTTAGCCACCATTATGTCATTAAATTATTATAGTAGCCTCACAATCGGTCTTTCTGATTTAATTCCCCATACATTTTTGTCAGCACAGTGGTAGGCAGACAAGGTGAGAATTAACTCTGAGGCCCAAGGGTGGAAGCAGGGAAACCTGAAAAGAGGCTAGATAGCAGTAGAGGTGGTGAGAAGTGGTCAGATTCTGGATACATTTTGAAGGTAGGTCCAATAGGATTTGCTGATTAGGGAAAGGGAAGAGTTAAGAATTCCTTCAAGGATTTTGGTCTAAGCAACTGAGAGCATGGATTTGTGGTAAAAGAGGTGGGTTCCTACATTGCTAATGGCTCTTGAATGTTACAGTTTTTCCTGAGAAGCAACATGGTAAACTGTGTCATAAGCTTTTAAATATTCATACTTTTCGAATCACTGGTCCTATTTTGATTTTTTTCAATAAAAAAAAAGAAAAGGTCTGTTTAGAAATATGGCCATTGTATTTATAAGAGTACAAAAATAACATGAAAATATTTATAACATTAACTGGAAACATGAAATGCTATGTTCACTATGATTAGAACAATGTAACATATTTATAGAACTGGATATATCAAAATCAGAATTTTCAAAAATTAAACCAATTAATTTTGACAGGCCAGTGAGAAAACGAGCTATTCATTTTTAAGTTAAAACATTCTTTCATGTTTTGAAATATTTTTATATTTATAAATGGGAAACATGTTAGAAATATAATTAGGTGTCATCCCTTTATTTTAGAAAATAGAAATATACTTTATAAATTTTTTTTCTTCAAGGCATTTACTTTTGTTAAATGGTGAAAAGTTTAACAATTCATTATCTAGATTAACAGAGACTTTTAATAGCTTTTTGTCAATAAGCTTTCATAGACTTCTATTCTGTGAGTTTGGTTTTATTCCCAATGACCTTATACTAGAACTCAGATTCAAGGGATTTAATTTCAAGGCCCAGCTCTGTCACTTATTCACTGTGTATCTTGAGTCAGATTTTTCTTTTGCAAAATGGAGCTATCTACCTCTCTTTTATCTACTTTAGGATAGTTGTCAAGATCAAATGAGATAATAGGTCTGGAAATGCCTTAAAACTATAAATCACCACAGAAATGTGAGGGATTATGGAAGTTAAGGTTGAGATTACTTCTGCTTCATTCTGAAGATTTTGTCCTTAGGTCTTAATCATTACCTTCTGATCCTAAAAGTGATGCTTCCCTTTGAATACAAACCGATTTAAAGAACTAAGCAACAATATAAATATGTCTTTTGAAAATAACAAAATTATAGGATGTTAATAAATCATATGACTGTCTCACAAAGAATAGTACCAGAATAGAAATCAGATATAATTCACTTATGAGCATCTATGCATTCTAAGTGTACTCAACTTGAAAAAAAAAAAAAAAACTTAGCTAAAGTGATGCAAAAATTTTAAAACTTGAAAGAAGGAAGCAGCCAGGTATCAGTTACCTTGTCTTTCTTTTGAGTAGGTCTTTCCAGGCAGGTGAAATACAAAATTAGTATATTAATAAAAGATTAAGTAATCCACCTGGCCAGCAGTATATAGGAAGGAGTCCCATATACAGAATCGCAGGGGGCAGAATACAATTTTCACATTAAATGCTAATACTTTCTTGAAAAGGAAGATTCATGAAGACAGTAATCCAGGTAGAACTGAAGAATGAGGAAAATCTCAGTTTTAAAATGAAAAAAGTTGAAATTATGTCTCTCCTAAGAGAAACAGATTCATGCAGCACAAACAAAAAGCAAATGAAAGGGTTTGTTGGTGTGCAACAAATCTTTGCAGTCTCACCAAAGCTGTGTGTATGTTATGGGTGATAAAATACTTCAGGATAAAAATAGAATGCATTGTAAGTTGAGAGGAGCCAATTATTATTTTTGAAAGGATAACAAAAATTTGCTCAAAGTTTATAGCTACTGCTGCAAAAGCTATACAATACAAGCAATGTGATTATATAGTAGTTCAGCTAAAAAAACAAATCTTCTGAGGCCAGCGTAAATGGGCAGAAACAAACTGCAAAGAATATCTTTGCTCATGAAAATGGGAGTCAGTTTTGGCTTAGATCCAAACTAAACTAAATATAGAAAAAAGGGGGAAAGGCATGCTTTATGAAGTTTCCCTCCTCTCCGAACTACAGTCCATATTCCTCCCTAATTACATGCTTCTAGCTTTCTCTGCAGTGGCTTCTGAGTAGAAGCTACTGAATATGTCTGCCAAGAAAGTAGGTGACTTAATGTTTTTGAATCTCAGTTCTGTCATCTATAAGATGAGAAAGTAGAAGATATTTAATGTCCTTTCCAAAACTTAAAAAAAGAATACTTTCTTGTTTCTGGCTCTGTCATCATCGAACATTATATATCAATTTTAGAAGGGTTGGCTTCAAGTGTTTTTGTGGACGGCTAAATTGATTGATGTGTAGGACTATTTGTTGTCTTTTGATATTTTGGTTTCTTCTTTATTTTCTCTTATGTTGGATTCTCTCTGCCCTTTATCCCATGTCTTCTTTTCCTTGGCCCAATCCCTCATTTTATTGGAACATATTCTCCAGTAGGTCCTGATGAAAAAAATGCATGGGAGGTGAAAACTGAGGTTCTGCATATCTGAAAACAACTTTTTCTATCCTCACTCTTAACTGATTGATTCATTTCAGAATTCTAGGTTGAAACTCGTTTGTCTCACAGAATTTTGAAAGCATTTCTCTATGGTCCTTCAGGGCCCATGTTGCCGCTGATATGCCATGCACCATTTTGATTCTTGTATTTTTGTGTGTGAGCGTTTTTCTCTCTGAAAGCTTTTAAGATCTTTTCTATACTCCCAAAGTACTAAAGAAAGTGCTGTGGGGTATTTTAAAACATTTATTTATTTTTCTTGTGTCTGTTAAACTGGATGTTCATTCTTTTACATTCTTAAAAATTTTTATTTTATTATGTAATTTACAACATTCTCCCTCCTGTTCTCTCTGATCTCTCTTTCTGGAGCACCTATTAATTACATGTTAGAACTCCTAGACTGATTCTCTAATTTTCCTATATTTCATCTCCTTTTTTCATTTTCTGTTTCTTTGTTTTACTTTCTGGGATGTTCTCCTAAACTTTATTTCCTAACGATGCCTTTGACATCTTTATTTCTGTGATGACATTGCCATACCCAAGAGTTCTATTTTGTTCCCTGGAAGTTTTCTTTGGGTCTATTCTGTGCTTTTTTCATGGACACTTTATCTTTTTGTTTTTCTGAGGACCTGAATTTAATTTTCTGTTTGCTGTAATTTTTCTTTGACTTTTCCTTTTCTTTTGAGTTCTTTAAAGGTATTATTTTGTCTTGGTCCCACTCATTCTGCAGGCTTTCCAAAAATGCCTAATGAAGCTGAGATGTCTATTTATGTTTAAGATGGTGGCCTTAAAAACCAATTTGAAACTCTTTTGGTATTGATAGCACTTTTTGAGGGTTGTTTTGCGGCTGCCTCAAATATTGAATATTCCCCAGAGGACCTCATAACTATTTGTATAGATGAGGTCCTTCTTTTGACTGGTGGCCCGATTCTTCAGGAAGTATCTCCCTAACTTCAGAATGGCATGAGGTCAGAGTACATGTGGGCAAACTTGATCGACACTTGGCCTTCAGAGCTAAGTCGGAACAAGGAGTTTGGGGTGGCAGGAGAGGGTCTTATTGTTCACTTTGACTTTAAAAATGGGATTCTACCCTCAGCTACTACTGGTGTACCTGTGTCCTAAATCCCTAGGGTTGACCCATAGTCTCTGTCCAAGTAAGAGACAGGTAGCTGGACTATGTGATGTCCTAGAAGTTCAAGGTAGGTTTTTAATAAACTCTTCCATTTTCAATCGCTCTTCCATGTCCCCCTTCACAAATGTCTCTGGTCTCCAATTCCTAATCCATCTAATGTTCCATGATATTAATTTTCTTGATAATTCCTTAACTTTCCTAAGTCAGATATTTTCCAGTTTTCCAAATATCATTGACATCACTTTATTTCTGTAATTTATTTTGGTCTCTTTGTGTTTATGTTTATTTTTCTCTTTTTTGTCATTTTAGTAGAGTATTTTTTGAGTCAATAGAGTAAATCTGTTATGTTTTTCTTTTCATGTTGAAGCATAAATTATAGTTTGCAATTCTTCATTATAAAATAAAGCAATCAACCAACCCTGTGTTCCCCAGATTTTAGTGATTAACACAATAGAAGCTGATTTTTCTCCCATGTAATCGTCCAAGTGGGTGTTACTGATTATTGTATATCTTTCCTCCATCTGATAAGCCAGGGGATTCAGTTGTCTTCCTTTTTATGGCTCCTCTTTCCCTTGGGAAATCCATGTCTTTGTATCAAGTTGGCTGAAGCAAAAGAAAGCATTGATAATATGCATCTATTGCTTCAAAACCTTGGCCTGCAAATCACAGGCATCGTTTCTTCTCTCATTCCATTAATAAGAAATTACCACATGGTCATATAAAAGGAGGTGGTGGAGAGCAGGAACTATTGGCTGGTGGGAAACACAGTGTTTTGCCTGCCAGCTAACCATCTCTACCGATTTTTTCCTTTTGGCTACCAACTGTCCATTTGTACCCTTCTTTTTCCATATAGAACAGATTTATTCTCTCCTCAGGGGGGATGGCTTAAATTGCTGATTTTATTTCTTTAACCATTTCAAAACCCAGTATCCCTGGACAATGTCAATCACTTCTTCAAAACCTTGGCCTGTAAGTCACAGGCATTATATCAGATCCAGATGTGGCTGTTGAAGATTCTGTAATTTATAGACTAAAAGACAAGTTACCTTATTTCCTGACACCCCTCTATTTTCACACATACACAAAGTACAATGGTGGAGTAGCAGCACCCAGTCTAGAAAAGGAAGAACTAATAAACACAATAGTTACTGGTCTATAGCAATGACAGAATTCTGATGAGCTGGATTCTTCAGGATTCTTCCAAAAGAGGAAGTTCCTTATTTAGGTACTTGATCCAACTCTGGAAGAACCCTTTTGTTCTTTGCTTTCCATGGCCACTGAAAATTTCCCCATGGCCACCGAAGATAATGTCATTCATTATCTTCCATGGGCACACTTGGAGTGTTGGTGAGTATATTACTTTGCATTTGCTGAAGTTTTTCAGCTACTTTGTGCTTCTTCAAGTTTGTGGGGGAAATCCCTAGAGCTGTTTGAAAGTCTTAACAGTCAAAGGCTTTTTGAGGGTATGCTTGTGGTTTCTTTGATCAAAAGTTTGCTTTATTTGTTTCCAATCAGTTCCATTGTCAAGATTTATCCCACAACCCCTACCCCATGTAATTTCCTAGCTACATGAAGGTCAGAAAATTAAGTACGTGATCTCATCCTAGAAAAAGTGCTACATACCTCTTTGCTAAATATCACTATGGTCACCTTCGAAGTACTCCCCATGGGAAGCTATGCACCAATGCCAGCACCCAGTCCACCTTTCAAAGCAATTTTGGAACTCTTTTTCTGGAATGCCCATGAGACCTGTTGTCGTATTACTCTTGATGTCCTGAATGTCATCAAAATGTCTTCCTTTCAATATTTTCTTTATCTTCGGGTAAAGAAAAAAGTCATTGGGGGCCAGATCAGGTGAGTAGGGAGGGTGTTCCAATACAGTTATTTGTTTACTAACCAAAAACTCCCTCACAGAGAGTGCCGTGTGAGCTGGTGCGTTGTCATGATGTAAGAGTCACGAATTGTGTGAAAATTTCAGGTTGTCTAACTTTTTCACGCAGCCTTTTCAGCACTTCTATACAGTAAACTTGGTTAACTGTTTGTCCAGTTGGTACAAATTAGTAATGAATAATCCCTCTGATATCAAAAAAAGTTAGCAACATCATTTCAACAAGTTCACCAACTTAATTGTCACACCTCGAAATTCTCCAGTATGTATTATTTCTTTGATTTGTAGTCCTTATGTCTTTTTCTAATTATAATAGTGGTATCTGGGAGCCATCTGAAATAATAGTTTTGGCTAAGAAGGCAACATCCCTAATCATCTCTTTTCATAAGGCTAAATATTGTTTAGCTGAGAAATAGTAACAGTTTTGTTTGTTTTTCCCCACAAAGTACTTTTTAATTTCATATCCTTACTATTTGAGGTCTGGAAGCACTCGGATTTTGTAAACGTTTTTGTTCCCTTGCCTTTCAAACCAGCTTACTTTTGCCTGAACACATCGGTTTCTTATAATATCTTGCTAAATCCAGCAGTTGTCATCCAAAATGATATTTAATTCCGTCTTTTTCAACCTTTTCTGGAATCAAACTTTGAATTAATGCTATCTTTTGTGATAAATGGATTCCAGAACTTTAGTTGCTCATATCTTGTTCATGTAATTGTTCCTGGTTGGTGGGAAGCTTTCCTCCATGAGGTGTTTTAGAAACTGTGGCTCTTTCCAATTGTCTGTCATTCCTCTGAACAAGCCACTAGAAAGGGAAAAACACATGGAGAAGGATAATGTGCTTCTTAAAAGTCTGTGTACATAGTAACACACATATTTCACTCACTGTCTATTGGTAAGGTCCCATCCAGATAAATGCAAGTGCACATGGGAAAGGTAGTTTATGGTCATGCATTGGCTTCCTTGCAACAACTCTATAATGTCTAATAAGGGGAAGAAAAATTTTTAGTACATCTCTAAGAGACAGTCGTCTCTTACCACATCTATAAGAAGCAGAAGTAAATTATCTGCCATATTGGGTTATTTTTCTATCCTTTTATTTCAGTTTTAGTATAAAAAAATATTTATTTCAGAAACCTTTCTACCTTTGAAAGGCTTCACACCTTACTGCACCAAGGAAGATGTTTTTCTTTCTTTTTTTCTTTTTAATTATTTGTGTTGTCTCTGACTCAATAAGTAGAACAGTTATTTGGGGTCCTATTGTATTAGTTTTAAAAGAAGTAATTTGTTTTAGTGAAGAAAAACTTAGTTGCATAAGATGCTTTTCAGCTTATGACACTTTCTTCTTTCTTTGGGAATGGTTTCTATAATATATACTCTGACCGATGGCCAGGGCTACTGATACAAACTATGCTACACATTCTCTTTAAAAAAACAAACAAAAACAAACACAAAAAACAAAGACCGAAAATAGTGAGACTTAGTGATTATGATCCATTAGAGCTGAATCACTTGAGTGGTAGTTTTCTAGCAATAGACACGTCCTTGGAATCCTGCATTGAGATTTCTAGAGCCACCTTAATTTCTTCCTTTCCTGAACCTTTTTTTGTTCAATTCCTTCTAAAACATCTTGAGAAATAGCAGTACTCTTCCAATAAATTCTGCCTCCTACTTAATCTAGCCAGAGTCAGTGTTTGTTGTCTGTTGACTGCAACCAAAAGACCCTTAATTGGTACCCCAGGGAGGCAGATTTATTATGTGCTCTTTATTATTTGTCTAATACCCACTGGCACTTTGAAGATTTTTTTCTCATTAATTCTCATGTTAGTGGCTTAGATTGACTATGTTATACGATGAGCTATATGTCTTTCCAAAAGTCCAAGAAGTAATTTCTTAGAACTAAATAAATGTTAGCTACTCTGTTGAGTGGGGTGAAGTTCAGTCATATTCTGCCTGTCTTTTTGTCAGCAACATAGTGGTCATAGGAAAGATGTAACAACATTTTTCAGGAAATGGCATTACAGACAGTATGCCAATATTCTGTAATGCTCAAAGTTGTATAATAGATAAGTGACAGAAATGAAATTTTAACCCTCATCTGCAAGACTCCAGAACCAAAGTTCAAGACTTCAATATATACAACTTTTTATATGAAACCCATTTGAATAGATGCTGGGAAATTTAAGACACAATTTTAAAATGCTCTACTCTTCGTTCTTTAAAATCTTACAGTCTATCAGTAATAAATGATATCGATATATTTTGATGGGTGAAAAAAGAGGGGTACGCTGTGGACGACAAGTAAGTGGAATAAAAACCTGTTTCCCAATGTGGACGTTTAAGGAATGCTTTTGGTTGAGAGAACACCTGAGCAAAAACTTAAAGAATCGTTAAATGGTAGCAGGGCACAGAGATGGGAAGGATGAGAAGGGTCATCTATGTAGTAGGAACATTGTGATCAAAGATAAAGAGACATAGCATCTATAGCAGCTATGAACTATAAGTGTTTGGTATTTGCACAGCATAGGGTGCAGACCAGGAAGTACTGGGAGATTATATTTGACATGTTGGTAGTGATGAGTTCACAGAGAACTGGTGTAACTAGCCTAGGTGTTTGAATTGAAGAGAGAGCATATTGTAGTAACTAGGATCATGGGTTCTGGAACCAAATTGCCTGAGTTTGAATTTTGGCTCTGCATGATCTAGCAAGTTCCTTAATATCCATGTACTTCAGTTTACTTGTTTGTAAAAAGATAATATATCTATTATAAAGATTAAATAAGTTAGTTTATTTTTAAGAATGCTTAGAACAGTGCCTAGAAAATAATAAACACTGTATAATATTTACTTTTTAATTTTGATAAAATGAATAAAACTTGTGTGGATTAATAGAAAAATCTGGGATGATTCTAAAGTTTCTGAGTATTTTGATGGATGATAGTGTCATTTCCTAAAATTAAGAATGTAGGAAGAAAAGCAGTGTTAGTCAAGGAACATAATGGAGTTCATTTTTTTAAAGTGATTTCTGACATTTGTGAGTCATCCAATTCAGCATATTCTGCAAACATTGAATTTTAGGAAGGTGAAGCTCAGAAGTAAATTTAGAGATATAGGAATCCTTATAGAGATATTGATGCAACAATGATGATGGATAAGAGCATCCAGGATAAGTATGTGCAGAAAAAAGGACAGTGGAATAAAGTGGAGCCCTGAGGAGGAGCGCAGGGAGAGCTCCGTGAAAGGGATAGGCAGCACAATGTAGCTCACCATAAAGGATGGGCAGAGCCGTATGAAGAGCACAAGGAGGAAGTAACGCTATTGAATTCAGGGAATCAGCAGTTTCATTGAAAACGTGGTAAACAGTGTGGGATGTGACAGAGAGGACCAGTAAGACAGGCCTAAAATATCTACTTGATTTGACAGTCTGGAGGCCATACGTTAGGCACAATAATCCAGTAGCATGAGTATCAAAGAATTTAAATTTGTATAAGAGGGTTCAGAGTAATGGTTGGCAAGTGGCACTGATCAGAAGGGCCCCCTGACATTGAAAAACATAAGACATTCAAAATGAATTATATTTGAGAGGACTGGAGGCAAGATAATGGGGATAGAGGAAAGTATGTTTTCTAAGGGAAAGAAACGTTAGATAGCACGGAACAGTTTGAGTAGAGGGAATGTTTGGGAAATAGATTATGGAAGAGCAAGTAGACAATAATATGGAGATGAGATGATGGATGGATGGATGGATGGACGGAAGGACGGACGGACGGACAGATGGACAGACAGATAGATAGATACGAGAGAATACTGGTGCCTAGAGGGGCTTACGTTGTTGAGGGGATCCGTCATGTTAGGAATGTCTAACATTGTGGAATTAACAGTGCAAGGTTATTCACAGCAGTTCACTGCTGAATTCTTGGGAGGTAGGATTTGGGGAAGGACTCTCTCCTCTCTGAAAGGTGTCAATTCTTTCAACTGTCACTACATACGAGTTCTGACAATTAAGTTCGTGAACTTGTTGCAATGATGTTGCTAACCTTTTTTGATATCAGAGGGATTATTCATTATAAATTTGTACCAACTGGACAGTTCACCAAGTTTACTATATAGAAGTGCTGAAAAAGCTGCATGAAAAAGTTAAATGACCTGAACTTTTCGCCAACAGTTCATGGCTCTTGCATCATGGCAATGCATCAGCTCACACTGCACTGTCTGTGAGGGAGTTTTTAGCCAGTAAACAAATAATTGTATTGGAACACCCTCCCTACTCACCTGATCTGGCCCCCAATATCTTCGTTCTTTACCCAAAGATAAAGGAAATATTTATTGAAAGGAAGACATTTTGATGACATTCAGGACATCAAGGGTAATACGGCGACAGCTCAATGGCATTTCCAGAAAAAGAGTTCCAAAACTACTTTGAAGGGTGGACTAGGCACTGGTGTAGGTGCATAGCTTCCCAAGGGGAGGACTTCGAAAGTGACCATAAGTGATAATCAGCAATCAGGTATGTAGCACCTTTTCTAGGATGAGTTTGTGAATGTAATTGTCAGGCCTCGAATGATAGTCATCAAAGTTTCTTTTGTGCTCTATTTCATTTGCTAATTTTATTTGAAGCTTATTACAACTCCAAGCAGGACAGGAAACATTTTTTCAATTTATAGTCAAAGACACAGATGTTCAGAGTAGTCAAGCGTTTTGCACACGGTTGCACAGCTTGGGTAAGAGCTGGGACATAAATTCAAGGATTTGGACTCAGAGTATAGTGTTCTTTCCTACTTCAGCACAGGAAGCTATTCCTTGAATCACATGTTGAAATTAAAATTCCCACAACATCCAATATGAGAAAGATCGAGAGGAAAAAGGATGCTTTCTCACAATGTTGGTAGCAGCATCATTTAGTAAAACTTTTAAAAAGGCAATTGGTCTTAATGTGAATACGATCATTTACCCAGAACTTTCATATCTCGAAATATATAGTAAGACAAATTTTCAGAGATGCACACAAAGGTTTATACATAGTCGTGAATATATGATTATATTGCCTATGTGTGCATATATATGTACAAATACTTAATTTTTTTAGAGCAGTTGCTCGTTCACAGAAAAATTGAGTGAAAGTATAGGGAATTTTCACATATCCCCTGACTTCCATGCACACAACCACCCCATTATCAATATCTCACATCAAAGTAGTATGTTTTAAAAAGATCGATGAACGTACATTGACACACCGTTATCACTCAAAGTCCATAGTTTGTATGAGAGGTCGCGCTTAGAGCTGTGCGTTCTGTAGATTTTGACAAATGTATAATGACATGTATTCACCATTATAGTAGCACACAGAATTCTTTTACTGCACTGGATCATAGATATTTTTGCACTATTTATAGTATAGGGAAATTTCAAAAATGACCTAACACAAAACTTTGGGTGATAGCTTACATAAATTAGGGCCCATCCATATTATATAATATATAGCCATTAAAAATATGTTTGACAATATCTGATAATATGATAAAATCTTTTTAATATATTGTTAAATGAAAAAAGAATCAGGTTATACAATTATATATTCATTTATAGTATATATAGTGTATATGGTATATCACGTTTATGTTACATGCCTACATATAAACATCTGTGTAGACAAAAGAGATACATCAAAATGTAAAACATGATTATAATAAGGCTGTAATAAATAGTTTAAATCAACTTTTCCATATTTAAAACAATTGATATAACTGACATACAATGTGCAGTTTAAGGGGTACAACGTGTTGATTTGCTACGTCTATGTATCACAGTATGATACCACTGTGGCATTAGTGAACAACTCCATCACGTCTCATAATTATCATTTCTTTTTTGTGGTGATAACATTTATGATATAGTCCCTTAGCAAATTTAAAGCACATAATACAGCGTTGTTCATTATAATCACATCCTGTGCATTAGAGCTCCAGAACTTACTCATTTTCTGACTGCAAGTTTGTACCCTTTGACCAACATCTCTCCAGTTGCTTCATCCCCCCCATCCCCAGCCCCTTGTAACCACCATTCTACTGTTTGTTTTTATGAGTTTGGCTTTTTCACATTTCAAATGTAAGTGATATTCTACAGTATATGTCTTTCTCTGTCTGACTTCTCTCCACTTCACAGCATAGGTCCATCCATCTTGTTGATCTAACTATCCGTCTCACATCTTTTTTATCCATTCATCTGTTCAAAGACACTTAGGTTGTTTCCAGATCTTGGCTGTTGTGAATAATGTTGCAATAAACATGGGGGTGCACATATCTGTTTAATATCCAGTTTTCATTTCATATATATACACACATATATACACATATACATATATGTATATGTATACACACACATATATATATATATACACATATATACACATATACACACACATATATATATACACACATATATATATCCATATACTCTCATATATATCCATAAGTGGGATTGTTGGATCATATGGTAGTTCCAATATTTAAATTTTTGAGGAAAATCTATCCTGTTTTCCATAGTAGCTGCACCAATTTACATTCCCACCAGCAGTGCACAAGGGATCCCTTTTCTCCACATCCTCGCCAGCACTTGTTGTTTGTTGATTTATTGATGAGAGCCATTCTGACTGGGGTGAGGTGGTATCTCATCGTGGTTTTTATTTGCATTTCTCTAATGATTAGTGCCTTTTTGAATTGGTGGTTTTCTGTGGTGGTATCCTCTGATTCCCTTCTCTTTATTTTTTATGAATATACTATAGATTTTTGCTTTGTTGTTACCATGAGACTTATATAAAACATCTTATAGACACAACAGTCCATTTTACACTGATAACAATTTAACTTCAATCTCATATGAAAAACTCTACCCTTTTATTCCCTCATTTTATGCTTTTGATGTCATAATTTACCTCTATTTGTAGTTGCATTTTAAAGAAATTATAGTAGCTATAATTATTTTTAATACTTTAACCTTTATAATATAGTTAGATGGTTAATACACCATCATATCAGAATTAGTTTTCTGGCTCTGGCTATATATTTACCTTTACCAATGTGTTGTGTAGTTTTGTATGTTTTCATGTTACTAATTAGTGTTTTTTTTTTTTTTTCATTTCAGTTTGAAGAACTCCTTTCAGCATTTTTTGTAGGGCAGTTCCAGTGGTGCTAAAGTCTCCCAGCTTTTGTCTGCCTGGAAGTGTTTATATCTCCTTCATTTATTTTTATTTCTCCTTCATTTCTGAAGGATAACTTTGCTGAGTAGACTGTTCTTGACTGACATTTTTTTTTTCCTTCAACACCTGCATGTGTTATTCCACTCTCTTTTGACCTGCAAGATTTCTGCTGAGAAATCTGCTGATAGACTAATGGGAGTTTCTTTGTAGGTTACAATCTTTTTTCTCTTGCTGTTTTTAGGATTCCCTCTGTTTTTGATTTTTGACAGTTTCATTATAATGTGTCTTGGAGAAGATCATTTTGAATTGAAATAATAGGTGATCTATTAGCGTCATTAACTTGGATATTCAAGCATCTCCCCAGATTTAAGAAGTTCTCAACTGTTATTTCTGTAAATAAGCTTTCTGCCCCCTTTTTCTCTCTTCTTCTGGAATTTCAATAATTCTGATGATATTGGTTTTTCTGTTGTGTCCCATAGACCATATAGGCTTTCTTTACTTTTTTTGCTTTATTTTCTGTTTGTTCTCCTCTAACCGGTTTATTTGAAAGTTCCCATTCTCTAACTCACTGGTTCTATCTTCTGCTTGATCTATTCTGATATTGTGTACTCTCATGCACTCTTCATTTTATTCATTGAATTCTTTAGATACAGAATTTCAATTTGGCTCTTTTTTATGATTTATTTCTTTTGGTTAAATTTCTCACTTTGTGCAATTGTTTTCCTGATTTTATTGAACTGTCTTTTTGTGTTTTCTTGTAGCTCATTGCATTTCCATAAAACAGCTATTTTGAATTCTTTTTTTTTTTGTGCCTAAATCACAGATATCTGTTTCTTTGGGTTTGATTATTGGAGGATTATTATGATCTTTTGTTGATGTCATGTTTCCTTGATTCTTCATGTTCTATGGAGTTTTATGTTGCTTTTCTCACATTTGAAGTAGTGGCCACCTTCTCCAGTCTTTACTACCTGCCTTCAGCTGAGACTTTTTGTTTGTTCTGGTTGTTTTCTGGGGCTTTCTCTGATCTTGTATAATTAATTATACCTGTCCTGCTCATTCCTGCTCTAGTCTCTTTCTTATCCGTGCCACCTTAGGGGGAGGGTAAGTTTTTCTTACTCACTTTAGTTTCTAGAAACCTGGATTTCTACAAAGGCTCTCTTGTCTGTGGGTATTTGTCCAAGTCAGTGTGTGCCAGGTGCTCCCAAACCACAGCTGAGAGGTACTGGAGCCAGTTCCCAGGCTCCTCCTTATTCCGCAGCTCCTACTAGAGTCTGTCTTCCTAGTTCCCACTTCAGAGGGCTGGGTCCCTCAGTGTATGGTGCTGGATCCCACAGCTCCCACAGAGGCACTTTTGTTCCTGAATAGATGCTGAATTTTAGGTGGTAAAGGGGTGAAAATTAAGGATGTCTTATGCTGCCATGATGCTGTTATCACCTATATCCATATTTCCGATTATTGCTTTAAGAAAGAATCTAAAAGTGGGTTCATTGAATCAAAGTAATAACATAGTTTCACCTTTATGTTTATTTGGTATTTTATTTTCCTTCCAATTGGACTGTACACTCTTTAATGATAAGTACAATTCTTATTCATGGATGAGTTCTCTTTATTATTAAAAGAATAACTTGCATTTGTAGGTAGAGGGGCCATTGCTTCAATTTTATCCACATCAGCTCTTTCCATGGAAGAAATTGACAATTTATCTCTTTCTTTTTTGTTTCTTTCAGGTTTGTGTATATATATATTTAAATGTATTTTTATTAAATTAATTGGGGTAACATTGGTTAGTAAAATTATATAGGTTTCAAGTGTACATTTCTACAATACAACATCTGTGTATTGCATTGTGTGTTCACTATCAAAAGTTAAATATCTTTCTGTAATCATATATTTGATCCCTTTTACTCTCTTCTACCACCCTATCCCCCCTTACCCTCTAGTAACCACTAAACTGTTGTCTGTCTCTGTGAGTTTTTGTTTGTTTGTTTATCTTGTTGTTTTCAGTTTTATATCTCACATATTGAGTGAAATCATATGGTTCTCAACTTTTTCTGTCTGACTTATGTTGCTTAGCATGATAATCAGTGCCTGGTCTGTATTAGATGTTCAAAATCGGTGAATGAATGAATGAATAAACCTAGCTTAAGACTTTGACTGGGCTATATTAACTGACAGGAGAGGTCACTGTGTGATCAGAAGCATAACCTTACACCCCTTCTTTTCAATTTCATTGCTTCCAGGAGCTAAAGGTATATATGTTGAGCTAGGCAAATCTTTTGGGAATAGGATAGTTGTTTGATTATTTTTCTCTTCCTTGATGCTTGCCTAAATTAGCTGCTCATCATCCTGAATTTATTTGTCATGGGGCTGGTCAAAGACTTTGGATTCTGACTTAAAATAAGGTAAAAGTCCTGTTTTAGACTTTGGCCTGAGCTGTGGGCACTAAACCATCTTTTAACAAGTAGCTCTGTATTAGGGAATTAGGACTCAGAGTATGACAAATTGGTATTTTTACACATTGGTCAGTGTGTGTGTGTGTGTGTGTGTGTGTGTGTGTGTGTGTGTGTGTGTGTGTTTCTACATGTCTTGGGAACCCCGAAAAGGGAGAGTAGGAATTTTCTGCAGTCAAGATCCAGCCAAGGTATTCTTGGGCATTGGTTTCCATAACATAAATCTCATTTTATTTCTAATAGTAATCATCCAAAAACACTTTTGTCTTTAATATATTTTAATTCTGACAAGTTTAGAATAAGAATAAATTAGACATCACTGTGAATCAGTTTGAAGGGTTATGTAGGGTATATGTGGACCTAAGCAAAAAGTTATTTTAGAACCAGTCTTGTATTAACATGTTTTGGAGAATATCCAAGTCTGACTGAAAAATAAAATACTGAACTAAATTTGTGCTGAAATTGAACAGTTTGTATGTCAATTATCATCAAAATAACACTCAGCTTTTTTTCTTTTTAATTCTTCCATTGGTAGCTTGAACTTCACAGTGTGGATTTCCCCCAACCCACTGCTTTCAGTATGGTCTTGCATACCTGGCAGTTATTTCTTTTTACACAATTCAAGCACTATGGAGTCTGCCTTGAACACAGTTGCTTCTCTGTTTTTTTTTTTTTTTTCGTTTTTCTTTTTTTGCATCATCAATATAAGAGAACATTCCACTTAGAAAGATTGACACGTTTTTGCATTCTACCTTACTTTACAGCAAGAGTAAATTAGGAAAGATAAAATCAGAAAAAAGCAGCAGGAGATTAGTCTATTTCAACTCCTATGAGTTTCCCTTCTGTTTTCCATTTCTTCTCAGGTTAAGTAGCAGACAAGCTTGAAGCACATCATGCAAGGAGGGAAGGGCTTTAAAAACAGGTTTGACATGGAAACAATTGAATTGTTCTTCGATAGATGATTGGATAAAGAAAATGTGGTACATGTATACAATGGAATATTACCCAGCCATGAGAAAAGATGACATACTGCCATTTGCAACAACATGGATGGATCTTCAGATTATTGTGCTAAGTAAAAGAAGTCAGACAGAAAAAGTCGAGAACCATATGATTTCACTCATATGTGCGACATAAAACTGAAAGCAACAAACGAACAAGACAAAACAAAAACTCATAGACAGACAACAGTTTAGTGGCAACCCGAAGGTAAGGGGGGGATTGGTATAAGAGGATAAAGGGGGTCATTTACACTGTGATGGAAGGAGAACTGACTCTGGATGGTGCACACACAATGCAATATAGATGATGTATTATAAAATTGTACACTTGAAATCCAAATAATTTTACTAACCAACGTCACCCCAATAAATTTAATAAAAATTATATATATAGCAGGTCTAAGCTGCTTAGGAATTAGCTTGAACACACAAAGAGGAGTGTTGGAGAGGAAACAATGTGATGTTTTGAAGGAAGTTGCATTTCCCTCTCTCTTTTATCTTTGTAGTCTTGGGGAAAAAGCGTGTGGGAGATTAAAAACTGGAGAGATAACATTTAATTTTGATTATTAAATTAAAAATTTGAAAATTTATCATACTGAAAAGAAATTTCTGATCTAATTTTCTCTACTTAAATAGTAATTCTCTTGCTTCCATTTTATAATAATAACATTTCAGGTGCTTAGTTTGCCCACTTCTCTGGTAAAGTATAGAGAGTTCTCTTCTTACCAACCATCACAATAAAGATAGATAAATTACATGTGTTTGCTCTCAGACGCTATTTTAGTTTTATAACAAAATTTGTAATCAGTGATAGTTACCAAAGAAGGAAAATAGGAATATTAACAGTTCTCTCACCTTAAAGTGATGCATAGTAACTTTGACATAAACATGTAGATGATGTTTTGATAGTGTGCAATTTAGATCATATAGAATAAGCCTAATTATCTTTTATCATTTAAGCTAAGTGGTATTTCAAATTCAATTAAACCATTTTGAAAATTGATGCATCTCATTTTACTCAATAATAAGATACCAAAAATAGCATATTTGTGTTTATGTAAATTTATGAAATCCATATTTCTTTGAGTTACTGGTTTAATTTCACAAATACTTACAAGACACCAATTATTTACCAGCCACTGTGCTAGATAGTTAGAGCACTCAGAAATTACTTAAGAGCCCAAGAAAATTGTCAATCTTTGGGACAATCTCTCTTTTTAGAGAGAACAAACCCCTTGTGAGAGGATTCAGTGACTTTTATCCAAGAGCAAAAGGGAGGCAGGAGTTATGCCATGGATGTTAGGAGGAAGATGAGTGGCTGTATCAGAAAACCAGAAAGGGCATGGTATGTTATTAAGTTAAATCTAATATTCCAAAGAAAATATTGAAAGGTATCTCATTAAATTTAAAATTTTGATTTTATATACTGTATTTATGAGTAAAATAATTTTCAAATTGAAAAACCTATTAAAAAACCCTTTCCTATCTTTGGTAGTTCTGATATGATTTATAAAATTTTCATATAATCTATTTTTTTATAGAAAAAGAATAAAGTTATTTGATTTTTAAATAAATAATAAATAGCTTAATAAGATGTTAACAGAATTAAAACTATCTCTTAGCAACACTATACCATTACTAAATTTTTTGCAATAGTAAATTATATAGGGATAACATTATTCATATGCATTGAATTTGACATTGAATTTGTAGTTGATTTGTTACAGTAAGATTGTTTTTACTTCATTTTTATTTGTTTCTTCAAACTCTATTGTATAAATTCCAGATCATCTAAAGTCATCAGTTCTATATATTAAAAAAATTCAATAGCAGTGCAGTTATATTAGATATCCTGACCAATTATTTACATTATGATAAAACCTTTTGATTTTTATGAATTGTCTCAGCCAAACTGAAATGTCTGAAAGTATTGAAAATGAAAGAGACAAAGAAAACCCTGCTTATATTGAAGTCCACCATTCAAATTAATATATTCTGGTTTCTTTTCTTAAAAGCAAAATGAATCTGGACATATAAATATGAGGTCACCACAGATAAGTTATCTTCCTGCTGGGTGACTAATGGGCATTTATTAGCTCTGTAAATGTGAATTTACATAATAAATTTTAATGGTTTTGAGGAAGTTGTTAGACCCAACAGGTCAATGATCCCTGATTTTTAAAATTCCTTAACCATATATTTGCATAATTTTCCTTTCAAAAATTTTATAAATGCATATTTCTAAGATACAGATTTAATATTTTATTTTCCATTCTATGCTTCATAGTACAGAAACTACATTCATTTATTGGGTTTTGCACACAAGCTCTAGGGACATGTGTGACTATAGTAAAATTTTCACTAATCAGAAGCCAGTTAACTGGAAAACTTCAAATATTTAGATTCTCCCATTTAGGTGCATGTCGTACATAATAATTTTATAAGAGATGAGTTAATACATACTATGTATTTCATCCCAATGTACCTGCTATGAAACTACAATTACAAAATAAATAAGACATTGACTCTTTGCTGAGCTCTTGAGTAGTTGGTAAGTTATAATAGATACCGATAGGTGAACTGATAATTATAACATAGTTTTGTTTTTCTAAAATTTATCTGATGAGAAAGGGACACGCACAAATATGTTGCTATACTGTCTTTATTTAAAAGTTGGTTTCTGGGATATGTTCTAGCATCATGAAAAACTTTTGCCTTTCCCTGGATACTGCTTGCTTCTCCATCACCATACTCCATTGTAACAATTAATAGCCAGAACAGGGAGTGGAAGTCATGGTAAAAGCCCATCTCTCTATATTCTTTCTCACTGGTTGTTGTAACTATGATTCACTTCGTTTTCTTTTTCATGTTATTAAAAATCTTTTATCATTTTCCTGTAAATTCAGTTTAAAAGAATTCCTTAATTACTAGTGGTGTTAACTCAGACCAATTCACTTCAAGTCAATTCAGCAGAGTATAGTCTAGTTCTGATCAATTCATTTCAGTCAACTCCCCAAATGGTCTGAGGTGGGCAATGTTGGCCTTCAGTTCTCTGTAGCTTTTTTCTTTCATGATCACAGTGGAAAAGCAGGTAAAACAAACATGCAGGTCTCTAAATGAATGGCTTTATGATCTGTGTGTATTTAATTTAGGCAACCATTGACCTTGTCCTTCTTTACAAGGCTCAGTTTTTGTGGAATTTTATTAAGACAGTGTTCTAGAAATATTTTTATGTCTGTCTTGTCTTAGAAGTATATATCTATATCTATCTAATCCTCTAAATATATTCTAATATAAACATATTCAAATATATTCATATGTGCACACACACACAGACACACACACACCAGTTATGACAATTAAGTTCGTGAACTTGTTGCAATGTTGTTGCTAACCTTTTTTGATATCAGGGGGATTATTCATTATGAATTTGTACCAAGTGGACAAACAGTTAACCAAGTTTACTATATAGAAGTGCTGAAAAAGCTGCGTGAAAAAGTTACATGACCTGAACTTTTCACCAACAATTCATGGCTCTTGCATCACGACAATGTACCAGCTCACACGGCACTGTCTGTGAGGGAGTTTTTAGCCAGTAAACAAATAACTGTATTGGAACATCCTCCCTACTCACCTGATCTGGCCCCCAGTGACTTCTTTCTTTACCCGAAGATAAAGGAAATATTTCAAGGAAGACATTTGGGTGACATTCAGAACATCAAGGGTAATACGACGACAGCTTTGATGGCCATTCCAGAAAAAGAGTTCCAAAATTGCTTTGAAGGGTGGACTAGGCACTGGTGTCAGCACATAGCTTCCCAAGGGGAGTACCTTGAAGGTGACCATAGTGATATTCAGCAATGAGGTATGTAGCACTTTTTCTAGGATAAGTACGAACTTCATTGTTCGACCTTGTGTGTCAGTTTCTGAATAGAGCACATTGGGTTCTACGTAATTTAGAAACATTTTTTACTCACTGGTTTCTTCATAATCCTTCAGCTCTATGAACTCCCAAATGCTGAATTTCGTGGTTTCCCACACCTTCCCCACCTCCACCCCATTTTCAAATTCTAATTCTTTAAGCAGTGGAAACTTCCATTGTCTTAATGTGGTTATTAATAATTTCTTATTAAAGAAATGCGACTGTAGCAATCTTTATTTCAAACAATGTTAAATATGCACAGATTAATTCACCTCAACAAATGTTATTCTATTGTTTTCTGTTTAGTAAGCAAAGTACCATAAATATTGGGTTTTTAAATGTGATTAAAATTATTAAGACTGTGTCTCCACCTATGAAGATGCTATGAAGAAGGACACACTAGAAAGCTGTAGGAAATGTCAGCTCTCTTTCTCCATTGTGTAATTTTAAATTCAGTGCCTGCAAATTTTTGACTTGTAAGTAAGTGACAGTTTAAACTTTTTATGATTGGGAAGACTCTCAGGAGGAATAAGGCATTTATTTGAAGGTGTCACCAGAAGTTTAAAATTATAAATTCATGTTCCTTTTCTGGTTTCTGCCAACCTGGATAGGAGGGTATGTTAGAAAATGATTTCTGGAGATTTCAGAATGGGAATGTGAGTACGGGTATGATTCCAAGTTTCTTGACTGGCGAAGGCAAAGGCCAGGTTAGAGTTCCAGTATGTACCTCCTTCACTTTTAACTGCCCAGTATTATTATGAAAAGCAGTGTCTTTTCCTATGAAAGAATGCACACAAACCTGCTGACTGAGATTTTCTTTCTTATTGCATTCTGAAATATTTTCCCTCTATTTTTTTCTTATCGCTTTCACATTCTGATCTAGCGATAATGACACATTGGCAGGTGGCTACAGTGACATCTTTTAATCTTCTTCTGCCACTCGTTAAGCTGTTATTTCAAGATTACTTTCTTCATCTGCCAGTCACTCATTTAAATTTCAATTTGTTCCCATGTTTTTAATTCATCATTTTTTGAAAAGCATTTATAAAGGATTTTTTCAAATATCCTGCACATGAAGTTTCTTTTGGATTGAATAATTTTTAGGTTATTTTATGCCCTCTCCACCCCTCCCTGAGCAGACAGACAGTCAGTGGCCAGAAAAGCAGACAACAGTAAAAGAATAAAATTAAGAAAAGAAAAAAAAATCTGGACCAGAAACTCATCGGAGGTTATCTATTATATTTAATGATCATGTCTCTTTAGTCCTCTTTAATCTAGAATAATCTCTTAATCTTTTTTCATGACCTTGACATTTTTAACAAATGCAGGCCAGATATTTTGTAGAATTTACCTGAAATGGATTTCCCTGATGTTTCCTCAATATTAGATTTAGGTATGCACATTTTGGGGGCGGGGGCAGAGAGAATACAGGAAGTTACAACATTGTTGTCCTCAGGGAATCATATCAGCAGACACATGATGTTGATTTGTCTCACTACTGGTGATGTTACTTTAATCTCTTGGTTAAGGTGATGTCTGCCAGGTTTCTTCACTGTGAGGTTACTATTTTTCTCCATGTAATTTTAAAGTATCCCGTAGAGACTGTATTAAGTCTATGTAAATGTCCTGCTTTCCATCAAAATTTCATCCACTGTTTTAGTATCCAAACTGGTAAAATTTGAATGATTATGTAATGTTATTGTAATGTTAATTTCCTGATTTGGATAAGTATACTGTGTGTATGACGGATAATGTCTGACATAGGAAAAAAAGCCATGAAATATTGAGAATGAAATGAACAGATGTATAATTAATTGTATGTAAACCTTTGAAAGAGGCAAACAGGTTGCAGTGATGGAAGATAATGAGAAATCTACTTACATAGGGTGGTTAGGGAAGGTCTCTCTAAAAAGATGACACATAAGCCAAGTTCAGTATGATACTGTGTATTTTAGCCAAATGAAAAGGGCAGGTCTGAAGCTTTTGAGAAGATTAGATAGACTGATCACTGGCACCTATGTTTGATAGGTTAAGGGAACTTTCTCAAACTTAGGACTTACATGATATACATAGAGAGAGTTTGGTTATTTGAAGTTAATAGAGAATATGCAAAATATTCTTCTTAAACTAATGAGAAAGTAAGCTAAGGAGAGAAATTTAATGTTTTTGATGACCACTTCAAAGTAAAATCTATATGCTAAGTTGTACAATTTTTCTCCAACTATGTTCAGCTTTTCAGATGTAGATGTATTGACATCAAATAGTTTAGATGCTGAATTTA
The DNA here is from genome assembly GCF_964194185.1 of Rhinolophus hipposideros. Lineage (NCBI taxonomy): Eukaryota > Metazoa > Chordata > Mammalia > Chiroptera > Rhinolophidae > Rhinolophus > Rhinolophus hipposideros. Next base: position 80,363,417 of record NC_138050.1, on the reverse strand, counting down.
AAATGTACTCAAGGATTGCCAGCATGAACGTCACCTAGAACCTTGTTAGAAATATAGATAATCAGGTTCCTATCTATAGAATTGGAATCTTAATTTTAATAACCTGAGGGGAAGTACGTGAATGTTCAAGTTTGAAAAGTACTGGTTTGTAATTGCTAGTGTTGGGGTTTTGCTCAGAGTAAGGGAGTTGAGTAGGTGTGCCCCATAATACCATATTGTAATTATAAATTTTGGTGACTCCCTTGTTAAGCTCTGTTATTGCCGGGTGTGTGTCCCTCATTTATTTCTGTATTCCTAATAACCTAGTAACCTTGGCACATATGCATTTAACAAATATTTGTTGCTTCACAGAAGAGAGGGGATTTGGAGAATTCTACTAGAAGGAAACGGGCCAAGCAGAGGACCTACCAATAGGCAGAACCGGATGCTTACGGTCCACTGGGGAAATGAGCTTCGTTTAGAATAAGCTGTACAGAGAGTCACTGGGGGAAGACAAGGATGAGTATGTTTGGGTCAGAGTATGAAAGGCTGGGTCTGCCACACTAAAACAATAGTGCTTTATTCTTTAGGTTAGGACTTACACACTTGAATTTCTGTAGATAATATTAAAAAATGAGAATATAAAGGAAAGTATTTCATATTCTTCTTACTTATACTCCAAGAATCAACAGTCTGAGCACCACAATGAATAGCATCTCACTTGGAGGACAAAAGAGAGTGGTGAGCAGAGTGGAACAGAATTATATGCTCTGTTTGAAGGCAGGGGTATTACTCAGCCCCCGACTATTGGTAGCATGTGGGAATTGGGGTACAGTGTTGTCAGATACAAATCGAAAGTTCTATTTGAAGTGGACTGATTTGTAAAGTTTGATATCCATTTCAATATTTTAAAGACTGTATATATACGGGGGTTCCAAAAAAAGGTATACAAGTGGACACTTTGGTCAATGTTGCTCAAGCAGTAGTTCGCCGTAATCAGAAGTGTCTGGACGCTGATGGTAACCACTTTGAGCACCTCTTGTAATTGCAGAAGTCAAACGTGACTTGTATTCATCTTTTGTTTTCCGTGTATATTGAGTATTATCATTTTAATAGTTTTCCTTTCTTAAAATGTGTATATCTATTTTTTTGGCACCCTCTGTATATACAACTTCTGTGAAGACCAAACGAAGTATATTTGCAAATTGGATATAACTTGAAGGATACAAGTTTGTAACTTCCTTTAAAAGCAACTGGAAAAATAAATGTCTATGAAAAACAGTTCAATAATATTCTCTTCCTGGTTTGAGGCCTGACCTCAGATCAAAGGATTGGAATGAAATAACATGCAATTGATTACTAAATAGTAAATTGTACTAAATTGTAATATAATGTGAATGCCATGGATGATGCAGAAGGCATTTTAGGGTCTGGTAAAGTCCCAGTTTTAATGCTGACAACCAATTTTAGTTGTGCTATAGAATAAACGTGCTCTTGGTTTTATGAAAGTGTCAATTAATAGAATGTGATGCATCAACTTTTTATTCACTAATTCAAAACACATTTGAGCACCTACTTAGAGCCAGGCATTACTCAAGGCTTAGAGATTAGAGCATTGACAAATACATTAAAAATCTCTGCCCTCAGGAGGCTTTCATTCAACAGCACTTTTCTAAGTTAATGGAATCATTATTTCTATATTCTGTATTGCATAGTCACATGTTTGAAAAATAGCAATAGTCCTTCAAGTACTGCTGTTTTGAAAGATAATTACATTTGGTGGCCTTTCATTAGCTTCCTCTAATGATGTTTTTGACCCCAGTGCTCAATTCATTAGCTTGTGTTAATTAGAATTCCAGAAATAAACCTGGAATGTCATAACCTTAATTTTACAAATGAAATTATTGACTTCATGTTTACACGTTAGATACTGCACATAATAAATAAACAGTCTTTGTGAGGTGATTGTGGGAACTTTCGGCTTTATTTGGCAAACCGTTAATGTCAAATTAATTTTACCTATAAAGCCCTCAAATACAAAGGTAACTAAGTTTGTACATAAATTTTTCTTTAATGAGATGAAAATGGATTGGAAATAAAGGAGATTATGAGATATAATTGTTATGGAGGAATAACAGGACAAAAATAATGAGCATGGAACAGTAATAATGGACATATTTCCTCCTTATGTGTTTATAAATACTTCTTTCAGATTTAAAGAAATTTCAGATCAGTTAAAGGGAGAAATTCTTTAGAGTTACTTCAATATCCTTACATAATATTTTCAGTCTTTAGGGGAGAGAAATGAATAAAGAGTAATACTCACAGGTCTGTAAGATGTATAAATAATCAAGACACCACTGAGATGAGACACCCTGGGAATAAGTAAAGTGAATTTAAAACCAGTTTAGATAACTTGGGACCCAAAAGTTGAATAAATAGGTAAACATCTTGACCAAGTTTTCTATAGCATCACTTCTAGAATTGGACCTGGCAAAGGGACACAGGAGCCAAGGGGACAGACTTGAAGCTATAATGTGGTGGTAATCGACAAGGAAAGAAGCAAAACAGTAAGGCCAGAGACTTGACATCAAAAAGTAATAGATGAACTTGCTTTCCCAGATGTCATGCAGTAATGAAAGGCTCTAGGTCCTGGCCATGCCTCTTCCTTCTCCGAGTCTTGCTTCCCAAAAGCAGCTGTGTACATGCATATATGGTTGAATTAATAGCCAATGTTTAAATCATGCCTGGTTCAGTTTGCTCTTGAGACAACTGGTTTACTGTGATATTCCATTTTCTTTTCTTCTTTTCCTTAGACTTAATATTAATATTTGCATTTTTCATTTGGACATATTTCCGTATTCTCTATTATTACTATAAGTTTTTAAATTCTCAACAAATCTGATATAGTCAAGCATAATTATCAGTTGCATTTCTTTCTTGGAGGGCTGCCTTCTGGAACCTGCTCTCCTCTTGCCTCAAGTTGGCAAATCTCTTGGTTTACTGGCCCAGTAGTATGCTGGCATTCCCTTTCACTATTTCCTGGACCTCATGTCTGTTTCTTTCTTGGTTTTCATCCTTGATTTGCGGGAGCACATCCTCTTGTAGCTTCCTAAAAATCTGTAGTAGGTAGTGGAAAGTTTCAGTTTATAGAATGAGGAACAGATAAAGTTTTCATTCATTCATTCATTCATTCACTCATTCAAGAAATATTTTTTGAGCACTACCCATACGCATTCAGTAATAGGCATTCAATCATTTTTCAGGAGAAGTTATCGTAAGATATGAACCAGATCATGTCACTTCTTTGCTTAAAACCCTTTGGGTGATGGGCTCATTCTTGATCTCCTAAAGCACTTTCTTTTGACTGCTGTGATTCAGTGAATCTTACATTTTGCTTTCTACTTACCGCATTTGCCTCACCTCCTTGACCATGTTTTAATCATCTTTTTATTTCCTTAGCTTCTCAATAAATATTTGAATGAATAACAACAACAACAAACAACAGCAACAACAACAAAAAAACCACCCATTGGATGTCTCCCTTTGCCTTTAGAATAAATTCCAAACAGGCTTGCAAGTCCTGAATTATTTGACTCCTCTTCTCTGACCATCCTCTTTTCATGCCTTTCTCTGTGTAACCCATGCACCAGCCTCCCTGGTCATCTCGCAGTTCCATGAACACACCTCGCTCTTTAGCATGGCATGGTGTGGGGACAGAGCCCCAGAGAGCAGTTTCCAGGCTCTCGGCCTCACATGGAAAGGTGCTGGCTCATGTAGTAGATGGCTGTCAGCTGTGGCTAGTTGGCCGTCAGCTGTAACCAGTGAGCCATTGGCCACGAATATAACTGCCATGGCTTTGCTAGCAGGAAATGGGGGCTAGCGAGAAGATGGTGGCTGAGCCTGAAAGCGGAGCAGTGAGGGTTGCGGATTGTGTGGCTCCTGTTTCCTGTGTCTCCAACCCAGCCGCCAGCGAGACTATAGTGGTGTGACTCCCCTACGTATTGATCCGTGAGTGTTCATTTTTGGCCTAGCCACATCCTGCGTTCTTGTTTGGGGAGCGGGAGCTGAGACCCCGCAGGCCACCCTGCATGACACATGGCCTTTTCCATTGCCTACATACTCATTTCTGGATATTTATATGATGGGCTCCTCATCATTTACGACTTGACTGAAATGTTATCGCCTGAGAGAGGCCTTCTTTGAACACCCTCTCTAAATGTCTCCTAACCCTTTTCCTCTTTATCACACTGCCTGGTTTATATTCTTTATGGCCATAATAAACATTTTAATCAATTCATTTATACATTGACTTGCTTATTGCCCATCTCCTTCATTAAAATATAAACTTGATGAGGGCAGCAATGTTGGCTTATTCTCCATTGTAGTCTTGGGATTTCAGCACAGTGCAGAAAACAGAATAGCTTCCAAAGAAATATTTGTTGATACATGAGTGACTCCCATCAGTTTGAAAATTTAACAGAAATAGTTGGTCCATCAACTCTAGTATTTCAGGAAAAATGTTTAGAGACATGAACATGATTGCTGTATGTCTGGTTCCCTATCTCACTCTGATGTTTCCTCTCCCCACTCGGCCTCATGGGGACCAGCTGCACCGAGCCTGCTGCAGTTTCTTCAATAAGCCACATACTGTCCTGGCTGAGGTCTGCAGCATGGTATACTCTGATATGACCCATCTTCTCCGTTCTCCTCTGCTTAATTTCCATTTGGTCTCCAGCTATGTCATCAAGTTTTAGTTCCTCTGTGAAATCTACCCTGACATGCCAAGACTGAGTCAAATGTGTTTTTTTCTCCTAAGCTCCTATCCTCTCTGTATTAAGCCTTTAGGAGCGTTTAGCACGAGATCAAAATTGCCTTTTTAGTTCTCTGCCGTTCACATAGGAAATAAACCGCTAGGAATCACTGAGACCGAGTCTTGTTCACTCTTTTCTCAGTATAGACAATGGATACTTCAAAATAAGCATTCAGTTGACAATTGTTAAATTAAAAACAAAAGTAAATGAATATTGATAGACAAATACTATAGAAGAAATAATATATTTAGAAAAAATGTTTTGGAGATGGAATGAGCAAACAATCTGTAGAGAGAACATTTTTTTTTTTAATAGGGTGATAGTAAGAACACAGGCTGAGGAAAACGGCAATAATACTTTTGTGTAAGCATGTGAGAAATCATACCCAGACCTCTGAGGGGAAAAATCTTTTAGTGAGGATGAGAGAGTTCTGATTTTAATGCAGAAAGAGATGCTAAATCGCAAATGAAAAGGTTATGTTGTTGAACAGAGACATACCTGTACACACTATGGTAACAACTAACTAATGTAAACAGGAAGTGTGATGCACATTACAATTTTCACTCTAATATGTGCTGGGCATTGCATTAATGTGCTTTCCATACATCATCTCTATCAGGACAATAACCAAATATTATCTCTACTTTTTAGAGACAAGATTGGGGGAGCCAGGCCTTGTTCCCACCTTTGGCAGACTTCAAAACCTCTCTTTCCATTACTCCACTTCTTGTCACTGTGAACAAGCAAACCGAGAAAACAATCTTCTTAATCGAATTCTAAGATTGAAATAATGGGTTTTCTTAGTGTAACTCTTTGATTTAAAAATATTGAAATGAAATTCCCGATTCATAATCTACCTAGATGCACAGAATGATGTATGTGCTCTGAGGATACTCACTTTGATATAAAATAATATTCATGGAGTTTTAATGCTTGAATTCTAATATAAAAGTTTGGATGAAAAAATGAGAAAACTTTTAATTGACTGTAGTATGCATACCGATAAAGTGCAGAAATTACTGGTGTACAACCTGATAAATTTTTACAAAGTAAATAACCATGTGATTGGTCTAAGAATGTAGATGTCAGATATTGTATGGTAAAGTCAGTGAGGAAACGAGAATGAGGCTTTGAAGGGAGAAGTCAACTCTACCAACAGGTCCCAGAGATGAGGTCACCATAGGACATGCAGGGCTATATGGGACCAGGTTTTAGTAAGGTGGCAGATGACAGGTACAAGGGGAAATTCTAGGTCAGAGCCTTTATTGAGATTTCCACAGGACAGGCAAGGTAGGGCAGAGTAAACAGGAAACGTATTGATTTAAGTTCTTTAATGATACAGTTCTATTCAGATTTCTATTTCTTTTTATGTGAGTTTTGGCAGACTGTATCTTCTATTTCATCTAGGTTATCAAATTTGTTGGCATAGAGTTGTTCATAGTATTCATAGTAATTGTCCTTGAAATGTCAGCGCATTGATAGTGATATCCCTCTTTAATTTCTCGTATTTGTAATTGTGCCCTCTATTCTTTTCTTAGGTTTTCTGACTAGAGGCTTATTGATTTTACTGATCTTTTTAAAGAACCAGCCTTTGGTTTTGTTGATTTTCTCTATTGATTTCCTTTTTATTTATTTATATTCTGATTACCTTGGATTTAATTTTCTCTTCTTTTCCTAGTTTCCTAAGGTGGAAGCCTAAATGATTGATTTTAGACTTTTATTCTTTTCTAATATATTTATTCAATGCTCTAACTTTCCCTCTCAGCACTGATTTCGTTATATCTCACAAATTTTGATTAGTTGTGTTTCCATTTTCATCTAGTTCAGAATATTTTAAAATTTCTCTTGTGATTTCTTCTTTGACGCAGGTGTTACTTAGAAGTCTGTTGTTTAGTCACCAAGTATTTTGGGATTTTTCACCTATTTTTCTGTTATTGACTTTTAGTTTGATTCCATTGTGAATATTTTTTTGATATCTTGGTGAATATTTTTTGATATCTTTTTTTGATATTTTGAGTAGAATGTATATCCTGCTGTGTTATCATATTGTCTATAGAAGTCCATTATATCCAGTTGATTGATAATGTTGTTGAGTTCAAATATGTCTTTACTGATTTTCTGCATGCTGGATCTAGAGAGAGAGAGAGAGAGAGAGAGAGAGTGTGTGTGTGTATGTGTATAGAGAGAGAGCAATTTGTTCAAAATAATAATAACAGCATATTCAATTATGTATGCTCATGTATAAATATATATGTTTTTCTCAAACCATACATATACATATTATACATATATACATATTATACATATATACATATATACATATTATATATGTATATAATATTATGAGTTATAATATAATATAAATAATATTATGAGTTACAAATATATGAGAAAACCATATATATTTATACATGAGCATACATAATTGAATATGTTGTTATTATTATTTTGAACAAATTGCTCTATGTTAGATCAATTAAGAATAAAAATAAAAGTTTTGATTTTACTTTCACTTATTCTTCTGCAATGCTCTTCCTTTCTTTATGTAGATCAGAATTTCTGATCTCTATTGTTATCCTTTTCTGTAAAATACTTTAAATATTTCTTGGATGGTGAGTTTACTGACAACCAATTCCTATAGTTTTTGTTTGGTGAGAAAATGTTTCTCCTTCACTTTTGAAGGATAATTTCACAGGGTACAAAATTCTAGATTGGTGTTCTTATTCTCTCAACACTTTAAATATTTCAGTTCACTCTTTCTTGCTGAATGATTTCCGAGAAGTCAGATGTAATTCTTATCTTTGTTCCTCTATTGGTAAGGCTGTCTCCCCACCCCACCCCTAATTTTTTCACGATTTTTTTCTTTATCTTTGATTTTCTGAAGCTTGAAAATGATGAGCTTAGGTATAGTGTTTTGTTTGTTTGTTTGTTTTTGCATTTATCCTACTTGGTCTTCTCTGAACTTTGTGTATCTGTAGTTTGGTGTCTGGCATTAATTTAGGGGAAATTCCAAGTCATTGTTTTAAATATTTCTTTTGTTCCTTTCTCTCTTTCTTCTCCTCTAGGTATTCCAGTTATACATATGTTACACTTTTGTAGTTGCCCCACACTTCTGGATTCGCTGTTCTTTCTTCTTTTCTTTTTCTTTTCTTTCTTTTTCTTTTCTCTTTCTTTCTTTCTTTCTTTCTTTCTTTCTTTCTTTCTTTCTTTCTTTCTTTCTTTCTTTCTTTCTTTCTTTCTTTCTTTCTTTCTTTTCTTTCATTTTTTTTCTCTACTCTTTAGTTTGGATGTTTCTAATAAAATATCCTCAAGAGTAGAGATTCTTTCCTCAGCTGTGTCCACTCAACTAACAAGCTCATCAACAGCATTCTTCATTTTGTTATAATGTTTTTTATCTCTATCATTTCTTTCTGTTTATTTCTTAGAATTTTTATTTCTGCTTACCTTGCCTATATATTTTTCATTCTCTACTTTATCCATTAGAGCCTTTAGCATATTAATCATAATTGTTACTTTTAAATTCCTATTCTGATAATTCCAACATCCCTGCCATGTCTTTATCTGGTTTTGATGCTTGTTCTGTCTCCTTAAACTGTGTTTTTCTGCCCTTCAGTATGTCATAATTTTTTTTTCTTTTTGATAGATGGACATATACTGTCAAAATGATCTGCTGTAAATAAGTTTTCAAAAATGTGGCAGGGAGATATTAGGGAAAGGAAAGTATAGTCCTATAGGTATCAGTCTTTTAGTGAGACTGTACCTCTACATTATGAACTTTATATGTGCTTCTCAGTTCTTCCTCCTCCCCACTTAGGTGGGACAGGATGACCAGAGTGGATTGGAGTTGGGTATTTCCTATCCTCCATATGTAAAACTATAGTCAGCTAGAGTTGGTTGTTTCCCTTCCCTAGGTCAGTTAGGCTCTAATGAAACTGCAGCAGGTGAGGCTCTGATAAAGTAATTTCTCCTGAGGGCAGACCTTGTTAAGAAGAACAGAATATTCTGGGGCATTTCAAAATGGTTCATTTTCGACTTTCCCTACCAGAAGCACAAGGGATTTCTCTCCGATATTTACTGTGAGAACAAGCTCCTGGAATTGAAACTCACAATAATGAAGGTTCCCTAATGATTAGGTCCCCCTCAAGTTTTCAAAATTTCTCGGGACTTGTCCATTCTGAGCCTCCAGCAGTCTGTCAATTACAGTGCAGTCTTTTCACCCTGCACCTTGTTTCCGTGGAGATTGCTGCTCCTGGATTTCTACTTTGGAAGTTGTGATTCTCTATATTCTACTGCTGGTGTCTTCAATTTTGGTGGCAGTGGTTTGCCTGGTGACTTCACTTTTCTTATGTTCTAGAACAAGCTGTTGATTTTTTCAGTTTGTTTAGCTTTTTGCTTTTTAAGATAGAGTGGAAACTCCCAAACTGCTTGCACTGGACTGGAAAATTCTCACACAATTTTGATATTAGCCTGTCAAGCTTTTGACATCATAAATGTTTTGTTAACATGTCATGTAATGTTTATTAACATGTCATTAACATGAACAGAAACTGTTCATTTTCTGTTAACTGAACAGAAACTTTAATTTTAAAAATATTATGGTGCAATATAACATTCAACATCTTAGACATTTTTGGTTGTACAGTTCAGTAATGTTAAGCACATTCAGATTGTGGTACAATCAATTTCCAGAACTCTTTTCATCTTATAAAACTGAAAAACTTTACCCATTCAACAACAGTTCTCAATTCTCCCCTCCCCTCAGCTCCTGGAAAACATTCTGTTTTCTCACTATAAATTTGTTACTTCATATAAGTACTTCACATAAACACTTCACACAATCATGCAGTGTTTGTCTTTTTGTGACTGGATTATTTCACTTTGTTAATGTCCTCAAGTTTCATCTACAGGAATCTTGAATTTTAATATAATCAAATTAATCACTGCATTTTGCCTTACTCGTTGTACATTTGAAATTTTAAGGGGCGATTTCTCTTTCTTAACTCACAGAGACTCTCCTACATTTATTCTGAAACTATAAAATCTAATTTTACAATGATACATCATTAGTTTTTTAATTTAGATCTTTATTTCAATTGGAGTCCACCTTCAAATGTTTAAATGGTTCATGCAGGCATCCAGTTTTATTTTCCTGAGTGAGCCAGTTTCCCAACACCATCTATTGAACAATTCTTTCTTTTACTATTATTTGTATTCTCACCTATGTTATTTTTTCATATGCATTTTCTGTCTGTAACTTTTATTTTGTCCCACTGATCTATCTGTTGCTTTACCAAAATTATATTGCTTTAAAAAACAACTATTGATGTACCTTCATTGTTTCAAATACATTTTATAGTAAGTTTATCATGTTACTCAAAATATTCAATTTTGCTTAGGATTTCTTTAAATGTATAGATTAATTTAAATTACCCTATTTAAGATCATGGGATATCTTTCTAATAATTCAGATCATCTTCCAGGTCCTTTGATAGAATTTTAACACTTTCTCTGTAGAGATTTTATAGATTCCTTTTAGTTCCTAGACACTTTTTAGATTTTATTGCAAGAATGAGTATCTAATTTTAAACTATTTTCTTGTTGAGTATTATATGTGCATAGAAGAATAATTTTCGTAGGTTCCCTTATGTATTAAATTCTTTGTATATATTGTGACTAGCCACGATTATGAAGATTTAGTGATCAATTGGACTCATTTAATGGCTTGAATTAATCAGAATGATTCAAGGTATAGATTGTACTGGATTCCTCTTGCACACTACCCTGTGTGTTTTCTGAGTCATCTTTCATTTCATCTAATAGTTCTACAGGGGATTTGACCAACTTTATGCTAACAGCATGCTAACTCAAGTACATATGCTGGTCTTCTGTTTCCTGCCCTGGAGCTTCTCTGACACAGGGAATGAGGTGACTACAGGAGCACACCTGACACTCAGTGAGCCACTCAGAACTGCTGGAGCAAAATTCTGAGATGCACCCTATATCCCCATAGAGCACCTGTTATCCCCATTGGTTTACAATTATATAACATGTTTATATAAGCTTGTCTCCCTTCTCTCTTTTATCCTCTGTGTTATTCAGGTTCTCCAGAAAAACAGGAGAGGGAGGGAGAGAGAGAGAGAGAGAGAGAGAGAGAGAGAGAGAGAGAGTCAACTGTAAATTTATTATAAGGCATTGGTTCACATGATTTTTCAGGGTGAATCAGTAGACTCTTGACACAGGAAAAGCTAATGTTTCAATTTGAGTGTAAAGGCAGGGAAAATCTGGTATCCTAGTTTGAAGGCAATCAAAAAGGAGGAATTCTCTTACTTGGGGGAGGGTCAGCCGTTTTTTTATTCAGTGATTGGATGAGGCTGGTCCACATTGGGAAGGACAATCTGCTTTACTCAGTCTACTGGTTTTAATGTTAATCTGATCCAAAAATAACCCTCAAAGAAATACCAAAACTAAAGTTTGACCAGATACCTGGGCACCCCATGGCTCAGTTAAGCTGCACATAAAATTAACCATCACACCCTCCCTGGTCCTTCACTTCTGCTCTCTGGCATCATCTGTGAAGTAACCCACCTGCTTACCAACGCGGTCTAGTTTTCAGATAAGACTTGAGCTAACATATCCATGCAGCATTTAGCATGTGAAATAAGGCTTTGACTAGAGGAGTGCTAAAACTGGTACAAGAGATATTTATGATTATTGTAATTGCTAGTCATGGAGCAATAATACAATAATGTTGTATATGCATATACATTTTCTACTATTCTTTTGGGATTCTTTGAGTTACAGAACCACTATATGTGAAATAAAATTCTAGAAATTTTTCAGGCATTAAAGCTGGGTGCCCATTTGAACCCATGGATACTCTTTTTAAAGTGAAGCTTAGCACCCAAGGACATTTCCAATTTTCAGCAATCACCCTCTTGCAAAGTAAAGAACAGCAGAGAAATCATTATAACGTGAAGAGATGAAGGAAACATAGCACATTCTTTGCTCTAATTTGACATGCTGAGCTTAGCTAAATTTATCCTAAGAATAGCTGCAAAATGCTGATTACTAATAAGACCCATCATTACCATTAATAGCTTGAACAGTCAAATTCACTTTTATTTATTGAATGAAAGAAAAACCGTTAATATCTTTGAATAACTCAATATGGCCTAAACATTTAAAAAATTGTGCTACTTAACATGTTTGCATTAGGAAAGAATTGATTTTCCCTGATTGACAATTGCTTTATATGTCTTTAAAAAAAAGACAAACTTTTCTGATGCGGTATAGCTTCATTACATTACGACTGCACGACAAGTGATATTTATTATATGGTGGACATATGGGAATAAATGCTAAAAGGATTACATACCGCTTTTGCATACAATTGACCTTTCAAGATGCCTATCAATTGTAAAGATTTTTTTTAGCACTTAGCAATACTGACAGCCCTTTTTGTAGCTGACTATTGGGAGATGTAGCAAATTATTGACAACAGTTAACCTCTGACATTTTCCTTTAAATTATTTAGTGTTATTGTCTGTTGGGTGAAGGCAATTCATTTATATTTCTTGAAATCTTGGTTCCATGCAGCCAGTCCTGCTTATATAGTGGTGTTTAAAATGAAAAGGAAGCTGTGCTAAGTTCTGCTAACTAGCTGGTAGAGAGCCAATTGCCTCTTGTTGGTGGCCATGAATGGAGAGGTTTCTTTCCTACCAGATGTTCATAAGAAAGGCTATTGGGTCTCTGAAATTTAAACTTTATTTGGTAAATGCTCAGAAGCTAATTAATATGATAATCAGGTCCAAGTTGGGCCCTTCAGGGAGAATAAAAAAAAAATAAGTCTGTAAAGAGTTGTGAATACCTGCTTAGGTCAGTCTTTTTGAAACTCCATTTTAAATCTAATTTAGATTTTTTTTTCTTTTTTTTTTTTAATTAATTTTATTGGGGTGACAATTGTTAGTAAATTTACATAGATTTCAGGTGTACAATTCTGTATTACATCGTCTATAAATCCCATTGTGTGTTCACCACCCAGAGTCAGTTCTCCTTCCATCACCATATATTTGATCCCCTTTACCCTCATCACCCACCCCCCACCCCCTTACCCTCTGGTAACCACTAAATTATTGTCTGTGTCTATGAGTTTTTGTTTCTCATTTGTTTGTCTTGTTCTTTTTGGTTTATATACCACATATCAGTGAAATCATAGGGTTCTCTGCTTTTTCTGTCTGACTTGTTTCACTTAGCATTATTCTCTCGAGATCCATCCATGTTGTCACAAATGTTCCTATATCATCTTTCCTTAACGCCGAATAGTATTCCATTGTGTATATGTACCACAACTTCTTTATCCATTCATCTATCGAAGGACATTTTGGTTGTTTCCATGTCTTGGCCACCGTAAACAAAGCTGCAATGAACATTGGCATACACGTGTCTCTATAGAGAAATGCTTTTATATTTTTGGGGTAGATACCCAGGAGAGCGATTGCTGGGTCATATGGTAATTCTATTCGTAATTTCTTGAGGAACCTCCACACTGCCTTCCATAGCGGCTGCACCAGTCTGCATTCCCACCAACAGTGTATGAGAGTTCCTTTTTTTCCATAGCCTCTCCAACACTTGTTACTATTTGTTTTGTTGATGAAAGCCATTCTGACTGGGGTGAGGTGATATCTCATTGTGGTTTTCATTTGCATTTCTCTGATGATTAGCGATGTTGAGCATTTTTTCATATGTCTATTTGCCATTTGTATATCCTCTTTGGAGAAATGTCTCTTCAGGTCCTCTGTCCATTTTTCAATTGGGTTGTTTGGTTTTTTGTTGTTGAGTTTCATGAGTTCCTTGTATATTTTGGATATTAGCCCCTTATCAGAGGAACTGTTTGCGAAAATCTTCTCCCATTCAGTTGGTTGCCTCATTATTTTGTCAATAGTTTCTTTTGCTGTGCAGAAGCTTTTCAGTTTCATATAATCCCATTTGTTTATTTTAGTTTTTACTTCCATTGCCTTTGGAGTCAAATTCATAAAATGCTCTTTGAACCCAAGGTCCATAAGTTTAGTACCTATGTTTTCTTCAATGCAGTTTATTGTGTCAGGTCTTATGCTTAAGTCTTTGATCCATTTTGAATTAATTTTGGTACATGGTGACAGATAGCAGTCCAGTTTCATTCTTTTGCACGTAGCTATCCAATTCTGCCAGCACCATTTATTGAAGAGGCTGTCTTTCGTCCATTGTATGTTTTTAGCTTCTTTGTCAAAAATTATCTGTCCATATTTATGTGGTTTTATTTCTGGGTTCTCAATTCTATTCCATTGGTCTATGTGTCTGTTTTTCCGCCAATACCAAGCTGTTTTGATTATTGTAGCCCTGTAGTACAAGGAAAAATCAGGGAGTGTGATACCTCCAGTATTGTTCTTTTTTTTTAATATTTCTTTGGCTATTCGGGGTCTTTTGTGGTTCCAAACAAATCTGATGATTTTTTGTTCTATTTCTTTTAAAAATGCCATTGAGATTTTAATGGGGATTGCATTAAATCTGTATATGGCTTTGGGTAATATGGCCATTTTAACTATGTTGATTCTTCCAATCCATGAGCACGGAATGTCTTTCCATTTCTTTGTGTCTTCTTCAATTTCTTTCAAAAATGTCTTATAGTTTTCAGCATATAAATCCTTCACATCCTTGGTTAAGTTTATTCCTAGGTATTTTATTCTTTTTGCTGCAATTGCAAAAGGAATTGTTTTTTCTATCTCTTTTTCTGAGATTTCATTGTTGGTATATAGGAAAGCAATGGACTTTTGTACGTTGATTTTGTAGCCAGCAACTTTACTGTATTCATTGATTGTTTCTAATAGCTTTTTGGTGGAGTCTTTAGGGTTTTCTATGTATAGCATCATGTCATCTGCAAAGAGTGACAATTTAACTTCTTCATTCCCAATTTGGATGCCTTTTATTTCTTTCTCTTGCCTGATAGCTCTGGCGAGGACTTCCAACACTATGTTGAAAAGCAGAGGTGATAGGGGACAACCTTGTCGTGTTCCTGAACGTAGAGCAAAGGGCTTCAGCTTTTCACCATTAATTATGAGGTTAGCTGAGGGCTTGTCGTATATGGCCTTTATTATGTTGAGGTATTTTCCTTCTATACCAATTTTAGTAAGTGTTTTAATCATAAATGGATGTTGTATGTTATCAAATGCTTTTTCTGCATCAATTGATAGAATCATATGATTTTTGTCCTTTATTTTGTTTATGTGATGTATCACATTGATGGATTTGCGAATGTTGAACCATCCTTGTGCCCCGGGGATGAACCCCACTTGGTCGTGATGAATAATCTTTTTAATGCATTGTTGTATTCGATTTGCTAGAATTTTGTTTAGGATTTTAGCATCTGTATTCATCAGAGATATAGGTCTGTAGTTTTCTTTTTTTGTGTTGTCCTTACCAGGTTTTGGTATCAGGGTAATGTTGGCCTCATAAAATGAGTTAGGGAGTACTGACTCTTCTTCAATTTTTTGGAAGAGTTTGAGCAGGATTGGTATTAGATCCTCTTTGAAGGTTTGGTAGAATTCACTGGTGAAGCCATCTGGTCCAGGACTTTTGATTTTGGGAAGGTTTTTGATGACTGATTCAATTTCCTTTCTGGTGATCGGCCTGTTAAGATTTTCCAGTTCTTCATGATTCAGCCTTGGAAGGCTATATGTTTCTAAGAACTTGTCCATTTCTTCTAAGTTATTAAATTTGGTGGCATATAGTCCTTCATAGTATTCTTGGATAATCCTTTGTATTTCTGTGGTGTCCGTGATAACTTCCCCTTTTTCATTTCTGATTTTGTTAATTAGTGTCTTCTCTCTTTTTATCTTAGTGAGTCTAGCCAAGGGTTTGTCGATTTTGTTAATCTTTTCAAAGAACCAGCTTTTTGTCACATTAATTTTTTCTATTGTCTTTTTGTTCTCTATTTCATTTAGTTCTGCTCTGATTTTTGTTATTTCCTTTCTTCTGCTGACCTTGGGTTTCGCTTGTTCTTCTTTTTCTAGTTTTTTAAGGTGTAACATGAGGTTATTTATTTGGGATTTTTCTTGTTTCTTGAGATAGGCCTGTAATGATATAAATTTCCCTCTTAAAACTGCTTTCGCGGCATCCCAAAAATTTTGGTAGGATGTATTTTCTTTGTCATTTGTTTCTATGTATCTTTTGAGCTCTCCTCTAATTTCTTCTTTGACCCAGTCGTTCTTTAAAAGTATGTTGTTTAATCTCCATGTATTTGTGTTTTTTCCTGCTTTCTTTTTGCAGTTGATATCCAATTTCAAAGCTTTGTGATCAGAGAATATGCTTGGTATGATTTCAATCTTCTTAAATTTGCTGAGGCTGATTTTGTGTCCCAATATATGGTCTATCCTTGAGAATGTTCCATGTACACTAGAAAAGAATGTATAGTCTGATGTTTTAGGATGAAGTGCTCTATATATGTCAATTATGTCCAATTCATCTAATGTGTCATTTAGGGCTGCGATTTCGTTATTTATCTTCTGTTTGGATGATCTATCCATAGCTGTCAATGATGTATTTAAGTCCCCTAGTATAATTGTGTTTTGGTCAATTTCTCCCTTTAGTTCTGTTAGTAGTTGCTTGGTATATTTCGGTGCTCCCTGATTGGGGGCATAAATATTGATGACTGTTATGTCTTCTTGTTGTATAGTCCCCTTTACCATTATGAAATGTCCATCTTTGTCTCTTGTTATCTTTTTCACCCTGAAGTCTGTTTCATCGGAAATCATTATGGCTACACCTGATTTTTTCTGGGTACCATTTGCTTGAAGTGTCAATTTCCATCTTTTCACTTTGAGTCTATGCTTGTCCTTGTAGCTGAGATGTGTCTCTTGTAGGCAGCATATGGTTGGGTTTAGTTTTTTGATCCAATCTGCTACTCTGTGTCTCTTTATTGGTGAGTTCAGTCCATTTACATTTAGGGTGATTATTGATATGTGAGGATTTCCTGTCATTCTGTCTTTAGTTTTCTGGTAAGGCTGTGTCTCCATTGTTTCTTTGCCTTTTTGTTGTTGTCTGTTATTTCTGTGTGGTTGTATTCTATGATGTTTCCCTCTGTTTCTTCTTTTATTACAGTATATATTTCAGATTTGGATGTTTTTTGAGTGGTTACCCTTGAGTTTATGTAAAAGAAAGTTTGATATTTAGAGTATTCCAGTTTCTTCAGTACGCTTACTTTCTCTATTCCCATATTCCAGTTCAGGCCTTTACGCTCCCCCTTTTTATGTTTCGGTTGCCACAAGTTGTCCCTGTTGATGGTGGTCTAATAGCCTCCTTTAGTATTTCTTGTAGTGCAGGTCGTGTATTAGAAAATTCCCTCAGCTTCTGGATGTCTGGAAAGGTCTTTATTCCTCCTTCATATCTAAAGGAGATCTTTGCTGGATATATTATTCTTGGCTCATGATTTCTCTCTTTCAATAGTTTGAATATTTGGTTCCATTCCCTCCTAGCTTGTAGAGTTTCTGCTGAAAAATCTGATGATAATCTAATGGGCTTTCCTTTGTAAGTTACCGTCTTCTTTTCCCTGGCTGCCTTGAGGATTCTTTCTTTATCATTGATTTTAGACAGCTTCAATACAATGTGCCTTGGTGAAGGCCTGTTGGGATTGAGGTAATTAGGTGTTCTATTTGCTTCTTGGATTCGAGGATCCAGTTCTGTCCACAAGTTTGGGAAGTTCTCATCGACGATTTGTTTGAATATATTCTCTGTTCCCTTCCCTCTTTCTTCTCCTTCTGGTATACCCATTATTCTTATATTGCTCTTTCTGATGGAGTCAGAAAGTTCTTGTAGAGTTCTTTCATTTCTTTTAAGTCTCAAGTCTCTTTCTTCTTCCCTCTGTGTAAATTCCAGGTTCCTATCTTCGATGTCACTGATTCTTTCCTCCATCTGGTCAACTCTACTACCTAAGCTGGATATTTTATTGTTAATTTCTTCTATTGAGTTCTTAATCTCCAGAAATTCTATTTGGTTCTTTTTCAAGATTTCAATCTCTTTTGTAAAATGCTCATGGTGTTCTTTGATTGTGTTTCTGAGTTCATTAAACTGCCTTTCTGTGTTTTCTTGCATCTCGTTCAGTTTTTTCAGAATTGCGATCTTGAATTCTCTGTCATTTAAATCACAAAGGTCCATATCTCTAAGTTCCTTTTCTGGAGACTTTTCACTTTCTTTCTGAGCTATCTTGTTGCCTTGGTTATTCATGGCAATCACTGATTTACTGTTTCTCTTCCTAGACTTCTACAGGAGTGTCTTCTGCAACAGGTTGATAGGTATGCGAAGAGCTTTTGGAGTTCCAAAGCTCTTTCTGCACCAGATTCAGAGCCCGTTTGTTTCAGCAGTTCTGTTTACTCCTGCAGGGATCCGCCCAGATAGGTGGGGCCAGGGGCGGGGTGAGTTGTGAGAGGTGGCCCAGAGCAATGGCGGCGACCACCACCACAGCCAGTCCTGCTTCCACAGCTCCCTCCCCTTTGCCGGAACTAGTTGAGCTGCGAATTTGTGTCTGCGGTCCACAGTTCTCAGAGCAGCAAATATTCTGTCCTTTGATCCGACACTGCTACTTTATCGCTTCTAGCACCGGGCAGGTGGGGGCGGGGCGAGCTCTGGGAGGGTAGGGAGGGGGCGGCTAGTCTCCGTGCCTAAGGCTTCCGTTCTCCGCTCGGCAGTGAGGGCTTAAACCACCGATTTCAGCCCTCTTCCCTCAGTCTTTGCTCCGAGGTCTGCCGTGAGCGAGCGTTGGGTTCAGCGGTTTTGTATGCTGCCCCCTCAGCCCTGTGGGCCGTAAGCGGAGCCCTAGCAGTCCGAGTCCTTCCCTGTCCCGCAGTTGCGGAAGATCCGGGCGCAGCGGGCTCCGAGCACTGAGCTAGGTCTGTGTCCTGCGCCCGCGGGGCTCCGTCTCCGCACTTCTCCTCTCCCTCCTCCCCCGCTCGCGCGATTCACCCACCTGGAGGTGAATTCAGTAGTCGGCCTCTTCGTCTTGCCTGTCTGCTGTGCAAGGAGTCCTTTGTGGAGTTATTGTTGTCCGATTCGTTGTAAATTCCAGGGGAGCGTTACAGAGGCTCACCTCACGCCGCCATTTTTTTTTTGCTCCTAATT
Organism: Rhinolophus hipposideros; assembly: GCF_964194185.1. NCBI lineage: Eukaryota > Metazoa > Chordata > Mammalia > Chiroptera > Rhinolophidae > Rhinolophus > Rhinolophus hipposideros. Next base: position 80,344,479 of record NC_138050.1, on the reverse strand, counting down.
TAGATTTGATTAAAAGTAAAAACAAGCCTTGTGACTCTTAAAAAACATGGCATTAACCCAGACTCAATCTTTTTATTTAGTGATGGTTATCTGTTATACAGATATTAGTCAATGTTGTCAAGAATTTTTGTGTTTGCTATATGAACAATTTTTGTAGCTAAATGATAGAAGGTTAGTAGGAAATTCACAGGTTTAGATTCAATTAGATTTGGGTTAAAATTCTGACCTTGTAATTTCTCATGTGTGGCCTTGGGTATGTTCTTTAACTTATATGAGTTTTAATTTCTACATCTGTAGAAATGAATTAAAATATTTTCCAGGATCACTGGCAAGATTGGAAGTAATATACATAAAGTAACTGGCACAAAGTAGGTACTCAATTGTTAGTAGCCATTTTTAGGTTTATCATTCAGGGGTTAGATACCCTCTTGTCTTGGGGATGCAGCAGAGCTAAGAAGCAGAAGTGTCTCCCCACTGCATCTTTGTCATGGATTCCAATTTCATGATTAATTGCATTATCTCTGGCCAGGGACATTCATGGCTGAGCTTTCAGACAACAAATAGGAGTGAGTTACCCTTAAACCCAGTTTATGGCATCATTCTAACAAAAGTAAAATCCTTTAATGTTTGGTTTATAGCTTAAAATAGATTTGAAGATTCTTAGCTGTCTTTGTAAATGATCTCCTTGTATATCAGTTACGAACCCCTGCTTTTCTCAATGATTTTGTTTTTACTATTTATGTTTGTTTTTTGTGAAATAGCTTTACCAACAAAGGAATGTAAAGAATTATCACAAAACAAACACTTGTATAGCTACCATACAACTTAAGAAAATATAAAATAACAATATAGCCGAAGTTCCCTGTATATCATGCCCTCTATCTCTCCCATTCTTCGAGCTAACCTCAGTCCTAATTTTTGGGTTGATGATTATTATTCTTTTCCAAAAATAATTTTAACATACATGGAAATACCCATAAACAATATGCTGCTTACTGTTGTAAGTTTAGTAAAGCTTTGTAAAAATTAATCATAAACATATGGTAGCTTTTAGTAGTTGCTTTAAAAAAATTCATTGAGCTAGTTGATAAAATCCTCCTTTAATCTCTTAATTTGGTGAATTATATTAAAAGATTTTCTAATGTTGAACTACCTTTCATATTTTAATATACTCAACTGGTTCATAATATATGTGTAGTATTTGATTTGTTCATATTTTGTTTAGAATTTTTGTAACTATACTGATTTAGGTTGACCACAAATTTTCTTTCTTACACAATTCTGGTCTGTTTTTAAAATCAAAGTTTTATTAGCTTCTTTGAAGAATACAGAGTGCTTCTTCTTTTTGTTTTCTCTGAAATTGTTCATATAAATTGGATTTTTTTCATTGAAGTATGATAGAATTTACCTTCAAAACCATATGTTTTATTTGTGGGAGATATTTAATTACTGATTCAATTGCTTTAATAAATATAAGGCTTTTCAGGTGGGTCTAACATTTCTAGAGATATTTTTATAACAGTTTCTATTTGTTCATTTTATTTAAGCTTTCAACTCTACTGTCATAGAATTGTTAATATTTTCTTCTGATTAATCTGATAAATCTGTAAGACTTTACTTTCTTATTTCTAATATTGTTTATTTGAAAACTTTATTCATCTTTTATGATAGTCAAACCCATTTTATAGCTTTGTTGAGATTTCCTTTTAATCTCTGTCTTCTGCCTTTATTAATTTTGGCCCTTGTTTGTTTTTCCTACCTCTAGTCTATTTGAGTGCATTCTGTCTTTCTCTAATTTTTTACGTTAGATATTTAGTTCATTAATTTCCAGCATTTCTCATTTTTCAATGTAAGTATTTATAGCTATAAATTTCTCTTTATATAATATCCTCTAAGCCTTCACATGAAATATTTTTTCCTTTTATTTTGTTAGCATCTTATAATGTTCATATTCTTTTTTGACTAATATATTTTCTGACTAAGTTATTGAGAAGTGTGTGTTGTTGTTTTTTCCTTCTTCCAAATGTAGGTGGTATTGAGGTTGTGTTTTACTTATTGATTTCTAACAACTATTTTGAGGTCAGAAAACATAATCTTTATGTTTGTAATTTTTTGGAATGTTTCTGAGAATTGGTTTATGGCACATGAAATTTTCCTATTATCCTACGTATGATGAAAAGTATGTGATCTCTCCAATTTTTAAGTTCCATGTTCTATTTATATGCCTTAAGTTAAACTCATAATTTTAAAAAAAAATTAGTTTTCCTATTTTTTTCCTGCTTAATCTATTGGTTATTGAGTGAAGTGTGTAAAAATTATCTACTTTCACATTGGACTTGTTAACTTTTCTTTGTAGTTTCCTCATTGTTTGCTTAATATATTTGGAAGCTAAGTTTTTCCATGTGCACAATTTAGAATTGTTACATCTTTTTGGAAAATAAAATTTTATTAATATGCAATTACTCCTTTAATCTCTAGCAATAAATATATTTTTCTTATATATATTTTGTGTGATTTTAATATAGTTCTAGTTTTTGTATGACTGGGTTGGGCTAGGCATATACTTTCCAAATGTTTGCTTTCAGTTTTTCTGTGTTTTATGTTTTAGGTTAGTAGCATGCATATAACTTTTGGCTCAATAATCTCTATATTTTGACTTGAGAGTTTAATGTATTTATAGTGATTTGGATTACTTACTAGTTGTAATTATTATATTTATTGGATTATTCATAATTGTTTAGTGTGCTTTTCTGTATTTTTCTTTTCACCCCTTCTAACTTTTTCTGAGATGATTATAACTTTATTTTGTTCTTATTTCTTTTCTCCCATCACCCCACCAACACTAGTTTGAATATTTATTTCCAATTTTTAGTACAAATTTTAACATGCATTTTAAACAGCTATATTGAGATCTAACACTATATCTAACACTAGATCTAACATACTATAAAATTCACCCTTTAAAGTGTATGATGGTTTTTAATATATTCATAGGGTTGTGTAACCATCACCATAATCAATTTTACACTATTTTCATTACCCTGCAAAGAAACCTCATATCCATTAGCACTCACTCCCAACTTCCCCCAACCCCACCAGCAGTAACAACTATTTTCTTTATAGATTTGTCTATTATAGACAAATAAATGGAATACAATAAGTTTTTTAAGACTGGCCTCTTTGACTTAGTATAATGTTTCAAGGTTCATCTGTGTTGTAGCATTATTAGTACGTCCTAGATTTTTATGGCTGAATGACATTCCACTGTATGGTTACACGATATTCTCTTTATTCATTAATCAGTTGCTGGACATTTGTGTTGTTTACATTTGTTAGCTATTATAAATAATGCAGTTATGAACATTCATGAATTTCTTTTTATGTGGACTTGTGTTTTCATTTCTTGAGGATATATGCTTAACAGAGGAATTGCAACATTTGGTAATTCTATATTTAACTTTTTGAGAATTGCCGAACTGTTTTCCAGATTAGCATTTTTCTAATGGCTGATGGTGTTTAGTATCTTTTCATGTGTTTATTGATCATTTGTATATCTTCTTTGGAGCATTGTCTAATCAGGTCCTTTGCTCATTTTTAAATTGAGCAATGTCTTTTTATCATTGAGTCATGAGTTCTTTCTATATTCTGAATATAAATTCTTTGTCAGATATATGTTTGCAATCATATTTTCCTAAAGTATCAGTTGCCTTTCACTTTCCATATGGTATCTTTTGATGTGCAAAGTTTTTATTTTTATGAAGTTCAATTTACACTTTCTCCTGGAACATGGATGAATCATGAGTCTCCAGTTGCTCTTCTGCTCCTTCTTTCAGCTATTTGTCCCAGAAGACTAGATTCTTGTTGGGGCCCTCATTACCCAGTCATGGCCTTTACTTCTGCATTTGCTCAAAGCTCTATCTTGAAGCTGCCTCCTTATTTCTTAACATTCACACACGCATACCCCTCCTTTAACTCAATAGTAATGGTTTAGAAAAAGTCTTTGCTTTTGAACTAAAGAATATTGGCTATACCTGAAAATACACACCACAAGGAGAAATGAACCAGACAGGTGAGACAAGGAATAGAAAAATGATTTCAACAAATACATATATATTCAAGAAGTCCTTTTTGTCCCCATCCTGCTTTTTATTCCGATAGTCTCTCTTTGTGTGCTCAATTTTGTGATTGTTTCCTTTATTTATATTGTACAATGGCCTTTGCAGACCTTGGAGATCTGTTTGTTGTTCCTATCAACAGACACAGAGTGGCTTACACTGTGAACTTGGTTTTGATTGTGAACTCATTCCTTCTGTGGGCCTGACTCAAAGACGCTTTTGTTTAAATTATATATGCGTCTGCTGTTACAGATGGGCACCAACCTGTACCAGCGTTTGTCATCTTCAAGGGTATTGGCTCAATAGGGACGAACCAGGGTCACTATTTTACCTTAGTTTCCTTCACTCAGACTCCAGGTCATTTTTCTTTTCTTTTTTGGAGGGTTGGGGAAGGAATTCCTTGGAGACTCCACTCGTGTCTAGTGCAAACTATGGTCACTATGTAGTGGGAGGGACTTTTTAGCAACTCACTGGTCATATGCTACATCAGAATCAGACCTAGAATTGAGTGGACACAAGGTCAAAATTACATTTAATTTCTAGTAGTAAGTTTTTCACTAGGTGCAACAACTCATTTTTCTTTTTTTTTACTTTATACCCCTTGTGACTTCATACCCCTTGATTTTGGCAGAAGACATATGATTTACTAAGGGAATGGCGATCCAGGCATTGAGGTTAGTGGAGCTACCAGAAATAGAAAAAACCTGAATGTATGTTTTAGTTTACTTTTAATAGGAAATAGGACAGTAGTACAGAACAGGAACACTTCATATTTATTAACAACACTAAGGCTTTTTATTCATGGCGAATTGCATTCCTAGAAAAATATTTTATAGGAGTAATTATTTCAACACTGATTTTCTGCAGAAACAATGTTATATGATGAATAGTATTTCAGATTCGATACTTAAAAATGTGCCTTAATGATCTACTCATGGGCACTTAACATGTTAAGGTGAGAATTTGACTTCCTCTCTTTTGTGACTGTTTGAGCATCTTATACGTTATTAAAGTAATTGCATTGTCTGTCTCCCTAATTAAAGAATTCATCCCTGAGGGCATGGAAATATATTTCACTGATCTGCATACTTTTGTATCCCTCAATTACAATGCCTGACATGCCATAGTTATGCAATAATTATTTATTAACTAAAAAAGCCAAAGAAATCTCTGGTTAGAAAAATATTCTGGAAAAATAAAGCTTATGATTTTTGAGCAAATGTATGAATACTAACACACGTTTTTCTTAAAGAACAATATCACCTACCTTACAATATTTACTTCCTGTCTTCAGTCATTGTAATTCTGATTATGAATGTAGAAAAATGAAATCTCAAAGGGGATGTTGACTCAAAAGGGAATAGAAGTGTTCTTAGGGAGAAGTGGAAAAAAATTTTAAAGTTCAACTAGAGTTGTATGAATAAATGATTCATTAAATTAAAACAGAAAAAGAGAATATCGTTACAATTTTGATATTCTTTCTTAACATAAATTTTAGTTATCTCATTAAAAAGTTGTGGCCAGTAGAGAGATAATAGAAAGCTGAGCCCAATGTCAGTTGTGGAACTTCAGTCATATCTCAGAAATCAAGAGTTTTGTTTTTATAATTATTAGGGACCTGTGAAGTATTTTACAAATTCCTGCGTGCTCACAGTCTTGCTATTTCTGGTTTTGTGTCAGTGGAAAAGTTTCTCAAATTTTCCACTGTGAAGAAAATTTACCCGTTTGCTCTCAGTCTTCTGTATATTTGCTCCTCGTTTTCAGCTACACACACTCAAGCACTCAATCCAGACTCCACGTAGTCTTCCTTTTGTGGATTTTCAGGACGCCCTTTCTGCACAAGGAATCTAATTCCTGAGACTCTCTTGGTAGAGTGGAATAATAATATTCCAGGGTGGGGAAAATAGTTGAAGGTGGTTTTGTTTTTGAAGAAGCACCAGTTTTTAGGCAGCTATGTAGCTGCTGCTATAATTAAGGTACTAGAACAACAAAAGTTATTCTTTATTTTCTTGGGTAATTAAAAATATAGAGTTCTTGATGTGTTGTTTTAGATGGTAATTGTAATTGTGTAAAACTTGTGAAAAATTTACCTTATCTGTATTTGGATACAAGTTCTGAAACTCTTAAAGATTCTATCTCTGAAGAGAATGATCTAATTAATTTTATTTCCCAACTATCAAATACTCTGCTTAATAAGTGATCTTGGTCAAATGTGAATTGTCCTTTGTAAATCCCAGAGTCGGAAGGACCCTTATAGATCATATAATCCAGATTCCCAGGAAATGCAGACTGCTGTATCACAATTCTGACAAATTCTGCTTTACACAGTAATAAGTACTCATCACCCTTAATCCATTCTATTGAAAGGTAGTATTAATAATTAAATAATTTAAAAAACTATAAGCCTTCACTACAACCTACCCTTCCACAGCTATCACCTATTTATTCTAGTTGTGCTTTGTACTCTGAGGATATTAGTCAAGCTCTTCTTTGACAGCTTTATATAGGCATCTAATTTTACCTTTCATTCTTATACATTTACGTATTGTTGGTTCTACTGAAGCTCAATTCTCATAAAATAATTTAAACCAAGGTGACATGTCAGCTGTAAGCTAATTTTTGAATGAAAGTTATCATTCATTGTCATTATTAATACAGAGTAAGGTAACATCCTCTTTAATCTCTAGGTTTATACTTTTGGTCTCCCTATTCTTTATCCTGTTAAGTATTAGAAATAGATGAGGAGTTAGTATTTTGCTATTTGTCCACTAGATCAAACTCTTATTGATAGTAAGTAAAAATCCTTAAATAAGTTATTAGCGTTTTAATTTTTGAATCTGTTATAGTTATACAAATACAAGCATAGTATTAACATATCATAGGTATATTTCTTTTTCCTAATTTTCTTATTTCAATTTATTTTGTAAAAATCATGTTTTTCAGTTACAGTTGACATTCAGTATTATTTTATATTAATTCCAAATGTACAACATATTGGTTAGACATTTATGGAATTTATGCAGTGATCACCCTGATTAGTTTACTACATCTCTGGCATTATATAGTACTTAATTGTTGCAACATTATTGACTATATTCTCTGTGCTGTACTTTACATCCCCGTGACTATTTTGTAACTACCAATAATCTAAGAATAAATTGGAGGAAGAAAGAATGGGACAAAAAATACTTTATTTTAATTCTTAAAACAACTTAGGTAGATAGTTTGATTCCCATTTTACAGGTGAGGAAACTGATTTTCAGAGAAGGTACTAAATTTGCCCAAGTCTACATATTTAATAAGTGGTTTTTAAGAATAATCTTTACAAATAGGAAAAGAAACAGTGATGCAACTAGAAAGCCTATGAAGTAACACGAACATAAGAAAATAATACACTGAGGTCTCTTATTTTAATAGACCTTGAGGAAAGAGGCAAATCTAGGATAGGGTAAGAAAGAAATATTCAAGATTATACAGCTATAAAAATTAAATCAACAATTATTTCCAGAAAATTGCAGAAAGGAAAAAAAAAACGAGACGAGTTGGAAGAGTACTGTCTTGAATGCTGAACTTCATGAAACAACTCCATTAAAATAGAATATAATGATAATAATACTCAATAAATACTAACACATCAGTAAATACTAATATATATGTAAAGAAAGTACTTAATGTCTGTGTTTTATTTTATAACTTGAAAATTTATTTCTCATATACTCATATACGGATGCAGTTAATCATTACAAAGAAACATGAGAATGTAAGGTGGATGAAGCAAAATTAGTTAAATACTGCATGTGTGATTCTTGATACAGAGATCTGTCTTCAGAGTCATCTTTCCGTGATGTCTGGGGTAGACATTCTCAGGACTGCTAACTAGTGTATATGTATGGAAGAGCTAGAAAATAATTCAAAATAATATTGAAACAAATTTAATTTTTATTACAAAAAATGTGTATATATCACATATAGCAATAGGAAGAATCTGTCCAACTTAGTAAAGAGCATGAACTGGAAATCAAGGAGCTTTTGCTTCTGATCTTAATTCACTCCTTAAATAATGGAACCAATCAATTCAATTCTTTGGTCTTTATTTCTTTATTTCTAAAATAAGGGGTTTGGATAAGATCATGGTTCTCAGTGGGGGTGCACCACCCTCCTCAAGGTGTGTTAGGAGCTGGAGGTGTTTTTCTGTAGAAGACTTTCAAGTAGCCAGTCTGTGCTGTGGGGAACCTGACTCTCAGTGTTAAGTGGGGCTCCCTGTGATGCATGATATTCACATCCACTTATGCAAGAGTTCTTCATCTTTTACTAAGTCACTTACTGAAGGAGGCAACCACAGACAGGTTTTAGTCAGGGAAATGGTAATTTCTTCCTATCTAAGTTTAAGAGAAGTTAGGCTGATTTCTTTGAGGAAATACTTTAAATACTCAGATGCTTTATTCAAAGGAAAGACGTCATAGTGCCTATGCCATGAGGCATTTCAGTGACTTGCAAGGAAGCACTGAAAGCAAATAGGGCCAGACCTCTGAAATCAATGCTACCTGAATAATTTTAAGAGACCAAAATATCTGGTCATAGCATCAGACGAAACCAAGTGATCAGTTTTCTGTTGTTATTTAGTTTTATGAATTTCCACTTAAGATTTCTAAACCAAACTATTCAGCCTTGATATAACCTTCCTAAGCAGAAACTCAAAAATATTTTCAAGCACTGTTGACTTTTACTTGAGTTTTCCAAGCAAAACTATCTACCAAGGATTAAACACTTTACTTACACTCTCAATGGATAGATTAAGCTTCCCTGAAGACGCTGGAATTCTCAGGAAGTATATCAGACAGAAATGATAGAGGCACTCCAGCATTCTCCAGCTTTGCACTGATCTGCTGGAATATCTCCTGAGAAATTTTGGTTACTAAAGACTGTTTCCTCAACTTTGGAGGAAAGGAAATAATTTGGAATAAGTCAAGGTAAGCAGCTAGGCTTGCTAGAAATCAAGTGACCCCAAATATCAACCTCTAGGAGCCTTACCTTTTTGCTAATTATGGCATCTTAGCCAGCAGTTTGCTACTAGGTCAATATAACTCAGTGAAGAAGCAACCTCTATGTCTGTGAGAATTGAGGTAAAAAAAGTTTCATAAATTTAAAGTGATTGCTTAGGGTGGCATGTAAAATATCTAAAGAGAAAGTGTAATTTAAAAACGTCTATACCCTTCTAGGTTTTGTATAATGAGGATTTTATGAGCAATATATAGTCACTGTGTAATTGGTTTCATTTTTAGGTTACTTGAAATACCGGTAGGAAAAACACATTTATCTTTATTTTTAGAAGTGAATATTTTTGCAATGGTTTGAAAGGGCTTCTTATAGATTGGATGGAAATTATATCTGAAAAATGAGATGAAAATAATGATTTAGCAGCAACATACCTTCTTAGCTGCACCGGTGCTAAGTTGTAAGCAGCATAAAAGTGCCCAGGATGTACTATGTATTTAGCACCACAGTGGAAGGTAAACAGAACAGTCCTTGGGCCAAACTGTAAAGTACAGGAAGCAAGATGTTTTTTAAAATCAGAAACTTCTTTTGAAATAGTGGGGCAATCTCATTAAAGAATAACATTCTCTTCGTTGTCAAATCTCCCTCACCTCCTTTAAAAATACCCAGAACTGTCTTTACACCTGCCCTCCTAATTTGTTATTTTCAATTTAGTGTGAAATTAGCAGGATTTTACATATTATTGTCACTGTAGTGTATTTGTATTTGCAAATATTTCTCTAAACCTTTGTACATTAGAATGTAAGCGCCACTAAGACAGGTGATATTTGCAAGATTTTATTTGCTGATGTTTTCCTCGGAGCTTTGCACATAGAGTGAGACTGAAAGCATTTGCCAAATAAATTTGAATTTACGATTATTCAGAGGTAGAATGCCTGATTCTGTCTGCAATCTGGTTTGGCCATTTTAGGAGTTGGACTGAAGAACAGAGAAATTAAGGTGGACCATCTTAAACCACTTTGTAACTAGATCGAGTGAAATCAGCTCTATGAATTAGTTGGATTTCTTGTGCCACAGAGCGTGTTTTATTGAGATGGAAAAGAAAAGCTGTGGGCGCCACCTGGTGGTAAATGTTCCCCACTGCCTTTCTATCACAGGCAGAGGACCTATAATCTGGGAGTGCGGCTGGGGTGGGGGCAGCATTAAACTGAGATACGCCATATCTGACCTGGTTTGTGGGTTACTGGCATTTCCCCTCACACCTGAAACCTGGGGATGCCGGAGGTGAGAAAATCCCCATGGTTGCTTATTTTAGGCTCTTCACTTGTACTTGGTATGTTCCCATTGCCATTTGCATGTCTTCTTTGCTCTTGCAAGGGTCATGCCTTCTTTTCTGATGTCTCCAGGGCCCCCAGAGCTGGAAAAGAAGAATATGACCTAACTGCCAGGTATATGTTGAATATTCTGTATCTCTCTATCTCAGCATAGACCTCAAACCATTTAGCACTAACTGTAGCTTATGGTGATAATACATATGGCCACTTCTGTCCCTTGAACACTAATTTTAGGAGAAATGGTTATGAATTTCATCCTCACAACACACTTTTCAAGATCAGTTAAGGAAATTTGAACAGAGAGAAGTGCTGGTTATACTCCGTAGATAAACATGAGTATCATATTTATTTTCAGTCCAGCAAAGTTTGCTCAGTCTTTAAATTGAATAGAAAAAAATGTTGAGAGCATGATTTTTAATGTGTAAGAAAATTGCTTTGATTTCTTACAAAGAGTTCTATTTTGCAGATCAAAGAAACTGAATTAGTTGATTTTAAATCTGACATACTTAATATGATAATCTCAAAATCCATCCATATTGTGGCAAATGGCAGTATTTCATCTTATGGCAGAATAGTATTCCATTGTGTATATATACTACAGCTTCTTTATCTAATCATCTATCCCAGGACATTTTGGTTGTTTCCATTTGGCCACCGTGAATAATGCTGCAATGAACATAAGGTTACATATATGTTTACGGATAAATGTTTTCAGATTTTTTGGATAGGTACCCTAAAGAGGGATTACTGGGTCATATGGGTCATATGGTAAATCTAAATTTTTTGAGGAACCTCCGTACTGCTTCCCATAGTGGCTGTAACGACTTAAGAAGAGGGTAAAGGGGGTCAACTATATGGTGATGGGAGGAGAACTGACTCCGGGTGGTGAACACACAATATCTAGATGATTGTACATGTCAAACCTATATAATTATACTAACCAATGTCACTTCAATAAATTTAATAAAAACTGAAAAACAAACTCACATTCTTAAATTGTGCTAGACAAAGTTGGACTACATATAAAAGGCAGAAATTCTTCCTCTTCAGAAACTGGTAATTATAAAGAGAAGTCATTGAATTGTCTCTCTTTCAGTTTTGCATTTCCATTCCTTTTCCCACATTCATTATTGCTAACTGACCTTGGATGTGTGCCTTTGGTGAGGAAGGGTTTCTGTGTCAGCAGCACACTGCTCTATTGTCACAGTCTAAATTCCATCCTGTTCATTCATTCTCAGTTACTCGATCCAATAAGTGACTAGGTGAGGTAGTGAAAATCAGAGATTCCAAACTGGAGTCCAAGGGAGTGCATCTGACCTTTAGATGTGTTTTATTTGACCCACATATCACTTCATTTAAAAAACTGAGCCAGCATTTATATGTTAGGAAAGTTCTCACAAAAATCCTGGTTTCTGGATTCTTTTTAAAATCTAGTCACCCTGGTACCAATTAGCTGGAAGTGAGTACTTGCTGCATTGTTTATTTAGGCACGTTCTTTTCAATCAACCATAGTCTTCATCATGCCATATTGTATCTCTGACCTTGAGACTAAATGTCTATTTGCAGTATTGAAAAATGAATAAGATCAGATGAAATAGTGCCATTTGTGACAACATGGATGGATCTTGAGATTATCATGCTAAGCAAAACAAGTCAGGCAGAAAATGTCGAGAACCGTAGAATTTCACTGATATGTGGGATATAAAACTGAAAACAACAAAGGAACAAGAAAAACAAATGAAGAAACAAAAACCCATAGACACAGACAATAGCTTAATGGTTACCGGAGGGTAAGGTGTGGAGGGGGGGTGATAGATGAGGGTAAAAGTGATCAAATATATGGTGATGGAAAGAGAATTGACTCTGGGGGGAACACACAACATGATATATAGATGACATTATTACAGAATTGTACACCTGAAACCTATGTAATTTTACTAATAATTGTCACCCCAATAAACTTTAATTTGTAAAAAAGATTAAAAAAGAAACACTTACTGAAATATAAAAAAGAAAAGAAAACTATAAAAAAAAGAAAAGAAACATCCATTGGAATGTTAGAATTCTTATGCTAGGACCAGTCCACTTTGTCTGTTACCCTATTGATACCAAAGTCTGTTGTAGCAATTTCAACCTCTGGGAAGAAGTAGTCAGTTGACACAGTTTTTGTAATTTGTTAGCTCAGGAAGACCCCCCTGAAATGCTTTTTCACCCTTATGTAATATGGTGATCTGGTTACTTTCACTAAGAGAAAGTCATTTCTTAGGGATAGGATTTGGTACCACTCTATAGGCCAGTGATGCAAGATCAAATCTCTAAGGAGCAGGATCTGCCTCAGGAATGTGTGTTCCATGTGTTTTCCATGACCGCTAGAATCTCAGAGAGCTCAGAAGTGATTCAGGGTGGTGTCTGAGAAGCCTCATACTTATGCTGAAGCACCTTGATCAAGATTATACAGTTCATAAGAGGCAGAACCAGTATTCAAAGTCATGTCACCATCACTATACATCACTGAGCTGGGCACTCTAGACATATTTGTCAAATCTACAAATGAATCTGTAAGGTTATATATAACATTATCCATCTCATATAGCTATAAAGATTGGTAGACTCAGATATTTGAAAATTGCCTTGATCTCTCTATTTCTCCCTATTGCCCATCACTAATCTATTTCACTTTCATGACATATCTCAGATCTGTGCACTCCCTCCATCTGTGTGGTCAACACCTGGGTCTGTTTGTAGTCTATTCTCCATGTTGCAGCCACACTGCACTTGATACTACTTATATCTTACCATAAATGAGATTCTATCTTTTGATTAAAACCCTTCAGTCTTTTCTTAGAGATCTCGGGAAAAATTTCAGAATCCTAAAGGTGGCCAGCAAAACCCTGGTCTCCATCCTCACCCAGAATTGCACTGAACTTTCCCTATAGCACCTCTTTCTGGTTCAGGGCCTTTCTAGATATATTCTATTTCTATTTTCACTTATTTAACTCAAACTGATCCTTCTCCAAAATTGCTTAGATAGATTCTTCATCACCCCTGCTTTACTTCTTTCACACACACACACACACACACACACACACACCACCACCACCACCACCACCACCATCACCACCACCACCACCACCACCACCCCATACACATACATACTTTTTCACCATGATTTTCCTTCTTGTTACTTCTCACTCTTTGTAGGTACGTAATTAACTGTGTCACTATTTGATTATCAAACTCCTGAACAGAGACATGTCTCTGTTGCTAACTAGTTTTTTTGTGCTCTAGTACTGAACACATACCGTATTTTTAATAAATATTTGTTCAGTTGAATTGTAAAAATATATGCAAGAACATGGGCTTTCCAGAAGGCTGAAGAGCAGGAGGCAGAGATGTAGTTAACAGACTCTGGTGCAGACTGAATTTTTTCCTCCAGATAAAGGTATGTCATTGCTGAGTCTGAGTTTGGTTAATGGTTCAAGAATGCCCAAAGTTTGCCACATTTCCTTTAACTGAAATGCTTGATCATTAGTAGAGAGTCTCCCAGAACGATACAAGCTCTGATTAGAGAAAACTGTGTCACAGCAAAATTGTATAATTTCTTGGATCATGTAAGGGTCATTGCAGACGGAGGGAAGAAACAACTCCTCAAAAGTGAGAATTTGAGGAAATACAACTGAGTTAGTGTGGGATTAGCTGTACGGGCTGACAGTGCTAAATCTAAGATGACTCTCTTGTTTATAGGTTTTCTCATGTAATCTTTATAATTCCTTAATATAGGTCATATTATCCACATTCTGTGTTTTGGGCTATATGTACAGCATCCCTGGTAGCCTTACTTTCCATTGGAGAACCGGTAGCTGGAGAAGGCCCTCTGAGCTAGACTCTATTTCTGCTCTGTGTGCCCAATTCACTTCTGAGAAGTTTATGTTCCCTGACAGATTGAGATTAAAATTGTATTTAATCTACAGGGTATATTAGAGGTGAGCTAGGGAGATGAGTGGGGTTGTTTGCTCCAGCTATTCTGTAACCTGTGCAAAACACTGATGTACAAAAGAATCTCAAAATTGTTATCTGAGGTAGAAAGAAATACTTGCTAAAATATGCAAATTATAAAACTGTTTTTCATTTTCCTACATAGATCTGTGAGGTATTAGGTGGCTTTGAATGTTGACATTTCCCTTTGTTCTAGTGGCACATTATAATTTAATCTGTTTCCATGGCCCAAATTATTGGTTGTGTGCACACAGTAGAGTGAGCAGAAATTTGAAGATTAATCTCTTTAGAATTCTTAAGGACTCCATGAATCCTAAAAGGTTTCTTGTAAGTATCTTGATTTGTTTGCAAGTCTAAGTGTGAATGGGTAGCCTTGGTTAAAACAATAGCACACAAGATTAAAAATATGATTGTTAACTGCCAAAAAAATCACTAGATTCGGCAACAGTTGAATGAACAGGCTTATAAATAGTCACCTGTGACTGTGTATAATAAATCCAGCTACTAAGATTGGAATAAAGCAAAACATTCCTTCATAGGTATGTATGAGTGAAACAAGCTTTCTGTTATGTCCTTTCTGAATACACATGAAATTTTTGAAATGATCATCTCAGTTGATCATTTGAAGCTGTGGGTCCTTAAAAAAATTCCATGTAATAAGCTGACATATACATATATATTTACATATCTATACGTATATACATATATGTATATATATACGTATAGATATGTAAATGTATATACTGAGTTGACTGACATTCTGTGAAGATACTTTTCCTGTATAATGACACAATCTGAATCTAATTGTTCAGTGGGCTTTGCCAGTATCGCTGATCTTGTTCATCGAGCTGTGGGCATATGGCCAACAGATGTAAGTAGCACCGGTATAGTTTTCACTTAGTTATCTAGGGACATCCTTATATGTTGTATAAAAGTCATGAATATTCAGGGTGCAAGTTTCCTCATGATTGTTCTTAAGAAAACATATTGTGAGTGATAATCAAAGCAAAGTGAGGCATAAATGATAGACGTTTCCTTTTTAAAAGGATTCATTCAAATAGAGCAAAAATTGGTTCAAGCCTTACGTGTGTTTTTTCTCTACTGAATGCTTTTCTTAGTGAGGGGATTGCTAGATTTTAAAAGCATTCATGGAAAGCTACAGTCATCTTTTGAGGTTATAAAAGAGATAATAGGCTAAAACAAAATTGAAAATATGTAAGAAGGAAAATATTGGGGAAAAATGAATAAGATAATCACTTGTGGTTCTGAAGAGGTTTATTTACTGATAAAAAAGGCTTTTGTTATACTAAGTAACACTACTCATGGGTCTGCCTGATGGATTCTTCCTCAATCAGTCACGCAAAAAAGAAGTGAACTTTTATGTAGTACCTTCTATTGAATACTATATCATGAAAAAAAGAAACTTTAAAATTCACAGGCCTACCTTTTTAATTTTAACTTTTTTACCTATTCCACTGAACCTGTAGAATATCCCGACTTTGACCTCCTGGGAAAATTGGAATTGGTTGTGATCATTTGAGAGCCAGTTGTACTGAACACGCTGTAGGAACTAGAAAGGAAATGTGAGAATGTGGTCCTGGCTCTCAGGAAGCTCACAATTTGATTATGAGAGATTTTGCCTCATCGTTGCGTACACAGGTTCTTGAGCTCTCCTTGAAACAGATTAATTATTTAGTGAGGGATTACTAGGGAAGAAAAAACTTCTTATACATTTATATATTCTAAAAATTCTACAAATCAAGGAATTATAGAAGGTCAGAAAGAGGAAGGGACATTAAGAATCATTCTAGCCTATCCCTTGAAGTGCCAATTGGAGTAATCATTCCTTTGAAACATGATTAAGGAAAATTTTAGAACATTCTTTTAAAAAGGAAATTAGCAAGTTATCTAGAATATTAATCTATTTGACTTGAGAAATTTTGAAACAACCAGAATGTCTAGGCCAATCCGAATGCCAAGGACAAGCAGAGATTTTAATCAAAGGAACTTCAGTCTTTGACCTTATTATGTGAGCAGAGGACAGGGAATTAGAGAATTAACCTTAGAGTAACGTGAATGAGAAATTATATCTGTACAGCTTTCTGAAAACTTTAGTCCATGAAATTTGACGGAAGAACTGACATAAATGACACCTTTAATTAGGAAGTTATAAAAGAACTTTTATTCCATTTTATACATGAATTCAGAAACATTGAATTTTCCTGGAGTGAAAACTTTTTGCAACACAGAGGTGTAATGTACATACCAAGCCTATAATGTATTATTATTATCGTGCCGATGAGGAAAAGGATTCTCAGAGGGGTTTTTAAAAAATGGTTAAATAATTAAAGGTTACAGAACTTCTGAGTGGCACAGCTACTGTTTGAAACTAAATCTGACTAATCTCCAAAGCCAGCAGCTCAGGCTGCTGACTACAGCCACCTTGTTCCTAGCAGCTAATGCGTAACATTTGAAAATGGCCTTGGACATGCAAATCTGTAGGGGAAGTAAAAGAATAGAGGACTTCTCCCTCTACTTCTTCTGTGTGGCAGGAGACTCTTTAGTTGACCGTTTCAGAGTTTCTGGCTGTCCTGAATTCTGGCTGGGGTATAAAAAAAAAAAGATAAACTCATCACAGGTTTGGTGGTACTTTGAAGTATATGGCCTTCCCAATCCACCTGCTTTCTTTTCTTTGTAGAGCCCTCAATACCTGTTCTCATTGTTATATTATAGCTGCATCCAGTGAGAGAGAGAGAAGATTGTGCTTACTCCATCTTACCCAGAACCAGACCTTCTTATACAAATTAAAAATAATGTAAATAATAGAAGGGGAAAAACTTGGGAACTAGTCTGGTTCAATGTCTGCTTTTAGGTAGTGGAATCACACGCCTTCCAGATCCAAAGTTTCTTTCCTTTTAGAAATCTATAGGAAGGAGTTTTCACATCATCCTTTCCTAGCTTCTTCCCTTGCTGGATCACCGCTTTGGTCATAAAATTCCATAAATATGAATAGAATCTTCTTTATTGGTAAAGGAATTCTTAGTTAGCATTTTAATTAATACAATTCACCAAAGTTTGAGTGCCTACGATAGTTGAAAAGACGATATTTTGAGGAATGGAGAGCATTTTGGTTGTCACATTTCCTCTGCCCTGCCCTGCTAGGTATCACCATATCTTCCTCATTGTTAAACCCTGACAAGTAATTTTGCTTCTCTTTGAAATGATGTGTGCCTGTGCTCCAGCAGCCTAGTCCTTCAAGAGAGATTTCCTCAGCACCTAAGAGGACAAAGTTCCAATAAATGTTCCTAAATGTGGGGTGAATTGTCTTATGGTTGGAGCCTTTAGAAATGTGGCACTCGATTTAAAGAAACTTAGGGAATATTAACATTTTTAAAGAAAGAACATATGGAGGCTTTTTCAGTATCCTTTCAGGTATAGACTCCACTCAAGAAACTTTGTCTCTAAGTTTCTGAAGGCATAGATAGCTTGTGTTTTCCTGTTTCATTGCAAATGTGTCCCTCAGACGCTGCACTTTTACTATTAGGAAAAGTCCATTGGTAGACTGACCTCTTAATTTTCAGCTAGACTTCAAGCTCTGAATAGTTTTAGCTTCTTTTCTTCTCACAACCTAGTGTAATAATGCTTAGCAATTCCTGGATTAATGATGTCAGTCAAGGCTAACTTGTCAACATGGATTGAGTGACAGAGAGACAAATAGAGATGTAGTGTGATGTGATGATAGGGGGAAATAACTCTAGTTTCCACTAATGTGCTGCTTACAAGCTAATCTAGTCTTGTCCTTTTTTTTGTTGTTGTTTTGTTCCCATTTCTCCTTTCCACATCTTTCATTGTTTTGATGGGCAGAAATATCTACCATCTACTTATATGTGTGGGAGTGCTTTTGCATATAAAGACTAATTTTTTGAATGATCTAGGCAAAAGCATGCATTATATTCTTCAGTTATGAAATCTAAATGTAAGCATAAAGAAAATAAAAATAACTCGGGTCATAAAGAGACAGCTCCTGCTGAACTGTTGTTTAGGAGCCTTTTCCAGAACAATGTGTAAAATCTGGAAATTGCCTGTCAATCATTTGTTCTGCTCAGACACTGCATGGAGTCATTAATATTTAAAATCTATTTTACTTCGCTTCTGTTAATCTGAAGACTTTGGGCCTATGGAAAATGAGGCGAAAACAATATTGTGGTTTAGAGTACCAAGGGTAAGGAACAGTCTCTTTATAGAATGACAAGAAAAGTCAGCCATTGATGGGTCAAATTTATTTCTTAGGATATTAAACCAAATCTAATATTTATATGAGTATATGGCAACATCTTTTCCTTTCTATTCAATGAAAAAATGAAGGAAAAAAAACCCTACTTGAATTGCCAACTAAATAATGTTTAGTATGTGGGTTCATTTACTACACATCTGAGGGCTAAATTGGAAGAAAATAAAAAACCCTTGTCACTCATTGCTAGGTGGTGTAATTACCATGCTCACACAAAAAAGTGTTCTCCAAATATGTCCTAAAATATCTGGCTTTATGTTAAGTGGTTTGGTTAGAGACCCAGTAAGTCCATGGTTTATGAACAAGCCACATACTTTGCTCATTGCATTTGGACGGAAGTGCATAAAAATGTGCCCAACGTGAAGGCTCTTGACAAAGTACTATCTGACATGGCAGTTCACACGTCTCAGAAAAGCTGCCATATTTTGTTATGCTTAATTGAATGAGAAGGTGAGTGTTACAGGTTGAATGTTTGTGTCCCCTCAAAATTCGTATGTTAAAGCCTTTATCCCCAATGTGATAATATTGGGGACAGGGTTTTGGGAGATAATTTTGTTGAGATGTCATTGTGAGAGATGAGTTTATAAAACAAGGAAAAGAGACCAGATCTCCCTCTACACTCACCTCTCTCCCTCTATCCTTCTCTTTCTCTCTGTTCTGCCTCTCATCCTATCTCCCCTATTAGGACAGCAAGGAGGTAGCTATCTGAAAGCCAGGAAGAGAGCTCTCACCAAGAAATGAATCAGGAGGCATCTTGATCTTGAACTTCCCAGACTCAAGAATTGTGAGAAATATATGTATTCCTGTGTCTTAAGGCATTCAGTCTATGGTATTTTGTTATGGCAGCCCAAGCTGACTAATACAGTGAGGTACAGAAGTGAAAATAAAATAAGAATATTTGAACATGTTTTTTAGTTCCAGACTTGGTTAGAGTGTTATGTATAGAGAGACATTTTTAAACTTAAATTAAACCTTAATAATTCTGAGGAAAAAATTACTAAATGTTGAATTGTACATTATTACTAGCAATGGTTAAGCTTTTGACTTTCAAATAAAAATCTCAGATAGTCTAAAACTTAAAAGCAACATAGAATAAATTAATTTTCAAATTTTAATTATTTCTTCAGAATTCTGTGTAAGGTATTTTAAGAGCATTTGGTAATTTTTCAATTATTTCAGTACAGACTGTTAGAAAACATATTTCAACTGAAAGTAAAAGGAGCATGCCATTCTAGAAAAAACTCCAAAATATTTTATTTATTCCAAACTATAGCAGTGTATTTTACATATGTTTAGCATACAAAATGGATTAAAAAAGATACGGAATAGCAAACTCAAATACTTTTAAAATCAGCTCTCTATAGGGGCCTTACACTGAGTTCATACCTGAAAAATTCAACATTTTCCAAAATAAAAAATTCAGGTGTTTCTCAAGTCAATCTTGACCCCAAACTTAGCTTCATGTGCTCAATGACATTTCCTTCCAATTTCCCCGCTATGAAACATCTTCTCAAGCCTCCAAACATTGCATCAAATTTTAATTCAGCTCAGATAACTCTGCCCAAAGAACTGTGAGTTGCACCTGACTGTTTTTTATTTTTTTTTTCATAGTTTTTTTGAGGAATCAATTTGAAGGAATGCTTTCTTTAAAGGTTGGGTGATTCCCCTAGGATTGCCTGATTTAAGGATCATAAATATGAACTGTACACTGACTTTAGGCACATGGGTGTGTGTAATTTCCACACATACGGGGTTTCTTATATATCTGCACATACCATAAGAAGACGCAGCTGTCATATTATTATCTTAAAACTAAAAAAAAAAAAAAAAAAATCCAAAAAACAAGAATGAAATACATGACAATTCTATGCAAAGTTGGAATATTGATCTAAAGCATATATGCTACAAGAGGAGAACTGTTCTACTCCTATGTAAGGCCAAATGCCCCTCTTATGGACTGGATCTTATTCCCTTTTTGCTTATTTGATTCCCATAATTTTACTTTCTGCATCAACTTCTTCCTCTCTGATGAAATATTTCTATTAGCCCAAAAATGCCATATTTGCTATCTTTGAAAAAAATTCCTCCTGCTCTTTCTTTTCAGCTATTGACTCATTTCTCTGTTCTCTTTTATAGGAAAACTCCTATAGGGAGCTATCTAGACTAATTGCTTCGACTTCCTCATTTCCCCCCCTGTTTTATACCATTCCAGTCAGACTTGTATCTCCATCACTCCACTGGAACTTGTCATGGTTACTATCAATTGCCATATTGCCAAACCTGTGGTCAGTTCTAAGCCCTCACTTGGTTTCTCAGAAACTTCTGATACATTTAGCCATTTTTATTTTCCTTCCTGCAACATTATTCAGTTAGCTTCTAGGACAAAGGTTTTCTTGGATTCCTTTTCTTTTCCTGGCCGCTCAATTTCAGTCTCCTGTTCTGGTTCTCTCTACTCTTCCCAATCTCTAACTGATGGAATTCCTCAGGGTTTGGTTCATCACCATATATTCCCTAACTAGTCTTACTTCTTAGGCAACCTCATCAACTTCCATGGCTTTAAATAATAATCTACAAGCTTCCAACATTCAAATTTTTATTTCCAGATCTGATTTTTCCCCACAGCTTAGACTCATATATTTAGCTGGTTATTCCACACCTTTATTTAGAAATCTAATAGGAGCTTCATTTCTAATTTGCCCAAAGATAATTTCTAATATTCCTCTCCAGTCTTCTCCTCCTCTAGTCTTTCCAAACTCAGTGTTTAGCACGTTATTTTGCTGTTGCTCTGGCCAAAAATGTTGGAGACCTTTTGACCTCTCTTATTTCCCAATACATGTTCAAGACTTGTTGACTCTACTTTTAACTCATATAATAACCCCAACCTGTTTAAGTTATTCATTGTTGTGTAACACTACCATACATTCATTGAGATATTTTGTTTTTAAAGTTTTAATTTTTCCTTCAATTTCAGTCTTTGGGCCTTTTGAAATTTATTTTTATACATAGTATGAGGTTGGATTTAAATTTTTTGCTCTGTTTCTCTTTTTATATTTAACAAGTTTTCCATTGCTTTTAATCTGCCCCCGGGGCACTAGTCCAGTTTTTCAACGGTATTTTACTTCATTTCTAGGATGATACTATAAACTTTGTGAGTTCAGTCACAGAACCAGCAACTGGCTTGTCTCGGATTCTGGCTATATCTTCACACCCTTCATTCTGAGGTTCAGAGTTTCCAGTAAAGTAATTGCTGTTGTTGACAAACAGCTTCTTCTCATGAGCATGAGACTCTTACTTGAGTCCTGGCTTTAAGTACCATGTTTCCCCAAAAATCTCATTCTTTTTATCTGTTAAAATTATATCTGTCTCTCATTTGTTTCAAGCAGGAGAGTTGCGTTAGGCAGGAACTCAGAGCTATGTAGATGGGGAGTCAGAGACCTCTGCAGTGACCTTTGACTGCAATGTTTTAATCCAAATAACTAGTTCCAAAGATGACATTTCTTTGGAAATACCTCCCCAAGGTAGACTAATAGAGAAGGGATTTTGAGCCAGGGGTAGCTTTACAAATGATTTTGAAGGTCCATATTAAAAAATATTTTTATGTTCTGGTCAGAGTAAAATTCAGTACTCAGAAATAAGGCATTATAATAAATATACAAAATTTTCTACAACAACATATGTAGCACACGCACTAAATAGTGAAGTAAATAGCATGGCTTCTGTGCACACAAATTCATGAAGGCCTTTTCCCCCTCTTTGCTTGTGAGTGCTTTTAAGGCACAGAGCATGTCTTACTTGTCATTTTCTTCACTGACAACTTGGCATCTAGTAGATGCTCAAAATATATTTGTGGAATGCATTATTTATCGAATGGATATTGAATGTTGGTTGAATGGATGAACTGTAAGGAAGAATAGATGAATGAATTAATGATTGCAGTTACATGCAACACTCTGTAAGATAAGTGACACTTCACTTTGTGTCTTTAGAAAAAATCCTGATAGTTTCCTGTGGGCATGTACTTTGCATTTGGCTGTTTCTAGCCCTAGGTTTTGGAAGCATGAAACCACACATAAATGCCAACTTTTTCTTTTGTTTCTGGCAATTTCCATCACTGCAAATGTGAAAGGATCATCGAAACTCTATATTTTTTCTCGATTTATCTACTTAACCTAGATATATAGATTGTCAGCAAGAGCTTGAAATTATTTTCTTGTACATAGATTTATTACAGTGGTATTTGCTATAACAGGAACTATTCTGCTATAGAGTAAGTTGTTTTAATTGTTAGATGAATATAAGTAATAAAGAGATGCCATGTCACTTTCTAACTTATAATGAATTTTTTCATTATAATTGTATATTCACCTAAAACCTCACAATCACCCCCCAAAAAGCTATTTTATTTTTTTAATTTAGAGATGGAAAAATAAAACTCAGAGAGGTGAAATGACTTGTTTACTGTCAGTTATGCCCAACTTTCACCTGGGTAGGAACGATTCAATAACAAAGACAATCATTACAGTCTTGGGAGGTGGGGAGGACAAAGAAAGAGGTAATTACACTACAGTGAATGGAACTTAATGCATGTACAGGATGCTGTGTACACATGGGATGTGTATTTCTATAAATTGTCCAAAAGTCGGTGGAACTTGCATCAAGTCTATGGTTCCAAGTCCAAATCTTCGTCGACCATAACAAGCCTTTCTCTCCCTTATCTTTGATTCTCTCTTAGATTTAGCAGAAGTTGGTTAACAAAGTTAACATGAGGTGAGAAATTGCACTTTAAATGAAGAAACTCTTTACAGTGTTGTGTTTTGGTATTAGAGACTTCTAAAGAACGTTACAAAATGGGGGATTGGGCGAGGAGGGACCAGAGCAGGACCTCCTTAGCAGCAATACTAGTAAACAATTGACTTCAAACTCTAGACTTTTCTATCTCAGTCACTGATTCAGGAAAACCCATCCAATCTCCCAACACCCACAGAGCACACACATACACACAAGATATTGTGACTAAGAAAGGGTGAGGTATATGCTGAATAGTTCCTTAAAAGTAAGGAGCTGGTTCTGAAGATTTTTTTTCTACTTCTTAATTCACAGCAACTCTTGGTGTCACTAGAACGGATTTTGTTTACCAGGATCTGTTGCCTGGGAATAGAACATTCACTATAATGAAATTCTAGACAACAGAAAATGGATGTACTGTGGAGTTCTTTGGTGATGAGATTTGAAAACAACATTTTTAGCTGGAGACTAATATTAGAATATTTCTGCATAATATCTGACCTTTGTTGCTTGGAGCGCCAGAGCTTCTTTTCCTCTCATATTTTCATTTCTAATATCCCGAAGTCATTTCCTGTGTGTCGATTTTATAATTGTCCCACTGTTTAACTGTTCTGTCCATATGCTCCCTCAAATGTGTGTTCTTTCATCAACTTAGGAATGCAGAATTGAAGATAATTTCAGGGTAATTTAAATTCCAGAGATCAATTTTCTAGTCCTGGCCACCAGCCTTTTTTTTTTTTTTTCTGGTTTCCGTTTTTCCAATTTACTTTTTTGAGGAGTTAAAGTTTCTTGATATATGAATATTCCTAGCCGTACTTTTTTCATCTTGTACCTAATTCCCCATATGTGGATGCTGCAATGATTGTCATCTCTTTTCCTTATCTCCCATTAAGTCGTACTGAAGTTTTTGTCATGTCTTAAGAATATGGGTTTTCAGCAAAATTGACAAATAGTATATAAGATTTCCAACTTCAAATGATCATTATTTTACTTATGAGCTTATGGATTGTTTCTACATAATATAAAAGTTACCTGATATCATCTTTCCTTATCAAAGTTAGAATTTCTTCATCAATTTGTCAAAAGCTATATAACATACCAAAATTTTGGGTTGTCAGGGGACCTGGCTTTAAAGCTGAGGGTATATTTTTGAACTACTATATGTTTTTAAAATGACTTTGTTGAGGTGTAAGTTACATAATGTAAAACATACATTTAAAAAATAAAGTCAATGAATTTTGGTAAATACATAGCCATGAAATTACTACCGTTGTCAAGATTTAGAACATATTCATGACCCCCAAAAGTAGTCCCACATCCCTTTGCCGTCAAATGTCATACTCCATCCACAAACCCTGAATTCTCTGATCTACCTCTTTTTTTTTTCTTTCTTTAGTTTTTACTTTTTCTATGTCATATAATTGGAATTATATAGTATTGACACACTTCCAGCGCAGTTTCCAAGGCTTCATTTTTCTAATATCTCTAGTTCATTGTAAATAAATAACTGTGGAGAAAAGTAATACAAATATTATAGGAAATTTTGCTGAAGGGGCATATTATTTTTACATATGTCAGTAGACCTTTATGTAAGGATCTGTATATACAAATATATATGTATGACCACACATGTATTTGGCCTGTTCTTGAAATGATATTGTCAACTCATTTCAGCAAAAGCTGGTGGTATAAAACATTGTTCTAGTCTTGTATAGGATTAAAAGAGTAACAAAACACAATATTTGTTCTCATAAAATATTGGTATAAACATTGTATAAGGCAAAATGTGGTAAGTATAACAATTTACTGTGAAGAAAGTGTATGATGTACTTAACAGAATTGGGAAGAATTTGTTGAGATATTAGCAAAAGTTTCACTAAAATGATGGCTTTTAACTAGATGGGCCTTCGTGGGTGGGTAAAATTTGATGAGTGAAGATGGAGAAGACTGACATTCGAGGCAAAGAAAACTATGTGAGAAAAGCCAGGGAAGAATTTAAAAAGCAGAGAACACTGTGTGGACAAGCTTGTCTCGATAAATATTTGTTGAGTGAACAAAATGTTAACGTCCTATTTATAAAGCAAGTGCTAATAAAGTGAACTTTAAATGGGTTAGTTAATCATCTGTGTTGGGTGGAGTGTGTTGAACTATGATTGTAAGAAACCTCACTTGACTGTCTGCACGCGCAGCTCCTGGCCTGTCAGAGGAGCCTTCCTGACTCCTGACGACCCCTTCCCCCCACCCTCCTGACTTGCTTGTTAACTGCTTTTTGGCCTTCAAGGTTGAGTTGCATTTTATCTTCTCAGGAAGTCTTCCTTGAGTTTCCTCTCTAATCAGAGTGAGATGCTCCTTCTTTGTGCCTACTTCTATCAGAGTACTTATACTGAAAACATTGAATTATATGTTTCTCTCCACCACCAAACTATGAGAAACTCAAGGATAGCAATTTGTTTTCCTTGTTTTTGTGTAATCAGTTCTTAGGTCTCATAGGTGCTCAGTGCAATGCAGTTGAACGAATGAAACATTTTAAATTGAGCATTGGGTTGATTATTTTCTCTCCTGCGTTTTATGTTATTCCTTTTCCTATTCTCAGTAGAATGTAATTCTTTATATATATCTAGGAACCGAAGTACCTGCGCACATTTCACAACTCTGTGCTTGTGCTTTGACATGTTCCTTCAGCCCAGGATAACCTTGTCCTCTGTCTCCAGGAACTTAAATCCTAAAAATCTTTTTACCATATTTCCCCGAAAATAAGACTGGGTCTTATATTAATTTTTGATCCAAAACACATTAGGGCACATTTTCAGGGAATGTCTTATTTTTTCATGTACAATAACAATCTACATTTATTCAAATACAGTCATGTCATCTTCTTCTGAAACATTGTCATAACGCACTAAATGTGTCTGTCTGATCGATGATCCTCACTGGGGCTTATTTTCAGGGAAACATGGTAGTTCAAGTTCAGAGGCTTCCTTTATCAGAAGTGCTTCTCTGAAACTCCCTTAAGGGAGTGTTGTTCCTACTCTGAATTTCCACGAAGATTTTCTATACCACTTCCATAGTGTTTTGTATTTTCTAGATGCGATCTAGAGGTAGAATCTACATTTCATATACTTTGTATCCCCAAAGGCCTATGAGGTACCCTCAGAATAGACACATACTCACGATGCAGTGTTTTTTTGTTTGATTGTTTTGTTTTTATTGAGCACTGACTATTTTTCAGACACCATGTTGACCACAAGCTATTGAATAAATATTTATTAAACAAATGGTTCACTCATAACTTGCTTTGGGGGCAAAACTGCAGAGTGACAGAGTATGGATTCAAATCCAATTTGGAGGCAGAAAAATTTTGTAAAAGTAATAAATCAGAAATATATCCTCTAGCTAATTATAGAATTTTACATAACCATTTGAAATCTTGCTTTGTTTATGAAAATCTCCACAAAAATCTAACAAGCTGATAGCAGTTTGAAAAAATGGTACCCAGGAAGAAATAAATGTTTCCTCATCATAGAAGGAGTTTCAAAGAGTTTTGTAGTTTCTTTTACAGCTATGAACATATCTTTTCAGTAATTACATAGTGACTAATTTTATATTAAAGCTAACCACTTGATTTTAACTGTGTTTGGTTCTGTAGCTCAAGTATAGACTAGGAAGCTTTGAATGGAAAGTTAAGTATGCGTTATAACAATAAGAAAAGAAAGAAATCTATTTGGAGTTATTTCCTTTTATGTGAATAAATAATTGGCTTTTATGATTTCAGTGGCTTTCTACCTTCCTTTCAGAAGCATTTGCTTTGGCTGGAATTTTCTGTCCCCTCTCTCTTGATTGCCTTGGGGACTCAAGCTAAGACACCAGCTCTCTCACAAACTCTCCCTGTTTCTCCTTCCCAGCAAAGCTGTTTGACAACCAAGGCAAAGGACTTTCATGTTAATTTATACCAGGATTTAAAAACTAAAATATAAATATTTCTTTCTAAACTTATTAAATGTTAATTAGTGTTTGAAGGAATAACATTCTATAGTTCGCATCTCTGTTTCAACCATGCTGCCTATCTCCTCTGAAGCACATGGTCTACCTACCCTCCAGGTTAGGATACTTGGATGGAAGCTATTCTCAGGATGAATCAGCAAAGCTGTAGAGAAAATGGTCATTTGGGAGGGAGGAGCAACTCGCTTTGGTACAGCAATAATTATGCTCTTAGCAATAGTCGTTGAAAGGATGGTGATAATTTGGCTGGCAGAAGTCTTCACTTACTGACTTCATCTTCCCCTCTCTTCTAGGAGACACTGCAAAAGCAATCTGTATGATCCTTCCCCAGGCACAGTGAGTAGATTCATAACTATTTTCCCATTAACTTGTCTAATATTTTTTGTACCTTTAGCCAATGTATACTTTCTCTGCTTGCCCCACTGAGGCCTGTCATCGCTCTAATATTCCTTTCAAAAATGGAAGGGATTTCCTACATCAAATATCTACTGTTTTGCTTTTGTTTTGATTGCTCATGTTAGCTTTACTTGCTAAGCTCATTTTTGAAAAGGAAGAGAATACAGGGAAAATTGTCTCTGAGCTTTTCAATGTTGACAAAATAGAGATGCCAGCACCTCATTAATAGTTTTAGGTTATATATCTTTGAAAAGTTTCTGTCCTGCCAGAGGAGGCCAACAGATGCCCTGGAAAATTTCAGAATGAGCTCTGTTTGTACTGTGGATGTCCCTCCTAGAATGCAGGTTCCAGAACAAGAAAAATTGAATGAATATTTGTTGAATGAATGAATGAAAAAGAATGAGAGAATAAGAGCCAGCCTTACTGAACACATATGATGTGTTCAGCAGTTTATAGTTTATAACAGAACCTAGGATTGCAAATACGTTTATCATCTGGCATGCTGTGTTGTGATTATGTAAATATAGTCTTGGCAATGGTGGTTTGAAGACAGAACTTGTTCTAAACATGTGGTCAATTGGGAATATGATTCTTAGTAAAAAGCTGTTCTGTGATTTTTGAATCTCTTACACAATCTACAAAGTGTTCTATGTGTTTTTCTATTGTAAGTGTCTTTTACTTTTTTATAAGTAGGTTAGAAATGCATTATAAATAATAAAATGAAGTCACAGGCACAGTATGTAAAGAAACGATGCCTTTTACACAGTGAAATTATTACTACTGTCAAACTACCTAAGATGAGAGCCTCTGACTCTTCTCTGTGCTTCTTGATGTTGAGAGTAACAACTTTCAAGATGGTTCCTGCGGCTGGTGCATGTACCCCAATCTTATTCCAGACAAGTGCTCATTGGGTTAGCTCACTGGGGAGTGCGTGTCCTGCCAGTGTGGTTGGATCTGCACGCTCCACTTCGTTTCGTAGATCTGCACATCCAATGTTGGTCTCATAGATGTGTGCGTCCTCTGTTGTCTCTTGGCTCTGCTTGTCTGGTGTCCGATACTTTGACATATTTCTGTCATTGTGATTTTTTTGGGGGGGGGTCACTTCCTTACTCTTTGACACTACAAGATGCTCCAGGCTTATCTTGTATATGTATTGCTTCAGTCTTTGAATCAGCCATTTCTCCAAGGAGCACTTGTTCCTTTTATTAGGGAATGTGGATACATTTCACAAGATTTGGATGAAAGGTGGGACAAACAGCCTTTTTCATCTAGGATTACAAGTAGATGGACTCCCTCTTAAGACATTCTGTTGAACAATGTCTTTCTAACACCTTTGTTCAGCATGGAGGTTGATGGTAGGAGGAAGGTATGTATTCATAAGTTTTAAGGTGTTTCCCAAGAGGCACGATTAGTGTTGAGAAAAGGCCCTTGGCCTCAGAACATTTCTCCTTGCTGTTACAGATGAGTAAGAAGGCAATTCCAGCAATCCTGGAATCTGCAATATGCTCCTAGCACTGAACTCTGATTGTGCAGGGTCATGGATGGGAGACAGTAGATGCTGAAAGCTGCTCCATGAGAGAACTTGCCCTTACAGCCTTGTAAACTGAAGTGCTAAGTGCACCCTGCCAGGGTTTTATATGTTAATATGTGTTGAGTGCTTTTTGTACTCTAGAGGATGTAGTTGGGTGCCATTGCTTGAATTTGGCCTCGTGATTTTTGTGACTAGTATGATGACTTCTTACAGGACTGAGAGAAATAGGGGTATAATAATATTATGGAAAATGACTTGGTGACTTATTACATGTATAATAGAATAGATGGGAAAGGGGAGAATGAAAAACAGAAGAGTTTTCTGGTTAAAGGTGGTTGATGATACTTTAATAAAAATGAGGACATTAGGTATTGATGCAGGAGTCTACCAGAAGGGTAGAAATGTGCATCTGAAATTCAGAAAAAAAGGTCTAAGTGAATGGATTTAGGAGCCATTTTTATTAGCATTAATGAATTATTTTGTTTCATGGGTCTGATATGTGCATTGAAAATAGTAGTATGTGTGCTGAAAATAGTAATGTATTGGTAGATTTATTTTTCTTCAAAAGGGACACATGAGTTGAATATGAAGATACTTCAAAGAATAAAACCCAGTTTATTCACTCATCCTTTTAAGATATATGAATATTAAAATAAAATCTAAATAGCAATGACAAGAAAAGATTGGTTCATTGAACTGCTGGAGTACAAAGTTATGAGCATGTGCTCCATGCTGATGTGAGAATTGCTGTGATTTTAGACACTCTGAGTAAATTGTATGTTTTAAAATGTATAAATTACTTTTGCTTGAGAACTGTGAAAGTTATTTCAGGGTTATATTTGTATTTTATTTACAAATTGCTTTTCTTGAGAGATGTAACTCTTAATTTGGGGTTATATTTTTATTTCATTTAAGAGACGGTAGTAGTTAATACTTTATAACTACCAGCACTTCTGGTACATGAAACTGATTCCCGCCGTAGATACGTCTATGCTGATTTTTCATGTCAGTTACACTTACTGTGAATTGGAGACGACCATGTCGTCTTCTCTGTATCATATGTTTGAAATGTTGGAGAACAGTTTTGATATACAATAACACAGGGAAGTAACTGAAAAGTTAGAGATTTTACTTCTTTATAAGGAGATTTAAAAATAAGTCATATATTCATGGGAAGAAAGCTTCCAGGAGGCTTTTATTTTTCTGTAAGGTATCCCTGAATGAGATCCGGGATGAGGTGTATACTTAACTAAACCTACTGGATCACAGAGTAGGAAAACTCAATGGTCTCTACTCTTTTTCTGCCTGTCAGTGCCATTTCCATCATGTCCTTTCCTGAATATTGGTGATGGCACAGAGATGTGACAAATATTTGGCTGGTGCTTTCTTTTGGACACATGGCAGACATAACCTAAGATCATTGTAACTTTGATGTTTCCTATTTTCAACTCAGAATTATTTTCTACACAGTGATCCAAGTGATTGGAATTGAAATACATACTCTATAATCTATTAGCTGTCTTTGTACAAGAAGAAACAAAAACTCATAAGAATACCAGTATACTGGGAAACCCCAGCTGGATCTATCAAAGACAGGAATGTTCAAGAACCAGCTGGGTTCACAGGACAGACATTTGCTGACTGTACTTTTGATTCAATTTCTGTAATTTATCTTTGTGCTGTTAAGTACTCCTCTTTAAATATCAATACGTTAGACTGAAAGTTTATTGGGTGTTTGCCCAAATCTTGTTGACCAGCTCTGTATCATCACCATTTTGGGGTCCTGTGCAAATTAGTTTTTGTTAAGTTGCCATCCAGTGCAGGTGCAATGAATTGGGCTAAATAAGGCCACATCATAAGCCCCAGAACAGAGTCAGCCAGAATCTCTCAGTACATTAATTATACTTTGCACATCAATGAAATCTTATACCCAAAGAAAAGCAAAGAGGAAAAAATGGCAGCTTGGCACTGTTCCTCACGCTACGGATTCAGTACTGCTTTTCCCCACCCATGTCAACGTGGAGCTCTGGCTTTGACTGTGGCAGGCCTCAGGCACAGAGCCATAGAGATCTGGAGGCTGCTGTCTCCCCAGATGTGAATCCGTGTCTATCTGAGCTCTGAGGACATGGGTTTCAGTCTTTAGTCTTGGTCTTGCCGTTAACCAACTTTTACATGCCTTACTTTCCTTATTTGTAAAATAAAAACTATGTAAAATTCATGATTCTATTTCTGAGTTCCTTCTAGCTTCTTTCTCCTGCTCTCGCTTTAAATAGACCCTAAGGTCTGAACTGCACAGAGCTCCCCAGGCTTTAAACTGAGGAATGATATGAAGCCTCTTCATGTCCTTCCTACATATTCATTACAACATAACTGGCATTGTTTTTTTTATTTTTCCCCACCTTTAAGTTGTGCAGAAAGAGATGAATACCCACAGGTAAAGACAAACATGAAAAAACAAATTTTCTTAAAACTGAGAAAAGGGCATGAATGAAAATTTTATAGAAGAATAAATATACATGAGCAGACATGTGGGAATGTGTTGAAGCTCAGTGGTAATCAAGGTAGCACCAATTCATAATCTCATTTTTCAAGCACCAAAAGAAAAATAATATACTTAATGCTGAAGAGACAGAATTGAGATTTATATTGCTAGTCAGAGTGTAAATTATTAGACTCTCTATGGAAAATAATTTAGCAATTTGTATCAAGAGCCTCTTGGGTCCATTGGATTTTTCCCTTTTTAGGATTTATTCTTAGAATCCATTCAAAAAGTTGAATAAATATTTATGTAAAAATATGTTATTAGTAAGAGTGAAAAACTGGAAGCAACAGAAATATGCGCAACAGAGAGTTAAATAAATTAAATAGTATGTCAACGAGCTGCCATAGCACATGGTCATTTCAAATGACATATTAAAGAATAATTAATGCTAACTGAACAAAATAATTATGTGGTAGTCTACCAGAACAATATTGTGATTTTAAATATGTAAATATATGTATATCAATAAGAGACAGTATATCAACATCAATCACTGCTAAGTGTTTTTCTGTGAGAGGTAGATTTAGAAATGTTTTCACTTTTCCCCTTCAACTCTATTATGTATTCTCTCTGCAGAAATGAGAATATATTTCTACAATAAGCATAGTAAAATATACTAAAAAGTAATATATGGGGTTTGTAAGTACCATTTTTATTTTTAGATTGCTAATATGTCAATTATGATGTGCCAAACAATTTCAGTCAACATTTTGTCAGATGTTTTCTAATTTCAAATTTCAGTAGCACAAAACAAAATTTGTTACTATCAATTATAATAAGAAAAGATATTATAAGGAAAGGAGGAAATTTAAAATGTAAACAAAAAATTAGTATTTTTACCCAGAGAACAAATGAAAAGATCATTTTTTATTTTCCCCTCTGTGGTTTCTTTCTGGGAATGAATCATTTGGTCAGATGCATTAATTTAGAAAATTAATGGGATGGCTTTAATTATCCTTTTGGGAAATACTGGTCCAGTATTCTAAGAGATAAAGTAGCATCCAATGTGCCTGACATATACTAAACCTCACTTAACCTGGTCCATAGGTTCTGAGCTTTAAGAGAAACGAAGTATAATGAAACCAGTTTTACCACAGGCTAATTGATACAAACAAGAGTTGAGTTCTTAACAGAAGTGACGGTATTTGAACTTGCTGTATTCAGTTAGAATGTTTAATATTCTCTCACATAGTTTCTTAGGAGGAGAGTGAATATTACTTTGAGCCTGTCAACTTTTCCTTATTTTTTAAAAATAGATGTTTAAATACATTTTAATAAATATTTTAAAATTAACATACTTCTCAATCAAAGCTGCTTCAACATTGGAAAATTTTACAAATAGTCAAAGTCTTAAATGTAAAAGGTTTGTCGCTTTGTGTTGATTTCCAATTCAGCTTGCATTTGACATGTAAATGTTGTTTTTAAAGACATGATCCCATTATAAATAAATTGGGTATCTTCACCCCAAACCCTTCTCAATCTTGTGGAGTAGCTGACACTGGTTTTATAGTGACTCTTTTTAACTCTCAACTAAATAAAACAAAGAACGCTGTAGATGGCAGCCCTTCAGATTATATCATCTGACATAGATATCAGGTTTGAATTTTTTTTCTTTCATAAGCAGACTGTTTAATAGTGCATATTTTCTAGACATCCATTGAAAAGCTGTGCATTGCATATGAAATTGCCTAGAGGACAATTACTTAGGGGCTTAACTCAAACTATAGGAAATAAAAATGTATTAGCCAATCCATAATAAACAGTAATGCTCCTTAAATTAATCTTAGTACAAAAAGAATACACAGTGCCATCCATGAAATATGAATTGCCTAACAAAGACATCATTTCACGTGCTTGGGAGGCTTTTAAATAATAATGCATTTGAACAGTGGCTGAACAGTATTTTGGATGTGAATATTCTAACCTAATAAATTATTAAGGAACTCAGGTTTTACAATAAATCCATAAGGTAGCAAGAGGATATTTCAAGACATTTGGGCTCTCTAAGCAGGTGACACTTTGTATTTCCTGTTTGCCAAGTGGAAAACCAAAGCTACATACTGATTCCTGTGGTGAAATTAACATCCGTTGTAGCAGAGTGGCACGAAAACTTACCTATTGATTGAATTCTTTTTCTAGTATACCAGATTACCTTGACTAGAATTCAAGTTCTTCTTTGTGAATGAGCAGCAGTCATGTTAGTCAGACAGCCCTGGATTCAACCCAGTGTTTGTTAGTTTGCTCCCCTTTGTGGATCTGTTGTTATTTAATAGATTTCTTTTGGCTGCAATATAAAAGATTGTGACTGAAGCTACTTATCTTTTGTCTGTCAGTGATATCCAAACATAATGAGAATCCCCAGCCTTTCTTTCACTCACTGCCCAAACATTTCAAAAACATCAATTGGAACTGCATTAACAATGTCAAGTTTGTATATGAGATGTGATCAAAAAATACAGTGAATGTTTAAATTTTTAAAACAATTACAGTAAAAGACACATTGCCATTAATCCGCCTTAAATACTCCTCCTCGCTTCGAACACACTTATCCCATCATTCTTGCCACTTTCTGAAGCAGTTCTGGAAGTTCTCTTTTGTAAGTGTCGTTGGTTGCACTGTTGTGGCTGCCTTCATGTCCTGAATCATTTTGGCTTTGGGGAAGAAGTCACCCGGTGCCAGATCCGGTGAGTAAGGTGGATGAGGACACACTGTAATGTTTTTATTTAACAGAAGTTGTTGTACCAGAAGCAATGTGTGAGCGTTGTCATGATGGAGGATGAAGTAAAGACACTCACAAAAGAGAACTTCCAGAACTGCTTCAGAAAGTGACAAGAACGATGGGATAAGTGTGTTTGAAGTGAGGAGGATTAATATTAATGTGTCTTTTATTGTCATAATTTTTTAAAAAAAATAAACATTCACTGTATTTTTTGATCACACCTCATATTTTTAAAAGAAAGCAAAGCTTGCTTGAATTTCTCTAATTTTTACACTTGGCTATGAAATATATCTTTTTAGTTAGTAATTGAGTTGTTTCTTTAATATTTTATAAAATGAATGTGTAGTGTAAAAAAAGGAAAAAGTCCATATCACACAATTTTGTTTCATCCTATAAGTATTTATATGAACTCATTGCCTACTTTGTTCAGGTAATTAAAAATCACGTACTCATCATGGATGAGTGCTACGCACTATGTGCTACTCACTGTGAGGACTGAATAAAATGTGTGTGTGTTGTGTGTGTGTGCGTGTGTGTGCGTGTGTGTGTGTGCATGTGTGCACATGTGTGCTCTGCCCTCAAGTATCTTACAGTTTGGTGGTGCAGGGATATAGTGCATGAAGTTCTTTGAGGAAAAAGATCATAGTTGACCCTTGAACATGGTGGGGCTTAGGGACATCGACTCCCGCTCACAGTTGAATATATTTTGTTATATCTGAATATAATTTTTGACTCCCCCAAACTTAACTACAAATAGCCTACTGTTGGTCAGGAGACCTAAAATATCATAAACTGTCGATTAATATATACTTTATATGCTATATGTGCTATATGCTGCATTCTTACAATAAAGTAAGCTAGAGAAAATAAAATGTTATTAACAATATCATAACGAAGAGAAAATAAATACATTTACATTTATAAATTAATGTAAAAAATGTATAAATTAAATGTATTTAAATAAATACATTTACAGTACTCTGTGTATTTATGAAAAAAATCCGTGAATAAGTGGCCCTTTAAGTAAGTGGACCTGCGCAGTTCAAACCCGTGTTGTTCAAGGGGCAACCGTAGATATAATAGGTGATATGTTATATATATATAATGTTATCTTACTTTCTTCACAATGTAATAATATG
This sequence comes from Rhinolophus hipposideros, assembly GCF_964194185.1. Lineage (NCBI taxonomy): Eukaryota > Metazoa > Chordata > Mammalia > Chiroptera > Rhinolophidae > Rhinolophus > Rhinolophus hipposideros. The sequence goes on along the minus strand of NC_138050.1, from coordinate 80,308,637 downwards.
AGCATTTTCTCATTTCGTTATAATTTTTGTGATAGCATCATTTAATGGTTGCATATTTCATAGTATGGGTATCTTTTATTTTATTTAGACATGTCTCTAATAATAAATATGTAGGTTCTTTATTTTTATTTTTAGAAATAATTAGGTAGTAAATCTTGGTACTTACATTCTTTACTTCTCCAAATTTTAGGATAAATTTCTAAAGGGGAAATTTGTGGGTCAAAAGCTTGAAACATTTCAAGATTTAATACAATTGATGAATTACTTTCCAGGAAAGCTGTGGAAACTTACACTCTCATTAGAGAATACGTTAGAGTGACAGTCATACCACTCCCATGCCAACATTCTATGTCATTTAAAAAAATATTGCTTATATTTTTGTTGAAAAATGGTAACTGCCTGTTGTAATTTACATTTTCTTGTTAGTGAATTTGTATATTTAAAATGTGAACACATATAAGAATATATGTAAAAAAAATAATAGAGAGGGCCTCAACCAAGATCGGAATAGGGAGATCCTGTAGGGTGAGCTCTCGTGCCCTGTGTTGATTGCAAATCCTTGTAGGAGAAACTGGTTGTAATAGCCCACCCACCTTCCTCTTCTCTATAAAAAAAGTTCCTATTCTTTGCTCTATGGGACTTGCACGTGCTCACCATGGCTTCATGTTCTGGATTACAATTCTCTTTTTATACTGAATAAATTCTTTTGATTGAGGGAATATCTAGCTGACTTTTATTTGAGGTCAACATGTACAAATTTACAATGTGCATATAGTATGTGTACATAAAGCTTTCTGCTTAATTTTTTTTAATTAAATTTATTGGGGTGACAATTGTTAGTAAATTTACATAGATTTCAACTTTCTGTTTAATTTTAATATATTATTAGTTGGTGACTTTTGCTTAATATTTTTGGAATCTATTTTTTGACTTGTAAGTTTAAAATTTATTAATCCATTGTCACAGTTATGATAATTATCTTTCCCTAAAATATTTTTGCATTGCTTTTTTATAAGCTGTAGAAATTTTGTTATTTGTTTTGTTTTGGTGAATGGTTTTGTGACTTGAAAGCGCTGTGCCATCCAGATACCACTTTTTCATGGTTTTAATATTTACAGTTCTCTTTAATAGGTATGGAATTAATCTGATGTGTTTTATGATGTGGGTAGAACATTTTTTTTCAGTAGTAAATTTTTATAACACCTTTTATTGAGTAGTCCATGTCATCTTTTTTTAATTCAAAACTTTTGCATAATGTTCAACAATTTTAATAACTTTTGCAGTATATGCTAAGTTGTATTTTTCAGGATATTCTGATGAAAACTGATAACAGATTGAAATAATACTACTATAATTTAAAGAAGCTAAATAAATTTATGCTACAGAGATTGCTTTTGTCTTAATGTCCATTCTTTTGTCACTTATATTTATTAACAAATCTAATTTTTAGATAATTTTATATAAATAAACTTCAATTACTTACTTTCATCAAAAAAAAACAAAATACTCTTACAATAAGTTTTTTTTAATAGTTTTGTCTTTTCCCTCAGATATAAAACACCCAAAGTTATATTTCCACTTTTTGCTTGTTTGTCTTTATAAGTGACATAGTTTATCAATGTCATTTCTAAAGGTTGAATGCATGTGCATCTAGTTATTTCAGCTAACCATTTGAAGAATTACTCAAGTGATGATTTTATAGATAGAAAACATTTTATATTTTGATTTATTCTGTGATTAGATGGATATCAGAAATGATGCTGCCAGTGAAACATTGTTGTTAAAAAAATTCAATAAAGCAGGAATCATCTTTAAAAACCAACAGTAATACTATATTCGTATTTGCTACTTTTGCTTATCAGTAGCAGTTCTGGACCATTTCTGTGCAACCTGTCCAGTTTTTTGGAACTCAGAATTTAATGGGGGAGGGAACAATTGCCTGTCAAGTTACAGTTTTTCTTTGTATAGAACTGATATGCAGAAAAAGTCAAATTAAAGAATGGATTTGGAGTAACTTGGGATGAAGAGTATAGGCATTTTAGAAATCAAGTAAAGTCAAAAGATTGAAGAACCCCAGATGAGAAGAAAGCCTGAGGATACCCAAGGCACATCCTGTCAGAGGGACACATTTTTCTTCACAGTGCCTATAAAGCATATTTCAGTGACTAAAAATGTGACACAAAAAGCCACTATGAGATTTTCTCAATTTTTTTATTTTCTCCAAAGTTTGAGTTTAAAAGGTCTAAAGAAAAGAGCTTTAGAGACTGATAGGTAGAAAGAACATGGAGATTGTTTTCCCCAAATAATGTTGAATTTGGAGAAGTGTACCATCTAAGCAATACACACTTGACTAAAGCAAGTCAACCCATCTGACTTATTTTAGAATGTAGTTCTGGTATCTGGGGACTATGTTCTTCTTGTCAAGATTGAGATTTCATTCAGATCAAACTAATGTTTTCCATTGGATATATCAGCATATAAGGAGAAGAAACTTATGAGCAAAGATGTTTGGTCTCTTGAGCTCCTTATGTCAATAATAATAATAATAATAATAATAATAACAACAGCAACAATAAAAACATTCATTGCATGCTTATTATGTAGCAGGTGCCATTCTAAACATTTTAGATATATTAACTAATCCTTACCACTATCCTATGAAGTAGTTACAGTTATTATTTTCATTTAGCATCTAAGAAATGGAGGCCCAGAAAGGTTAAGTAGCTTGTCCAACTTAATGCAGCTAATAGGTAGAGTATAATTTAATTAAATAAAACCCTTTCGTTAAACCTTTCATTAAAATATATGAATACCAACAGAAGAAACAATATTGAGGAAATAGGTTTTGAACACAATGTTTGTAAAAACCCCAGTTTGCCAACTGTAAGTCTGCTGGTTAAAATTCTTAACCACTAGTGATATTGTTTTGGGGGGTGGGGGTGAGGAAGGTGGGGAGAGTGAAATGATGATGATGATTAGTGAGTGAGTGATCCCAAGGCTCTTAATATCTCTAGTGAAATCTTCTCTCAGTCAGTAGGAAGCCCATCCATTATCAAGTCTGGGCAAATAAATTTTAAGGCATTAAATGGAATAACAACTTTTGATATTTAGAGTTTTAAAAACATCTCTGCTTTTTGGATTGAGGAAGTATCTCATGTTGCTTTCAGTTTTATTACAACTTGAAACAAATGAACTCTCTTTTATATTGATGGCCCATTGAAGAGAGATATATTTCCAGCTGTTCACATTTGGTTATATTTATCATCCACATACTGCATTTTAGAAACCACCTTTTCTTTTTTTAATACTTAAGACAGACTGCATTTTCCTACATCCCTACTTTGTAATAGCAACAGAAAGAAACAAATGTAAAATACTCATTTATGCTCAAGTTTGAAGGAAGTAATTGTGTAGAGGCAAAAAAGATTGTCTTCACTGGCTAATATTACACTTGGCAATATATTACTAATATATTACTTTTCTAGCATAAAATTCTGTAGATTATTTAAGCAAACAAAAAGAGTTATCTTCATGATGTTGTAATTGCTTTTATATCACTCTTGTATTTTATTCCATGATAAGGATTACGGTAGATGATTAATAAAGTAAAATCTGCATTAATATTAAATAGTTCCATAAGGTATACACCAATCAAATTAGGAATTATAACTTTTTATTATATGTACTTTTATATTTATACAAAATGTTAAACAATTTCAAACCATACTTAACATATAAACTAAAATTACAGTATTAATTTCACACTTCACACCATCCACTTTTTTCCTTAGATGTAACCATTAGTGAAATTTAGCATATATCGTTCTACAACTTTTTCATGGCATATATATACACATTCATTCACACACACACACACACACACACACACACACACACGCGGCTGTGTGGTTCTAGGATTTTAAAAGGATATAGGGTCATACTATACCTACTTCTTTGCAAATTATTTTGTTACTTAAATATTTCCTGATGATATTTGCTAATATACATATATCTTAACTGCTGTGTTTCTTTTTTTCTAAGTATTATTAATATCATTGTTATTTAAACCATGCCATACTAGAGTGGGCATCTCTGTACGCTCAATTTCTGTGAGGAATTGGGTATTGAAAAGCATAAATTCAAATGGAAGCATTAGCTGAATCAGTTCTGCAGAGCACTTGAGAGGCTTTGAAACCTGGTCTCTATGGAAATATAGTCTTGTTTTATACTTTAGCAATCGTTATTCCTTTCTCTTTACATTCTCTGAAATCAAAACCTATCTTCTGTTCTATTTTGTTCCGAATATGTTCCCTAAGTTATTTGGTCAATTATCCCAGGCTGCAGTGCTTTTTATGATGCTCCTTATTCTGACAGAGGACTTTCACAAATCCCAAGTCATCTATTAGTCTTTACTTTTTGAAGTTCTCTATCATTTCCCGAAGGCAACTCAAGTTGCAATAAATCTTACACTTTCATATCCAGTTGGATGCATTTCCTTTTTTTGAAGGAGGTCCAACATTGTCACTTGCATACTTTTGATACCCAGTAGTGTCAATACTGTTTGCCAGAACACAAAGTAAATGGCAGAAAAAGAGGCCACAGCTGAGTAAACAGCACTTGTTGCAGAATATACTCATCACTAAATAAAATGGTAGAGGAGTCTTGGCTGTGGCACTTATAAATTTGGCTGGAATTCAGTAGAATATGCCTCACCAGTTCTCACTGACTGAGAATTCAAGGCATGGGAAAAATACAAATACACGTTCATTGACACATATCGTTTACTGTAAAACTAATGATGTACATACATACACATATTTATAAATCATGCATCAGTAAAATACTTCAAAGATAAAATGGCAACAAATTAGTGTTATGTGGGCATGCTCAGTGGACTAGACTGCGTATGTTTGTAGCACAGATTTCTAAGAGTGAATAGAGGTCATGAGGGACTTACCAGATGGGTACTGCAAATGGAAACTAATCTTTTCACTGCTCAGTTCACTACTTCTACATATCATGCTGATGACATGCCTATCAAATCATTTAACCCTTCGCGGGACGTATAAGAAGTATGCAATTTGAATCTCTCCTTCAAGGGTGTTACATGGACATGGGGAAGGTAAATTTTGTTCATTTTAAAAAGCTTAGATAAAAAGCAAGTATTATTTTAGGTGGTATTGCGTATGAAATTATAATAGAAATTTAGGGTGTGAAAAGTCAAAAGGGCTCTAGGATGAAAGGAGACTTCTGTTTAGGGATAGTAAAATTATAAAGGTGGGGTTAGCTTTTTATAGACCAACTCTCTCAAAGAGTCTACCTGGAAAAATCTAGACAAAATTAAAGAAAAATGTCTGTCGGGAAGTATTAGAGAACTACCAAGTCAGCAAGGACTCGAGGGGCCAAAAGCTCAAAATGAGAAAAGAGAAGTGGACATTTTGTACCACTTTTCCCTGCTAAGCATCTGCTCATTCTCATGGGTATGGCAGAAATGCTTAGAAACCTATAAAAACTTTTGTCCATGTCAGGGGGCTGTAGGGTCAGAAACTAGAGTCCAGGGAGTACCAAGAAGGAAGGGTCTGGTATCCGTTCAAGGTGTCCCCTTGGTATTAATGGAGAACTGTACCCTTGGAGTAAGAGTGCCTTTTCTGAAGAGCAGCCTTCACGAAGCCTGAAGCTTTCCTCTGAAGCCTCTCAATATCAGATGGATTACAACTTGACCATAACCATCTGCCAGAGAGCTCATCCAGCGACTCACATCAGCTCTGCAATTCTTTCATATGAAATTCCTGGCTTTCGATCGCCATCACCAAGGATGGGAGGAAATAAGAATTACATGATTGAAAACTGAGGAAACATAAACAGAAGATAGACATATATCCACAGGACATCCAGATATTGAAGTCAGTGAACAAGGGATTCAAGATAACTGCGTGCTCCCGTGATTACAGTTAGTAGTTCACTAGGCCATGGGAGCAAGCTTACTTGGTTGGATTCATTAGTTCTATTACTGGCCAGCAGACTCTTTCAGGCCGCTTCAGTTTACTTTCTTTGCTTTACATGCTGTATTCCCTATGTGAATTTCCACTTTAAATTGCACTTCTTACTTCCCTTTGTGTGCATGTGTATAACTTGCTCCTGAAGACACCTTTCTGAAAATTGCCAATTCATGCTCAGTTCTTCATTTCCCAGCACTCCCAGATATCTTTTCCTTCCAAACCTCTGATCTCTTTTTCCCCATTAAAACTGAAGAGTTGTCAGGGACCTTAAGGGAGATGTGTAAGTCAGCCATTTTAATTAGAAGCCTTGGGCATTTTCTGCTGAGTTTGGGAGCCGCACAGATACCTACACAAAAATGCAGACTGGGGGTCCCAGATATTTTTCAGATTTATGTTTCTTGGTAATAACTTTGTCTCATTTGGACAGTGAACCTCAGTCGCCTAACACAGCTGGAAATTAGAGCAGGTAATGTTGCATACCTTTCTTGCTCTTCTTAACCCGGCGCCGATGGAGTTTAGTACTTCAGTGGAGAATTTAATGTGCCTCTGGTTTATGGTTGAAATCATCTCCCCAAACAGGACGTTGTGCCGTTTTCACATACATAAGAATTATAGACAACTGAGGTTTATTTAATAATGTCTATGATCTGCAGAGAATTCCTTATGTGGAAGCCTACTGGTAGGAAGTAGGGGAGATGCAAAGTCACTTTTGTAAGAGAAACCACATGGATGTAGTTAACATGTTTTTACTGTCTGCCTAATAGCCTTTCTCCTCTTTGTCTGGTATCAGCAACACCACACCCCCACTTCTGTTCCCTCCCCCTCTAGTGAAGCAATCAATTAAGATATTTTGTCTTTATGAACAAAGGGATGGACTTGTAATCCAGGGCGGGCCAAAGTGGGGTCAGTTGGAGTCCCTTTTTATAGACACATCATCCCCTTCCCTGCATAACACAGACACACACATTCTGAAGCAGGAGGAAGTAACAAAGAGTTTCTCTCTTTGTTTTTGGGGTTTGATAACTGAAAATGATGGTGGGCATACTTGTCCTCCTGCACCTATAAAAAGAGACAGAGGGACCAATCATTTGGTCATTTGAACCGTGGATGCAGGTTTGGCTAAGACTAGTTGTAGGCCAGCACATTACTTCTTTTGTAAGGTGACTGCTTTCCTGTCACTTCCACTGAGAGAGTCCTGAGTAGCCCACATATGAGAATGGATAAAAATTATCTAAAATGAAGAGCTATGTAAAAAAGAGAGCCTCCTCTGATGTGTGCAACAATGAAACTCATCAAATCTGAAGCAGCTCCAACACAGTTAAAGAAGAATTAGATTCTAGGGTCTTTACTATGATTCTATTAATGTTGCATATATGATGCTTAGAAAATATTACACATATTTTTTACAAGTATCATTTAAACTTTTTTTTCTTGTCCCTTTTAACAAAGGAGAACCCAGAATAAAAATGGAATTCAATAAATAGATCATCCTTTCAGCATGCCTTAAATTTTGTATTAAACAATGAATTACTTTATGTTAAAGGTGTTTATTTTGAAAATTAAAATATAATCGGGATTGTTTAAAATATGTTTTTGAACATTAACATATTTGGTTGTACCATTTTATGTTGTTGCATAATAGTTAAAGCAAATGAAACTACACTTCTTTAGAAATATTGCAAAGTTTACCATCATATTGGACTTTTTCCTATTATTTATAAATAGAGGAACTTTACTGTAATACCGTGTTTTCCTGAAAATAAGACCTAGCTGGACCATCATCTCTAATGTGTCTTTTGGAGTAAAAGTTATTATAAGACCCAGTCTTATTTTACTGTAATATAAGACCGGGTCTAATTAATATAATGTAATATAATATGATATAATACAATATAACGCCTGGTCTTATATAATATTAATTTTTGCTCCAAAAGATGCATTACAGCTGATGGTCCAGCTAGGTCGTACGTTTGGGAAAACACGGTACATTTCAATAATGTTTGTCTTTTTTATAGCTTTTGTGACTGGATGTTTTAACACCAGAGAAAATCTTTCTTATGTACATGGCACTTGAAAATGCAGTCCTGACTGCAATGAGTTAATCTGAAACTGAACCAATATTTATTTGTCAAGATCAAGAAATGACATGTTAGTTTACTTAGAACACAATAGGGCCATCCCTATTCATACTAAAACATATTTGGGGGATTGTTATAAATTAACCAAATTTTATGGAAACATTTCCAAAGTTAATTAAATACAATTCTATTCTACTGAATAATTTAAACTTCGATTAACTTTTCAAATAGTAAAGCTCTTTTGGTTGATCTCAGATATCATTGTAATTATCAGAAACTGTGTAATAAGTTGATGCCCTTTATTGCTTATTAGACATATAAGTTTGTTTATCCCAATTTTAACTGATTTCAGACTAGTATGTTTTTGAGGCATTTACTTTCGTAGCTTTCTATTTCGTTTTTCACTGTCAAAATTCCAGCTGTTACTTCTGTCAGTATGTTAGCCTTCAGCAATTTCCCAATTCCTTCTTGTTCTCTCTCTCTCTCATCATTATTCCACAGGTCACACATAAACTTAACATCTACTTTTGCTACTCAGTAGTCTCATTGGCTGACTTCTGACTCTAGAATGTGAGGTTGGTAGATAAATAATTCCTGAATAAATGAAGGGACCATTCACTTTCCTTTTAATGATAAAGTGCTATCTGTTTTCAGATGGTGAAAATTGGCATTAGAAGCCTCAGAAAGTGTTGAAAAATCTATTCAGATCACTCAGAAAAGAGAAGAATTTAAACATTATAGAAATAGAAAACTTTCTCAATAATTACTCCTTGAAGAAAGGAAGACTTTTGGAGAGTTGCTTTATTTCTTTTTGTTTTGATTTGAAAGGTCCTAAAAGTAAGGGCTTACTACATTTGTAAAAAGCTAAGAGCACGTGAACATTTTCCCCAAATGGAGTCATCGATAATTCAGGAGTAAAGCAGAGAGGTTCACATAGAACTATTAAAACTGAAAAGCCAAAGGATAACACGATCTGGAAACTCTCTAGAGAAAAACTACAATGACAAATCTGGTTCATCGCCACTTTTGCAAGTGTGTATTAATGAACGTTTAACTACATTTTTCTAAAATATTTATGGCATTTTAGTTATCTGAAGAAATCAACATATGGAAGGTGTTTGGGAATTTATGCCGTAAATAATTTATAATTATTTCAATCAATGCACAACTTATTCTTGGACATTGACTATATGCACAGAACATCCCAGATGGTGTGGGGGAAATGCTGATCAAGTCACTTCATGCTGCTGTTAGGCCCAGAGGACTTTCTGCCAGCAGATTACAACTGTTTCCTGCCCCTTCCCCGCCCCCCACAAACGTACCTCATTTTAAAGTGACTATTTTTTAAAATTTATTTAATTTATTTAATTTGTCGGGGTGACAATTGTTAGTGAAATTACATAGATTTCAGGTGTACAATTGTGTATTATATCATCTATAAATCCCATTGTGTGTTCACCACCTAGAATCAGTTCTCCTTCCATCACCATATATTTGACCCCCTTATCCTCATCTTCCACTCCCCACCCCCCTTACCCTCTGGTAACCACTAAACTTTTGTCTGTGTCTATGAGTTTTTGTTTCTCATTTGTTTGTCTTGTTCTTTTGTTGTTTTTGGTTTATATACCCACATATCAGTGAAATCATAGGGTTCTCTGCTTTTTCTGTCTGACTTATTTCGCTTAGAATTATACTCTCAAGATCCATCCATGTTGTCACAAATGTTCCTATATCATCTTTTCTTACCGCCGAATAGTATTTCATTGTGCATATATACCACAACTTCTTTATCCATTCATCTATCGAAGGACATTTTGGTTGTTTCCATGTCTTGGCCTCCGTAAACAAAGCTGCAATGAACATTGGAGCACACGTGTCTTTATGGATAAATGTTTTCGAATTTTTTGGGTAGATACCCAGGAGAGGGATTGCTGGGTCATATGGTAATTCTATTCATAATTTTTTGAGGAACCTCCACACTGCATTTCATAACGGCTGCACCAGTCCTGCATTCCCACCAACAGTGTATGAGGGTTCCTTTTTCTCCACAGCCTCTCCAACACTTGTTACTATTTGTCTTGTTGATGACAGCCATTCTGACTGGGGTGAGGTGATATCTCATTGTGGTTTTTATTTGCATTTCTCTGATGATTATTGATGTTGAGCATTTTTTCATATGTCTATTTGCCATTTGTATGTCCTCTTTGGACAAATGTCTCTTCAGGTCCTCTGTCCAGTTTTTCAATTGGGTTGTTTGTTTTTTTGTTGTTGAGCTTCATGAGTTCCTTGTATAGTTTTGATATTAGCCCCTTATCGGAGGGGCTAATTAAAACAGTTAGGGGCTAACTGTTTGCAAAAATCTTCTCAGTCAGTTGCCTCTTTATTTTATCGATGGTTTCTTTTGCTGTGCAGAAGCTTTTAAGTTTCATATAGTCCCATTCGTTTATTTTAGCTTTTACTTCCATTGCCTTTGGAGTCAAATTCATAAAATGCTCTTTGAACCCAAGGTCCATAAGTTTAGTACCTATGTTTTCTTCTATGCAGTGTATTGTGTCAGGTCTTATGGTAAAGTCTTTGATCCATTTTGAATTAATTTTGGTACATGGTGACAGATAGCAGTCCAGTTTCATTCTTTTGCACGTGGCTATCCAATTCTCCCAGCACCATTTATTGAAGAGGCTGTCTTTCCTCCATTGTATGTTTTTAGCTTCTTTGTCAAAAATTATCTGTCCATATTTATGTGGTTTTATTTCTGGGTTCTCAATTAAAGTGACTATTTTTCAATTTCTAGATGGGTTACTAGAAGTAGTAGAAAGAAACAGTGCAGTGGTATAGCAATATAGGCAAATAATTCCTCTAAAGTGTGTCTGATAAAAAGGAGTATTAATGCAAAAAGAGTCTGAGTTCCAGATGATCAGAGAGAACCCAGAGGGTTTTTAGATTTGCTTTGGGCTTAAAATGACAAAATGTCTTATTCTTTATAACATTAGAGAGATAGTGAGAGCAGGATTACAAGAAGAAACAAAATGAATTATTTACTCTCTATTTTCTTTCATGTTCTTGGTTGAGTTAAATTAGCCTCTCATATGAAGGTGTATATTTGTAATCAGGAGAAAGGAATTTCTCTGTAAGAACACTTTGTGTTGGTCAACACAGGTTCATAGGGTCAAGTATTCTCAGAGGTTCTTCGGGACAAGAAAGAAATAGGAAAAAAAGGAAGAATGGATATAGAAAAATAATTTTGGTGCACTTCCAGTAATTCCAGGCAGATTAAATGTCCTAAAACAGTCTTGACACAAAATACATGGACATGTTGGATGATATATAATCTACATTCTTTAAATGCATAACTGAGCTGAAAAGAAATACAATAAATTTTCAAGGGCCAATAATGAAGATGAACTTAAAAAGGAAAATAGAATCTCTCAACCTGGGCTGTTTTGCAGGTTTAGGGGAACATTGTAGATCTTAACAATCTACGGACTTAAATTGTAATGGCTTTATAGAAGTGGGGGCAAATAAGGTTTTAGGCTCTTATAAAGAGGAGAGTTCAAATTCAAACTTTCACAAATTCTAGAATTTTTAAAGGACTGTATCATTACATATGAGTTCTGACAATTAAATTCACGAACTTGCCACCATGCACTTACATTAGCATGGCAGCATTGTACAAACAGCTCAGTAAGGTTTCATAACCTTGGTATATCAGTGTCTCACAGCTGTGTTTGTGTCAGTGTGTGGTGGTGTCTTGCTGAGTGGCGTTCATTATTGTTGTTGTGTCTTTTTGTGTGCTATCACGAGAATGTCTGAGCTTGAATTAGAGCAATGAACAAACATTAAATTTCTTGTTAAACTTGGCAAGAGTGGAAGTGAAATCAGGGACATGTTCATCCAAGTTTATAGGGATAATGCCATGTAGAAAATGGCAGTGTACATCAGATTAAACGTTTTTCCGAGGGGAGAGAACACGTCACTGATGGAAAGAGCTCAGGGCGGCCAGTAACCAGCAGAACTGATGAAAACAGTGTAAAAATCCGTTGAAATGTGCATCAAAATCATCAGCTGACGGTGGGAAGCATAGCAGACCAAGTAAAGACCGATAGAGAAACAGGAAAATCTTAAGTGAAAATCTTGGCATGAGAAAGGTGTGTACAAAATGGTCCAGTAGGAGCTCACTGATGAACAAAAGCAAAGGAGAGTCGAAGTTTGCCAAGACCTTTTAGAGAGGCAAGATGATGTTTTGGGCCATGATATCACTGGGGATGAGACAGGGGTGTACCAGTACAACCCTGAAGCAAAGAGTCAAAGTGCACAATGGAAGTCAGCCAGTTCTCCATTACCAAAAAATTCCGTCAGTCTAAATGAAGAGTCAAAATGATGTTGCTAACCTTTTTTGATATCAGAGGGGTTATTCATTATGAATTTGTACCAACTGAACAAACGCTTAATCAAGTTTACTATTTGGAAGTGCTGTAAGGCTGTGTGAAAAAGTTAGATGAAAACAACCTGAACTTTCACCAATAATTCATGGTTCTTGCATCACAAGACAATGCACCAGCTCACAGGGCACTGCCTGTGAGGGAGTTTTTAGCCAGTAAATGAACCACTGTTTTGGAACACCCTCCCTACTCATCTGATCTGGCCCCCAGTGACTTCTTTCTTTACCCAAAAATAAAGGAAATATTCATGACATTCAGGACATCAAGGGTAATATGACAACTCTGATGGCCATTCCAGAAAAAGAGTTCCAAAATTGCTTTGAAGCGTGGACTAGGCACTGGCTTCAGTGTTTAGGTTCCCAAGGGGAGTACTTCGAAGGTGACTGTAGTGATATTCAGCAATGAGGTATATAGCACTTTTTTAAGGATCAGTTTGTGAATTCAGTTGTCAGAACTTGTAATACATGTGTCACTGGCTAAGGAAGGTGATAGCCAAAATTGCCTATTTTGGCAATTGTACTTGGAAGGACTAAAAATCATTCTGTAATAATTTGCCGCTCTAGTCCTATCCTCACGTGTGTTTGGATATCAGTTATAAAACAAGAGTGTTTAAATAATGAAAATGACCATAGATATAATAAAAAAAATGTTAAACACAGGAAAGATACCAGCAGAAGACCTTCAGATTTGCAAAAGAATAATATACCCTGTTTAGAAATATGACATAATTTCTAGAAATTTGACACAATTACCAAGAATGATCAAATGGTCATATATAGAACTGTATACCCAACAATTTGAGAATATACATGTTTTTCTAAAGCACACATGAAACTGTCCACTTTGTTTATAAAAACTATATAGGTTTGTGGAACATATACATTTCAAATAATTTGTATCAGAATAGCACTATTCTTTAACTACAATGTAATGAGAAATCAGCATAAGAAAGACTAAAGTCTAATGCGAAGTAACTGAACTTCCAAATGGAGAAAAGCAGGAAGACATGGCTAGTAGCATGAGGCAGTGTTTGCTTTTCTACTCAGACTTGCTTTACATCACTATTGTTCAGCTTATGACTTTTTATTTAAAAGGCTCTTGGGAAATCATAGCACTCTTTGAATAACTCCTTATTTTTTTCTGATATAATGATGTTTTCACCCCAAATGACAATAAGTTAATATGCTATAAAAAGGGATATTTTAGCATCATGGCTTCTAAAATACACAGAAGAGTCTCTAGCTAGAGAATATTTTAAGGAACAAATTTGAATTGTGTACCATATTTGGATCACCTCAGATAACTTTGTTTTGAAGACGTTCACTTAGCAACACGGTGCAGGCCACCATGATCCCAATAGTGAGAGATGTGAGTGTCAGTTGATGTAACAGAATGGGATTTCCCTTATTGTAGGTTACCTTATACAATTTACTTTGCATACTATTTTATTAATATAATTTTGAATGTTTCCCTCAAGTCTTCTAGGAATACAATCTCATCAATGGCAAAGAAATATAATTTTCTTTTTTTCTTTCCTGCATAAACTTTATTTTTACTTTATGTCTTACTATGCTATTCATTGCCTCCAAGCACTGTTAAATAATAGTGCTATTAAGTATTATCACTTGATTCATGGATTTAATGACCATGTTTATAGCGAAACAATTTTAGAAATAGTTATTTTAAAATGTTCTCAGTTTAGTCATCACTTGCCTTTCGAGTTCTGCTTCATTTTTAGTCAGCATTGGCAATTTACTTTTTAGTAAATCATTCACTATATGGTGACAATTTTAAAACATTTTATTTTTGTTATGTTTCTCTTCCATTATAAGAATAGTTCATGGATTTTTGTTTTCCTTTGTGATTGATTTGCTTGTAATTTCAGCATTTTATTAAATTTTCAAAGAACGAGCTCTTAGATTTATTAATTCCACTGTGTAATATGTGTAATTTGCTTGTCATTTTTAGTAATTCTTTCCCCTGGTTTCCATTAGGATGGGCTCTTTGTATTTTTATAAAATTTAAAGTTCAAAGGTGAAGTCATTGTACTCTTTCTCACCTTCCAACAATGAACACATGTAATTCAAGCCATTTATCTTTGAAAGTAGCATTTTCCGCATACCTAGCCTTTGATATAGTGTGTTCTTATTTTTATTTTTTGACAAAAATAACTGGTGGTATTTTTTTTTTTGACCCAGAGTATTTTAGGAGAGTGTTTTAAAGTTAAAATATACAATATAGTTGAAATTTATATTATTTGTGTTTTTGTTGTTGTTGAGTTTTAATCAGATATTGTGGACAGTAAAATTTCTGCCTTTTTGCACTTATTGCATTTTCTTCATGACCTAAAATTTTAGCATAATGCAGTAGTTGGATTTCCAAGAAAATATCCATCACCAATAATCATGTCATAGAAATCCAATTGTTTTTGTAAGAAGTGGGGTATAGACTTGAGATTTGCAAGCTTAAAAAATATATTGCTATTTTTTTCTTGAAGCAATTTCAGAAATAAAGTTTGTATCAATCCATTTGTATTTTAATCCCCAAACTCTTTTTTTGTATATGATAATCTAGTTTCTAATCTTCAACCATGTCATAACCAAAACAAGTTGGTATAATGCAAATAAAATTTCTTAATCAATTGTATACTTCAATTCCTGTTATAAAACTTTGTGCCATGGAGAAATGCACAAATTCTATTATATATCCAATTGTGGTGCATATAGTGGGTGAAGAAATTGTAATACTATAATACTATTTACAGTCATAGTTTATGACCGTACCAGAAGAAATACTTACAAAGTTTCTTTTAGGAATAGAGCAACCTTTTTTTAGCCAACCATTTGTTGGATAATTCGGGTTACTAAAGTTGGATTCATTTTATCTTCTGAAAGGAGATGATGGGATGAAAGAAAGATTGAAGTGCTTCACACAAGATAATGAGGTGAATTTTGGGTTTTCATAGTAAACTAGAGAGAAAGATGTAGTGGCATGTCTGAGAAATTTTTGGAAGAAAGGAAGACAGTAAAACAGTTTTGGGAGAGGGTTCCATAGGTTAAATACAGAATTACCATATTACCCAACAATTACACTCCTTTGTGTATACCCAAAAGAGTTGGAAACAGGTTTTCAAACAAAACCTATGCAAGAATGTTCAAAGTAGCACTATCCACAGTAGCTCATAGGTAGAAACAGCCCAAATGTGCATGAGTGAATGCATGGTAAACAAGATGTGGTCTATCCATAAAATAAAATATTATTCAGCCATAAAAAGGAAACACCCTGTGTCCATCAATAGACAGATGGATAAAGAAGTGTACATATATACAATGGAATTTTACTCAGCCATAAAAAAGAATGAAATCTTGCCATCTGCAACAACATGGATGGAACTAGAGGGTATTGTGCTGAATGGAGTAAGTCAGACAGAGAAAGAAAAATACCATAGGATTTCACTTACATGTAGAAACTGAAAAATAAAACAAACAAGACAGAAACAAACTCATAGAAACAGAGAACATTTTCATGATGTCAAATGAGAGGGAGGTTGGGAGGATGGGTGAAAGAGAGATTAAGAAGTACAAATTGGTAGTTGCAAAATAGTCATGGGGATTTAAAATATAGCATATAATCAATAATATTGTAATAACTATGTATGGTGTCAGACGGATACTGGATTTATCAGGGTGATCACTTTGTGAGTTTATAGATATTTAATCACTGTGCTATATACCTGAAGCTAATAGAGGGTTGTATGTCAACTTTAATTGAAAAATGTAAAAAATATTAAAAAAATAAAATAAGGGAACTAAAGGCCTTTAAAACAAAACAAAAACAGTACATGCTACCATAGGAATAAAACTTAAAAACATTATGCTAAGTAAAAGAAGCCAGGTGTGAAAGTCGACATAATTGTATGATTCCACTTATATGAAATTCCGTAATAAGCAAATTCATAGAGACAGAAAGCAGATTTGTGTTTGCTAGCCAAGAGCGAGAGAGAGGGGAATGGGGAATGATTGCTTAATAGGTAAGGGGTTTCCATTTGGAGCAATAAAAACGTTCTGCAACTAGATAGTGGTGGTTGTTACATGATATTTTGAGTGTACTTAATGCCACTGAATTGTACACTTTAACGTAGTAATTTTTTTAATTAGTTTCAGGTGTAATTTTTTTGATATGTCTGTTATACCATAACAAACAAAATTAAAAGAAAGAAGTGCTGAGCTGAAAATGATTTTCATCTGAACACTGGTTTGTCTTGAGAAGTCTCTTTTCTTTAATGTAATTTAATTAAAACAGATCCAATTAAAGGAAACAAAGTTACCCATTTATTATTTTTAAAAAGTTATGAGATAGGAAGAAGGAAACTTCCATTAGCTTCAAAGAGAAAGACCAGTCAGTGAAAATTCTCCTAATGAGGGTTATCTCTGGAAGTGAAAATAAGAAATCAACAATAATTGATTTGTATACCTTTAAGGCGTACAAATGATAACCAAAATCAAGTTCATTAACACATCCATCATCTCACATAGTTACCTTTTCTGTCTGTGCGATGAGAACACTAAAGATCTACTGTCTTAGCAATTCCTGTCAAAATTCCAAAGATATTTTTCACAGAAATAGGAAAAAAAAATCCTAAAATTCCTGTGGAAATGTTTTAGGATGAAACAGTGGTGGTGGTGTATTATTAGACCTGCTATAATTTCAGCCAATTCCCTCAAGTTTCTGTTAACATTGGATAAAATTAGACTGAAGAAATAAACAATGATGGTGTAGTTTTTGAATGTTATGAATCATATACTGAAGAAATGCATTAAGTATTTTGAAAGCATGCCAAATACACAAAAATAAATAACCACTAAACTTATTTAAATATATTTGTCAATCATAATTTTTTTGGAGGAGTAGTCGTTGTAGTTATTTTCTCCAATAGTTATTTTTTATTTTGTGTCTCCTACTCACAGCTGTGTCAGTGTCAATTGGAATCAGTACATAAACTTAGTGTGTATTTATGCTTGTGATGACAGGATAAATCTGTCATCAAAAGGCAAATGTCATTATTGAGAATGACACATAATGGATC
Source organism: Rhinolophus hipposideros (assembly GCF_964194185.1). Classification (NCBI taxonomy): domain Eukaryota; kingdom Metazoa; phylum Chordata; class Mammalia; order Chiroptera; family Rhinolophidae; genus Rhinolophus; species Rhinolophus hipposideros. Next base: position 80,291,035 of record NC_138050.1, on the reverse strand, counting down.
CATGAGCTCATGCTCTTTGAAGGTCACTATTTGGAGAAAATATGTTTAGTGACATGCATCATGGCAACAAAAACTTTAAAGTGATGTACATGCTTTGTGTCGACTAGACTGTTTTGGAAATTGAAGCATCTTGGGAAAGAGGGAAGGAAGTCATTGGTCTCAGAAAGGAATGCTGCAAAACCAGTAGAGGACATTTTGCAAGACAGAATTATGATTGATGATTGGTCCTCTGGCCAGACCCACTCATACAGTTGGGTCTAAGCCACAGGGAGAAAAGGGCCATGAGCAGAACCTGAAAGAGTAGTTGGCATATATAATCCTTGTGAATGTAAATTGAAAGTGCAAGGTGGTATTTTGTGACAAAATGTGAAAGCTAAGGCACTGTTACTAAAAGAGAATTCTAGAAGGAATTCTCAAATTAGCAGCCCACTTCAAAGCCATGAGATGAAATTAGCACACTCTAAAAATGGTGGCATTCATGGTGGGAAAGGGTGCAGGGGTGAAGTGTGCCTTCACTTAACCTCAAGGAAAATACCCAGAAAATGAACCTGGAGCAAAAATGAGGGAAAATAGCAGACCACTTATGGTTTCCTAGAACCACAGGCTTGACCTCATTTTCTTTTAGATTGTTACTATTAATAGTTCAACCATTTCAGCTGTAAGTGCAAAAACTGCATCTGAATTAGCTCCAGGGAAAGTACGGATGCTACTGGCTCACATAAATGCAGAAAGGCAAATGTGTTTGGGTTTCAAGGAAACTCTCAAGGGACCTCTATATCAACGAATTGAAAGAGTTGCGTTTTTTCTACCTTTCTCCAGTCCTCTTTACCCATCTTCATTCTTTTCCTACTCTCATATATTTAGTGTGATTGTTGTTTCACATTTTGGAAAAATAATCTGGTAATGTTTTCTAAATTTAAAAACTATGTCCTCAGAAGTCCCACTTTTGGAAGTTATCCTGTAGAAATAAGTAAGTAGATAATAAAGAACACACATAGAATTTGAATACATTAAAAAATGTGAGTGTGTATATGTGTGTTTACATAGGCCTGAAAACGGCCTAGAAGGACATATATGAAACTATTAGTGGTGACCACTCTGGAAAAGCAATTTCTTGAAGTGGACAGAGAGACAGGAACATTCCTCTTTTATGTTCTGTAGTTCTGCCATGCTTAATTATATTACAACAAAATCATTTCTCTATTTTCTGTGTATTTTTAAATTGTAAACACGAGACCTTACAGAAAACAAAATGAAAAGTGGTTTAACAAAGAAGTCAAATTCATAATTCAAATATCGCATTGCCTGAACATTTCTAGGTCAGTTTTTCTTTTTTTTGTTTTTTAACCAAACATATACTGTAAAAAGTTTGAATGAATATCAAATAGCCTCACTGGTTGCCATGGTGATATTATTTAATGTTTCATATTCTGTGTTCAACTAATCAGTGATCCTATGGGAGACTTGCCTCTAGCTTGTTTGAGGTTTGAGGAGCAATGGAAAGAAAAATCATGGAGAGACAAATGCATGCAGAAATAACACATGACTGCTAGTCTCCCCATTTTTTTTTTTTCCTTTTAGCAATTGTCGAAGGATTGACTTAGTCGACAATTGACAAAGGCATCCGTGGCTTCCCAGAAGCCTACTTTAGCATATTGTTTTAAAATGATAAGCATGGGTAGAAAGTATATGGCTCTGGGAATTAGATGACCTGGTTTTTAGTTCCCGCTTTTATACTTACTAAGTGTCTATCATTTTGTCATTTACCTAGTACTCTACCATTTACAAACTACTTTCAAGTAAGCTGTTCTATGCAATCCTCATAACAGTTCTATGAGATGCGTGTGCTATCACCCCAATTTTAAAGATAAGAGATCTCATTCTAGAAAGGTTAAGTTATTTGCCCAGGGTGAGAGCAGTTTGTAATTGGAATTGCACGAGAAATGACACAAAACTCTGTTTGTAGTTTTTAAGCCTAAAGCTTGTTTTATGACACCGCGGACCGGCCAGTCATACTTTTACAAACAACACTTAAGGCAAAATACTACAACATGATAAAAGTAATAGAGTGGACATGTAATAGAGTTGATATAGATAAAAATAAGATACAGATCAAAGTAGAATTCAAGACAAATATCATCAAATGGGACTGAGGATAGTAAGACATTGAAAGCAGAAATCCTAATTCTTTCAAACAAATAATATCAATTCTGTTATTAAAAAGCTTTTTTTATGAGGAACACAACGCTGTTTTCATAACTTGAGAATAGCTAAAACCATTGACTTGTATTTACAGTGAAACACTGAAAACATTCTAATGAACTCACATAGAAGACAAGGGTTTCTGCTTTGACTGCTATTGCCTAAAATTGTTCTAGAAGGTCTTGAGGAGTGATTTTCAATTCAACTGTCAACTGCCATTACGTACACTGGAAATCTGGAGAACTTTTACAAATACCAGTGCTTGGGTCTAAACTCAGAAATTCCGATTAATTTGGTCTTAAGAACCTGCACTGGTAAGCTCCTAGGGTGTGGAGGAAGATGAAACAAGACAGATAAACGCTGTGGAACTTTTTCCCCACCTTTTTTTGGGGGTGGATACTGGCTTTCTATATGATGAAATCTTAGTTAGAATGTCATAGAAATAACTTTGTGTAGTATATATCATTTTTAAAACATTTCAGTCAACATTTTCGCATTGTATTTCTACTACAATCTTCAGAGGTAATTTGATTATGTCCTAATTTTACATATATCGTTAAGTGCCACCAGTAACCCTCTTCAGTAATTTAAAAATTGTCTTGCACTATTGCTATGGATGTAAGGCTCAGCTGAGAAGATGAAAAACATTCATCTACATAGCAGTAGTGCTACCCACTGATGTTAAAACATAGCAACCAAAATAAAGAAGATAAAACCAAAAAAATGGCAATAGTAGTTATAGTTAGCTATGAAAATTAGAAATGACAGGTTGCACAGATGATTTCAGGGACAGAGTTTTATTGTTTTCCCCATCTTATACATTTAAATTTAATATAATTATTACTTATTACCTGGAAAGCACAGGGGCATCACCAAAACATTAGGTTCACAACAAATGATATGACTGAATGAAGAGCAAGGTAATAGGGCCGCAGAACTAAGATATATAAAGACGTGAAGAAAAAAAGCTAAGAGGTGCTACACATGTCAAACATACTCTCCCTGCAGGAACTATAAAGTGACTATAATGGAAGAAAAATTTCAAAATGGGTGTTAAAAGAAACTTGGCAATTTCAATTCACCAATTAAGACTGTAAGCAAAACACCAGAATACTAACTTTATTTCTTTTCTTTTATCGACACTGTGATACTCTGAATTGTAATGAAAAAATAATCTAGTATGTATGTTGGAAAGAACATGTTTTGCAAGAAATCGCCAGCCTGGATCCCAAATCCTTTGAGGCTCATATAACTGAACTTGTTATGAAGAGCACTGGACCATTAAAAACTCACTTCACTCTGGTTCCAGGAGACCATAAGTCTGTTGCAATGTTTAGGCATCTCTTTATTAAGCTATTTAAAGAATTCCTATGAGTAGTAAAATTTGTGTTGGCCACAGGCTGCAAAAGTTTTAAGTGGCATTGATAGGAAGAAGGAGGAACCCACATCTGTGAAAGTTAAAACTTGAAGTTATAGAACAAGAGACAGGGAGAAATCATTTCATAGATATATAAACAATAATACCCTTGTTGGTACTGAACAGGATTTATTGTTTGAATAGAGATGCCTCAATTTCTAATACAGTGGATGCTGGCAATGAAGAGAATCAATGGGATTCCCACAGAGGCAGTGGAATATGAAGATTTGGGAATAGTGATTTACATGGCTTTGAAGATGATAATTTCTAGGTTCTGAAGCTGCAGATTGCTATAAAGCCTTTATGATTGATGCCTTTTTACATTTTTTCCTTCTTGCTATATAGAGAAATCTTATTGAGACAGAAGCTTATATTAGAATTCATTCATTTTTTGTTATGCCTGCTGTGTATTAAAATTAAAAGAAATATAAAATATTTGATTTTATTGTATTCTACAGCACGAATTAGACATTATTCAAATTTATGGCTTCCTATGTGCTTGTATAATTTTACTGAAGCATTTGTTTATATGCATGTTCTATGGTTATCTACATAGAAATTAACTCAAATTGTGACTTCTTACTAAAATCCTATATGCTATATATTTTTTACAGGACCCCGAGTATGACATGAATTTTTATTTATAAAAAAATTCTGTCTTGCTTTTACTATATGCCAATATTTTCTAACATCTACATATTTGTTTTTATATAAAGTTGATTCTCATTATTCAGTGTTCTATAAAATCAGCTCACACATTGGAGTACTTAGCTGTGGCTCCTAGGGGAAATATAGGTTTAGATGCCTGTGAATCTCTATTACTTTGCTTTTGTTTTATGTGTGTTTCTGTATAAGGACATATTATTTATTTTTTTAATTAAAGTTTATTGGGGTGACAGTTTTTAGCAAAGTTACATATAGACTTAATATGTATAGTTCCAGCTTTATTGAAATACAATTAATAAATAATAATATGTAAGTTTAAGATGATATATGTGCATATTGTAAAATAATTGCCACAATAAGGTTAGTTAACACCTGTTCTTATAGTTATCTTTTTTTGTTTAAGTGTATTTTTTGTCTAAGTGTATTTTTTTTGTCTGTGTAGTGGAACATTTAAGATCTACTGTCTTAGCAGATTTTAAGTATACGATACTGTTAACTATAGTTTCCAGGCTATACATAACTGAAGTTAGTACTTTTCGATCAACATCTTCCCATTCTTCCACCACCCAGCCCCTGGAAACCAGCAATGTATTCTTTGTTTCTATGAGTTCAACTTTTTTAGATTGCACATATGTAAGCTCATACAGTATTTGACTTTCTCAGCCTGACTTATTTCACTTTGCATAATGCCCTGAAGTTTCATCCATATTATTGCGAATGGCAGGTTTTCTTCTTTTTTCATGGCTGAATGATATTCTATTGTACATATATACCACATTTTCTTTATCTATTCATCTATTGTTGGACACTTAGGTTGTTTCCATATCTCGGCTATTGTGCATAATACTGCAATGTTCATGGGAGTGCAGATTTCTCTTTGAGATCGTGATTTTGCTTCCTTCAGATAGATACCCAGAAGTTGCTAGATTGCTGGATCCTATAGTAGTTCTATTTTTAATTTTATAGGAACCCCCATTCTGTTTTCTGTAATGGCTGCACCAATTTACAGTCCCACCAACAGCGCACAAGGGCTCCCTTTTCTCTGCATCCTAGAATCTATAATGTTGATTCATTAACATTGAACTCACCGCCAATAGCACTATAACTCATGCTTGAATGTAACTTATTTAACAACATTATTTTCTCCAAGAGACACATCACAACATTCCTGAACTTAGGAACACTAGAGAGTACTTCAGAACCACACTTAGAAGCCATTTAAATAGCTAAGTTACCAATGAAAAGCACATAAATGAAAAAAAGAAAAAAGTGACGCTAAGTAGATCAGAAAAGGGACACCCATTTACAGCATTAGAGCTGAAATGAGATGGCAGAATGTTATCTTCTTTGCCCTCAGCTAGGAACACGCCCATGAGATGACTCAAAGTTTTGGCCACTCTTTGCACGTCCATGAAAAACCAAGAAAGTGCCATGAGTTTTGATTTGGAGGTTACAGGTAAATTTTAGCAAGTAGGAAAATTTACAAATATGGAATCTGTGGGTAAGAAAAATATACTGTGTCATTTTATACTTTTTTAAAATAGTAAAATATTATTGCATATCCAGAACTCAACACCCAACAAATTCACTCATTTTTTTTTTCAATTGAGGTGAAACTCACACAACATAAAATTAATTGTGTTAAATTGAGGAGCATTTATTGATAGTATATTTACAGTTTTGTGGAACCATGACCTCTATCTAGTTCCAAAACAATTTCAATGCCTCGCAGTAAAGCCCCAGACTCATTAAGCAGTCACTTTGCATTCCTCCCTCTCCCCAATCCTCAGCAATTAGTAATCTGCTTTCTGTCTCTATGGATTCACCTATAGCAGATATTTCATATCAATGGAATCCTGCAAAATATGACCTTTTACATCAGACTTCTTTCATTTAGCATATTTTCGAGGTCCATCCACGTTGTGGTTTGTATCAGTACACTCCTTTGTAACAAATGCATTATTAATGATCAACATGTTAAAAAGTACTTCTTTTTTCCCCCCAAAATTGCATTTATCACAAACTCTTGGACAGAGAGAATTCCATAAGAAACTTTGAGATATTTTGAATTTAACTGATAGGAGGCCAAGGCATCAAATGCAAGACTAGAGTTGACAACCCTTTTGAAGAAAATGTTTTCAAATATTGAAAAAAAAAATGCTCTTTTGGTGTCCTCCCCTTGAAGCTTGCCAAGTTTTCTTTCTTATTAGGTGTTTCTAGTTGCTTAATATTAGGTTATTTTCAGTTTCATTTTTTGGCTCTCAGATGGTCTTTTTCAGGATTTCTACAGTGCGTCCTATGTTTTCACTGTGTTCAGTAAGTTTACGTGGTGTGACTTTTACTCTCTACCTGAAGCTCCACATGCTGGATTTATGAAAAGAGAAATCACAAATAAGAAATAAGTATGTTGTTTCTAAAATGAGCTAAGGCTGTAGTATAAAAATGCCTGCTTAACATTTCTAAAAATAACAAGTAAAACTTAAAGAAGGCCAAGTTCTTAGAAAATCTTAATTTCAAAATGGGAATTCGTATGGAAAAATGCCTTGCTTTTACTCAAATCCATAAAATTAACTGGTGGGAGAAATGTGAGTTGCAGTTTTTAATGGTGATTTGGTGATATAAAATAGATACTTCTCATTAACAGTTCATTAGGTTGTGATGAACTTACAGTGATATTTTGAGAATAAAAATCAGCCAGGAATAATCCCTCAAACCACTTTACTCAAACATATCATCTATGAAATAAAATTTCTCTACCATACACAAAGGGAGCAGATTAATATTAACACATTGTATGTGGCCATATTATAAGGAAATGGTGGTCCCCTTCCCTGGACCACACAAGGAAATATTGATGAATCTCTTAATACATGTTTGACTTTCTGACTTGGGCAAGCAGTGGTCTGGCTAGGGTGAAAATGATTAAGAAAGTAGGGAGAGAAGCCTAGAAACGTAGGCTTAATTTCATTCTTTGTATCAATAATAGAATAAAAGCTTTCCTCCCTCCTTTTGAATCACTAGCTTCACATACACATTTATTCTTATTCTCAAAGAGAAATACTTAATAAAATATGCCCCATTTCAAAATTTCTTCATAAGTGGTTAGTTTCTGTTGATAAAACATTGCTAAACATTGTGAAGAGATTTTATAGTAATAATTCTCAGTGCTATAAATCAAATATAAAACATTACCTATGCCCACCTTATGTCCACAGAAATTGAAGATAATATTTTCGTTTTGCAAAAGCCCAAACTTGTGCGCGTGCGTGTGCATGCGTGCGCACACACGCACACAATGGATAACAGTCATTTGTGGTAGCTAATGTTAATTGCAATATACTACATGTCAGCAGCATTTGGAAAATGCATTTTACGAAAGATAACTTGTGTTAGGGCATCTTGAAAGTGACAAATACAATCAAATTTCAAAAGCTGAGAATGTGAGAAATACTAATGGGCACTAGTGTTGACTTTTATCTTTTCCAGTTATTATTCTGACAATGCTTTTAGGCAATAATTTGACATGAGGAGAGGAAAGGAGATTTGGAGAGGAGGGAAATTGACACTGGTTAATAGGAGATTTTTAAATACATTTCTCTGTGTGTTCGCGTGCACCCATGTGCTCCATGTTAGAATTGGGAAAGAGGCAAGTTTTATGAGATAGATTCAGAACTAATTTTATTCCACCATTTAAAAATGTAATTATAGTATATTGGATAAAAGTGATTTAGAGTCCATGTTATTGTAATTTTCTCTTTACAATATCCTGGAGAGTTGGCATTGACTCTCTTCTTGGACCAACAACTGAAAACAAGATAATGAGTGTGCCAAATGAGCCTATTCCATTATTGGACAATTCCAAATGATAGAACGTTGTTAAGTTCTTCCATATTTTAGTCTTCATTTTGATTTTTGGAGTAACGAACAAATAGTGTCCTCCATGATATCCGTATATATTTGAAATAATTATTATATTACCTTGTGAGCCTCTCTTTTTGCCTGAGTTCCTGTTTCCTTCAATTATTTCTCTTAATCAAAGATCACCATAGAATTTCTCATTATCCTGATAGAATTTCTCAGAACATATTCTACTTTGTGCCTTAAAAAACGAAGCTCAGAACTGAAATAATGCTTTAATATGATCTAAGAAGTTCAGAGAAGAGTGAGAATCTTATGAACCTTCCATAATTTGGATACTACCATTCTATTCATGTAGCCTATAATTAAAGCAACATTCTAGTAGCAATTACACTATCGGCTCACGTGAGGTCAAGAACTATTAGTTGAAGTACTAGAAAGCCAGATCTTTCTATCTCTCCCTATCCACATAAAAGTGTGTCTTGTTTTACATCTATAAAGATAGTTATTGTCACTTGAATAGAGAACAACAAGTGTTTGTGAGGATGCAGAGAAACTGGAACTCTTATGCACTGTTGTGGGGAATGTAAAATGGTTCAGCCATTATGGAAAATAGTATGGAGGTCTTCAAAAAATTAAAAATATAATTACCATATGATTTAGCAATCTTACTTTTGGGTATATATCCAAAACAATTCGAGCAGGATCTCAAAGAGATATTTGCACACCCATGTTCATTGCAGCATTATTCACAATAGTCAAGAAGTGTAAGCAGCTGTCAATTGACAGATGAATGGATACGGGAAATGTGGTATGTACAGACAATGAAACATTATTTAGCTTTAAAAAGGAAGCATTCTGACACATGCTACAACATGGATGAAACTTCAGGACATTTTGCTAAGTCAAATAAGCCAATCACAAAAGACAAATACTGTATGATTCCACTTATTTGGTGTACTAGAGCAGTTGAACTAAAAAAAAAAAAAAACTGAAAATAATCTAGGATGGGATAGAAAATTTAATTAATTTTTGGACTCATGTTTTAATTGTAAGAAAACAATGACATTTTAATTTTTAAAAAACTTAAGGCATCCATCTTAAGATAACATTGAGATAAAGGAATTATGTGCTATTACATAAGTGATCTGCTTGAAGGAAGAAAATGTAGTTCTACAAAAAAAGGAAATAACACATCAAGAACACATTTGCTTGATCTTACTATAGTTATTAACCAGTTCCTAGATAATTATTAAGAGAGTATATAAGATGATGGGCTTAAAATCACCTATGTGATATTCTAATTCTTCATTCTTAATGTTTCTCATTCTTTGAAAAATGTCACACAATTTAACTTATTATTTTTATGTGTTTGTAGGGTATATTTTCTTGTAATTAATGTAATGTCAGCAATAAACAAGCTGATTGGCTGCTTATTGACTATATCTGGCTAAAGAATTTTCCCCCAGCCTGAGGATTTTTAGATCGCTGAAAATGAACTGAAGGTACCAAGATGTTTGCCTTTTGCAGATGTTTTTCCTGATGAATGCACTTAGGAACCATAGATCATGATAAATTAATGCATAACACCTTGTAATTTGCAAAATCAAATCACTTGAGATCTATAAACCAATATGTCACTATAATCAGAGTGAGATCTCTTTTATATAGGGAGTCTTTAAAGCAGTTGCAATTTAAGTATGGTGCTCTCTTCAGCTCCTAAAGTTTAACATCAAGGAAGATGGAAAAATTACATTATTTTTTTATTAAGTAATATAGTTGTGGCCTCGCTATTATAGCAAAGGTTCACATGAGTTCAAGAAATTCATATTTAAAGTGCATAATTGGTTTTCAGTTTTTAAAGAGAACATGAAATTTATTATGCATGCTGATATAGAAATTATAATTAAAAATGTGAATAGAAAAACTACGATACTATAGAACATTTCAAGATAAATTTTAAAGAGAAGTCAAAGAGAAGGAAGAGAATGTAGCTGAGGGACTTCTTTCTCATTTATTCTGCCTGCCAAACCACTGGCTCATAGACAGTGAGAGAGATTGCCAAATCAAGAGTAAGCAAACATTAAAAATTTTCTTGGTAATTTAAATACTAGTTCATTAACTTCAAATTTTACAATATATTGGGAAAGCCACTTGAATTCGTTTCTTCAAGCTTATGGTGCAGGTATGATATTCAACACCCTCAACTTTTGTTGTAAACCCCTGCTAATAAAAATGACTTAAAAGTTGTTTTAAATATAAATGCTAGATAAAATATGAGTCAGTGAACCCATCAAAAAAGTCTAGCATCAAATATATGCCCTGTTCTCAATACTTGAATGGATATATCTGGCTAACCCCTGGTAGGATAGTGAAATGGGCCAATTATGTCTTAAGAATTCTGTTTTTTCCAGCCTGTTATTTTTCTGTCCTCAACGGTATCATCAGACGTCTTCTAGCCTCCTGAAATTATCTCTGCTATATCAAAACCCTCTTTTACATAACTCACAAACTTAGGGGGCCTCTGATTTTAATTGGAAAGAAAACCTTAAGTTAAGCAAAACCAGTGATTAAATCAGGATTCAGAAGAGTCCTTTGTACTTTGTAAAATAATCCCATGAAGATAGTAGTTTAATCTGTTTTTTTAGAAAGACAAAATATCCAGAGAACACTTTATAATGCAACATTGTCCCAAAAGGTACAAATTCTAAGCATTGCATGTAAGCACTAAGGGGATGGCAGGTAGACTTTTCCACCAGTTTAGATTGTCTGAAGAAGTTCAAGTTTCACATATTCTTTTACTTTATTCCCCTAAGCACACTTGATCTCATAAAGCGCTCATAAGGAAATGTATTACAATTTTGTTTTTTTAATTTTGGAATATGTTTTCCCCACACTTTGCTAAGTGGCTGGTTGGTTTCAGCATCAAACAGAACCAGAGGCCCAATGGTTCCTATTGCTCAATCCCATTTCCAACAAGGAAATTTTTTATAAACATAATTTTGTAATTACTTTTCATCTAATTAGCTAAGACAAAGTAATGGGATAACATAGTCCAACTACTTTCTATATGACTGAGTGAAGTTAGCTGAGTAAAGTTCGTTGGAATCAGTGATCACAATTTATGCTAAATATACTTAATTATGCAAATTCGATGTGTTCAAGTTTTTCCTTTATTTTATTGGGGTGACAATGGTTAGTATAATTACATAGGTTTCAAGTGTACGTTTCTATAATACCTACTTCATTTATTATACTAAACTTACCAGAAGAAAATGGGATTTTATGAAGATTTATTAACAAAAAATAATTAAGAACTATACATTTATTTTCATTTGACTAAGAATGAGTGATATTCAACAATCTTAGGCTATGTGTGTGATTCATCGAAAGTCACTATTTTCAATAAAAGATTCATGTGGGCCCTATAAAATGAATATGTGTTATAATATTAAAAATCTTTGATGTTCTCTCATAGAAGTAGAGTGTAGAATGGTGATGGTCAGGGCATGGAGTGTAGAGAGATGGGAAGAAATTGTTCAAATGGTACTTTCAGTTATAAGATGTATAAGTTTTGGGGGCATGATATACAACATGGAGACTACAGTAAATAATAGTGCGTTATATACTTGAAATTTGCTGAGAGAATAAATCTTAAGTGTTCTCATTACGTACACAAATAAACGGTAACCATGTGAAGAGATAGCTATGTTAATTAGCTTGATTGTAGCAATCATTTTACAGTGTATGCATATATCAAATCATCATGTCATACCTCTTAAATATACGGAATTTAAATTTGTCAATCATGTGTCAATAAAACTAGAAAAACAACTTTGTTCTTACTATAAATTCATGAGAGGCATGCTTTGGAAAATTGTTCTAACGGGAATATCTAGCTCATATACGAAGCACATATATGCTAATCTTTTAAGTGGAAAAATTTTCTGTTTTTTTTTAAGTATATAGCATTTCACTAGAAATTTTGAAACCAAAGGGGATCCTCAACAAAAGAAGGAATGTTGTGGTGTACATACCTGTTTCATTAACATAAAGGATTGATTTAAGATGATTCAAGGACGGATAACTAGTTTAATAATAGATGGTTAAGTAGGTGTTTCAATAAATTCTATGAAGTAATGTGAGCATACTTTAGTTGAATAAATGTGGGCCATCTCTCTGTGGTTTTAGGAGAAATTTGCCTGGCTATGTATAGTAGAGTGAGACCATCAATGAAGTGTAATTATTAATGACAACTTATCCTGCTGAATGATAATTGCTGAGGTGAGGCAAGGAATTCCATAAGGCTCTATGTATCCCATTATTTTGGTTAATGATCTGTTAGATTAATCCTCAAGATAATATTGAAATCTCTATGAACTTAGTTTAAGCTAGGGACAATTTTGACTCTCATGGAACATTTGGCAATAACCAGAGACCTTTTTGTTTGTCACAACTGAGGTAGTGCTACCAGCATATAGTGGATGGAGGCCAGGGCTGCTGCCTGAGATCCCACAATGCACAGGACATCTCCCCATGACAAATCTGGCCCAGTTATTTTTACACTGAGATACTGTGTTTCCTTGAAAGTAAGACCTGACCAGAAAATAAGCTGTAGCATGATTTTTTAGGATAATTGTAGTATGAAATAAGCCCTAATGAGTGTTATGGAGCAAAAATTGATATAAGACCAGGTCTTATTTTTGGGGAAATATGGTAGGATTTTTTTTATATTACGAGCATCCTGAAAAGTCATTCTAGGGCTTATTTTTTGGGGGGAAACACAGTAAGAATTCCTGCTTTAGACATAACAAAATCTCTGTGGGATGGGCAAAGAAATGAAACAAATGAATCTGAGGGTAAAGACAGGAGTTTTCCAGAAAATTTGACTTTAAATCACTACATTTACAGAATGAACCAAAAAGGAAGATAGGCAGGGAAACTGAACTGCAGTCAGTTCTTAAATAGCTGTTAGCAATGAAAATGCAAAGGTAATTGGGGGAGATAGCCAGAAACAAAGGAAAATTAAATATGCTTTGAATATAAAATGATTACAAAATGTTAGCCAGAGAAGTTTGCAACGAGATCATATCAGGGCAAAAATAGTTCTTTGAGGTCTGTATTGAAAAGGGGACTAGGCTTTGAATTAAAGTTTAGATGCAGAGCTCTTCTAGCCTCCACGGAAGCCCATGTAGGAACATGATTTTCCATCAGATTATAAAAACATGGATCATGTGAGGCTCTGACACCCTTTACCTTGCCGTTTCTTGGGTCACAGTCCCACCTGCTGTTCTGAGTCCAGTCTCTTTAGAATGGGATGCTTGAGAACACACTTACCTGCCTCCAGAGTGAACCCCTAATTGAGGAGTGTTAGGAAGACTGCGTGGCTGGGGAAGCCATGATATGACTGAGGGCGAACCCATTCTGTGGGAAGTTTCAGGTTCCTTCAGGACAGTCTTGCTCCCAGCCTGTTTTCCCATCCTTTTCCCCCTTTCCCTTCTTCCTCTCTGTTTCACTCTATTTCTTCCTCTCTTTTCTTTCTGTGAACTATTTGTACGTTTTAGTTCATAGTGCATTATCATTTATCCTTTTTATTTGTTTGCTTGTTTTAATCTTCTCCGTCCCTGGTTCTCATTCCAGTTCAAACCCTACCATGGGTTTCATGTGGATGTCTTTGTCATAGACACTTAAATAGACCTTTACCTTATAAACTCATAGTAGTGGGTTTGATTATATAATAAATTCAACAGAAATTCAGGTACCTTCTGTCTCAGTGAAATGTCAGGGATCCAGTGATGTGGGGTAGATGAAGATATCCCTTCTAAGATAAAGGACAAATTATTATATCTGTCCCCTCCTACAACCAAAAAAGCACAATGCCTAGGGTAGTGTTATGTTCCTTATTTCAATGCTTTACTATGGATCGTTTACCAAGTGACCCAAAAGGCTGCTACTTTTGAATGGGGTCCAGAACACAGAATGCCTCTGTAACAGGTCGGGCTGCTGTGTAAGCTTCTCTGCCACTTGTCCATATGCTTCAGTAGATTTAGTGGTTCTTGACGTGTCAGTGGCATGTGAGGAAGCTGTTTTGAGCATTTGGCAGGATTTTGGACCAAAGCTCCCATCCTTTGCAGATAACTCCTTTCCTTTTGAGAAACAGGTCTTATCCTGCTACTGAGCCTTAGTAGAGACAGAATGCTTAACCATGAGCCATGAGGTTATCATGTAATCTGAGCTGTCCATTATGAACTGGGTATTGTCTACCCTCCAACCCATAAAGGTTGGCATTCACAGCAACACTCTGTTATCAAATGGAAGTGATATATTAGGTCTGACAATTAGTTTGCAAACTTACCACCAAGAGCTTACATTGGCAGCACTGTACAAACAGCTCGGTAAGGTTTCATAACCTTGGTATATCCATGTCTCACAGCTGTGTTTGTGTCGACATGTGGCAGTGTTTTGCTGAGTGGCGTTCATTATTGTTGTTGCGTGTGTTTATGTGTCATTGCGAGAATGTCTGAGCTTGAATTAGAGCAACAAACATTAAATTTCTTTTTAAATTTGGCAAGAGTGAAGTGAAGTTAGGGTCATGTTAGTCCACGTTTATGGGGATAATACCATGAAGAAAATGGCAGAGTACAAATGGATTAAATGTTTTTCTGAGGGGAGAGAATGTGTTACTGATGAAGAGAGGTCAGGGTGGCCAGTAACGAGCAGAACTAATGAAAGCATTGCAAAAATTTGTTGAATTGTGAATCAAAATCATTGGCTGACGTGAGAAGCATAGCAGACCAAGGGAACATCAATAGAGAAACAGTTAGGAAAGTCTTAATTGAAAATCTTGCCATGAGATAGATATATGTAAAAATCGTCCCAAAGGAGCTCACGCATGAACAGTAAAGGAGAGTAGAAGTTTGCAAAGATCTTTTGGAGATGCAAGATGATATTTTGGGCCACGTTATCACTGGTGATGAAATATTGATGTACCAATACAACCCTGACACAAAGTGTCAAAGTGCACAATGGAAGTCAGCCAATTCTCCATGACCAAAAATGTTCCTTCAGTCCAAATCAAGAATCAAAATGCTGTTGCTAAACTTTTTTGATATCAGAGGGATTTTTCATTATGAACTTGTACAGATTGGACAAACAGTTAACCAAGTTTCCTATTTGGAAATGCTGAAAAGACTATGTGAAAAATTAGATGAAAATGACATCAACTTTTTGCCACAGTTCATGGCTCTTGCATCACAACAATGCACCAGCTCACACAGCACTGTCTGTGAGGGAGCTTTTAGCCAGGAAACAAATAACTGTATTGGAACACCCTCCCTGCTCACCTGATCTGGTTCCCAGTGACTTCTTTCTTGACACAAAAATAAAGGAAATATTGAAAGGAAGACATTTTGAGGGCTTTCAGGATATTAAGGGTATACGATAACAGCTCTGATGGTCATTCCAGAAAAAGAGTTCCAAAGTTGCTTTGAAGGGTAGACTAGGCTGTGTTGTCAGTGCATAGTTTCCCAAGGGGAGTACTTTGAAGGTGACTGTAGTGATATTCAGCAATAAGGTAGGATGAGTTCACGAACTTGTCAGATCTGACGTATGCCATTGGGCTTCAGAAGGCCTTGAAGGCACAAGTAAATTGTATGAAGAAATGGCTCAAATACCCATGGTTCCCACTCCCGCAACACTGCTCTCTCTCTCCTGGCCTGCTTCTGTGGTCTCATGGGAAGTTTCCTATGATCAGTTGACAGAGGGAGAGAATACCTGGGTCTGGTTGATAGATTGTTCTGCTGCAACACTACAGCCCCTTTCTGGGACATCCCTGAATGACAGTGGTGAAGGGAAATCCTGCTATTGGTGAAAAGCAGAACTTTGAGCAATGCACCTGTATGTTGACTTTATTTGGAAGGAAGAATGGCAAGATGTATGATTACATACTTATTCATGGGCTGTGGACACTTGTTTGTCTGATGGTTGGGGCCTTGGAAGGAGCATGTTTGGAAAAAAATGGTGACAAGAAAATTTGGGGAAGAGGTATATGGATAGACTTCTATGAATGAGCAAAAATCATAAAGATATTTTTGTTCCACGTGATGACCTCAGAGAGGAATATTGTAATGAGTGGTAGGATGATCCATTCTATGGATACTAGTCAACCTCTTTCACCAGCCACTCCTGTAATTGTCCAATGAGCTTGTGAGCAATGTGTACATGATGGCAGACAGAAAGATTATGCATGTGCTCAGCAATATGAACTTCTACTCACTGAGGCCAACGTGGTTATGACAAACGCTGAATGCACAGTCTGCCAGTAGCAGAGACCAACACTAAGTCCCCAATATGGCACCATTCCCTGATGTGATCAGCTAGCTACTTGGTGGTAGATTGATTACATTGACTGTGTCCATCATGGAAGGGGCAACATTTTGTTCTTACTAGAATAGACACTTATTCTTGATACAAAGTAGTCTTCTCTGGACACAGTGATATTGCCCAAACTACCATCTGTGGACTTACAGAAGGCTTATCCACTATCATGGTATTCCAAACAGCATTGCTTCTGATCAAGGAATTTCTTCACAAAAGAAGTGCAGGAATGGGCCTATGCTCATGGAATTCACTGGTATTATTATGTTTCATACCAGCCTGAAACAATTGGCTTCATAGAATGGTGGAATGGCCTTTTGAAGTCTTAGTTACAGTGCCCGCTAAATGGCAGTATATTGTAGGGGTACGGCAAGACTCTCCAGAAGGCTGTATACTCATAGGCTCTGAATCAGTGTCAGTATGTGCCATTTCTCTTATTGCCAGAATTCATAGGTTCTTTGTTTTCTTCCCTTTCTTATTCTCTTATCATGTAATATTAGGAAGATTGACTTTATATCAGAGTATTTAACATTGATAATTTTATACCTCAAGAACTTTACCTTCACTTCTGAGGAAGGTATTAGTGCATTTTTGGTTGTATATATGATAGTTGTTATGTTGCATAGAATTCTGGCCTTGTTATTATACTTATTTAAAGATTAAGTATGGATTAAGGAGATGTTGATGGATGCCCTCGACAAGGGGATTTGTACACTTCAGTTCATAATACATGATTGTTTATCTTCTTTGTTTTAATTTTTTCCATCCCTGATATTCATTTCAATCCAATCCCCAATCCAAGTTGTACACATTTAATGTCTTTCATATTGGCTATTAAATATATCTTTACCTTATAAACTCATTGGTAGTAGCTTTAATTTTTTATATTTATTTTCACTTTTTTATTGTGATAATAAACACATAACCTGAAACTTACTATCTTAGCCATTGCTAAGTGTACATTTCAATAGTGTTAAGTATATTCACATTGTTGTGACACAGATTTCCAGAACTTTATCATATTGCAAATTTGAAACTCTAGACGTCATCAAAATGGCGGCATGAGGTGAGCCTCTGGAAATCTTTCCTGGAATTTACAACAAATTGAAAAACAATAACTCTACATACGACTCCCTGCACAGCAGACCAGCAAGATGAAGAGACTCATTACTGAATTCACCTAAAGGTGGGAAAATTGCGTGAGGGGTAGGGGAGGGAAGGGAGAAGTGCAGAGACAGACCTGCAAGGGCACAGGATGCAGACCTAACTCAGTGCTCCGAGCTCGCTGCATCCCGGACCTACTGCAACTGTGGGAAAAGGAAGAACTCGGACTGCTAGGGCTCCGTTTATGGCCCACAGGGCTGAGGGGACAGCATATAACACCGCTGAACCCAACGCTCATGGCAGAGACCTCGGAGCAAAGACTGAGGGAAGAAGGCTGAAAACGGTGGTTTAAGCCCTCACTGCCGAGCAGAGAATGGAAGCCTTGGGCACTGAGACTAGCCACCCCCGCTCTACCCTCCCAGAGCTCGCCCCACCCCCACCTGCCCAGTGCTAGAAGTGAAACAGTAACAGTGTCTGATCAAAAGGACAGAATATTTGCAGTTCTGAGAACTGTAGTCTGCAGATACAGATTGGCAGCCCAACCAGTTCTGGCAAAGGGGAGGGAGCTGTGGAAGCAGGACTGGCTGTGGTGGTGGACACCGCCATTGCTCTGGGCCACCTCTCACAACTCACCCCGTCCCTGTTTCCACCTATCTGCGCGGATCCCTGCTACAGTAAACAAAACTGCTGAAATGCACTGGCTCTGAATCTGGTGCAGGAAGAGCTTTGGAACTTCAAAGGCTCTCCATATCCCCACAGGGACACGGTGACCTATGATCCAGGCGAACTGTTAACAGAGGAGAAGCCTGCCTTCCAGGGAATCCCTCCATTATGTGAGAAGCTGGAATAGTGCAGAGAAAACATAACACTACAGTGTGAGAGAGAAAAAAAAGGATGCAATCAGAGAGAAAATAAAACATTCTACAAGCACATACTGGAAAACAAAAGGAAGACCTCTTCCTATCAGCCTGTTGCAGAACCCACTCCTGTAGATGTCTAGGAAGAGAAATAAGAAATCATTAATTGCCATGAATAACCAAGGCAACAAGTCAGCTCAGAAAGAAAGTGAAAAGTCTCCAGAAAATGAACTTAAAGATATGGAAATACGTGACTTAAATGACAGAGAATTCAAGATTGCAGTTCTGAAAAAACTCAACGAGATGCAAGAAAACACAGAAAGGCAGTTCAATGAACTCAGAAACACAATCAAAGAACAATATCAACAATGTGCCACAGAGATTGAAATTTTAAAAAAGAACCAAAGAGAATTTCCGGAGATTAAGAACTCGATGGAAGAAATTAAGAATGAAATAGCCAGCTTAGGTAGTAGAGTTGACCAGATGGAGGAAAGAATCAGTGACATCGATGATAGAAATGTGGAAATGACACAGATGGAAGAAGAAAGAGACTTGAGACTTAAAAGAAATGATAGAACTCTACAAAAACTTTCTGACTCCATCAGAAAGAGCAGTATAAGAATAATGGGCATACCAGAAGGAGAAGAAAGAGAGAAGGGAACAGAGAGTATATTCAAACAAATAGTCGATGAGAACTTCCCAAACTTGTGGAAAGAACTGGATCCTCGAACCCAAGAGGCAAATAGAACACCCAATTACCTCAACCCCAACAGGCCTTCTCCAAGGCACATTGTATTGAAGCTGTCTAAAATCAACGACAAAGAAAGAATCCTCAAGGCAGCCAGGGAAAAGAAGACAGTAACCTACGAAGGAAAGCTCATTAGATTATCGTCAGATTTCTCAGCAGAAACTCTACAAGCCAGGAGGGAGTGAAACCAAATATTCAAACTATTGAAAGAGAGAAATTATGAACAAAAAATAATATATCCAGCAAAGATATCCTTTAGATATGAAGAAGGAATAAAGACCTTTCCAGACATACAGAAGCTGAGGGAATTTTCTAATACACGACCTGCACTACAAGAAATACTAAAGGAGGCTATTAAACCACCATCAACAGGGACAATTTGTGGCAACCAAAACATAAAAAGAGGGAGAGTAAAGGCCTGAACTGGATATGGGAATGGAGAAAGTAGGCATGCTGAAGAAAATGGAATACTCTAAATATCAAACTTTCTTTTACATAAACTTAAGGGTAAACACTCAAAAAAAATAAAAATAAAAAATCCAGAACTGAAATAGATACTGTAATAAAAGAATAAATAAAGGGAAACATCATAGAATACCACCACACAGAAATAATAGACAACAAACAAAAAGGCAAAGAAACAATGGAGGCACAGTCTTATCAGAAAACTAAAGACAGAAAGACAGGAAATCCTCACATATCAATAATCACCCTAAATGTAAATGGACTGAACTCACCAGTAAAAAGACACAGAGTAGCAGATTGGATCAAAAACCTAAACCCAACCATATGCTGTCTCCAAGAGACGCATATCAGCTACAAGGACAAGCATAGACTCAAAGTGAAAGCATGGAAATTGACACTCCAAGCAGATGGTATCCAGAGAAAATCAGGTGTAGCTATAATGATATCAGATAAAGCACACTTCAGGGTGAAAACGGTAACAAGAGACAAAAATGGACATTTCATAATGGTAAAGGGGACTTTTAGAAGGCATAACAGTCATCAATATTTATGCCCCCAATCAGGGAGCACCAAAATATACCAAGCAACTACTAACAGGACTAAAGGGAGAAATTGACCAAAACATAATTATACTAGGGGACTTAAATACATCATTGACAACTATGGATAGATCATCCAAACAGAAGATAAATAACGAAATTGCAGCCCTAAATGGCACATTAGATGAAATGGACATAATGGACATTTATAGAGCACTTCATCCTAAAACGTCAGACTATACATTTTTTTCTAGTGTACATGGAACATTCTCAAGGATAGGCCATATATTGGGACACAAAGCTAAACTCAGCAAATTTAAGAAGACAAAATCATACCAAGCATATTGTCTGAACACAAGGCTTTGAAATTGGATATCAACTGCAAAAAGAAAGCAGGAAAACACACAAATAC
Source organism: Rhinolophus hipposideros (assembly GCF_964194185.1). Classification (NCBI taxonomy): domain Eukaryota; kingdom Metazoa; phylum Chordata; class Mammalia; order Chiroptera; family Rhinolophidae; genus Rhinolophus; species Rhinolophus hipposideros. Next base: position 80,270,391 of record NC_138050.1, on the reverse strand, counting down.
ATGGAGATTAAACAACATACTTTTAAAGAACGACCGGGTCAAAGAAGAAATTAGAGGAGAGATCAAAAGATACATAGAAACAAATGACAATGAAAATACATCCTACCAAAATTTTTGGGAGGCAGTGAAAGCAGTTTTAAGAGGGAAATTTATATCATTACAGGCCTATCTCAAGAAACAAGAATAATCCCAAATAAATAACATCACATTACACCATAAAGAACTAGAAAAAGAAGAACAAATGAAACCCAAGGTCAGCAGAAGAAAGGAAATAACAAAAATCAGAGCAGAACTAAATGAAATAGAGAACAAAAAGACAATAGAGAAATATTAATGTGACAAAAAGCTGGTTCTTTGAAAAGAATAACAAAATTGACAAACCATTGGCTAGACTCACTAAGATAAAAAGAAAAAAGACACTAATAAACAAAATCAGAAATGAAAAGGGGGAAGCTATCATGGACACCACAGAAATACAAGGGATCATCCAACAATACTATGAAGGACTATATGCCACCAAATTCAATAACCTGGAAGAAATGGACAAGTTCTTAGAAACATATAGCCTTCCTAGGCTGAACCATGAAGAACTGGAAAATCTAAACAGACCAATCACCAGTAACGAAATTGAATCAGTCATCCAAAACCTTCCCAAAAGCAAAACTCTGGGACTAGATGGCTTCACTAGTGAATTCTACCAAACCTTCAAAGAGGATCTAATACCAATCCTGCTCAAACTCTTCCAAAAAATTGAAGAAGAGACAATACTCACTCCCTAACTCGTTTTATGAGGCCAACATTACCCTATACCAAAACCTGGTAAGGACAACACAAAAAAAGAAAACTTCAGACCAATATCTCTGATGAATACAGATGCAAAAATCCTAAACAAAATTCTAGCAAATCGAATGCAACCATGCATTAAAAAGATTATTCATCATGACCAGGTGGGGTTCATCCCAGGGGCACAAGGATGGTTCAACATATGCAACTCCATCAGTGTGATACATCACATAAACAAAATAAAGGACAAAAATCATATGATTACATCAATTGATGCAGAAAAAGCATTTGACAAGATACAACATCTATTTATGATTAAAACTCTTAATAAAATAGGTATAGAAGGAAAATACCTTTACATAATAAAGGCTATATATGACAAACCCTCAGCTAATCTCATAATTAATGGTGAAAAACTGAAGCCCTTTGCTCTATGTTCAGGAACACAACAGGGCTGTTCCCTACCATCTCTGCTTTTCAACATAGTGTTGGAAGTCCTCTCCAGAGCAAGCAGGCAGGAGAAAGAAATAAAAGGCATCCAAATTGGGAATGAAGAGGTAAAATTGTCACTCTTTGCAGATGACATGATGCTATATATAGAAAACCCTAAAGACTCCACCAAAAAGCTATTAGAAACCATCAACGAATACAGTAAAGTTGCCGGCTACAAAATCAACGTACAAAAGTCCATTGCATTCCTGTATGCTAACAATGAAATCTCAGAGAAAGAAATAGAAAAAACAATTCCTTTTGCAATTGCAGCAAAAAGAATAAAATACCTAGGAATAAACTTAACCAAGAATGTGAAAGACCAATATGCTGAAAACTACAAGACATTTTTAAAAGAAATTGAAGGAGACACAAAGAAATGGAAAGACATTCCGTGCTCATGGTTTGGAAGAATCAACATCGTTAAAATGGCCATATTACCCAAAGCAATATACAGATTTAATGCAATCCCCATCAAAATCCCAATGGCATTTTTACAGAAATAGAACAAAAAATCATCAGATGTGTTTGGAACCACAAAAGACCCCGAATAGCCAAAGCAATCTTAAGAAAAAAGAACAATACTGGAGGTATCACACTCCCTGACTTTAGCTTGTACTACAGGGCTACAATAATCAAAACAGCATGGTATTGGCAGAAAAACAGACAGGTAGACCAATGGAATAGAATTGAGAACCCAGAAATAAACCACATAAAAATGGGCAGATAATTATTGACAAAGAAGCAAAAAACATAAAATGGAGAAAAGACAGCCTCTTCGATAAATGGTGCTGGGAGAATTGGATAGCCACTTGCAAAAGAATGAAACTGGACTGCTATCTGTCAACCATGTATCAAAATTAATTCAAAATGGATCAAAGACTTAAGCATAAGACCTGACACAATAAACTGCATAGAAGAAAACATAGGTACTAAACTTATGGACCTTGTGTTCAAAGGGTATTTTATGAATTTGACTCCAAAGGCAAAGGAAGTAAAAGCTAAAATAAATCAATGGGACTATATGAAACTTAAAAGCTTCTGCACAGCAAAAGAAACCATCGACAAAATAAAGAAACTCTATACGCTATATGCCCCTTAACAACAACATCTCTTTTCTCTCTCCCTGTAGTCCCTGATAATCACCATTCCCCCTTCTGTTCCTGTGTTTGATTACTTTAGATATTGTACATGTGTTTTGAATGAACATAAATTATGTTGCACCATAAACCTCTGTTCTATTCCTTTATTCATTCAACACTGTTGACAAGAGCTAGGCAAATCACTGTGTGTCTATCTAAATCATTGCATGTAACTGCTGCGTTTCATATTGCATAGTATGCATAGAATTTCAGAGTTGCATTCAATTAACCTTTTTTTCTGCAGTGAGGTATACCTAGCTTGTCTCAACGTCTCTATTACCCCAACAATAACCTGATGAGCATCCTCAAATGTGTCCCTCTATGGGTACCAGGAATGTGATCCTGCTTAGAACATTTGATACTTAATTTCGTCAGAGATTAATCTCCAGAATGACTATCCCCAGATTTTATTTCTACCAGCAGTGCATAAATGTTCTCTACTCCTCAAATCCTCACCCAAAAATTGGTGTTATCCAGTTTTCAAATTTTATTTATTTTTATAGTTGTAAGAAGATATTTCTCTGTGCTTTTAATACATGTCTTGGATTAGAAAAGAATTTGAGCATTATTTAGAATTATCTTTCTGTTAATTGCCTATTTTTGCCTTCGCTTATGTTAAATAATGAGTTTAACTTCTTTCTCTTGTTTTATTAGAGGTCTTCATATAACTTAGAGATTAACTCATGGATTTTGTTGATTTTCAATCTTTGACATATCTTCTGTCAGGCTGCTATTTTTCTCTTAACTCTGGGCATGAAATCCTTCATTAAACAGAAAAACTAAATTTGATTTATGCAACATATATGATTTTTGACTGTCTATATTATGCTTCTGGAGTCTTTTTTTAAAAGAAATCTTTCCAATTTTTAACTCACAAACATATTCTCTTACATTTTTCTTCAATTATATTTGTACTATGCCTTCCACATTAGGTCTTTATTCTATCTGTAATTCTTCTTTGTATAGAGTATATGGTAATAGAGACACAACCTTGTTTTCCTTTATACAATGAGGAAGTTTTCCCAATACAATCTACCAATTCATTGTTCCTTATTGTTCTAGGGTGCCATCCTTACTATATTTCAAGTCCTCCTGGGCATAGCTCTGGACTTTATATACTGTTCTATTTTTTTTCCTGTTTGCCTATTGCTGTGGCAGAAACACACAAAATCCTCTGTTTCTGATGCTCATGAGTGAATTGTAGGAAGGAGCCAATAGCTACTGCTTGTTCACCACCTTGTCAAGAACACATCATTTTTAAAAAAAAAAATTTAATCACCGTAAGGCCCTATACAGACGCCATAGGCAAGAGAAAAGCCAAACATAATGGTTAATATGAGGAGAGCGTGACAATTGCTAATAACTTAAAACATTCCAGCCTGAGACTCATAAATAGGGTTGACTTTCTTTTGATGAGAAAAAGATACTTTCCTTGAAGTGTATCTCCAAATGAGTTAGTAAATTAAGCTGCTCTTGGATAGATACAACTTTTTCACAGTGTCGCTCAGGTGTACCACCATTTCTATTCCTATCACTGTAGCACTAGTTGTCACCCCTATTACCCATAACTTGATTCTATAATAGTCACTTAAATGTTTATTCTAATCATACCTTCCAGCCCTATTCCATGCTAAAAACTGTTATCAGACTGATCTGAAACAAATCTTGGCTGGTAAGGGATATCTTCACTGGCTCTCCATGGACTACTGTGTACAGTTGGGATTCCTAGGCCACCATTCAACCTACCCTATGACCCTCATCAATTCTTCCAAGCTCATTCATTGCTCACTACCTGTGTATATCAAATGGTCTTCAGATAAATTGTACTCCTTGCTGTTCTTCAAGTATGCTTTGTGACCTCCCACCTCTGTATGTTAAAAATCATAGAATTTTAGAACTTAAAATACATTTGTAGATGATCCAGCTCAACCCTCATTATACAGATGTGGAGACTCAGGACCTTGCGATTATTAGTTAAGTAGAGGGACCTGTACTCACACTTATGTCTTAGACTCGCAGGCCCATGCTATTTCTGCTACACTAAATTGACTTTGTTCATGACCTTTCTTCTGCCTCTAATGCTTTCCCCAGTAACCTTCTCCTCCCTGATCTTCCTGTCAAATTCCTGCTTTTCCTGAAGGGATTGGGTGTTACTGCACATCAAAGCTTTCCCTAATCCTCTTAGTCAAAGTGAAGTCTTCTTTCTGAAAGTTAATATAAAACTCTGCACCTCTCTTTATGAACTTACATTCAGTCCTTACTGTGGCGTTTGTGTCATGGTATCTTCTTCCTGCTAAAATCTATTTTTGCAAGGGGGAGCTATGTCATTCTTTTGGTGCTTAGCACATTGAAATCACTTGAATATTTTAGTGAAAGCACAAAAGTGGCCGAATATTGAGTCATTCAAGAGTGATTGACAGGCTATCCTTCCATAGTATATGCGTATGTGTGCTGGGGTGGAAGACAGAGGCCCTGGAATAGCTTGCCTTTTTTTTTTTTTTTTTTTTTTTTTTTAGCCCAAACTAAACATCTTGAAAGTTTGTCATGAATTTCCACTTCCATTATTTAATAATTATCCTTGCATCATCATAAGAGTGGCAATAGCTCTTTGTCTTTTTTTTCAAATGTCAAACTAGTTACACTGCTATTAGAGGAATCATCAGAAAGAATCTGAGAATCAAACAGAGGGCTGGGAAGCGTTTTGACATTTTTTGCCTTTTTAAAAATTTTCTTCCTTTGTGTGTAGATGGGTGAAGTCTAAGTGTGTCAACATGAGGGTTGCCTGACAGAGAGCCAAGAGGGAGAAATGAATATGGACATAATATGATTACTAGGTTTATTGCTTTAAAAGGAGCTGTATGGTAGTGAATATTAGAATATTATTGCTAAATAGAAAGTTAAATGTCCTGTTGCTAAATAAAAAAGTATTAAAACATATTTATACAATTCTAAGCAAAAATCAAACGGTGAAAAATGTGGTGATCTCTATGGTGTGGTGGCCGGAGGTCCAGCAGAATGCTTAAGGCTGGTACTGAAGCAATAACAGCGAGCACTGTTTTTTCTTTCTTTCTTTTTTTTTTAAAGGGGAAAAACTAAATTATTTTTGGCAGTATTCCAGGTCCCAGTCTTTCTGGGAGAAAGTCTCCAGATGAATTAGTCATTAAAGAGAGATATATTTAACAATTTAAGAAATTTAACTTGTTAGAATTTGGAGAATGAGTAAAATGTAAATCACCCCCTGATTTATACATGGTTGGCACAATTTATAAGTGATTGGCACAAGACAGAACACACTATAGTAGGTTTCATGTCTTTGTGTTTTTCTTATTGGTTGAAATGCCCTTGATTTAATAATGGATTTGTTTTGTTGCTGATGACTTTTTAAAAATATAATATATTTTGGAGAATCAGTATAACTTCCAAGCACTGTCTTAACCAAAATTTAGTAGATTAAATGGCAGTACCACTGTTGTAATTTGTTCCAATCTTACATCCTTGAGAAAGAAAAAAAAATATTGAATACCAATGGATTCCTAGATATGGTTCCCACTCAAAATCAAATATTACTGTCATATCTACTAGTGGAAAAATTTAACTCTTAATTAAAAAATGTATATTTTGTATTCAGATTTTTTCAAAAATTTAATTAATCACCAGATTAGATTAATTTTCAAGGCAGTACAGTGGCTAAGAGTTTGCTTTATGAAGTTGAGTTACATCCTGATTCATTATCTACTCCTCTTGATGTCAGGAAGGCCACTTAATCATTCCAAGTCTTCATCATTCTGTTTACTCATCTATAAAATGGACATTCCATGGGGTTCTTGTAAGGACTAAATGAAGTACAGTATATGAAGCACTCAGTATGGTGCCTGAAACATAGTAAGTTCTTAATAAATGGTATATACTATTAGTAGTGGTATCATTACAATCATCATTGTTGTCACCAGCAGCATTATAATAATCAAGGCTTAGGACAGGCAAAATTAAGCTGATATACACTGATGTCATGTCTAGACAAGATATTGGTTCCAGCAATCATTTGGATTATACATGGATGACCTGTCTTAATGTCCAACACATACAAACTTGTGCAAAATTAAATTGCTTGATAACTTCTAAAATATCAAATTATAGTTGTAAATAATAAAATATCAAGCAGCTACTTTTAGAAATGCAACTCTAATTGTGTTTACTCTCCTGCTGTCAGCCTCCAATGACTTCTCACTGCACTTTGAATAAATTCAGATACTTTAAAATATCCTTAAGGGCTCAATAGGACCTAACTCCTGCCTCTCTTTCTAGCCCCACTTTCTTATCTTCCTCCCTCTCCTCACTTTCTTTATTTACCAGATACCATTGCCTTTTGTTCGGAAATATTCCTACTGTCATCTCTATCGTGTCACTGTTTTATTTCTTTCCTGGCACTTATGACTATACAAAATTGTTTTGTGTGTGTGCACATGGACATGTAAATATATGTACATATGTATGTACATATAGTAGCATTTGTTTAGTTTTATGTACACACACACACATACACACACACACACACAGGGTGCCAAAAATATATACATATTTTAAGGAAGGAAGAAAACTGTATTAAAATTGTAATACTCAATCTATACCGATAACAAATGATGAATACAGGTCACATTTGACTTCTGCAGTTACAAGAAGTGCTTGAAGTCGTTACCATCAGCGTAATTTTAATACAGTTTTTTCCTTTCTTAAAATGTGTGTATAATTTTTGGCAACCTCTGTGTGTGTGTGTATGTTTGTTTATTGTTGCTTTTCCTCTGCCTTATAGAATGGGCACTTTACAAGATCCAAGACAATTGACATAATCCAAAATTTTTATGCGTTTATCCTCAGAACATTAGAATATTGTAGGAGCTCAATAAATATTTTATAATTAATAAATAAATGCATAAAAATGAAATATACTGAAATCTGGTCAATTCATTTGTACTCCAATTTGTACCTTAACTTTGAAAGATCTTCCCTCCCTTTTTTACATAAACTGCTTCATTATTTATATATAGGATTTATTTTTATTTTCTATAATATTTTCTAGTTAGAAGTTTACTTTAATATGCAGATTAATTGTAAGATTACTGGAGGAAAAGACTTATTTTTTACACACTTCTGCATCCTAAGCTCAAACATCAAGTGTCTATAAAGTTAATCATGACTTTTCTTTCTTTTTTTTTTTTTTGGCTTTATTTATTTATTTTTGGTCAGGAAAATCTTTTTGGTGTTACATTTCTAATTTCAACGTTGTTATGCTTGGAGGCCTGGGGTCAGCTTCTAACAGAATCTTTCAGAAAATTAATCTCACAACAGTTTGATAATTCAAGGATCAGAACCTATTTGTATTTTTCTCTTCTAAAATCCTGGAGATTTATACTAGATATAGTTTGGAGCATAACAGCAGAACATATATTTCCATAAATTGGTCTATTGCTTGGTTCAGAGAGTCAGAAGATTCAGAGTTCAAAAGAGTGATCTCCTGGGAGCTATGGATTTGTTACCATGGCAACAAACACAATAAATCAGCAAGGACAGGTGAAAAGATGATCTCTGATTGTTCCACAAGCAAGAAAGGTATCAATAAACTCAACTCTTTCAAAGCAGATATATAAGCCTATTGTAAAGGTGATTAATATTAGTTGTGAGTCATAATTTCTAGCATTTTATTCCCCTGACCTAAAAATTGAAACAAGTGATAGAATATCAGTTTTGAGAAAGACCGTTATTTAACAGCTCTAAATTGCAATGCCACCTGTTAATATCAGTTTCTAACTTTAATATACAAATTACTTAAGACCAGAGTAAGTATAAGTGAAGGTTGATTACCATTTATCTATGTAGGTTAAAGTATAAGAAATAGAAGAGGCATTTAAATGAACAAATAAGAAACATTGGAGGTTAGAATAGTATCTTCCAGAACCTTTTGTTTTTAAACAGTCAGTGAACAAGACTGAGAAGAACGGTCACCTGGGTGGAGAATTTTACCTCCTGGAATCTAAAAGCAAACCAACTAGAGGAGTTGTGAATTCTGCCTTTTCTCTTCATTTAGAAGCCCCTGCTTCTAAAGCCCCTGGCATTGAGTTACCCCACAAGTCACACAGGGAAGCTGCACTATCCTTGCAGAGTTTGAGGGGTGCGATAGGGATGAAGTTGGAGTAACTGCTGACATCAGAGCTCTGAGGAGCACATCACATTGCACTGTAATGGCTGTTTACATTTTGTCATCCCAGTCTAGATTGTGAGGTCCATGTGGAAGGAGACCAGATACTACCATCTTTTTAATAGTAAATGCATATTTATGGTGCCTCGTATTTAGAAGTTGCCAAAACTATCTTATGGAATGGATGAAAAATGAATGAATTTAATACATTTACCCTGAATTTAGCATTCTGTTCACATCTGCACAGTCATTGCTCTTTGATAATGACACCGCAGGACAAGTTATTAAAAAACATGGGTTTGTCTTTGTCAGATTGGCTTAATTAAAAAAATAAAAAAAACAAACTTTGTTTTCTTTAACTCTTTTTTTGATATGCATAATTTAAGCTAATAATTCTTTGAGGTGATGGTTATCAAAGAAAAATTGCACCTGATGGAGTTAAACAGGAAAGGAAGACTTTATTTAAGACTATTGCAATAAGGAGAGAGATTGACCCCAACTCCCTTGAAATGGAAGACTTGGGAGAGTTGTTAAGCACCTGTGTTAGCTAATGGAGGAGCACTGGAGAATGTTCATGGCTGCTTGGTCAGTGTGATGATGCCATCTGTGTTTGCTAATTGGCACTTACTGAACTTAGGTTCTTCCTCTCCCTGACGAACTGTGAGATAGGGGCTTTCTTGATAAAATGTACTCATTTTGAAGGGATAGCTATCAAGTTCTCCAGAAAGTCATTCCTAGATTGCAAAACTGGCAAGAGCCTGGGAGAAGATTTATATCTTAAAGGGGCAGATAAAAAAAATTACAATGCTATGTTTTTAAAATAAATTCTCTTAAGAAAAGGGAGAACAGGGTCTTATCAGGAAGAAAACTGTCGAAAGTTTAGTCAATCTGAGTGGAACATTTAGGCCATCTTAGTCACAGTATAAATTATAACTTAGTAGAAAAAGTTTAACCCCATGTCAAAAATTTTATTTTATTCATGTGGATTTACCTTTTTTTTTTTATTTCAAAGGATTTCTTTCAAAAATAACAGCACCCAAATTTGTTGGATGTACTTGATTCACTTAACATATAGTCTCTTGAATTTTTATAAATTAAGTTTTGTCTTTATAACCTTAACTTTATTTTATCTAGTTTTTTCTTTTTCTTTTCTTTTTAATAATTTCATCTCCCTTCTGAAGACAAAATCTTGATCATTGTAATTGTTTCTAACTGCAACTTCTTCAACTTTGCTATACTTTTTTTATGTGAAGCAGGTGCCAGAATGATACTCAAAATCTCAAATATGGTGGCAGCAAAATTTTATTCATGGATTTGAATAATTCATTATATATCGATTCAACAACTCTCTCTTAAGAAATGAATATATTTGAGGCATTGTCTAAAGTGCCATGGGAGGAAAAGAGAGATTCTGATACTCCCTAGGATCTTTCAGTTTGGCAGAGGGTATGGAAAATGTTCTGTAGGATCCATGTAGTAAGTGTAATAAAAGAGGCAGGAAAGCACTGTATACATTTGCTTGAGGGAGAGATCACTTTCTTCTGAGATTATTTGCTGGAAAAGACAGCATTTGAATGGGACCTGAAAACTTCAACGTTTATTTGTGGAAGACATTTGTTCCAGACAAAACAAAAGTTTGGAGCTGAGATGAGGAGGAAGGTAAACGAGAAGTATGCTTGATATTTGTTGAGTTTGGACATAAAAATGGAAAGTTATTTAAACTCTTAGTCAGGTTTCTTAAGCTGTAAAAAGTTAGGATGTTCGATTATATTATTAAAAGTGTCTTCTATTAGTCCATCAGACATTTAGATTGAATCCCAAGGATGATTTGAAACCTGTCTTTGCTTTTCTTCTCCAGGAGACAATTGAATCACTTCAGAGGAACACTGAATTTCTGTTTTATTCTTTGTTGTATGTCTTTTATCTTGGTCTTTGACGGATTTTTCTCTAGATTGATGATTCTTTATCCTCTCAACCTCTTTCAGGCTTGTGATGATCAACTCTTTAATGGAGCAGAAAGATTTGGAACAGGCAATGGAGTTGGTGGTGGGAAATATCATTTCAGGTCAGGTGATTAGGAGGAGACTAGGTTGAAGAAAAGAAACACTTTTTAATTTCAGCCTCAGTATTAAGAATTTATAGCCTACATGGAAACAACCGAAATGCCCATCGGTAGATGACTGGATTAAGAAACTGTGGTACATTTACACAATGGAGTATTACGCAGCCATAAAGAAGAAGGGAATCTTACCATTTGCAACAACATGGCTGGACCTAGAGAACATTATGTTAAGTGAAATAAGTCAGACAGAGAAAGACAAATACCATATGATCTCACTTACATGTGGAATCTAAAGAAAAGAATAAGTGAATGAACTAATCAGAAATTGTTTTGGAGACATAGAGGAAAAACTGAGGGTTGCTAGATGGGAGGGGGTTGGGAATAAGGGAGATAAGGGGGAAGGTGTGGGGATTAGAAAACAGTCAGTAACCACAAGATGGCCACGGGGTTCTGAAAATTAATTTGGGGAATGTAATCAATAATGTTGTAAAGATTTTGTAGGGTATCCGATGGACACTTGTCTCATTAGGGAGACCACCTCAGGGATGATGTAGATGCCTGATCACTGCATTGTACACCTGAAGCTGAAGCTGAACAATAATGAATGTCAAAAAGAAAAAGGAAAAAAAAGAATTTATAGCCTAAAATTCTTTCTGCTACTAAAATTGGCAATCCATTATGGCATAACTTCCATAAACCCAAGTCATTATTATAAGGCATGTGAATCTGTCTTTGTTTTTCTGCCCTTGATTTTGGGCCAGAATTACAGAAAAGGGTGGTTGTGCATTCTACCTCAATCAAGATGAGGATATACGTATAGAGAAGATTCGAGGGTGGGGGAAGAAAAAATTCTGTATAAAATTAGTGCAAAGTTGAATTGAGAATGACGGCCAATTGGTTGAGATCTGTGGCAAATTGTGTTTTCCCTAAATAACTACAACAATATTTGTGGTGCCCATGCTTCCAAAATTTTGTCATTTCCCAGCAAGAGGTTTATTCTGTTTCCTCTTGAACTTGGGTGAGCTTCAAACTGCTCCAGTCAGTGGAGTACTGTGCAGGTGATGCTATGTGATTTTGGAAGTTAAGTCATAAAAAGGGTAGAAATTCTGCTCACCTCTCTTTTGTTTGGAATTCTTGTTCTTGGAACTCAGCCACTATGCTGTGGGAAGCCCAAAGTAGCCCATGCAGAGGCACCACATAAAAAAGGTCAACCTAAAAGGAATAGCCAGCACCAATTGTTAGACCTGTAAGTTATTGAGCTTTCAGATGAGTTCGGTTCTCAGCTTTCAAGTCTTTCATATGAGGCTCTCAACACCAGCAAGAGACAAGTCATTTCTGTTATACCTTTTCTCAATTCCTGACCCAAGTTATTCATTGACACTGTCTTTCGGGGTTAATTTGTTATGCAGAGAAACAAGGTCTGTGAATGACAAGTAGAATCTGAACTTTATTTGAGTTATTGGAAGTTGGTACAGAAAACACATAATCTGAACTATATCTAAGAATATGTAATCTGATGACAAGATAACAGATGCATTGGAGGGGAAAGGAGTGGAAAATACTATGTTAATAAGGGTCTAAGATTGAATGGTGGCAGCGAGAGAAATAGGAAGAGGTAGATATGAATAACACTGTGAAAAACAAACTCACTATATTTGAATGTTGATTGGATATAATGAAAAGGATTTATGGAAAAAAAATCAAAGATAGTTGAAAAATTTTGAGGATTCTTGGGAGAATATACAGTTTGGGGAAAATATCTCATTTAAGAACACTGAGTTCAGTGTATCAGTGTGACATCCAAGAGGAGTTCAGCAACTGCTGGAGATACATAATTTTCAAAGAGCTAATAAATGAAGATATAATAAATAGATGAAGAGATTGTTGAAAGGAAGGTCAATGGATAAAGGAGAAGGACACTGACAATTAAGGGACAAGAGCAGGAGAAGGAATGAGAAGAAAAGTTGGAGAGAGAAAACAAACAAAAACCCCAAAATGTAGAAAGAACCAGTAGAAGGCAACTTTTTGTGATATCAAGGAATGAGAGTTTGTTTTTTCTTTTTTCATGAAAAAATTGTTTGTCAGTAATGTTCAGGAAAAGAATGAGCATTTAGAAAACAACTGGACTTTGTGATTAGAGGGAGACTTTCTGGAGAGTCCCTAAGGCGCTCACTGATGAACAAAAGCAATGGAGAGTCAAAGTTTGCCAAGACCTTTTGGAGAGACAAGCTGATGTGTTTTGGGCCGTGCTATCCATAGTGATGAAACATGGGTGTACCAATCCGACCCTGAAACAGTCAAATTGCACGATGGAAGTCAGCCAATTCTCCACGACCAAAAAAGTTCCATCAGTCTAAATCAAGAATCAAAACAATGTTGCTAAACTTTTCTGGCATCAGAGGGATTATTCATTATGAATTTGTAACAACTGGACAAACAGTTAACCAAGTTTACTATTTAGAAGTGCTGAAAAGGCTGCATGAAAATTAGACGAAAACGACCTGACCTTTTTGCCAACAGTTCATGGCTCTTGCATCATGACAATGCACCAGCTCACACAGCACTGCCTGTGAGGGAGTTTTTAGCCAGTAAACAAGTAACTATATTGGAACACCCTCCCTATTCACCTGATCTGGCCCCCAATGACTTCTTTCTTTACCCGAAAATAAAGGAAATATTGAAAGGAAGACATTTTGAGGACATTGAGGGCATCAAGGGTAATACAACGATAGCTCTGATGGCCATTCCAGAAAGAGCTCCAAAATTGCTTTGAGGGGTGGCCTAGGCACTGGCATCAGTGCATAGCTTCTCAAGGGGAGTACTTTGAAGGTGACTATAGTGATATTTAGCAATGGGGTAGATAGTACTGTTTCTAGGAAGAGTTCGCGAACTTAATTTCCAGACCTCGTAAAACTCCTTTTATCCAAAAACTACTTCTATTAATTAACATTGCATATCTGATACTATAAATTTCCTGGGAAAGCCCATGATTTGGAGATCATTGGGAAATTTTATCAAGAATGTCATAGGTGAAATTTAAGAGAAGAAAACCCAATGCCTGTATATATTATGGTTATTGTGACAATTCCCCAAAGCAGGCAAATGAAGACTTTCAAAAGATTCATATCATTCTTTTCTTATTCTTGTGATCAGCTCACCAAAATGAAGTTTTAGATTACCTGAACATACCACCATTTTTCTATTAGATAACTAAGGCAAAAGATTATGACAGTAAACACTACATAAGATATTTTCCTTTGCTCTCAAAATATCTGTAAATGGAATCTGTTTACATAGCATATTGATGAAAAGTTTATGTTCACAAAAATTAGGAATAAGAAAAATCCAAAGAGGGTAAAATTTTTAAAAATACACCATCTGCAGTTATTACTATTTTGGTAATAGTGTACGTAAAGATAGAGATTGGGTTTCAGAAGTTCATAGAAGTATTTATGAAACCAAGAGCAATTCTCTTGTTGCAGTTCCTGACTTACAAAAATGCACTTCAGAATAGCACACAAGAGCACTTGTGTTTTCCAGTCATTTAAAGACCACTTTGTAAGTCTGAATCCACATGGTTCAGTGCTTCTGGTTATTAACATTTTGTACTGTCATTTGCCCATATTTGTTAAACAGTTTTTAATTGCTATTTTCCTCCTTAAATAGTAGTCTTTGTCAATGAAAAGAAAATCCTGCAGAACATGTTTTCTTTTCTTTTTTCCTTTTTGCATTGGAAATTTAAAATGAATATTGTGACTGTGTTCAGAGCAACCATTTGAATTACTTTTCTTTTATCATGCGACACTGACTGTTTGAAAGTGCCATCGCTTGACCCTTCATCAGATCATATGACATCACTGTATCAGTTGCCTTGTAGCAGGAGGCTGAATATAAGATTTTTATTTACTTTCTCAACAATATTTTAAAAGTGGAGAGCTTGATTTAACTGTTATTTAAAACTGAATTTAATAAATATTTATGGAGATTTAGAAAAATCAATTCAAAAAATGAGTTAAAAAACAAAAGATAAGTATTGTTGCAGATGTGGAGAAGTCAAAAGCCTTGCACTGCTGGTGAACATGTAGAATGGTGACGTCACCATGGAAAACAGTATGGAGGTTCCTCAAAACATTAAACTACAACTGCCGTATGATCCAGTGATCCTACTTCTAAAAGAATTGAAATCAGGACTCTGAAAAGATATTAGCACTCTCATGTCCATTGTAGTATTGTTCACAATAGCCAAGATGTGGAAATAATCTGAGTCCATCTATGGATGGACGGATAAAGAAAGGTTAGTATATACACACAATGGAATATCATTCAGCTTAAAAAAAAAGAAAAAAAGAAATTCTGCCATATACCACAATATGGATGAACTTGGAGCACCTTATGCTAAGTTAAATAAGCCAGTTAAGAAAGACAAACACTGCATGATTCCTCTTATATGTCTATATTTATAGAATCAAAGAGTGGAATAGTGGCTTTCAGGGGCTGAAAGGAGAGGGAAATAAGGATTTAGCAATCAATGGGCCCATTTTTCTAAGAGCCTTCTAAGAGTAATAAGTGGCATGACATAACTATCCACATCCAAGAGTAAAATGCTCTTCTGAAGAATATCTTGTGAATATTTCTATTCCTCTGTTATTATAATCCTGAAAATGGCTTCTCCCAAGTTTTTGAATAGATTTACATAGCAAACCACTTCTCTGTTAGTTAAAATGAGACCCGGAATAATAGATTCCTAGGTTGTTTTCTTTACTGTCTGAAGGACAAAATTTGTATTAAGACAGGAAAACATACTGGGGTTGCCACAAAAATGTATACACAAGTTGTATTCATCTGTTGTTATTGGTACATATTGACTATTACAATTTTAATACAGTTTTTTCCCCTTTCTTAAAATGTGTATACATTTTTTTGGCACCCTCTGTATTTATACTCTGCTATTGAATTAAGTCTTCCCAGAGACGTAAGGGTTAAGAGTCACCATCAATAGTATATCTTGACTCTTTCCAAGTATTTCATGTGGTAAAGAAAAGCATCATTAATAATTCTCTCTCTGGTCTGGAAGTTTGTAGTATTCTTCCTTCGTTTCTCTCACATTTGGTTTTCTTTTTGACATGCAAATTTTTTTCTACCACACTTCTATGCTCAACTCTGAATTCCTACACAGTGTATAACTCCTTTTCTTTTCTATTCTGTGTCTTTTGTTAACTTATGCAGATTCACTGTTGCGTATGTGGAGTCTTATCCATGAAGTTTTAATAATCTTTCTGTTCTTGTGTACTTCCTTGGGTTAAAATTAAGATAGAAACTTTAGCCCGGTATTTGGAATATTCAGATAGAGTCATAGGGGTCTAAATACCAAAGAGTTAAACACCCGAGTTAAAATTCTCTTTCTGTCCTTGGACTCACAGAAAGACAGGACTATAAAGGATTTTGGTTTGGGATACCTCTGGGAACTGTTCTATGGTTTTTCTTGTCATGTAACAATCATTATTTTACCTGGTAATTACTGAGACATTTTAAACTTGTTATTTGTTTTCTTTGCCCTTCAAACTACAGTTTCCCTCAAGCTGCCAATTATCCCTCCAGGCTCCATTGTTGTTAACGTAATACAGAATTTGAAAAATCTGGATTTCGTTTGTCAATACAAACAATGTAGGTCTCTGTTCCCTTTCCACATCTGCTCTTGTTTTCCTGAATCTTGACCCTGAAGTGGAGTGATATTAGAACCATATTTCCATGCCTTTCTACATTTTGCTTTTGAAAACAATTTTTCACTTTTTTTAATTTTTAAACTTTTTAAAAAGCAGTAGTTCTCAAATGTTGGCAGTGTATCAGAATCACCTGGAGAGCTTGTTAATATACAGATTGCTGTCCAGCCCCAGAGTTTCTGATTTAGTAGGTCTACACAAGGATTCAAGCAACTGCATTTTTAATAAATTCCCAACTGATGCCCCTGGTGCTGTGGTATCATGCGGGTCGTCGGGCGGGGTCTCAGCTCCGGCTCCCCACATAAGAACGCAGGACGTGGTGAGGCCAAAAAGGAACACCCACGGAGCCATAGGTAGGGGAGTCATATCACTATATTCTCACCGGCGGCATCCGCCTCTCTGCAATCCGCTCCTGCTAGCCCCCATCTCTCTGCTAGCGTAGCCACGGCAGTTATGTTAGTGGCCAATGGCTTACGGGTTACAGCTGACGGCCAACTAGCCACAGCTGATGGCCATCCAATCACAGTTGATGGCCATTTACTACCCAAGCCAGCACCTTTCTATGTGAGGCCGAGAGCCTGGAAACTGCTTTCTGGGGTTCTGTTTCCACATGTGGCCATGTTTTGAGTACTACCATTAAGGTATTCTGCCTCCATGAAATGAAAAACAATGGTGCTAAAATGTCAGCATTGTCCTGAAATCCAACCACTGTTCACCATATCCATTTACCATCTACTATCATTTCTCCCCAGAGAAGCCAGAATGATCATAAAATATGAACTAGCTTATATAGGATTTTTGAGCTTGATGCCCCTCTGCCCAAAACTTTTCAGAATCTTTCTGTTGCTGTTGTAAAACGCACTTCCCTTCCTCTGCCAACATGGCTCAGCATAATCAACCAGCCCTACCAGCCTTATCTCAAGGCCCCTTTCTTCTCTGACCCTCTTTTGCTGAGCTCTTTTGCATCTTGGGCCTTACAGAGGTGCTCAATCACCAGGAATGCTCTTCTGTTGATTCTGGGCCTGCCCAACTCCTACTCTTTCCTCAGGCCCAGTGTAGAGGTCACCTCCCAGAGAAGCTTTCTTTGGCCCCCTACCCATATCAGGTATACTTCTCTGTTGCTGTACTTGTAGGGTAACTATCTTGGTTTGCCCAGGACTGAGAGGTTTCTTGGAAAGTGAGACTGTCAGTGCTAAAACCAGCATGGCCCTAGGCAAACTGGGAAGATTGATCACTCTGTCTGCTCCCAGCTGCAAATTTTACTTTCTTTTATAGCACCTACATAATTTATAATTGTGTATTTAATCATGTGATATTTTTACAAGTGTCTACCATTCTTATTAGACTACAACTCCATAAGGGAAGAGGTAGTATCTTTTAAAAAAATCTTTTTGTCTCCAGTGCATAACCCTACATTTAGCACAAAGCACCTGTTCGACAATTATTGCTTTTGAAAGAGACACATGTTTTATTTCCTACCTCTGCTAGAGAGGGAAATAAAGAATGCTGACATGTGAGTTATAAAACAACCTGGATTTATTTTTGTCTCACCTTATAAAATATATATCATCCAATCAAAACATTTTGGAAATAACATTCCTTTCTTCCTGTTGGTCCCTTGACATGTGTTTTAGTTGGCTACACCCCACCAATTCCATTTATGTATGTGGGCCCAGATTTTTTATTTCAGTTAAGAGAGGCTGCATCTGAACAAACTAATCACCAAGCTAATAAGTTGATACCCAAAGGCTGCATCTGAACAAATGGCTATATCACCAAGCTAATAAGTTGATACCCAAAGACCTTTTTAAAATAGTAACAATTAATAGTAACTAATATGGAATGTTTAAAAATATGCCAAGCTCTGGGTTAAATATATATATAAACATATATTTAACTTTAAAAATGTACACCTTATGAGGTGGATACTTTTATTATTCTCATTTCACCAATGATGGACACAGAATAAGAATTACACCTAAGTCACATATATATTAAGTGGCTGGGTCAAGATTCTAACTTAGATCTGACTCAAACAAGCCCAGTCTTTTATCTATTCCTTTGAAAAAAATAATAGGATTGACTTATCAATAGGGATTTGCTTGCTTGAATTAGGGTAACTGATCATCTGATCTAGGCAAGCTACCTTTTGGAAACTAACTAAACTGTATCTAGTCAATTATAGAACTGAATTATACATAATTTACAAATATATATACACACTCACACACACACACCAGGGGTGCCAAAAGATGTATATAAGTGGACACTTTGGTCAACGTTGCTCAAGCAGTAGTTCACCATAATCAGAAGTGTCTGGGCGCTGATGGTAACCACTTTGAGCACCTCTTGTAATTGCAGAAGTCAAACATGACTTGTATTCATCTTTGGTTATCAATATATATTGAGTATTACAATTTTAATACAGTTTTCAGTTTTTAAAATGTGTATGCTTTTTTTGGCACCCTCTGTATATGTATTATATATATGTTATATATAGTACATATATGTTGTATATTATACATATATACATATGTAATATGTATATATGTATAATTACATATAGTGCATATGATAAATGTAATATGTTATTAATATTATATTATATATAATACATTATGCATATGATAGTTGTGTTTTGCTTGTACATAGATTTAACATTTATCTAATGCTTACTATGAGCCACATTCTAAATTAAGTACTGTGGAGTTGTTATCTCATTTAATCATCACAACTTAAGAGGTAGATAGTGATATTTTCTACTTTTTATTGGTAATGGAACTGAGGTGCAAAAAGAAAAAAGAACAATTCCTAAGGTCGTACAATTTATAAATAATCAAGCCAGGATTAGAATCCAAGATCATTTGATTCCTAAAATATATTTGTCATCTGTGTCTTTTTTTTTTTTTTAATCAAATCCCCAAATCAAACAGGGATTAAAAGTTTTTAGCAATATTTTTCACATATTTTTTTGCTTTTTTCCACATTAGCACAGTTGGATACCAGCATGTATGGAATGTTCTTTCCCGTGGAAACTTAGGTACTTCGAAATGTACTTAGTAAGAAGAGGTCACCTCAAGGTATTCATGTTTGCACTTTTATTCCCATTGATAGGGACTTAGGGAACCCCACAATGTTTGTCATCGTCTGGAGAAAAACAAGAGACCTTTTCCACTTCCAAATGTCCGATAGTTATAAAAGCTTGACTGGTCAGCACTTCAACTTCTAATTACTGGTATATTAGCCTTCAGGGTAAAAACTGTATCTTTTGTATGTAGTATACCATAAATGTGCATAGTATTGGCTAATAAATTTTAGGGGATTAATTGAAATACACAATCGCCTTAGTCCTACAAGTTCTGACAATGAAGTTGGTGAACTTGTTGCAACAATGTTGCTAACCGTTTTTGATACGAGAGGGATTATTCATTATGAATCTGTACCAACTGGACAAATAGTTAACCAAGTTGACTATTTGGAAGTGCTGAAAAGACTGCATGAAAAAGTTACACGGCCTGAATTTTTCACGAACAGTTCTTGGCTCTTGCATCACGACAATGCACCAGATCACACGGCGCTGTCTGTGAGGGAGTTTGTAGCCAGCAAACAAATCACTGTATTGGAACACCCTCCCTACTCACTGATACGGCCCCCAGTGACTTATTTCTTTACCCAAAGATAAAGGAAATATTGAAAGGAAGACATTTTGATGACATTCAGGCCATCAAGTGTATTATGAGGAAAACTCTGATGGTCATTCCAGAAAAAGAGTTCCAAAATTGCTTTGAAGAGTGGACTAGGTGCTGGCATGGGTGCATAACTTCCCAAGGGGAGGACTTCAAATGTGACCATAGTGCTATTCAGCAATGAGGTATGTAGGCCTTTTTCTAGGATGAGTTCCAAAACTTAATTGTCAGACCTCATATGTTGCTACCTGAGACCAGACTTTGGTTGTGTCCTCTTCTTATCATTTACTATTTTGCACAACTTCCTCCAGCTCTCAGATAGATTGGTTTACATTTGTTTGTGGCCATGAGTTATGGATTAGGACACTTTAGAAAAACTTGGAGAAACAAATTTTCCCTGAAAAAGTAGAAATACAATTTGTGTGTTATATTTTCAGTTATTTCATATATCTTTATCAAATCAAGAACAGAAACTTTGGGGTTTTAAAAATTATGCAAATGTAGCAATTCATCTTGCAAATGAACTATTATTCACTTTTTAAAAACTATAGATTTGATCTAATAACATTTAAATTTACACTGCTCCCTTTTCAGTATTCTATTATTCATTTTCTTCTTTCTGGGGAACTTCACTTTTGCTAGAGCCAAGTTAACATGACTAGAAAATGATGTGAAACAAAGTGTTTATAGAAGCAATTGAAATCCCAGAAAGAAATAGGATTTTTTTTTTTAACAGATGGGAAGAGTGATCAAATATGCATGAAAGGTAGCGACAAGGAGATAGACAACATCCATAGAAAATGAAAAGAAAATATGGGCTCAGATGTACATTCAGTGAAGCCAAGTTTGCTTGCAAAGAGTGCTCTGAAATCTCAAATAGGGGGAAAAAACCTGTCCCTCGGAAGCAGTTACTGTTAGCGGTTGGCAAGAGATTGAATAAAGCTCTTCACAACAGTGTCAAATGTCTTCACTTTCACTCAACTGTCACTACCCATGCAACAGTAATTGGCTCAAAAAAGATGTTCTTATGATTGAATTAAGACTGAAATAAATTTCTTCCTCTTTCTAGTCTTGGGGAAGGGAAACAATAGTGAGGCATGTAAACAATCAAAATGAATCCATTCAGAAAGAAGGATTAGCTTTCTCTGATCGGAAACACTCAGGCAATACTTTTGGTAACACCTTTATTATTCTCAAGGAAAAAAATTGGCTAAACTCTTAGATAGTGGAAATTGCACATTGTGCTCACAGGGCAGTACACATCTGAGCAACAAAATGCAAGTATTTTTTGCAGTGGGAACTCCATTTGGCAATCAGTTGGCAAAACTGCTTCTGGTTTTGACAGAAGTCTCAATTAGTGACTTTCCATCTGGGTCTAATTGGGAATAACCAACACTGAAAAGGAAAAGTCACAGATTAAAATGAGGCAAGCTTTACTTGGGGTTCTCCTTCATCTCCGCAGAAAATTGGAAAATAAGGAGGATATCAAAGTCACTGTAGTTTGAATTGGATGTTGATATTCATGCTGTATTGGGATTTATTGAATAAAGGATTACTCATATTGGCTAAGAACCTAATTAAGGAATTATGTATGGTGGTTTGCAGTTGAGACAGAAGTTGGAGAGAGATTTTGATTTCTGAGAGATCTGGTGAGAAGTCTTACTATGAATATCACCTGTGGAAACATAAGAGTATTTGCATAAACATATTTTCTCTGAGAGACTAAATACAGTTGCTTCTGTTTGGAATAAAAACAGTGATATTTGGAAAATTTAGTTCAAGTCCATTTATTTTTTCCTTGTATGCTCGAAGCTAATTTATTTTATATATTAATGTGTATATTGGTTTCCTAGGGCTGTGTAATAAAGTAACAAAAACTAGGTGGCTTAAAATAACAGATTCATTGTCTCAGTTCTGGAGGCTATAAGTTCAAAATCAGCAGGGTTGGTTCCTTCTGAGAAGTGGAAGGAAGAACCTTTTTTCCATACCTCTCTTCTAGCTTCTGGTAGATTGCGAGTAATCTTTGGCTTGTAGATGTCTCACTCTTTTATCTTTACATAGTGTTCTTTATGAGTTTCTGTATCATCATACTATCTTTTCTCTGTGCCTGTTTGCTTCTTCCCTCTATGCATGTGTCCAAATGTTCCCTCTTGATAAAAACAGTACTCAGATTGGATTAGGGCCCACCCTAATGACCTCCTTTTAACTTGATTATTTCTATAATGACTCTCTTTCCAAATAGTAGGTCACATTCTGAGGTATTGGGGGTTAGAACTTCAACATATCTTTTCTATTTTTACAGGACATAATTCAACCCATAACAATGCATTATTAATAAAGCTATTTTTTTAGGGAAATGTGATTCTAATGTTTTATACAGCTGAGAAAGTTGATTTACAAATCATATACACTGTAGTTCTCTATCTGGTGGAAATTTTCTAAAAATACAGGAAGGGCCATGACACCTGAAACCTGCTGAAGGTATTACAGGTATCTGAGATGCTGATCACTTTGTGGACAGTGAAAGAATGACATTTCATCTAAAGCGGCTTTTCATAAAGTAGAAACTCCATTTATAGAGAAGGGAAAGTAGGCTCCTCCTTCACTTATTTTTGTAAATTCAAAGGCAGCAGGAAAGGAGCTCTTTGCTCCCAATGCTGCTCCCTGGATAACATTTTTTATCACCACTATCAAACAACTACCTAACATAAGACTTCTTTTGAAGTTCACACTCAAACTATCTTTTCAATTGTTTGCTAGCCTCTATGGTCCATGCCCATGTAACTACCACTAGCTCATAGTAGTTTTTTCCACTCCTTCTACTCCTGCTACTATAACTCATTTTATTGGAACTATCTGACCTATGCGTAGTTCACTGATTATTTATATTCACCCAGCTATGCTTACACACACACACACATGCACACACACACACACACACACACACACACCATGCCACCAGTATACGTATATGAGTATTGAGATATATCTGCTCATTCATGTATGTCAACATTCAACATTTAGCAAGAGTTAATTCCTTCTTCATTCAAGGTGATGCTATGATGGTAGATGAGATATCCTTGAGAAGTTCTTATACACTAACTCATATTTTTTCTTTAATTCAGTCAGTTCTGTGAAGCGAAAAAAGGTTTTTGGTCAAATTATTAATTGAAATTTATAAATGTTAAACTGGAAACGAGACACTGAAAGGACAGGAAGAGGTGAAAACTCAAAACAGCAGATGAATTAGGAGTCTGTTATAGGATTTGAAATAGAAGTAAAGCATACAGGAGCAAGAGTAATGAAAGGGAAAATTCAAGGAAGAACAGAATGGATTATTATATCCTTCGAGGTGATAAAAACCCAAGACCTGAAACTTAATTGGATATGTAACAGGAAGGGTGAGGAAGCGTCAACATTGGCTCCAATTTATGTCCTAGGCCAATAACACACGCACACATATCAAGAGAAAGGTCTGTTTGGGAGAAGAAGAGACAATGAGTTCTGTTTTGGACTTTTGGAGTTTTAGTGGCCAACAAGTCCATGTTCAAACTGTAGATATGTCTTTTGAAGTCAATTTTGCAGTTATGAAGCTATAGAAATGAGAAGGAACACATGGCTAAAATGCAAGCAGAGAAAGAATTTGAAGGGCAGAATACATACATGTTCAGGATACAAAATAAAAACAAAATGAAGAGTCCAAAAAAGGTTCTTAGAAAGAAAGAGGAATCAAACATAAGAAAATCTAATGTGGAGTTTTATGGAAAGGTGACCAAACATTTTTTTTAAATGTTTCAGGGACTGAAATCAGGGACTGTTTTACGTATTTACAGCTTCCAGCAGAGTTTGCAAAAAATAAGTATTCAATACATGACTATTGAATTAAATCCTGGGGGGAAAAAGTTTAATGAAACTCTGTGGCGGTCCAGCCGCCACGAGTCGAACGGTACCTGGAAGGGGGAGCGGGAATGCAAAAGAGACACTCACACGTATGATGATGCGGCCAGTCTTCAGTGGTGCTGAAGCACGGATTTATTTTTCCTTCACCAATATATACCCTTTGGGTACATGCAGTTTAACAATCACAGGTATGCATTACCTCACAGAAGTAATTATCATATGAAAGAGACTACCAAATGTCCTGATAGCCATCAGCTATCTGTGTCCAGGAAAACCGGCCACTCCCACCTCATTCTTCAAATACTTGCAGGCCCCTAGAGGCACAGGTGAAACAATGCCTTAGGTCCTGAAACAGATTAATCATGAACTAAGCCAGGCCACAGGTTTCCAAGGAAACAAGAAACTATGGCTCCCCACAAAACTCTTAGAATCGAAACATTATAAGTGGCTTATATATCTGCACTATCACCTCATTCAGTATTAGATTTAAAAAGTAATATCCCTATCATGTAGTTCTCCCTCATATGTTACAATAGAAAAGAGATGATTACATGATTGGTAACCCTTCAGTCTTTATGATCAAAGTGCAACATAGGTGCTCCAAAGCCTATTTACATGAAAGGAATTGGAGCTCAGAAAGTCACTGAATGGTGGAACCAAGACTCCACCGGGTGCACCTGACACCAGCACCTGAGCAACCCAAGCCAAAAAAAAAAAAAAAAAAGCAATCTACTTCTGTAACCATCCTTGAATATTTGAAGACATCTTACTCTTCTATTTCTGAAGCCAATCTTTTCTGGTTATTTAAACTAAAAATTTGTCACTCCATAAGGTGTTTGGAAAACTTAGTAAAGATTATTAAAATAGTTTGACTAATAATAAAAGGTAATACCTGTATATGTTTTACTCTATTCATGGCACGCTTCTAAATATTTTACATATTTTATGTAATTCTTACAACAATCTCATGGGATAACTATTATTATCTTCATTTTGATGAAATTGGCACAGAGAAGTTAAATTATTTGCCCAAGGTCAAACGACTAGTAAGTATAAAACAATTATTTTGTGATGTAAAATGGCTTGAAAGACATTAAATCTACCCCATGAAAATATGACCCAGAACAATAACAAAACACTTTAGTAAAAGTTAATTCACCTTGTCATTTTATAAGTGGGTGATTATGAATTTTAAATGTATAATAGAATGAAAGCTATAGTCTATCGATGGAGAACATGGGCCACTGGGTCTTCAGTGTGTTCAGGATCAGGTATAACACCTGATCCCACAGGAACCTCAGCATATAAGGAAAGATAGCAGGAAAGCAGTACTGGTAGGGTTGCTCTTGCTCTCTATCTCCTCTCCTCATATCTATACATCTATATTTCTATATCCTATATCTCATCTATCTATTTAGATCTATCTATCTATCTATCTATCTATCTATCTATCTATCTATCTATCTATCTATCTATCTGAATTTATTACAAGGAATTGACTTATACAAGTATGGGGGCTGGCTAAGCAAAGTAAATCCAAAATCTGTAGGGCAGGTAGTCAGGAAAAGGTCATGAGCAGGCTGAAACCCCATGGGCACACGATGTGCTTTCTCAACTCCGGAAAGATTTAAGCCCTCTTTTAAAGATCTCGCAAGTGAATAAGTCTGGCCCATGCAAATTATACGGAATAATTTTTCTTTTAACTAATTAAAATCAACTGATGAGGGACTTTAATCACATCCTCAAAATTTCATCACAGCAGTACCTAGATTAGTGTTTGATTGAATAACCAATCATTCTACAAAATGACCACTGTCCTTTCTTTCCTCCAGCTCTTAAGAAAATATCTTTTGTAGCCCAACCAATCTAGGCATACTGGAAAGAGGATTCTTGGGACTGTCATTCAGCTCAGGCAAGTAGACCTATCAAACGTCATCACAGGCAGGCAAGATTATAGGCATGATGGTCTACATTTTGTCACATTTTGTTTCTGGTTGCATAATTTATAGGATGATGCATTCAAAGTATGTCTGCTAAAACAAAACCATAAATTAGGAATGACAAGATGAAAGGTTGTGTTTGTTATGTTAATATTTGATATTGTTAGGTAGGAGTAAAATATGTAGATATATTAGATATAAGTAATGACAAATACTTAGATATTTTGTACTATAATAGAAACAAGTGTTCCTACCTTGTATAAACCACAGGTCTATTTAATAGAGGATATTGGGCCATGCTTTTTCTGCAGTAGATATCAAATTCCTGTTAACCGAAAATAAAATTGCAACTAATTAATATGTTCTCTGAAACATTAACATTTGATTGGTAAAATTTGGGGTGGCAGAGATAATAAATGTGTTTTGGGAAGGGGAAAAAAACATGCAGTAGACTATGATAACTTTATTAAATACCATTTATCCTGGGTCTACATTCATTACCACGAAGCATAAAACCTTGAAAGGTTACGCAGCTGGAAAGTGGCTGATGTAGGATTCAATTCTGTTCTGACTTATTCTTTATTCTGCATGCTTTTAACTATTATCCACTATAATGCCTCAAAAAGTTACTTTTGGATATCCATTTCACCTATCTATTTGGTGATGTGCTTTTCCCCTCTCCCTCTCTTAACACTCACTCTCAGGATGAACTTAATGCTGTCTTATAGGATGGTTGATATTTTGTGCCTTTTTACTAACTGTGGAAAGTAAGGATTTCTTTTTCTTGGACTAGGACTCTTGGTTATTGGTGAATGAATAGACACAGAGGAAACGTTGGGGGCACATATTCCTTACAGCACTTTTGGATCCACTCTAAGCAGGTCCATATCATGTCCACGCTCAAGTCACCCCCACTCTTCTTTCACGGACTTGACTTTGAAACCAAAGTAATATTGCTAAGTGCATTGCTAATCTCATTTAATTTAATCTTCTTAACTGATACTCTTTTAAACTGTTTTAAGAGGTACCTTGACATTTTTCACTGACTAATGATTTATAAAAATTCTAACTTCCACTTTCCTAACAGCCAAGGTATAACAATATGCTCACACATAAATATGACTCCAAGTGTATTAAAAAAACACAACTAGCCTCAGTTGTTGAAAAATAGCTCCAAAATATTATATACTATATTTAATTCAGTTTCACTAATGCCTGTTTTGAGAAAATTTGGTGTCTGGACTACTTTACATTTTTTTGTTGTTGTTGTTGATTTAAAGGAAAATGACAGGAATTTAATCAGCTCTTATATAGGTAGAACTTGGAAAAGAAATATGTATATGGTTTGATTTGCAGTAGAAAAGATAAACGAAAAAAAAAAAAAAACACAAAAAACCCTAACATTAGAGTTGGAAATCTGTAGCCAATTACTATGTGTCAGAAAATTTATCACGGTATGAGAAGTGACATACAATTGTGGGGACCAAAAGGGGAAGAAGACCAATAGGGCATCTGTTAGCATCATTCCAGCACCTGCAGGAGCATGAGGTCTATTGCACATATTTGCAAGCCCACAAGTTCCCTACTTTGATGTAAATGCACTCTAAGCAGTCAGCAGCTGGATTTTATCTTATTATTTATAATTTATGGGTATTCTTATGCCCTTGAAATAATCACAACTTCTAAGACCTAATTTCTTTTTTTCCTGCTTTGTCACCCACTTCACTGTGTTCTTGGCCAATTCAATTCACTTTGTCATTCCTTGGTGTCCTCATTTGCAAGAGTGGGGACATTACAATTGTCACTTCCCACTCTCAGACTGCTGGGAAGATTAATGGAATAATATGTTTAAAGACTACTGGACTCTGTGGAAACAAGACGCACAATATGCACAGTATTTCATCCTTATTTATCTCTACTTTGAGGGAAAATAGAGTAAAATGAACACAGCTGGAGCTTAGGTTAGAGTAGATAGGATTCAGGAACTGAAGCTATTATTTAGGAAAAGAATTCCTCTTATCGCAGAACAGGTTTTCCTTTCAAGGACCTTGAAAAGGTAATGCTGAACACTTCCTTTTCCAAATTGATTCTCTCTATGTGGTGTTTCTCCCTGAAGCTCACTGTCATCCCATCGTTTGCTTGTACCATGCAAAGTTTGTGCTTTTCTGGGTAACTTACAGAAAATGTAAGATTCTTAAAAATAAAAAAAGTGGCAAGATAAATTATGCAAGATAGCACTTACATGAAAAAAAACAGGAAAAGAGGTAGCTTCCATCATTATGTTCTTTCAAGAATTCAAACTCTTATGGTAAAGTCTGGACTTCTGAAGTTGTAGACAACCTAACAATAACAAAACAATCCTATTTCTCAGAGTAGAGACTGGGAGATGTTTCTACGTGGATTAATGACATATAGGAATGACAAGGGGGGCCCTGAAACCTGTCACCTTTGGTTCCAGGTACAGTGGTTACCTACAGCAAACTGAAAAGAGCTAAGTTTTCATTGAATGCTTACTATGTTCCTCACATTTATATACATTATCTTATTTAATCTTCACAACAATTCCATTATTTTCCTCATTTCCAAAATTAGGTTCAATAACTTGCCTACCTGCGTTTACACAGCTAGGATGTAGAAGAACCTGAATTAAAGTTATCTGTGCTAATTATTGTTATTTTCTACTGTTTCTGAGAAGGAATTCAAAAGATGATCATTTATTCCGTGAATGAGCTTTTGTTACATGGATAGGTGACTCATTCCTCTACTAGACTATAGGATTTTTGAGGGCATTTAGTGTCTTACTCTTTTGGTGGGAAACCTAATCTCAAGCCCAACATCTGTGCATAGGAAGGATGTCTTAAACACACACCTGCGAAGGAGATGTTATCTCCTTGATGCAGATGAGAAAACAGAGGCCCAGGATTTCTGATGCCAGTCCGTGGCATTTCCAGGATACTGCATCTTTCTCTACTCTTTTTCCAGGTTTCTAATTTTGTAAGGTTCTCGATCACATCTTAAGCTCTGCAGAAAAGTTGGGGAATACACTATGTGCACCGAACCAATAGGTACCTTTAGACTTCAAAAGACAGAGATAAGTAGGGATAGATTGAGCTTCTATAGGGTACCAGGCATATTGCTAAGTGCATTACAATCTCATCTAATTTAATGTTAACTATTCCATGATGTAGTCATGACTGTGGTCCTATTTTATGAATGAGGAAACTGAGGCTGAGAGAGGTTAAATTACTCATCCAAAGTCAAACAACTGGTTAAATCCAGGTCAGCCTGACATTAAACCAAAATTCATTCAATTACACAAAAATGGGTGACCTAGTATAGTGTCTCTCAAAGCTTTATTTTAATCTACTTGTACAATGGATGACCAGGACTACTGTTTTCCTTACTTAAGAGAACCAGGTTTTGAGTTCTTTAGAGCTACAACACCATTGTCAAAAATAATATTTTCAGTGAAATATTTGAATGTGATGACTATGCATTAATGAAACAAACCATAAAAAGATGAAAGCTTACAACAGAAACAATGTTCCTTCAGATAGGGCTGGAATTTTTGGGTTTGCATTCTTTTGTCTTCTGCCAGGCTGCTTAGACTGTCCACCCATAAACGACCTGCCAGCTATATCAGAAGTCCCAGCCTTCTTATCAGTGTCAGCTAATCACAGGTTTCAGGTTTCCACCCACCTGGCTTTCCTATTGCAAATCACTGATACTCTTGCTTTCAGTGACAGCCAGTAACTCCAGTCCCTTTTTTCCTTCTGCTTCAGTTTGCTCTTCTTTTTATCTACAGAGACTTACTACCCACACTTAAAGAGAAGCCTGCTGTCAGGATGCAAACAGATGCCACTCTGTTTCTCCCACTGTTGGCCAAAACCTAAGCGGTGACTGTTGGGCCAGAATGAGGTTCCTGACACAACTGGAAAAGGAGCCTGTTGCAGCCCAGGGGTGAAGGAGACAAATTAAAATTACTGCCAAAGCAGAATAGCAACTGCTATGTGGAAGGTGTCATTAATGTTCCAAGAGGATCGAAAGTCATGCTTGCAAAATGAAATCTGTAAGATGCAACTTACAACCTGAGAATTTATTTTTTATAGTTGTCTTGCTTTGGAATAAAGAGATGAGAGACCACATATCTACCAGGTTGTAAAAAAACTTTAGAAATTTTGAACGTTTGCTCCTGAAATGAATGCTGAAAAACTTCATGTGGCCGGTTTCTGGATCCCCACATACTTCCCAGAGTTCAGGGAGGGGAATGAGGCATTACTTCTAGATCCTGCATGTTCTTACTGACACAGATCTCGATCATGCCTGCTGAGCCTGGAAAAGGCCTCACTACCCCTCATTCTCTCTCCCTCCCCCCCGGAGATTGGCTGGGAAGAGCCTGCAGGCTGCTGGGTCTCCTGGCTGGGGAGTAGGATTTGGGAGCCTAAGGAAGCCTGGCTATTTGCTTAAGCTAGAGGGCTTTGGGGTGAGGGAAGAACAGTCATCTTTCTGACTTTTCCAGATCTACATTTGTTCTAGCACCATGCCCTCACTGAAGTGGGGCCTTTGTGTAGTTAGCACTTGTTTAAATCCTTCTTTCTATTTAGAATGAAGATGTGTCTACTGAAACCAAGCAGTATTATCTTGCCAAATCAATATAACTGGGGTTGAGTCATCTCCTTTTGCCCCAAACTTGTGTATTAAGGAGATTTTCTCTGTCTTAGTTCTTCTTCTGCAGAGGATAATTCTATTTACTAGTATTCACTCAGTCAAAAATTTTATACTACATTGACTGGACTTACACATAGCCACAGCTATTCCAACTTTCTAACACCAGCAGCTCTTTTCCAAAGAGCTAATTTACCAGAGGAAGATTGGCTCCAGACAGGAGTTGGTGTCCAATTCACTCATAAATGCATACATGTAGGTAATGTTAGGATGGCGTGCTCTGAAGTCAGACTGGCTTCTTTCAAATCTTTCCTGGGTACTAGATGTGTGATTTTGACCAAGTTATTTAAACTTTCTGAGCCCAGTTTGAAAACAGACATACTAATTTCTACTCCATAGACCGTGGTGATGGAGGGTGTTAGGTTCTGGTGGGTGCTGGAGATATGTAGTACTCTCAACACAGCCCTGGCAGCCTCAGCTTCACCCAGCCAGGTGGGCATTACCTGCATAGTGTTCATTTTGCCACCAGCAGCATTAGCTGAGTAGACAAGAGCAAATGGGCCAGCATATATATATTAACTAGAAGGACTTATTAGGAGTTCATATAAAGCCTAACTATCTCTACTCAATCAACCCAACATCCATTCCTGGAAATATTTGGGAGAAATTTTAGTTTCAGGGAGAATGTAATGGAAATGGGAATGAAGCCAAATAAATACTGTATTTTGACTCTTATTAATATTAGCTATTATGTTTTGTACACCTAGAGTTGTGGCATACAAAACACTTTTTACAGTCTGCCCTTAGTCATTTTATGTACAACCATTATTTTGGCTACAGAGATCATGTAAGATAAAAAGATGGGAAAAGTAAGTCAAATCATATGTTTTCCAGGAATTAACCATTGGTGTTTCTATTTTGTATTCCTCTCTCTCTCCCTCTAGCATTTTTCACTTTCACAAGTATGATCAGTTCATCTTGAAATTTAAGTAGGATGAACAACAGGCAAACTCAGAAAAATAAATCCAGGTCGTACCAACCGAAATTGTATTTTGGGTCATCTGTGAAATGTCTTTGACCTCTTTTTGTTTCTACTGTAAAATGGGGAAAAAAATTGCAAATAATTCCATAAGTTTGAGGCCAGATGTACAGATGAACAATGTCAAGCTGATGTTCTAACCTCCCTAACCTCCAAGGTCTGCCTTACCCCAAAAGCCTCCGTAGCCCCAAATCTCTTTCCTTTCCCAGTCCAACCACTTGTACATATGAACTTAGCTGCAAACTGGAGCGACGTAATCAATTCATTTCTAAATGAGAATGATTTCATCTTCAACCCTCCTGCGGATACTCCGTTACATACTTTAAAAAGAAGGTGCCTGCAAGTAGCATGTTAGACAGAGAACAAAGTGAAGGGCAAACTCCAAGACTATATGAGCAGAGTTGCATGACTGTCACCACAGCCATCCACACCCCTGGGATTCTGATCCCCAGAGCCATTCTCCAGAAGCCCCACCAGCTTTCCTCAGCCTCTTCCCATCCTTTCCATCTGAACACATTGATCCTAGGAAGCCAGCTCTTATGATAATAACTCCCTTGAGGCACCACAGATTCTTCATGAACTGAATCAGGATATAAACAAATATAACCAAATAAATGAATAATTAATAACAGCTTTCCTGGTGATGCCATTAGAAACTGTGACTATGGGAGTGGAAAGGACAGAGCGTGTGGCTTCTCTCTAAATTGATAAACTCTCACAGCATCAAAATGAGAGAAAGGAGGGCAAGTAATGTTTACCTTTAGTGAGGAATGACTCAGATGATTTCTTGGACAACCTGCCTATTTATTCCCAGTCAGGTATTAAACTTTAAAGTGAGAAATAAGGAACCGGTTTTCCTGCTTCATCCTACAGTCTTCGCTGCTCTTTCCATGCCTATTTCAGCAGGTGTGGCCCAGACCAGAGGTTCTGTTACAGCTTCAACCATAAGGCATGGACCCCAGCTCCCTGACTACATCTGACTAAATTAGAGGGAGGAGAAGTCCTCTCTAACCTGTCTCAACAAATGAAGGATGCAGTAACAGAGTAGGGCTGGAATCCAAGGATTTACCAGGACCCTTCACTGTGACCGTAAGGCTTGGCCCCCAAACCTTGATTACATTGGGGAGGGCTGATGCTTCCCTAATTACACAGCTAAAAGCCAACAACACAAAGGCCGTGTCTTCCCTGCAGAGGCTGACACCCCTGTCTGCTGCTCCATGCAACAGGCAGTGGGAGACACCTACATCCTCGCGCCTCCATGATTGACTTCAGGGATGTGGTTCTATAAGGCTTGGTATGTGTGCTGACTTGGTCTGTGTGCTGGCCTGTTTGTACAATAGGATGCAAAACAAGTAATTCATTATCTAGCTCCTTGCTTCTTAAACTTTTTGATATTCCTGAGAAAAATGCCCATATGCAGTTATGGAAAATCTCACATAGAATTCCCAGAGGTCTCTGGATGGGCTGAAGATAGGTTCCTTGGACCCTAAGCCATCCTTGTTCAGGAGAGATGGTGCTAGAGATATCAAGCACCTCTGATAGAAGTGTGTATGTTGTTGAAGGAGACACAATCAGAGGCATTATAGACACCATGAGCATTCTATGTTTGCTTTCTCTTCCCAGAAACGCTACCTATAACAGAACCTCTCCTTTCCCCTATTTTTCTTTATCTGTTCACTATTTATTTCTTCAAAAACACTACCACCAGACAAAAAGGGTCTACAAAAAGTTGTAAAGATGGACTATGCTTACCATGTTTCCCTGAAAATAAGACCAGGTCTTGTATTAATTTTTGCTCCATTAGGGCATATTTTCAGGGGATGTCTTATTTGTTTCATGTACAACAATCTACATTTAGTCAAATACAATCATGTTGTTATCTTCTGGAACATCGTCAAAACGTACTAAATGCATCCATCTGGCTGAGATGTTAACTGGGGCTTATTTTCAGGGTACGTCTTATTTTTGGGGAAACACAGTATTTTTAAAAGCATGTTACTGTGTACTTATATTTTCAAATAATGCACTCAATATGTTTTTCTTCATATTTTAAGTAACGTTTCAGATGATATACTTGTTAAAGTAAGGGTCTATTTGTTCATCTAAAATAGGATAATAAAATATTTTTGTCATATTTCTAGACTTGGGGTGGTCTTAAATATGCTTAGTATACTGCCAGGTAATTCTGAGAACATCTCAATCAGAAGAAGGAGATTAAAAAGCACATTAGTATGGATGTATGTTTATTTGATCTCATCATTAGCATTAGTTATTACCTCCACAGTTATGATTGGAATACATAATCTCAAGTCCAATTAAGTGTTATTCTTCCAGTCCCAGCAGGCTCTTGTATCAACTAATTAACACAAAGGTCATTGTTCTCATTTTTAGAACACCAACAGATTGTAAAAATACATCACTAATGATTCTACTAGGTTGGGAAAGACATAGCACAAACAGGAACTTCTGCTCCATGACAAGGAGGAGTGGGTTCTTTTCTAATCATGTCTCTGCGTGGGTAGAACTGACCAAACATCAAGAGGGAAGTTCCAATCAAAATACCCCTGGCTAGAGAACATTGTTGTGACTGCTCATCCACCTGCTGTGGAGCTTTAGATCTTCACGAAGATGGTGGCCCAGCATTTCCTCTTAGCTGAGAGATGTTTCAATGAGCAAATTTTGATCATGTACCTGATGTTAGCAGTGTGCTGGTGGTGTGATGGAAAAGGACTCCTCTTTCAGAGGTTAACTTTGACAGTGCAGACAAGCTGCCGTGTTTCCCCGAAAATAAGACCTAGCCGGGCAATCAGTTCTAATGCATCTTTTGGAGCAAAACTTAATATAAGACACAGTCTGATTTTACTATAAGACCGGGTTTTATATAATATAATATAATACAATACAGTATAATACAATACTGGTTCTTATATTAATTTTTGCTCCAAAAGACACATTAGAGCTGATTGTCTGGCTAGGTATTATTTTCGGGGAAAGAGGGTACTTAATCGTTATATAAAGTAGAAGGTGATACATACCAGAAAACGGTACAGATTAATTCCTATTGCACAACAGAAAAAGGGGTAGAAGAATGAAAGATTACTTCTAGCTGGGGAGAAATAAGGGTTTTGTGTGAGAGAAGGCTTTGAGCTGAGTCTTGAGAATAAGAAGGATTTGAATATGCAGTGATGGAGGAAAGCGTATCCTAGTGCCTGACAAAGGCATGATACAGAGGAAGCCCAGAACTCTCTAGCACAGGGTTCATTTATTTGCCATAAATGTCACATTGTTTCTGCTATTGTAACTCTGCTTCAGTTATCTTTCTCACAGATTTGTCCCAGCTTGGCAATGGCAGCAGGTACTAAGGGGAATTCTTCATTAATGCAGTCAGGTGCTTCTAACTACTTTGCTGATAAATGCTGGAAAACAGCAGATTAATGAAGGCTCTACACTATCACAGAAGCATAGCTAAGAATACAAATTAAGGTAGTGTGCAGTTTTGGAGGAAATCTTTGAAAATCTGCAGTTAAGTAAGAAAGTTGACTACGAGTTGTTCTGCCTTGCAGGTCTTGGCAGAAAACAAATGATTGAACTAGTCACATAGAGATGACAGCTCCTCTGAAAGATTATTCTGTGATAGTTGAGGGGTAGGAGATGGCGGGGAGAAAGCCAGTGTTCTTGAATTGGAGCTGATGTGTAAAAGAGATTTCACAGGAATAGTTCATGCATAGAACTAAATTGACATGTTCAGGGAGCTCAGTTTCCAAAGACTTGGCTTTGAACACAAGAAGAAACATAAATAGTCTGATGGGGTAATAAATTGAAAGTGAATCCAGAATTTTGCTCCCCTTTTGTCTTGTTTGAAATTCGGTACACCCTCTTACTAAATTTGCTGTGTGTTTACCTTTTTATTAAACCAAATTTCCTTATAAATATATCCCGAGTGTACTTACACATACATGTAAAAGTTTGCCTACATTCTTAAATGTAATTATTGCACATGGGCTTTTTCAAGTTCAGTCTCTTGTTTTTGTTTTCCTTGTTATGTTGGCTCTACCACCGCCCATTCTTCCTTCTACCCACATAAAATTTTACTCAGAGTAATCTTTGTGAACACCTAGTATGTGTTGTTCCATATTGTCTGATGCAATCATAATTCATAGTTAGTTATATAGTTTATGCAATCATAATTCATAGTTAGTTATATAGGGAGTTTTGCCCTGATTTTGGTGTGCAGGAAAAATGACATCATATTAGTCACACTTCTCTATCTTGTTTTTCCACTCAGTTTCTCTGTGGAAATCACTTCAAACCAAATGATGTTGCTCTCATCCATTTTTTTTAATGATTATATTATGTTTCATAATGTTGATATAATATTTGAGGTTATCATTCTTGGGAGGATAGTTTTAAAACGCCACCAAAATAATTTTTAAATTCCACTCAAATAATTATATTTCAAATGCCAAAAAGATAGACTTATAAAATCAGCCATCAATACCAAGAAGCTAATTAGACTTGTGCGCATTACAAGGAGAAACCAGAAATTTCCACTGGTCATATTCTATATCTTCCCCATTCCTCAGAAGTAATTGAAGCCTTCAGCTTCACCATTTGGGCAGGGGAACAAGCAGGTAAAGACCCACATTTAAATTATCATCCGATAAAAATGTGTTTGGTGTGGTTTGTATTGCAGAGTAATAGAATGGCAAAACTCTGCCTCCTCGGCATTACTTTTTATATGGGCAATTTTTGCTTCAGCCTGCTTCTGTCTACACTGTTTCCCTCATCCTGTCTTCCATTTTATGCAAAGTGCAAATTCTTTCTTGCCCTCTCCTCCTATACTTTTCCTATCTATTTGGCTCAGTCATTTCTCCTCGCTGAGCTAATCCTCTTTCTTTGCACCATGCTTCCTGAATGTTCCCTGTCCCCTCAGCTCAGTGTCTCTGGCTCCTGGTCCTCACCCAGGCCCACCACAAAAATCATTCCTCTGATTGTTAAGCATTGACTAAGTTTGAATTGCAGGGATAGCTACTGACTTGCTTTCCTCCATGAGTTTACCAATCCCCTGAGGGCATTGACTGTACATTGTCTTTCTCATTTTTGTGGGCCCAGAACACAGTTCCTGGGGCCTTCTGTGTGGCAAATACTAGGAGACATTCGTTGTGTTGACTTCATTACATTTCGCACTATTGCACTATCATTTTGCCGATGTATATTTTAATTGGTGATAGATTTTAGAGACCTTGCCATATATATTCTCCTGGAAGTGTTTCTACACAGACTCTGAATTAGGAAGTGACGTGAGCTTGGAGGTAAGCATTCAGGCTTGGCTCTGCCCTTTGTGGTTGTGTGACTGCAGGTCTCCCTTTAATCATCTGCATATGTTAACATCTATCAGACTATTCTGTTTTCCCTAGAAATGTACATGGAAAAAGCTCCACCAGGCATTTGGGCCTTTGATAATTTCTGATATCCTTCTCTCCTCCTAACTGTACTAGTGGACATATCATACACCTTTTATGTGCTGCTTAGAAGGGACTTTCCAGACTTAACCTAGAGGTTAAACTCCATCCTCATGAGCTTAGAAAGGCTGAGAACCATGGTATTGCTTTGATGATCCTTCCTGAGCATAGGCTCATGGCTGGGGACAGATACCTGTCCTCAGATATGTACAGTTCTGTTACCGTCGACAGGAAGAGTAGGGCCATGGGGGAATGGAAAGAAAGGAGGAGTATGGCCAGCCATCAAGGAGGAGACAATGTCAGCAGTTAAGGTAAAAACAGAAAGCCCACTACATTTCTGCCAGGACTGGATTTTGGCAGTTGAGATAGGATCTAAGCCATCATCCTTCCACTTTAGGTGAACGTTAGCTGATCATAATGGATTATAATATTATTAGCATCGCAGCCAAGAAAAATCTCCATCCCTCAGGTTGCCATGATAATTCTGAGAGAGCCAAATAAAGCCAAAAACACTCCTTTCCTCTGAAAAGGAGTGGTAAGCAAGGACCCACGTGGGAATGCCTACAATGCCACCCTTACGTCCTGAATATTTCACCATTTCATTTTTAAGTGTAATAAACTCCTGATTCCCACCTCTCTTCAGGGCACCTGCTCTTCTTCGAGCCTGCCTGCTCTCGCTATCTTGAGAGTGTACTATTCTTTTCTAATATATCTACTGATTGTTTGGCTTATTCGGTGAGTCCTTGAATTCTTTTCTGTGACGAACACCAAGAACCCATTTTCTGGCAATAGTTCCACGTGAAAAGGCTTAACAAAGCTGTGAATGGACTTGGTGCCAGCTCAGAATAGGTCTACCCTGCATGGAACTGGAGGATTGGAGCAAATCAGTGATCAAGCAGCCCCACTAGCCAGACATTAGATACATATGGTGGTCTTACTTAGTATGAGGCAACATTTCCCAGTCTGTGACGTTAGAAATGTTTATGTGACTTTGAATTACTGTGATATATTACACTCCCTCCTTTGCTGCCCTGTACATAAGGATTTACATTGGATTTTGTTTATTTAAATTTGGTTTTTGATACATTTTGGCCATGGGGCTTATAAATCATGGGAGTTTGTATTTATGTACGACTAACCAGCTGGAGAGTAGCTCAAATTACTAGAAGTGTGACTCCTGAGAAACTAGGCTGTGTGTCATTCACTCTTTGCTATTGTGATGCTTTAAAATCACTACACTACAAGGAAAAGTTTTAAAACAGTTTTTATAAAATCTAATTTTCCTGAGATAAATCACAAATTAGCTTTTGTTCCAAATTTTACATCATGAACATATTACTAATAAAACAACTCCTAAATATACATCATGCTCCCTCTGACTAACAAACTATAATCACTTGCTTTCGTAAATAGTGGCTCTTTATTTTCTTTCTGACCTTGGCTGCCTCTCAGGCCATTTTACTGTTTCCCGCCCTTTCTCTCAATTTCCGTTTATCTGTAGGTGCTAATTAAAATGGCAGATGTTAAATTGATCAGTAGCACATTTCAGCTACTGCTTGGAGCACAGAAGTCCCTCAAGTGATTCTTTGTTTCTCCCAATACAATCCCTCTTTCTCCAGGCATCCCTTTTTCTGCTGCTTTTCCCTAGTAGCTGTAACTGCGTCTTAAAGAGAAAGCAGATAATCTACCATGTCTGCCCCAGCTGCTCCTCATTTATTTCTTAGTCTTGTTCCCTCTGAGTAAATGATATAACTATATTTATTTATTTTAGTAATGGTCCAGCATCTTACTTAACTATTTTGGAAAAATAAAACAAATCTCTGTTAGACAGACTTGGTACACTCTTCATTCAAACTTTATGGTAACCAAGTAGATAGCGTATGTATGGAAACACTTCTTTTAAAAATTTACTTATTTTATTTATTATTTTGTGGTAAGACACTTAATTTGAGATCTACCCTCTTAAAGACTTTTTAAGTGCATAGTATGGCATTGTTAGTACAAGCTATGTTGTACAGCAGACCTCTAGATGTTATTCATCTTGTATAACTAATATTTTATGTTCATTGAACAGCAACCTTATTCCTCCCACCTCCCAGCCCCTTGTAGACACCATTCTACTCTCCATTTCTGTGAGTTTGACTCTTTTAGATTTCATATACAAGGAGTCATGCAGTATTTGTCCTTCTGTATCGGGCTTACTCTCATCATACTGTCCTCCAGGTTCACCCATGCTGTTGCAAATGGCAGGGTTTCCATTTGTTAAGGCTGAATAGTGTTCCATTGTACATTTATACCACATTTTCTTTATCCATTCATCCACTGATGGACACTCAGGTTGTTTTTATATCTTACAATGAATATGGAGGGTATAACTATTTCTTTGAGATCCCAATTTCAATTATTGTGGATATAGGCCCAGGAGTGGTATTACTAGGATCCTATGGTAGTTTTACTTTTCAGTTTTTTGAGGAACATCCATATTGTTTCCTCTCTGCCCTCCATGCCCCCAGGATGTTGCCCCACCATTTTCCACCTGTACTGTATGAGGAGAAGTTGCAGGGATGACACCACTGTCTCTAGATTAGGCACAGTGCGGTACATGGAGAAGAAACTGAAGGTGCTCTTTTTGCAACCAAGTCAGTAGATGTCTAAAACATCTAATGTTTAGCAATTGCTGAATTTTAAATGACAATGTAAATTGCCACATTTGAATGGTATGAACCAGATATGGTTGTTTGAACCAGACCTCTTAATTTTTCTAAGTGTTTCTCAAACTTCTCTGCACATCAGAATCACCAGTGGGCTTTCAAAAACTACTGATGAACCAGATATGGTTGCAGAGCCTCTGAGTTAGACTAGGCTTTGGAATTCTGAAAGATCCTTGGGAGAATCTAATATGAAGCCGGTGCTGAGAATCATGGTTTCACCCTAGTTTACCTTGCCACCCACGTGGAGCAGTACCAGAAGCAAATGAGACTTTAGGAGTTACTGCCTATGTTTTGCATTTCACCTGGGTGCTAGAGATGCAAGAGAGGGACTTCAGCCTCAGACCCTATAGTGATTCTGATCTCTATTTAAATGGATTCAGTTGTTGCCTGGGTCTGCCAGTCAGTTTAGGAGCCCCTCCTCCTGAAGGGAGGAGCTAGCAAGGGCCACAAAGAGCCTTTCCAACACCTACCCTGAGTAGGTGCAAGTGCAAGATCCCCTATAAGCCGATGCAGAAACTTGGGGAAAGTAGACAGAAATAGCATGCGCCACAATTAATTGTACTCCATTTGTTAAATTTATTCATTACTCAAGCATATGTACAAAGCCATATACATATGAGTCCCATAGGCTGTTTGCAGAGTGATAACATGCTAAATATTTTTCTACATGATGGATTCTTTGGGTTTTATTTCTGAACAAATAAGCAAGCAAGAAATGTAGGCAATCCTTTTGAAGGAGGTGGGGGAATCCTTCCCGCTGTATCAAACCAATTAGATTTAGAAAACAATTTCATTGTTAATTAATGTATCCATTTATTTAACAAACATTAATTGAGCATGTCTTCGTAATGAGATACAAAGACAGAAGTCCTGTCCTTGAAGCATTTGCTGTCTTGAAGGTTGAGCAAATGATGTTGGGAAATGCTGCCAATGCTATGAAAGATGACATGGAAGGGACACGAAGGAGGCAGTGGTCACATTTAATAATAACAACTGCCAGTAGAATGCTTGCTATTATCTTACAAAGGCAGTGTTTTTTTTTGTTTGTATTTTATAGAAGAGGAAATTGAGGTACAGAGAGTATATGGATATTAATGAGTGCCACGCAGATTAATAGAATAGTGGAAAGGAAGAAGTGAAAATTAATAGAATATGTTCAAGAATTAGAATTTATGACTCAGGCTATTAGTGACAAATCAGATATGCAGATAGGAGGAAGATAGCATTCTAGGATTATTGACGGGATGGTGGTGATATTTACTCATTCATACATTCAGTTATGCAACAAATATTTATCAAGTGTGTTTATGTGATGGAAACTGTGCAAAGTGTTGGGATGTGACACTGAACAGCCCAGGCATTGCCTCTGTCTTTAGGAGCTGGCATCCTAGAGAAGGGAAACAGCACACAATGAAGTAAATAGCTCAACACTGGCTACAGTGGCAAGTTCAATGAAATAAATAAACAGGTTATAAAATATATGGAAGGAGAACTGACTGGGTGGTGAACACACAATGGGATATGTAGATGATGTATTACAGAATTGTACACTTGAAACCTATGTAATTTTATTAACCATTGTCACCCCAATAACTTTAATTTAAAAAAAGGGGGGATAAGCAGGTTGATAAGAAAGTAAAGGGGATATGATTTTAGTTGGGAAGGCAAGGGTGAAGAAGATATATTTGAGGAGGGAATATCTGAGCCTAAAACTGAGTGATAAGGACACAGCTCTGGGAAGAGCCAATGGAAGAGGGACTGAGACAAAGCAAACACAAAGGACAAAAGCCAGATAGCACAGATGTCTTAGTCCAGAAATAGAGATTGTTTGAGGATGTTTAAAGTGTACAAGGAGAAGAGAAGATGGGTTACAATTGACCTAGAACTATATACAGGGTCCAGATTACACAGCCTTGTAGGCAACAGTGAGTTTGGGTTTTATTCCAATAACAGTGAAAAAAACCCTTTGAGAGGGATTTAAGCAGGGCAGTGATCCAATGTCAGGGAAAGAGGGAGAGAAAAGTTTTGGAAGTAAGATGAGATATTAGTCCTGGTCATGTTAAGTTTAATTAGCCAATTACCACATCCAGAAGGAAATGCTCAATAGGTGATGGGAAGGGAGTGTTCTTTCTTCTCAGGCTCTGGTAAGACTCTACTACCCTAGAATGGTATCCAAATAACACTCTTGAAACCCAACCCTGGGAAGGTAAAATAAAAATTAGAAGTATACAAATAATGAAGACAGATAATAAACACAAAATGTGGATGTTTTAGCACAAGTTCAAGTTTACATAAAATGTTTTGAAATTATTGTATTTTCATAAGTTTACATCCTTATTAAGGCACTGCAGTAATCAAAAAGATCAGCCATAATAAATCTATTAAAGTTTAAATGTATTAATGGAATTAATTAATGACATTTATAATCAATGTTAAATGTTCAAGAAAAACTAGCTTTCAACATCTAGTGTATTAGATATCTGAGTTTAATAAATTGAACATTAAAAAAATGTACAATAGCTATGTGTTCCTTAGAATACACAAAAGACTTCCAAGAATCGACTCAACCCCTCAGACTAGAAAATAACCTTTAAAACAGCATACAATGAAGTAATAGCTCAACACTGGCTACAGTGCCAAGTTCAAAAACCCTTTGGATGGATTTAAGCAGGGCAGTGATCCAATGCCCTTGTAAAAGGAGAAGAGAAAACAACCTCCTCAGTTATTATACAAAAAGGTAGGAATCAAAAAGAGTCAAGATGATAAAAGTTTGAAGTGTATCCTCCTTAACCCAGGATCACTTGGTCCCCAGTTTTCTCCAGACTGGTGGACAAAAGGCAATTGCAAAGAGGTGGACACAACAGAGCTGGTCTGCTCCTTTCCCATACCACTTGGACCACCAAGGAATTAGCAAGGAGAGGAAGTAGGAGGGGGCTGTCTATATTGATGAATAAATGTAAATATGCTAGATATGCTAAATACAACTGATATCAAAGTATATCAGTTAATATACTAAATACAAGGTATATTGAGCATATATCGAGCATAATATACTAAATACAAGGGAAATCAAGCATATTATCGCCCTCTCCCTCTTGCCAACTTCAGGGAAAGCTCTTTAATTGCCTTGAAATAAAGTGCCATCTACATAAATCATGATTATCTAAAACAACTATAAATCTTTAAAAAGTGGTTTTACTAAAAAATTGAAAAGGAAAAGGATGTAAAGAGTGTGTAGAACCCCTTGATTATAAAAGAGGAATTTGAATTTCATGACTTTTATATTGCACTAATTGGGAAAAGGATGAAAGGAATGATGTGGAATGATGTGAGGACAAGATAAAAATGAATTTAGAGACTAAGAAAAACCCAGAGAACAAGCAAAAAAGGGAGTTTAAGAGACTTCTAATGAGATCCATAAGATGTAGAATATGATTTGGAGAATAAGAGGGCTGAAAGAATAAAAGGTGATCTTTAGAAAATGGGATTTTGGAGCTCAAACTCTCAAAGATGGAGTGAGTGTGGGGTATGGATTTGTCCAGAGAGTGATCATGAGAATGGGTTGCTTAAAAAAAAAAAAAAAAAAAAAAAAAAAGATTAATAATGCTAACATTATACAGAACATTATTCTAAGTTATTCACGTACATTTACTCATTTAATCCTTCTAACAGCCCTATAAGGCAGATACTATTTTCTCTATATGGGTTGGAAAACAGAATGCTTGCAAAGCTTGCCCAAGATCATACGGCTAGCAAAGAGTAACTCTTAGATGTGAACCCATCTAGTCTAGCTCCAACATTGAAAGTCTAGCTCTTAATCATTGCACTATACGACCTCTTTTATACGAAGTATAATATTGAAACTCAGGATAACAATAAAAATAGTTACCATTTAGTGAGCAACTACTATATACCCATAACAAATTTTATATACACATACATAATCTCTAATTCACAGTATCCTGCTGAGGCCCCAAATGGTAAAAGAAAAACAAACAAAACAGCAAATAGACAAAAACTACACATTTCGTACGTAGCAGAGCTAGCATTTAAAATCTATTGTGTCTGTACTCCTATGTTCCCCATAGAAATATACCAAAAGTCAGTCTTTTATAATGCAAAGTCTCCTGGAAAGAATGATTATTACTTAATATTAGT
Organism: Rhinolophus hipposideros; assembly: GCF_964194185.1. Lineage (NCBI taxonomy): Eukaryota > Metazoa > Chordata > Mammalia > Chiroptera > Rhinolophidae > Rhinolophus > Rhinolophus hipposideros. The sequence goes on along the minus strand of NC_138050.1, from coordinate 80,226,441 downwards.
ATTCACTTTTTGTGAATTTACTAGCACGTTTTGTGAATTCACTTTTTTTAGAATATAAGAAAATCTAATCTTTCAAAATTCTCAAAAGCGTACAATTTGTACACTTAAATAGTAATTTTATATTGTGGCTATATTAACAATGATACTTACTAACATTTCAAAATAGATTGTCTTTAATCAGAGTAGACCTTTTTTTTAACTGGAGTATGGAACCTCTATTGATAATTTGGAATGGAAAGGTAGGAATGGTTGAACAGGAGAACATTCTATAACCAAAAATAACATGAACATATGCAAGTCAATAGGAAGACAGAAGAATTTTTTTTTAAATTTGTTGTAGCGGTTGGACAATGAAGACAGATTTTCCATATTTGTCTGGTTATTTTTTAGAATTTGTGAAAATCAATTTCCGAATCAATTTCTGATATTCTTCCTGAGGATGTCAGAGTTTGGAAGGATGGAAATAGCAACTTTCTCCACATCAAGTTAGTGCCCTAGTCTAGTCAAATGTCTTCAGTTCAGCACAATTGGTATATCCAGTTCTACCCCATCTTTTGGGAAGAAGCCATGAAGAAGAAATTTAAAAACTGAAACATCAGATATATGTCTCTATCCTACTTCATTCATCCTTTCTCTCTGATGTTAATTGTCAGAATTTATGTGCTCTCTGAAAGACATTTTTTTTTTGCTGTACTAAGCAAGAACTTATTTTGTGGCTTATTATAATATTATTACAAATTATACACAACTATTATTATAAGCAAGCACTTATTTTATTGGACTGGGTATCATGGGAAATTTAAACACTCTGCTCTTGAAGCAATTACAAACTATGTTGAGAGGAAGTAGGATGTGTGCATGAAACATCCAGGGAAAAATTCATAGACAAATAAAGCAATGCATAGCCTAGCTGCTGCAATCCCCTGACCAACGTTTCCTATTATAAAATCCTGTTCCTTATATTGAATAGCACTTTTTGTGAATTTACTTCTTTTAGGATATAAGAAAGTCTAATCTTTCAAAATCTCTAGCTAAGCTTACAATTTTAACCCTTAAATAGTAATTTTATATTGCAGCTATATCAATAACGATGCTAACATTTCAAAATGTATTATCTCTTTTTAGTTCCAATCTACCTTCTCAGTCTGGCCTTCATTCTTGTACTGCAGAAACCAAAACTGCTCTACTTTTTGCAACTGAAATTACCAGCCTTTTGGGTCATATCTCTAGCACCCTTCAGCCTCATCTCTATCAAAATCCTACCCATCCTTTATTGCCCAAATGCCATACCCTCCATTAACCCTTCTCTGATCATACCATATGGAAGTTATCATTTCCCTAAACATTAGTCATTTACTTATTTGTTCAGACACAATTTATTAAATTATGTCACACACATTATAGTAGAAGTAAGCACAAATTACTAAGGGAACTCTCAGAATTGTTATCTTTAGGGCTTGATGAAGGATAAAACAGAGAGTGGATGTAGATAAGGCTAGAAAGGTAGAAATAAACAGTGTCACAAAGGGTCTTGCATTCTTTGCTAAGGAATTTAGATTTTTGTTGTGGTTGCTCCCTCATGGGTTGTGAAAGAATTCATGAGGCACAAAGGAATAGATATCAGAAAGTTTACTTAAGCAGAGAAACACCAGCAGAGGATTTGCTGGGGGGCAGAATCTAGGGTGGACAGCTGCGCTGAATTTCTGTTTAGCTGGGGATTTATACTTTTATAACTAGGATGTAACTTTGGCCTGTAGTGGAATCTTCTATTGTGTTCGGCTTTGGCCACTGGGGTGGGGAAAGTTTTAGTTAAACTTGTTTTTGCAACCTGTTGTGTAAACTTAAGTTGGAACTACCCCCCACCCCGAACCCCACCCCCAGTCAAATGGCTACTCCCTAGGCTGCTTTCTGTTTATCCATACCTGTCTTATCAGTTTTTATCTTGTATGATAATGCTATAAGATTCTATATTTTCAAAGCGATTGCATTGTTTTAGATTGAAATCACTGGGATATACACGTTATTTTCCTTCATTCATTAAGGAATATGAAGTCCTTAAGGTCAGGGATTGTGTCTCATCAATCAACAGATGTTCTACATTACTTTCCAAGCTGACCTGGGCCATGTGTTTCATCAGCTGAAACACTATCTTATGTTGAAATCTATAGACACAACAAAGCTCTCACTTGAGAATTTCACTGAAGCTTAGAAGGGCTAATAGGATAAACTGGTTAAGTAAACAATTTAAACTAATACATGCAAATTATTTCATATGATTCTATGTGAATTTTGCCTAATGTCAAACAAAGCAAGTCCAGAAAATATGATTACAAAAGTTTCCTTAGCAATGTGAACTCACCCACGTTGCACATGTGTACGGTTTTCAACACTAATTAGCATAATAAGAAGATTCTATAGCATAATAGAGTATATTCATCCTGATGTTGCTATGACAACTTGCTTTTTATAGTTTCATAAGTGTAAATTTTTCAATAAAGCATTTATAGAAAATCCAAGTATTATTTTCCATAATGTCCCTTTCACATGGGAAGGGTATTTCTGAATCGCCATATAAAATAGAATGTCACTTATTCACAGTCACATTGTCTGTAAGAGGAATGAGAGGATTGATACAGTCTTTGTGTTTGGAAAGTAAGAAGGAGTTAAGATGAGGTTATTTAACTTATTCTTTCATTTCGGGTGGACAAGACTACATAGTGATAAGACATTTATACCCTTTGCAAAGTGATAACTCCACCAAGTCTACTACCATCCTCTACCACACATAGCTATTACAATACCATTGACTATATTCCCTACACTATGTATGACATTCCGTGACTATGTATTTTAAGAAAGTGAAAACCGCTGTCCCCACTGTGCCTGGGACACATTGTCTAATCCTGAAAGAGTGAGTATGGGTGATATTGTCCCTGATGGAATGAAGAACATTAGAGAAGACAATGACTGATGAATACCTTGTGGTCCTTTCTGCACAGTGGAAGACACTTCGGCTGGATCAACCATTCCCCAAGCACTTTGAATATAAGTCTATTAAATTGGGTCATAATTATAGAGGAGTCCTTTAAACACTTCTATTTGGAAGGGGATGAAAGATGAATTCTGGCGGTAACCCGAAGATCCAGTCCTGTGATTAAACATTATAGTCTGTGATTTCCTTGAGATTCAGGAGTTTGGCTTCAGACTACTTCCGCTGGGTGTATCTCATTATTCAAGATGAACTATTCTTAACAAGAATGCAAAAAGGAAAGAAGCCACCAGGCTAATAAATCCACACCTTTTTTTATAACTGGTTACTGTGTTCAATACAAAGAAGTTCGAGTTTAAAATAAATGCTGCACCTGAAGCCAATTAGAAGAGAGACATGGTTATTTTCTTGTTGTTTGAATTCAGTTTTTTAAAACCACAAAGGGGTTATTTAGATGGCAATAAATGTGTTGTAAAGTCTTTCTTTCCCTGACTACAAAGCAACCTGTTGGGTTGGAAGTTAGACTAGCAAAACAACTGAGATGCTGACAAAGTAACAGGGAAATAAAAATTGTTAGGAGCAGAATATCTAAATCAATATTATGCTTTTGTCTAATGAATATGTAGTTTGCTGTTGCTAGTAGGATTTATTAATACAAAAGCATAATTCTATCATTTAACCTTGTTAAAAGAGTTAAAGACAGGTTAGCCTTGATAGTTATATACTTATTTCTGTATGTATGTATGTGTACATATATACATTGTGGACAAAAAAGAGCTTCTGTAGAAAGTAACCTCACAAGATGATCTCATCATAAATTCCTGACTGGGTAGGTTATGGTCGGTAGTCACACCCCAGGCCTGTAACTTTAGTAAAAGGTTTATATTTACCTTAAGCAAGTCCTGTCCATTGTTTCTGTGCGTCTAGGCTAACACACTGTCAAAATGCCTATTTTTCAAAGTAAACACCCTCAAGAGAGCACATAATCTTGTTAACAATCCTGTAATCCGATCCTCCTTCATGTAATCTTTTTTACTTTCTCCTTAATTTCAAATAAATAAAAGAAACTGCAAACTGCCATCCTGCGAGGAGTTTTTCTCAGTCTGTTGAGCTCTTGCTTCCAGGCATATCCTCTGTTTTGGACCAAATAAACTAATAAACTCTTATAAAACTTTTCTTTAAATTTAGATGTTCTTATGTCGACAACATCTATCTTAGTATTTGCCAAGTCCTCGAAAAGTCTACAGTGTATGACATTATTTTCTTTTGAATTTTTATGAGTTTATTTGAACCAAACTGTCAACACATGCCAGGGAGCAAATACTCCTAACATTAAATATTTTTAAAAGTAGCGCCAGTGTAAAGGGATACTAAAACAATGCTGTCCTTGAAAACTGATTGCAAAAGTGGAGCTTATTTTCTAGTACCAGGGTGAATTAGGATGAGGGCATTCCTAGCACTGAACTGGGAAAAACCTGGCAGACCACCGAAATGGACCATGATTGCCTGCCAGGAGATATGAGAAGATGCAGGCTTGGTCTATGCAGGTGAACAAGGCCAAGTTCAGACTCTGGAAAGCCAAAACTAAGCAGGGGAATGTGAGGATCTCAGGCAAAAGAGGAGATCCTGAGGAAATCCAGGAGGGGTTTATGAGATGCCAACCAGGTGAGCTAGATTGGTATGGGTCAGATTATTGGTTTAGAGATAGACCTTTTGGAGGGCTGATGAATCATGCCCAAGAGGAACGTGATCCATTTGTTTAAAATATAGTTGTAAATTTGGACAATTGCTGCTCCTTAGTTTCTCTTGTTGTTGCCTTTTTTTAAAAAAAAAAACTTTATTACACTTATTGAGGTGATATTGGTTAATAAGATTATATAGGTTCCCAGTATAGAATTCTGTAATACATCATCTGTATATTGCATTGTGTGTTTACCGCCTAGAGTAAAGTCTTCTTCTGTCACCATAAATTTGACTCCCTTTACCTTCTTCTATGTCATCCCCCACTCTGCTTTCTGTCTGGTAACCACTAAACTGTGGTCTGTATCTATAACTTTTTGTGTGATTGTTTGTTTTGTTTGTTCCTTCATAGCTTTCAGTTTTATATCCTACATATGAGTGAAATCATATGGTTCTCAACATTTTCTGTCTGACTTATTTTGCTTAGCATGATATTCTCAAGATTCATCCATGTTGCTAATGGCAGTATTTCATCTTTTTTATGGCTGAATAATATTGCATTGTATATATGTACCACATCTTCTTTATCCAATCATCTATCAAAGGACACTTCGGTTGTTTCTATGTCTTGGCCACCCTGAATAAGGCTGCAATGAACATAGGGATACATATATCTTCATGGATATACGTTTTCAGATTGTTCAGGTAGATACCCCAGAAAGGGATTGCTGTATCATATGGTAACTCTATTCTTAATTTTTCATTGTTGTCTTTTAATATATATCAAACAATACTGTGTCACTTTATGTGGAAACTATCCTTATTTGGGTACTATTTTTAAAAACTTCACTTACTTGTTAGGGCATCAAGATAATGGCTCAACATCCAGGCCAGGCTCATCCAATTAATATGACTCTCTTTAACTGAACCTATAAGGAGTTCTTTGTACCTTAGATTCCATAAGGATGTATATTAAAAGGATTTGGTTAAAGAAATACAATCCATATCATGTAATGTTTATTTATTTATTTGTTTGTTTATTTATTTATTTGTTTGTTTGTTTATATTTATGTATTTTAAACACCAAGAACATTGAGCTTTTACCAGCTAATTCAAAATAATACCCAGAGATAACTACAATGTGATTAGATGCCCCTGGTTGGGAAGCTAGGATAATAGGAAGACCCTTGAAGGTCAGTGAGAGCTTGAGTATTTCATATTTCAGACTTCCTATTTGCAGTTTCAGGAGTTACATGCTAATGAAACAGAGTACAGTCGTACCTCGGTTTATAAACATCTCTGTTGACGAACATTTCAGTTTACGAATGCTGTCAGCCCAGAGGCAAATGCTTCAGTTTTCGAACATGGCTGGGAAGTCGAACACGTCACGGGGCTTCCGCTGAGTGCAAGATCCTGAAGCCTAGCTGTCAGCTGTTTTCGAATGTTTCAGAACTCCAGCGGTGTTCTGGAACGGATTATGTTTGAAAACCGAGGTACCACTGTAACTCCATTTCTAGGACCACTACTCTTTCTGATTCTAATGATACTTAAATTGTCACGATACTGAAAACAGATGAGACTGCTGCATGACTCCTACGAGAACAGGTTCTCCACTGAAAGTAGTGAGATTCATGTTTAGAGTCTGATGTTTATAAATTTGGACTTACCAACAAGAGGATTCATTGAGAAGAGAATAAAACTAATTTATGTGACAGTCAAGCCCGGATGTGAATGACTGCTCCTAGTACAAAATACTTTTTCCCTCATGTCACAATAGCTGCCTGATTAGAGATGCTGATTATCTTTTCCACTAAGAGCAAGGTTTTGATTTTGATGTTTAGCAGTTTAATGTCCACTCTATCACCTTCCCCAACTCCACTCCCTAACAGAGTACTCATTTGCTATGCTTGGAACTGTTAATGAGATATTGATCAATATAATTAATTAGCAAGCGTACAAGCTTAATTGTATTTTAACTAGTTGATTGATGACAATACTCATTTGCTATATATCTGACTGTGGATGTGAATGCACACCTGGTCTGACAATTAAGTTCATGAATTTGCCACCCTGTGCTTACATTGGCAGCACTGTACAAACAGCGTGGTAAGGTTTCATAACCTTGGTATATCAGTGTCTTACAGCTGTGTTCATGTTGATGTGTGGTGGTGTCTTGCTGAGTGGCGTTCATTATTGTTGTTGTGTGTTCTTGTGTGCAATCACGAGAATATCTGAGCTTGAATTAGAGCAATGGACAAACATTAAAGTTCTTGTTAAATTTGGCAAAAGTGGAAATGAAATTGGGGACGTGTTAGTCCAAGTTTATGTAGATAATGCTATGAAGAAAACAGCAGTGTATAAATGGATTAAACATTTTTCTGAGGGGAGAGAATGTGTCACTGATGAGATGTCAGGGAAGCCAGTAATGAGTAGAACTGACAGAAACATTGCAAAAGTTCACTGAATTATGTGTCAAAATTGTTGGCTGACTGTGAGAAGCATAGCAGGCCAAGTAAACATCAATAGAGAAGCAGTTAGGAAAATCTTAACTGAAAATCTTGGCATGAGAAAGGTGTGTGCAAAAGTGGTCCCAGAGATGCTCATTGATGAACAAAAGCAAAGGAGAGTCGAAGTTTACCACGATCTTGTGGACAAGCAAGACAATGTTTTGGGCTATGTGATCACTAGTGATGAAACACAGGTGTACCAATATGACCCTGAAACAAAGTGTCAAAGTGCACAATGGAAGTCAGCCAATTTTTCACAACCAAAAAAGTTCCATCAGTCCAAATCTAGAGTCAATAAGACATTGCTAAACTTTTTTGATATCAGAGGGTTTATTCATTATGAATTTGTACCAACTGCACAAACAGTTAATTAAATTTACTGTTTTGAAGTTCTAAACAGGCTGTGTGAAAAAGTTAGATGATAATGACATGAACTTGTTGCCAATTCATGGCTCTTGCATCATAACAATGCACGAGCTCACACGGCACTGTCTGTGAAGAAGTTTTTAGCCAGTAAACAAGTAACTATACAGGAGCACCCTCCCTACTCATCTGACCTGGCCCCCAATGACTTCTTTCTTTACCCAAAGATAAAGGAAATATTGAAAGGAAGACATTTTGATGACATTCAAGACATCAACGGTAATATAACGACAGCTCTGATGGCCATTCCAGAAAAAGAGTTCCAAAATTGCTTTGAAGGATGGACTATCTGCTGGCATTAGTGCATAGCTTCCCAAGAGGAGTACTTCAAAGATGACCATAGTAATATTCGGCAATGAGATATGTAGCACTGTTTAAGCATGAGTTCGCGAACTTAATTGTCAGACCTTGTATATATATATGAGCATATATATGTATATCTATACAGCATAGCTATATACTCATATTCAAAAAATTTGTGTCCCTAAAATGCATCAAAATGTTCTCAAGATATAAATAATGTCATTTACTTTATTAATTTTAGATAACAATACCTGATGGAAGTAAGATTTTCATTAAGCAATATACTGTATTTGCTGTGTATTATGTGCACTTTTTTGCCCTAATTTGTGAGGGAAAAATAAGGATGCCCATTATACATGGGTAGTGAATGCATACTAATTCAGTTTCTATATAAATGTTTTTAATTCTTTTATTTATACTTTTGAGTTAAAAGTGTAACTCTAGAAATCAATAACAATATCCATATACAAAATAATACCCTAGAATACAGATCATCGGTTTTGTTGAACTTACAACAAACTTGCAACAACGAAACGTTCTTGGCCTACTATGATGCATAAATATTGTAAATTTGTTACCAATACATAACATTTTTTGTACCTTGTATCTGTTCTTGTGTTTTGTAGTTATTACATAAAATTTCTCATACCATAATGTGTTAAACAAATAAATGCTAAAATTCCTTTATAATTCAAAAAACAAGTACCTAAATGTAAACAAATAAAAATTTGAAATAAAAATTAAAATTAAAGTGTTTTCCCCTGAAAATTTGGGCCAGAAACATGGGTGCACATCATACTCAGGAACACATTATATACCACAAAATATGGTACTGTGAAGTCCTGCTAAAGGCATAAGTATTAATCACAGATATCTACAAACATGGCATGGCTAAATTGCAGGCTCTAAAATGGGGAACAGTATGTTCATGCATAGCCTTGTTCTTATACCCCTTCTTTTGTCACATTCTTCTCCTTTGCATATTTTGCTCAATTGTCTTGTTTTTCAGTATTACTCAGGATGGCCCTAGGTAGAAATGTGAATTGAACTCTTTTCTTCAACCTCTGTTTTCCTCCATTCTTACCATAAGTCAACTCCTCTGGGTGGCCCTTGTTCTCAGGCTGCCTTCACTCTGGGGATTCACCTAGGCTTTGTATCCTCCAGCACAGGCCAATATCTATGATACTCTTTCTCCTTTTAAAAGTCGCCCATGCTAAATCCTACTTCCTCAGGGATCCGAGTTCCCAGTAATCTGTGTTTCTGTGGCTTTGAGAACCTCTTTCATGGAAGCCTAAAGAGCGTGCTTTCAATAAAAGAAATGAAACATATGGTGAGAACTGTAAATGTAGGCAGAAATTTGTTATCTTGTAGATGAACATATATGGCTATATTCCCAAATGAGTACCTCTCAGAGGTCCTTTCTTTCTCATCTTTACAAAAATTGCTGTTTCTAAAAAAAAATAAAAAATAAAAAAAATTGCTGTTTCTATTTAAGGAATATACATGAACATAAATATAAGCTTTTAAAAAATAATAAACATAACATTTGTCAATAGTGACTATAGAGTCCACATCTGATTCTGTATTTCACAAACCCTTTTGGATCTCAGTACCTGCCACATGCTGAATTACAAGAGGAATTAAGGATTTAGTTACAGTAATTACGTGGTCAGTGAGAAACAATTCCACAAAAGTTTGTACCTTGTAAACTTTGAGGCGATTGTACTGAGCACATCAACACAATTCCTGTTGAAGTGCCATTTGTTCAAGTTTTGATGTCATTTGCAACCAAGCAAAGGAAAAGCAGTGACGTGGAGGGAGCTCATGACCTCTGTGAGCTCTAAACCAAGTAATATCAGGCTGTCCCTGGAGTGCTTACAATGATATGCTTTTCTGCCTACAGAACTCTCATTTGAATGTCTAATTGGTGGTTACAATTTTAACAGAAACCTCTAGTATCTATCAGAGCTACTTGAAATTAATTATTATAATATATATTCATATTTTATCCTAAACTCTGTCTTAACTGAAATTTACATAGCAATAAAATATATAGTGGCATTTTCATGGAAATATTATAGTATTAAAATAATATTTCCTTACACTAAAAAATAATTGATTCTAGTAATATTTTAGAACTGTCTTTTTTTTCTTGGTGGCAGGATATTTTAGTCACAGTTCCAGAAATTCTATTACCTTATATTTAAAACTAGAATAGAGCTTTTTTATTTCAGTTTATGGACTATATCAGTTTATGTACTAAGAACATAATTGCTGATTTAAGAAAACCAATGAAAATATGGAAATGTTAGGAATGTTGCAAAACCAATAAAAAGATGTTGGTGCACATAAAGCAATAATTTAGAAAAATAAGGAGAATCAGGCTACTGTTTGAGAGTTAAATTGCTAAGATCCATTCTCAGGAATGTGACTAACCATCTCTAGAATAGACCAAAGGCTCTGTAAAACTACATGACTGAAAAGATTGGGGACCCAAAATTTTAATCAAGATGATAAAGGGGAGCAATCTCAGGGAAGCAAAACTGAATTGTGAGTTCAGTTCATTAAGGGAAAAACTAGTCAATCTCACTACAGAATTCAGAGAAAGACTGTATAATCGGAAAAGGGGTGACCAATATGGATGATAAAAATGGATCTATCTAAAGACATATCCAGTCCCAGATCGTGGTCGTTGGAACCCTTTTGTGAAGTCAGTTATTTGGGTTATATTACCTTACAGCAGTTAAACACTCAAATAAGTTTAACTAAGCTCTTTCCATCTTATTCTACTTATACTTTTGTTTTCCATATAGCTTAGAAATGCTCTAAATTGCCAAGACAAGTTCTTTTATTCATTTACTCATCCACTTATATATTCACACAATACTTATTGCCAAAATCTTTCTGTATCTTTTTCTGGACTTCGGGAGAAGAAACTGTACCTGCATTTCCCAAAATCTCTTACCGCATTTTTGGTTTCGAGTCTTCAAGTGAGACAGACTCTCCTTAGATTTGCAAGGTGGTAGAGAAGGAGAAGTCATTATTCTCCATCAGTGTTTGCCTAGAGCCTCGAGGTACACAGCAGAAGTCAAGTTCCCAGAAACTTCCAGATAAGCTGTGAGGATCATCCACTTTGGTGCTGGGGGCAGCTGGTATTGGTGGCAGTAGCTTCATTGACTTTTGCTACCTCAACTGCTACAACAGTGCTTAAGTTTCAAATTTTTGCATCAACGTTTTTTCTCATTGGAATTCTTAGAACAGCTTCTGTTTTTCTCACCCCAGTCCTGATACCACATAATCTGAAATTTTTTTTGACATGTAAGTATAGTTATTTTCTTTATCAATAGAGAAAAATTATGTTTGTCTAGGTGAAAATTGCATACAAGTAGGGTGATATTTTTTCTGAAATGCTCTCACTTTAACAGTTACCATAAAAGTATAACCATATGTCAAAGAGAAGCTGATAAAAGTCCCTTTCCTTTTCTTTCCTTTCCTTTCTTTTCCTTTCCTTCCCTGCCTTTCCTTTCCTTTCCTCTTTCTTTCTTTCTCTCTCTGTCTCTCTCTCTTTCTTTTCTTTCTTTCCTTCTCTCTCTCTCTCTCTCTCTCTCTCTCTCTCTCTCTCTCTCTCAGATTTGTGACTTTTACAAACTCCCACTGATTCAAAATTTATCCATGATGTTTAAAGGCCAAGGCAAGGGAAGATACAATGAATTTAAAATAGTGTTTATTTTACCTTGATCTGTGTACTTTCTGTACTAAAAAAAGTGAGAGGATTCCTGTGGATATTTATAGGATATTTATGTAATTCTCTACCACAAATTGCTGAGAAATTTCTAGTATTCCAGGAAATGTCCTCTCATAAGAGTCCAAAAGTCTCTATCGAGTATAAATTTGTCTTTACAATTTCAAGCTGTCGGTAGACTTTTTTCTCACCAGGTTCCAGAATTTGTCTACACAGTTTGGAGGGTTTATTGTTATTGTTTGTTTGTTTGAGTGAGAAGTTTGACATTTCAGGGTTTGTTTTTGTTGTTGTTGTTTTTTTCCTAAAGGAAGATGGCAACACAATCAGGCATCATTTTGAATCCAGACTCATTTCTTACATTAATCCATGGATAGGATTAATGATGATCATTTAGGAGAAAAAAGGTTGAAACAGACAAGATCTGAACAGGATGCAATAATCAGAGAGTGCAGATGGGTGGAAATTCTACAGGAGAAAATGTCCCATCAGCAATTAAAGTCATTTCTTTTTTAAGAGCAGATGTGCAGTGTTCTATGTGGACTATGGTGTATGTTTGAAAGGACGTGTAGGGAAAAGGAGTCGACAACAGCTGTCATTTTATAGGACAATGAAAGGATTAATTGTTAAAATAGATTTTGGATTTTTCTTTTTGCTCAGAGAAGGCCTAAACTTCCATTCTCTTCTTGCAGTACTCCTGTGAGTATTTCTTGATTCTCTCACTAAGATTAAAATAAGCTCTGCCATCAAAGCCCTTTTACACTTGAGCATAAAAAGAATGTTAGAAGCATGATCTTGCTAAAGTGGTTGACCAAATTATAATGAAGGGAATCATAGGTCACGAAAAATCTTGTTCATAATAAAAAATTCTCTTCAAAGTTTTAGTTCCAAACACTCTGAAAATGCTAACTCAGAAGGTTAGCCTCACAGTACCTCCAAAATAGTATGTTGTCCTGGGGTGAACCAAGAAATTTCCCTGCTGTCTGTCATGGTATCTCCAAACCTATCGTTTGCCATTTATGTTGCCACCATTCATTATGGATCTTCATTATTTTTTCTTTTCAAATGACTAAACAGAATACCATTGCTCACGGCAGCATATCCACTTGGCCTCTTTTTTAATTTAATGCTGCTGTTGGTCTGGATTTTAAGCAGCCTTGTTTGTAATTTCCAAAGTCGATCAATCAGAGGAAGATAACTGTTACTGATGTGCAAATTGTGTATCTTATTTTGCTTTGCATTATTCATTTTCATTATTCACATCATGGTGCATTTCTTGGCAGAGAGCAGAGAATTTGGGAAAAGTACAGTCCCAGTGCCTTGGATGTCATTTAAAACAGAGTGATTTTTCTTTTTTCCCTATAATTTCATTTTATTAGTGTTCATCAAATTTCTGTTGACCTATGTGGATTTGCATAACTAATAGCAAATCTAAAGTAAAAAATCATTTCCAAGCGAATCTCAAAAGATAAGGAACTAATCTGGAGACCACAGTGTGTTGAGGGAGAACTCTCAACTGTGATATCAATTCCTTTCATTGATGAAAAATGATTACCCTCTGGAGCCCTCAATTGCTTTATCTAACATCGAGAATAGCCAAGTGAAGGTCCTAGGTATGAGAGTGTGTTCCCTTGGAAGCATTTCTTCCTTGGGGGTAGGGGGCCATTCTTCAGTCAACCAACTTCTGAGGCACAAATGGTCAAGCTTTTTGTTTTGCATTTCTTAGGACTAATACCCTACTTTTTATTTCTACGAAACAGTCTTAGTGATAGATACATTTGTGTTACAGAAACATTGCAGATATCTTTGCTGAATCAATCCCACGGACTCTAATTAAGGTTCAGAAAAATCAATGTTGCACCTTTTTTTGTTTTGTTTTTTTCTGTAGCCGAATTTCTATCTTGATGATTATTTCTGGATTGCTTTGGTTTGAATCATCTAACTTTCTTTCGTCCACTTTGATTTTTCAGATTCAGTGCAGAAAAGATCAATTTTCCCTCTTTGAGTGCTCATGTTTTTCTCGAACTCATTTTAAAACACCTTTGGCTTTCATTTTAATTGTGGCATATTTACCTCTGTTACTGGATTACTTTCTCCCACTTTTTCTGTGAATATTACTATCTCTCAAATTATTGCAGAAATTCTGCCTAGCTTGTTATTTTATTTGTTTGCCAAAAGGAATATATCTATATTCTCAATGTAAGATGCTATGCAGTAGCATGTTTTGCTACTGCATTTAAGATAATAAAAGAATTTAAGCATTTCAGTGAAAATAATCAGCCTTATATATGAACTGTATACACTTATGGGAAGTGATTTCATCAATTTAACAAAAACATGTATGTATTATGAACCTGGCATTGTATTAGGTGCTGAGAAACAAAAATGACGAAGGCACTAGTTCTGCCACCAGGAGTTGTGCTGAAGGGAGAAAGGTACCTAAATGGAATCACCATGCAGTATAATATTTCTGCAATCACAATATGCATACCTAAGAATGGAGACAAAGCTGCTCTTTACTGACATTCCTTTAATGGTGTGAGTGGTGGTAGTTAAAGACTTGAACACGATAATAAGACTAAGCATGTGAATGTCTCAGGTCATACAGATACAATAACTTTACTCAAGCTAAGGGATAGATAACCTATATACAGTATATTTGCTTTTAGTGACTGTGAGGCATGTGGACACCTGGTTTTTAAAAACACATTCTGCTTATGAAGTTCATCTGCTTGAACAAATTGTTATTCTCATTTCTAAAGACTAATTGGGAAGGAATGTTAATTGCATGTACCTTTGAAGATGGAAAATTGTGGGCTATCAGAAGTATGGAAGCCCCAAGAAAATGAAAGCATCAAAGAGACATTTTATTATTTATCATATAAAGAGTACTGGTGAGATTACAGAGGAGCTCAGGCTCTGGAAACAACAGCCTTAAATGATACTTTGGAGCAGTTGGATTTAATTGATATTTTCAGAGCATTTCACCCCAATGCTGCAGAATACACGTTCTTCTCAAGTGCACATGGAACATTTTCTAAGATAGATCATATGTTAGGACACAAAACAAGCCTTGATAAATTTAAGAAAATTGAAATCATACCAGTTGTCTTCTCTGACCACAGTGCTATGAAATTAGAAATGAACTACAGGAAAAAAACTGGAAGACACACCAATTCATGGAGGCTGAATAACTTATTACTAAATAATGAATGGGTCAAGCAGGAAATCAAGAAAGAAATCAAAAGATATCTCAGACAAATGAGAATGAGAACACAACGACCCAAAATCTATGGGATGCCGTGAAAGCAGTCCTAAGAGGGAAATTCATAGCACTGCAGACCTACCTAAAGAAACAAGAAATATCACTAATTGACAGTTTATCTTCACACTTAAAAAGAAAAAGAAAAAAAAAAGAGTACTGAGATCACTTCTTTAAAAAAAGAAAAAGAAAAGGATCAGCAAAACAGTGTCTACACTAGACCCTTTCTGACAGTAGGTTTAGACAGGGCAGTTAAAAAAGAAGGAAAAGAGAAAAACTGAAAAACTAAATAGAAATCTATCTACTTTACAATTTTGCTTCCGTCCAACCCTGTTTCATAAATATAAAAAGACTTGGACAACATCCATTGCTGAGTGAAAAATGGCTTGTATATGTAATGTAATCTCATTTAAATGAAACTGGAAATAGTATAAATGTATAAACAGTTTGTAAAATGTCATTCTTCCTTGTGATATAAAATATACATGTCATATAAATACATAAAGAGATGACTAATCAGTAATTCTCCCAAATAAAACAATGATTATTTTGTGTGTTGGGATTTGAGAGTTTTTACTTTATTACACTATTTTATCCTTGAATTTTAAAATATTCATTCAAAATATTCAACACTGTACAGCAGGCATTGTGCTATGCTCTGAACATACAAAATATATTGAAAATAGATTTAATATTTCCATCATGAATATATATATATATATCGCTTTTAATAACTGAGAATAACAACATAGTTATATATTTGGCTGAAAGATTGAGCAATAATAATGTTTTAAACTCAAAGAGATTAATATAATCCAGGGACATTTGACAAAGAAATATTTGAGAGGTGTAAATCTGTCAGATGTATAGTCCTTTACTGCACAGAGCCTGAAGCCTTGTGAAATTAGAATGAGTCTCTTAGCATGATGGTAAACTCCTTTTCCAAGAATATGTAACCTATTTATTTAGAATGGGGATTTGTTCTGTGGCTAAAGTATATTTTGATCTGCTTGAAGCTTATTTTTTTATTTATTTTTACTTCTGCATATTAGCTGGAAATAGGAAGTAGGTGACTTTGATAAATAGAGGTGAGCTAGAGAACATCTGTAGAGATGACAAATTATATGACGTTATTTGTAAGGTTAATTTAAGTGATATAAAAGCCAGGGAGAAATATTGTTATTTCAGGCCAGATAACAGAAAGATTAAAAGACGGACCACAAGAAACGTGTCTGAAAGTGAATTGTATGCTAGAATTCTTTCCCTTGGGAAGACATGTATCCCTCAGTGCTAAGATTATATGCAAAGCAAATGCTTTATTTATAAAACAAATCCTTCAAGAATACTTTAAAACAAAATTATTGTAATTCTTTGGGAAAGTGTGTGAGACTGAGTGTGTGTGTGTGTATGTGTGTGTAACATTTTAAAGAAATCAAAATTTATATCCTAAAATCACGTTAAAATTCAAGGAGATTTTCCTTTTTTTGAATTCTGGCATTGCCAACTTTGTTTATCTCAAATGTTTTGGTGTTATGTTTGTGTCATTAAATGATAACAATGTGTGAATGAGGAGGAGGAAAGCACAGGATGATAAGCAGTGATAAAGAAATTTGAGCCCAGAATCTAGTAAAACAGTTATTTAGCAAATGCTTCAGCCTAAATTTATTTTCTACAACATATTTCCAAGAGTGAACACCCTGCAATCATTTAAAGTCATTACTTATTGAGGATCAAGAGGACCAAGGTTTCAGTGAAAGAATGTCCTAGGCCTTCAATGAACTTAATATTTAATTAAATTTTTATTTAAAAATAAATTGTATTATTTGATTTTAGAATTAAACATATATAGATTCTATGGATGATAATAATGCTCTAGAATCTTATAATGCATATATAAACACAAGAACAGTTTGTCTATAGACGGCTAGTAGATAGATTAAACTTAATTATGAATACCTTCTTAGAAGAGAAATCATTTAAGCAAATTTCCAAAGTTCTAGTACTGCACAGTGTATTTTCCTCCTTACACTGGGTCAAGATCACATGTGCAAATTTCACACTGAACAATCAGGACTCATAGAATACAGTCAGAATACAAATTTATTTTCCCCCCATTGACTAATAAAATGCATAATAGGGGACTGTTTTTCCCCCCTCTGATATAAAATTTTGGAGTCGTTCCATGACTTTGGGGCCTCTTGAAAAAATCAATGAATCTTCTGGTCATGTCAGTTGTCCCTGCAACCCCCCCCAAAAAAAACCCATCAAAAACCTGCTGTCTCAATTTCACAGTTGTGGTCCAGAGTGATCACTGAAACTCTGAACTTTATTGCAAATTCAAGTTTCTTCTTGCCCTGAGGTAGGACTTGCTTGGAGTTTAAGTCCTGCAAGTGAGAAAGAGGGCCTGGTAAGCTTCAAGGCCTGGTCTCTGCTTGCCCAGCCTTTGGCTGCCTCTGGATCCTTCTTGGTTGAAGTCTGGCAAGGAGAGCTTTTACTTGACTAAAACCCATGAATCTGGCATTGGATGTCTTTGGCCATAGCTGATATATAAACCAAAACTTGTCCTCGTTGGTGGTCTCCTTTGTTTTTCCCTCTTGCTGTCTCTGACTTTAGTACTCTTGATAAGGAAGGTGCCGTGCCTTTGGCTGGTATCAGAAGACCCCCACTCTTAATACTATGCCTCTCTTTACTAAGGTCTCCCTGCCCTGTACAGGAAGCCCTCATGGAGAGTGTTACTTAAAAAAACCTGTAAGGAGAGATGTCGGCTGATAACCCTCCAACAGCTGACATCCCTTCTACACATTATACTTCTGGAACACACACCTTGGACCTGCCATTGTGGAGACACAATTATTCCCTAGATGGAGTCCTCTGCTCTGGTACCACATATGTCTTCAGCTAGCATCTCACCCACGAGTCAGACATCCCTGAACTGCGTCTTCAAAATCCAGGCCCTGCATCCCCCCGTCTACAGGTGATTTCCTTGAAGGTCTCCTCACTATGTGTGAGATGAGAGAAATGTCCCTTTCGGTCTTCCCGTGGGCTGTGATGCAAAACTCTTACAAATCTCTCCAAAGGAAACCTCTCCTTAATTTCCATCTTTCTCTACTTTTCTGCTTTAGTGCCTAGGTAGCCTTCATAGGGCTATAAGGGGCTATGGTCAGAAAATTGTAATTTAATTACTGTTTGGGAATGTTCTGTTAAGGTGGTTTAGCATAGAAGTTGCCAGCTATTGTCTTAGGGGTTTAACTAATACTGAGTCAGAAAATTCTACATTTTAATATTCTGTTATAAATATTTTTACATATATTGGTATGTTATGAGTGTATCTGTGTGTGTGTGTGTGTATACACACACACACACACACACACACACACACATATATATATATATAAGTATGTGCATGCATATGCATATATACGCCCTTTCTCTCTCACACACACCCACACTCAGGCACACACAGACACACCCTGACACACACAGATACAATTTGTATTTGTATCAATGCATTCTTTTATTATACAGACATTTATGGAGGTTTTCTTGATATAAACCCTGTTTGGCACTGGGGATACAAAATGAATGAGCCCCTCTTTTCTCTACAGGGAATCTCAGTCTGGTCAGGGTAACACACATAAAAGCAGGTAAATACATTGCAAAATGAGAAATGCTAAACTCAAGCTCTGTAAGCTACTTGAAGGACAAAGAGGATTAGCTATGATGGTGTGGAAGGTATGACCAAACAAGCACCATAAACCAGTGATAGGTCAGGGTAAGGGTCTTCAAGTTAATGGACAGTAAGTAGAACTCCATCCTACAAATAGCAGAACATTCTTGGAGCTACTGAGGAAAATGTGTGACTTACAACCGTGCAGATGAAAATCTGCAGACTCCAAGAAATTTAGTCTTGAAAAATCAGTGCAATTGTAAGGAACAATGCTTCTATGTTGAGAATCTACTCAGAAATTGAACAAAATTCAGGGTCAAATAATTCTCTTGAGTAAATAAACAGTGATTTTTTGAAAAAGGAAAGAAATGTTCATTTTCTACATGCCAAAGAGAGTCAATTTGTTTTCTCCAATACTCAAGAACATCGTTTTCCACAAGTTGAAAATATAAATATTTTCTGTGGACTATACTACTTTAAAACATATATATTGATTATAATGCCTCTAGGTCCTTAAATTGTTTTTACGTAGGTATCTGTTGATTAATATTAACCCTTTAATGTTTAGTATTAATCTTTTATTCAGAATATTATCCCATGGTATTCTTTATCTGGAAGGTAATTATCATGGGTTCATATAGCAATAATAACAAATTTACAGCCTGTGTTTTCTTTAGGTTTAAGAGTACATTTTGTAAGATTATTATCCTAGCTTGCCCTAGTTTGGTTGTCTGGTGATTTGCTGGATAATTCACAGGATTTTTCCAGATATTTTAGGGTTGGCAGCAAATTAAAACCATACCTTCTTGAAAGTGCCTTATAATAGGAGTTCCAACAGAACAGTTTTAGTAAACTTGAAATATGTGGAAGTTTAACATAAAATATGAGCCCTGAGAAAGATGACGCTTATAGACCCCTGTCAAGCTGGCATTGCCTATTAACCGCTAACAGTATCCTCGTACGTTCTTCAGAATGTTACACATCCATGTTTAAACAGTAGTATACACCCCCTGAACTGAAGGTTATCAGGTTTTAACTCATAACACAAAATATGTTACCGCATGTGAAATTTCTTTTCTTTGAAAATAAATACAGCAGGGAGAAGATTTGTATGGCACGCTGTCATCTGTTCATGCTGACATTTCAGTCTAGCAAGATTCTTAAGGTAACACTGAAGTGCAATCCTCTGGCACAGATGATGGCATCACTATTTGCTAGCATTACATGGTCTGATAAAATTCAGGGCAGCATTTCTAGTCAGCAATACAGAAATCCACCTGGACCCTAAATGGAACAAGCCATGGCTAACATAATGTGGCAAGGCCAGCCTCATCACATGTCTAATATAGGTTGATAATTTAGCTTTTGCAGAGGAAAAGTCAGGAAAAAAATGAAGATGCCGAGACTTTCAAATTATCTACTTATTATTCACTCCTTCCTAAGTACCTAAAACAAGTTCCTTTTCCCTTTTTTAAAGGCTTCCTTATTATCCTTTCAAACTCATCTTAGCCTTATAGTTTTGAATCATCTGCTAAAGGGCCAAACATTAGCTGTTATTAAATCATTCTCTTCTGATATTTCTCCTATTTCTGATTATTTTTTTCATAGTTCTTATTTTTTTCCTTTGCATATCGTTTAAATATTTTTGTCTTTTAGCATTTGTCCCTTTACTCTTTTCTCTCCCAGGTTTGTATATTTTCCCATGTTGACTTTGTGTATCCTCATAACTTCAACAGCTGTCTCTATGCTGTGAATATTCAAATATACAACTTCATTGTGTTTATCTCCTTTGACCACCAGTCCTATGTCTCTAAATGCCTTCTAAACACCTCCATTTGGATGTTTCACAGGGGTCTCTTCAGAACAAGTGAGAAAATGAATAGAATTTTGTTCCCTCTATACTTATTTCCATTGTAGATTACTATTGCCTCTTTTTTAAAATAAAATATTAAATTTATTGGGGTGACATTGGTTAGTAAAATCATGTAGGTTTCAAGTGTGTATTCTATAATACACCATCTGTATATTGCATTGTGTGTTCACCACCCAGAGTCAGTTCACCTTCCATCTCCATATATTTGACCCTCTTTACCCTCTTCTTCTATCCTCTCCCCCTTCCGCCTCTGGTAACCACTAAACTGTTGTTTAGGTCTATGAGTTTTTGTTTGTTTGTTTTTCTTATTCATTTGTTGCTTTCAGTTTTATGTCCTACATATGAGTGAAATCATATGATTCTTGACTTTTACTGTCTGACTTATTTTGCTTAGCATGGTAATCTCACCGTCTATTCATGTCTCAAATAGCACTATATCATCTTTTCTTATGGCCAAGTAATATTCCATTGTATATATATACCACATCTTCTTTATCCAATCATCTGTGGAACATCTCTGGTTGTTTCCACATTTTGACCACTGTGAATAAAACTGCAGTGAACATAAGAGTGCATATATCTTTATGGATAAATGTTTTCAGATTTTTTTGTAAACATTTAACCATTCTCCTTTAAAAGACCCTCTGTCAGTCCAGACGCCATCATCTGTGTGACTAAGGAGGAGACCCACTAAACTTGAAGTGTTCTTGTCAATATTCCTCTCTCTCCAAAAATTGACATCTTCAATACCCAAATTTGACTTTGGGATTTTGGCATCCATACTAATGATTCCTCCAATACATTGACTTCCAGATCCTTCACTCTTTCCTCCAAAGATCAAATACAGGTTGATAATTTAGCTTTTGGAAATGTCCTTCATTCTGAGACGTCTACTCTCGTGATCAGCCTAGCATCTACTAATCTTTAACGAATATCTTTCATCCTTTTAGTTTTCTTTTTTTACTGCCCAACTTCAGTCACTTCTCCAATCCCTTGGGATCTTTCTGCAGACTATTGATCCTACCCTACTTTTCACTGTTCCTCAGCCCTCTTGTACTTTCAGTTCCCTGATTATTCAATTGAAGTCTCATACTTAGTTATTAAAATCACATTTTATCTATATTCCCAACTTTTTTTCCCCCTCTCTCTCACCATGGTCTGGCAAACACAAGCCAGTTAAATATGGTCTTTTATCTACTCTGCACCTGAACCTGAGTAGCTGACCATGCTGAGGGGAAAATCACACAACTCTTCTGACAGATCGATAAATGAAAATTACGACTAACCTCAAGTAGACCCACAGTGTTACTTAAATGTTTTCCCTCATTTTCCCATGATATTCATTTTTTCACTCTTATAGATCAATATTGCATATATTTCCTCCTCTCTCTAATCTCCATCATATTCTCCCCATTCTAATTCTTAGCTGGTAACCATTTTTCTTATTTCACGGAGAAAATAGACATTACCAGACAAAAATATCTACCTTCTTGTTCAAACAAATCTAGGAAGTTATCTGCATTTATAATTGAGCGCTCTATTTTTCTTGGTTCTCTTCCCACCTCACTCCTCACCCAAATACCTCTTTCTACTTCTAGAAATTATGTGTCTCAACCCAGTATCTCACTACTTTGGTGATATCACCTATTCCCTTAGGTTTAAGTACTATCTACATGTGTACTAATCACAAGTATGTATTTCCAATCTGACCTCTCTCCTTGATTCCAGACTCAAGTATCCATCAGCTTACTTAGCATTTCCATTTATAAATTGTTGAAGTTGTTAGACTTGTTCATAAACATCCTCCTATCTTTGCTACATGGTAGGCTTCCATTTCTCTCAACCCTTCTCCCCCTTGTACCTAGCCATATGCATATTTTTCCCATGGAAATGAGAGCAGGAACTGTTATAGGTCATTTACATGAGAAGCTTTAAAGAGCCAGAATATGGTAGCCATAGTCCATTTGCTGTCATGCTATCTAATAGGGGAAATATGTATCTAGAAACAGCCTCCATCAGTTTGGCTCTCTGACTGATTGAAGCGGGTAGGGCTTGCTGTTGACCCTTGCTGGAATTGAAGCAACGGTAAGAAATAAATCTGTGGTATAATTCTAATGATATTTTGGAATTGTTGATCCTGTACCTTAACCCATCCTATCCTAATAATATTTCTGTTATGTATCTCAAATGTAACATACTCTAAACAAACTCTTGCCTTTTCTCTCCAAAACTGATCTGCCCATAGTTTTCCCCATACCAGGAAATGGTACACCAGTCTTCCAGTCTCTATGTCAAAGACATAGTCTTTTTCTCTCATAATTGATATCCAATTCACCAACAAATCCTATTGACTCTACCTTCAAAATGTAACAAGATTTAAATTACTTACACCATCACTTACACCCCTACTAAGGCTCTAGTCCAAGCCTGACGTTTGCAATCATCTTAACTTGTCTCTGTTTCCCCATTTACACCATTACAGTTAATTTTCCACATAATATCAATAGTGACCTTTTAAAAAAAATCATCAGGTTTGGTTGTTCCTTTGACCCAAACTTTCCAATGGTTCTTTAATGCAGGCAAAATAAAATTTAAAGTCTTTACCTAGCTGATAAAATCTGTATCATCTAATTCACTTCTAATTCTCTTATTTCATTTCAATTTATCTTTACTCTTTCTCTTTTTCTCTCAACTCTCTACTTCAGCCATTCATCTCTTTCTATCACTTGAACATATCGTGTAAGCTGTTCATCAACATTTTACTTGCTGTTTCACTTGTTTACATACCAGTTACGTAAGTTAAGTCAGTGCTATTCTGAGTCTTGCCATAATAGTTTTTGGCTAAGACTGATTACCAAGAAAAACAAAGAGTGTTGTGTATTATTTAGAGATGTGTGTTTTACTCTTTCTGCCAACGGTTAACTTACGACCTTGAGACTATAAACAATTATAACGGTAAACTACATTTGTTAGAATGTTTCTTTTATAAAGAAGTGTTTGTTCAGCAAAAGTTGTAAACCAAAGCTGTGGATTTAAAACATGTCCACAAATTCTTAGATACTCCTCTTTTAAATATGTGGAACCTAATTATCCTACCTTAAGTGGGATGTACATCGACTTACATCTAGTGAATAAAATGTGGCAGAAATAATACTGTGGTTTTCAAAACCAGATTATAAAAAGCACTGTAGCTTTTTCTCTCAGATCACTTATTTTGGGGGCAGTCAGTTGGCATGTCATGAGGACACTCAAGCTGCCCTATGGGGAAGTATACCTTGTAGGGAACTGAGGGCCCCTGCAAATAGCCAGCAGGTAAAAGAGGCCTCCAGCCACAGTAAGAGAACAGTCTGGAGAAGCAGCCAAACCTCCAGCTGGTTTCAGTTTTGATTATAAAGTCATGTGCAATCCAGAGCCAGAAACACTCATCTAAGCCACTCCTCGATTCCTCACTCTCAGAAACTGTGTGAGCAAACAAATGTTTATTATTTTAATCTACTGTGTTTTGAGGTCATTCATAATACAAAAAATTAAACAATACACCATTTTGTTTTTGCCATAGGGGTTAAATATTAATAAAATATAAGCAATGTGAAAATTTTCCTCCTTACTATGATCGTACTGATTTTGTTGTAACAGATTCAAATGACAAAAGAAAAAAAATGCGTAAATTACCTTAAATTTAAGTACATATATAATGCTATTCTTCATTGCAAAATTACTTTATAGGTAATTTATTTACTTATTTTAATTATGGAATGCCTTCAACAATCTCTTCTATAGGGATAACAGTATGAGGGAAAGTCAGGAAGTGAAAATTAGCATCATTTGTTGAGTAGGATGCATGTCAACCTGTCTAAATGGTACAAAATGGGGACAAAGTCAAGTAATCTGACTCTATTTATTCGTAAATTATTTTTTGAATTTATAAAAAAACTGCCTGTAAGTCTAAATAAGTTCAAATATTTATTAGCCATTTACAGTTTGCCAGGAACTGGGGTAAAGATTCAAAGATAAGCAAGACTGGGTCCATTTCCTAGAAAAGTCTAATGGGGGAGTGGAATCAGGGGATAACCACATGACACGTAGGGTCAAATAGAGATACATTAAGAGCACCTGTAGGCTTCTTCTGGACCATTGCAATAGGCTGTGCAATTAGTGTTAGGGTAGAAGGCATATCAAAAAAAGCACTTGAAATGTTCTTACCACAGTAAAAAACAAACAAACAAAGAAACAACAAAAAAGCAGATCTTACCTTCTTCCATTAAACCTGTAGCAAATGATCCTTGCAGTTTTAGGGTTAACATGAGGTTCTCCCCATCCTTTGAACATCAAAGTATGTTTCCCTTTCAACTCTTGGTGTTCCCTCCCTTTTCTATTCTTGAAAAAAACCAAAGATGTGGTAGAAGAGACAATAAATTGTTTTGTTGGCATGGAGGAAAGAATCTCACTTCTACGACAAATCAGATTTATAAGCAGAACTGTCAGATCAGATTTATAAGCAGCACTGATACTTGCTGGTCATACTATTGTGAGGCCACCTGAGACCACTCAGGGAAAGGTTGGGGGACCATCTCCTAGCAATACCAAATGGAATCATTTAGTACCAAACATTCTTTTATAATTCTTTTTTTTTTTTTTTTTTTTAGAGAATTTTTATGAGAGCTTATTTGAGCCACACTGATGACATAGGCCAGGGAGCAAGGTCTCAAATGCTTCCGGGTCACTCAATTTCATAATATCAGGAGAGAAGGATGGGAAAGGGAAGGAAAAAGAGCAATGAAACAGTGGAAGGATGAAAAGGAAAGAGAAATAGTAAAGGAAGAATGGAAAGAAGGCTGCAGATGCTTCAGCTAAAATAGATAGGGCACTTGAGTAACATTTGAAAGTGATTTCCTTAGGTAAATAACTTTTGTTCTTTCATCCTTAGCCAGAGTACTTGGTGAAACTCTGGCCTTCCCCCAAGACAGTTCTGTGTCCAGTAGGGTTCTTCTGGGACTCAGGAATCATTCCCAAGACAGCTATTGCCCCTGTCAACTATTTT
Source organism: Rhinolophus hipposideros (assembly GCF_964194185.1). Taxonomy (NCBI): domain Eukaryota; kingdom Metazoa; phylum Chordata; class Mammalia; order Chiroptera; family Rhinolophidae; genus Rhinolophus; species Rhinolophus hipposideros. The sequence goes on along the minus strand of NC_138050.1, from coordinate 80,200,957 downwards.
CATCATAGCTGTGAGTTGACAGTTATACATCGTTCCTGTTTCCACCACATGACTCTCCCAATCTGCCCATTTGCTTTCCCCTTTGCAACTGCGAATGGTGCAGAAATGGGAAGCAATGCCCACTGCGTCTCCTGTGCAGGACACTGCCCCTTTCTGGCTCTCCATCCCTGTGACCTGGCACTAGATCTGAGGCTACACCACGTGGATAGAAGGCTGGGCATGTGCTCGGTGGCAGGTCCTCCTTGCACTGCACACACTCTGCTGCATGGAGTCTGACACGGGCTCTGGGGTGGTTACCTCCTCTGTGGCAAGATGCTGGCATCGGGACCTGTTTACCGCAGCATAAGCTGACTGTTTTCAAACTGCAGCATGAATCAGAATTGCATGCAAGGTAATGCCTACTTTGTAAGATTGTTGAGGCTGATTAAAATAAGTTCTATAATTGCCCACTGTAACACCTATTAAGGAGTCAAAACTTAAATGCTACTTCCTGTTCTTTACTTATCTGAAGTGTCCCTCAAGGTAACGTCTAATGAGTTTTAGTTCTGTCTTCTAGATCCACAAATAACATCTTTTGGTCTTCCCTTCCTTTTTCTGTCCTTTCCTTCTTCTCTTCTTCCTTTTTCTTTCCATTTTTCCTTACTTCCTATATTTAATGAGATTGCTAATCTCTTTCTCTGATGTACCAGTGTCATAACTATGTGAAAAAAATAACATGTTTTTTTTTTTTTTTACATAACTTGTTCCTCCTAAACCACTATAAATACCCTTAATTAGTAATATATTCTTTTCTTAGTATATATTCATCTGGTTGATCACTGATAAATGGGGCACTTGAGTATACGAGACAATAGTCTGGATCACTATTCTAGACTATTGCCTAATGTTGAAACGAGCTGTTTTTCCTTAAATTTCCTTTCCTCTTTTTCAAAATAGGTATAATACTTGCTCATAGTCTTATCCTTGGCATGATTACTTTAATATTGCTAGTAGATAAAGTTTAAAATGTAATTGACCTAGTGATACAAATTCATCAAAAATATGTGGATAGTCTTGTCATCTAACTGTTCTGTTCCCCACTCTGTTCCCCATTTTATTTGGTTTATCATTTCCAGTTTGAAGATTTTTCTCTTAGGTACAGAAAAGTAGCATTTTTTTTTGTCTTTTCTTTTTCATCTGTTAGCGTTAGACCATCTGTTCCAAATACTGAGGCTATTTTTTTTTTATTCTTTTTGTCCAAAACGTAGTTAAAAGAAAGCCTTTTTAGTTCTCTGCCATACTTTTCTGATCTTAGTTCATTCTGGGTTGTAATATTCCTTAGACTGAGCTCAGAGTATCATAATATTCCTGTGTATTTGTTCTCTTTTCCTTTTTGGCACACGAGCTTTAAAAGCCAGTCCACTTCATAAAACACTGTCTGTGCCACTCACACTTCTCTTTTTTGTTCATTTGTATTTGTATACTCAGAATTTAATATTGAAAAATTCTCTCTTGAGAACTGTAGAATTTTCTTTGTGTCTGAACATGGGATTATGCTTTTCTCTGATGGGTACCAAAAGTGTGTGAATTAACTCCTAGGCAAGTTATACATCTGTGTATGGTCATTTTGTATATATCTTGTTTGTCACACTGGACTTAAATCCCATGAAGGCAGAAACCATGGCTCTTTGTCTTACCATAGTTTTCTTAGCAAGTCATACCAGGTCTAGAACACAAAAGGCATACAATGAGAATTTGCTGAATGCAGCTTCTTAATAAATATTAGCTTTGAGTGTTTGCTTGCCCTCAGCCTTGCACACAGCTCAGATGCTTGAGGCTTCTGAACACTGACAAATGGCTGAGAGCACAACACAGCAGATGGTTTTCCTTGTTATGAATCAGAGAAAGATTCAACAAGCTAGCACCAAAATTGTTTTCTTTCTCTCACTCTTCCTCTGCTAAAATGCTGCCAACATTTTCACTCTGCCAAACTTCTGCTCTCAGACCAAGGTCAAAGAATACTCCTGTTTCACTTACATACTCATTCTTTTTTCAACCCATGAATTATTTATTTCCAGCCAAGTCCAAAGCAGCAACACAGAAAACACATTCCAAGTTCACAGTCGTTGTCTGACCCGTTTATGTTGACCAGATGGATTCAGTCAAGGTCCAGTAAGACAGGGCCGCAACCCAGCTCCCTGGACATCATGCAGAAAAGTCCAGATGTCACTGACACACAGTGATGAATTTGCAGCATGCTGCAAGGAGAGAAGAGCTGGAGTCACCATGGCTGGTGACTTGAAGAGACCACTTAAGTTTCTCTTGTTATTTTTTCCTGATTATCTTAAACCAAGAATGCTTTCAAAAATAAGGGGTCAAAAGAAAACAGTATTGCTGAGTATAGTTTAAAAACATTTCAATAGATTTTTGAGTAACTTTGTCCATGTGGAAGGAGTTGGCATTTAATGCAGTAGAATTTGAAATGAAGTAAAGATAAATCTGGCAACCCAGAATCATAATAAACAGTACTTCGAGTGTTGAACTGAAAACTATATTCAGATTGTTAAAACATGGCAGGCTGAACTGAAGCTTCCCTCCAAAAACACTACATTAGTAAAATTAAAAAATAAAAATAAAAAATTACATATTTGAACTCTAAAAAAAACATATCCCAGGAACCAAGGTGGGAGGAAGCTGGTGCCTCTGTGGCACAGGCCAGATGTTTCTGATTTGGATTGAACGTCCAGAGGCCCCTCCGGCCTGGGTCTGGGCTCTGTTATCCAATGAGGGCTTCTCTCCATGTTGTAATCTCCTTATCTCCAAAGCTTTAGTAAAATGTCTTAAAGAACCAGACTGATTTTTGCTCTGCAATGGGGTGAGGCATAGCAGGGATCCCTGCCTGAGGCTAGAGTAGGGCTTTGAGGCTGTGTCCAGCAGAGGACAGTGCCACACTGGGGTCAGCTGAGCTGTGATGACTGAGGAGACTGAACACTAAGGCACCGACCACCAGAACTGGAAACTCACAGAGAACCATGGGGCAGATTCTCATCATTTGACCACGTAGAGGTCTTGCCATAATAATACAAGTATGAAAGAAAGGCATTTCTTTATCCTGAAGCCAAAACAAGTGGAATTTTTGATACGGGGGTCATATAGCCGAGAATGGAGAGAGCCTTAACATCCGTCTACTTTATAGGCTATGAAACTGAGTACCACAGAGGTTCCTATATGTTATGGAAAAGCTGATGCTGTGAGCTAGGATCCTAGCCTCTCGTCCATGGTTTTCCTACCAAACTGCACTTCCGTGGAGGCTGAATGCTGGCAGAGATCATACGGGGATTCCTCATGGCCTGCGACGCTTAGGGCTTCGGTGCCAGCCTTAGTATGAATCCAGGCCCTGCCCCTTCCTGAACGAGTGACCATAGTAAGTTACTTCATTCCCTGCATCTCCGTTTCCTCATATGTAAAAAAAAAAAAAGATAGTAACAATGCTAAACTCATATGAATATTGAGAAAGTTAAATGAGCTGATACTTGCACTAAATGAAGTAAATACCCGCAAGTATTCGGAAAGTCCTAGATATGACTGTGAATCCTGATTTGGCTTCGGATTACCTTCCTGCCTCAGCTCTCCTACGTTCTCCTCCTCTAGCGTATCACCCACTGTTTGGTCATGTTGCCCTCCGTGCTGTTGACCGAAAACCCACAGGCTATTTTCTCTGTGTGAAATGATTTTCTGCTTCCTTGTGTATGTCTGTTTTGAGATAAAATCTGTTATTTCAAAACCTTCCTTCAACATTCTCTCTTATCCTCACTTCCACAGTAAAACGCTCTGTCTTGTCTGCTCCCAGCCACACTTTATAAACGCTCCTTCTAGCACTTTCCATATCACATTATGGTTATGATTGTGGTGTTGTTGTGTCTCTGGATTTCTATATTGACTGTGATCTCCTTGAGAACAGGCACACGAGTAAGACTTAATCATCCTTTTAGTGTTAATATCTTCTAATAGTCTTTCAAAAGTTGCTCATTTCAAAATAATAAATACAGGCCTGCTCAGGCCACCCTTTCTAAATGGAAAACATTCAACACACACACACACTCTGCCCCATTCTTGCCTGACTTTTCTGCTCAGCACCTATCATCATTTAACACATTATGTATCTTATTTATTCACCGTATTTATTGTGATGATATATGTAAAATACTTAGAATTCTGCAAGGCAAACCCATGCCCAGTAAATGTTGCTCACTGTTGTTAGTCATCAATGCCATTATTAGTTGCTCTGCTAGTCTGAGTGGTAATAATGTTATTTGTATTTAGTATCCTTATTATCCAGTTCCTGTCATTCTAAATGGTAAAAGAGAGCAGAGCTTTCCTGGTGCACTATTAAATTTTGTTCTATGGAAACACAATTGATGTATTTTGTTTGTAAACATAGCTAAGTCATGTTTTTACATAGAGCTATCTTACTTTGAAGTAGATGATTTGGAAGAATGCTAGACTAGGAACCAGAAGACCCAGATTTTACCAGCTATGTGACTTTGGGCAAACTCCTTCATCTGTCTTTAACACAAATGGTTGGGAAAATCAAGGGCAGCTTTGTGTGTTGACTCCACTCTCCTTTTCCAATGACAGCAATGCTGTTCCTATTGAGGCTGGTTGTGGCCCCAGAGTCCTTGTCAGTCTTTCAGAGCAGCAAGTGTCTTCTACTACTCTGAGTTAGCATGTGAGGTATGACCTACTGGTCATCCTGGGATGACCCCCAAGCCATCCCTGTTTCATCATTCTCCATGCTGTAAATGAGGAACACAGTGAAGAATTATGTCCTTTGTCCCGATGGATCCATAGATTTCTACTCACAACTGCTCAGCGGATGCTCCTAAAATATTTTTTAGCAAATCTCTCTAAAAGTGTCTGGATAGCATTTTCTAGTCAGTGTGCTGTAAGACCAAGGGTAAAGGCCACCTCTGTCTCTAAATCAAGAATATTACTCACTAGAAGAAAACGCAACGTGTTCTTGTTTTTATAGTTCCAGGGGCTCCCAGTTCCCTCTAGAGCAGGGGTGTTCAAACTGCGGCCCACGGGCCAACTGCGGCCCGCAATTCATTTTTAATTGGCCCGCAGCAAATTCCAAAAAGTATATTTAGTTTACTTAAATAAACCAGGTAATGCAATACGTACTTCATCTTGAGTGAGTGGTCCGGCTGTTTGTGTATTTTACCGCATATGGCCCTTGGTAAAAAAACGTTGAAAAAAGTTTGGACACCTCTGCTCAAGAGCCAGAGTGTGGTCAAAACAGTTTTCTAATGGAAGTGAAATGCTTGGGTTCCATCTTTCTCTGTAATGTCGGGAAAGATGTTGGTTTCTTTCATCATACCTGTGTCATGGAGGTGGTGTAAAGATTAATTAGCTAGTGTTTACCAAGTGCTGTCCTCTGCCTTGAGGAGAAAAGAGATAGAAGGAACAACTCACGAAACCCTCTTCATTTTAAGTAAACCTTTTCTGACTTGCTCATTCGAGCTCATTTCCAACACTGAGATTCTTGAAAACCTGTATGAATCATTTGCATTTTCCAGTAGAATAAGGAATAGGGAGTTGTCTCTCTGGTTCTCATTTTTCAGTTTAAATGTGTGCTTCCTTACAAGATTTCTTACTGTTTAGTACAAGTGGGAGATGGTAAAAGAAAATATTCCGAGAGCTGCATCATGGACAGCGTGTAAGCCAGGCATCACTAGCTGCCACTACCAACAATAAAATAATAAGCAAACATTTTAATTTTTTTGTCACAGAACTGTATTTACCTATGTGTCTACAAAAATACAGTGAGGGAGGCTTCTCTTAAAGAAACTTTGGGTAGCTTTGCAAAAATCTTTCAGTTGGTCATAAGCTTTTCTACTGAATTCCATGAATTCTCACTCTTTCCTCAAATTAAATTCTGTGGGCATATCTGTTACACATTGTATTGTGATTTCACATGACTGCTAGAAGTGGGCACAGAGAGCTTTTCACAACTGTGGGAATGGCTGCCTCACAGAGAAACTATGTGGAGAATTAGTTACAGTTTGTTAATGTTATGGCAGCACTAACTCATTAGTGTGATCATGATGGCTCTGGGATTTGCCACTTGATTCTCTGATGGGAAAATTTTCCAGAGGAATTTCTGTTCCAAGAGGGAACCCAACCTAAGAATATCTCTTTCCTGTACTACTTAACTCAACTGAATCACAGGTAGCTCTCATGGCTCTCTTTTATGTGTCCCTCTTCTACCATATTCCCCCTTCCCAATGTGAAAAATTACATATACAGTCTCTACACTGTCACATCGTGACATTATAATAGAAGAGTCAGAAATTTCTGGAGGAAAAACTATTCTGAGCCATAACTGTCCTTATCCATATTATCCTTAGTCATAACAATAATTATATATGTATATAATGTACGCAAACATGCATATAAAATATGTTATGCGTAATAGTCACATCATATTCATATATATGTGTGTGTGTATATATATATGTATATACATATATATGTATATATATCAATTGATGGATAAATCAGTTTTACTCATTTTTGAGTGAGCTCTAATGTCCCTGATAATCATCTGATAAAATGTAGTTTGGTAGACTATACTTAACTCATAATGAAAAGGAAAAGTAACCTGGTAAATTCAATTTATATATGAAAGTTTACACGTTATTTCTGTTATAACAAGAATTATTTAAAAATTAGAATAACTAGAATAAGTTCACGTATCCAATGGTTTCCAAAAAAATGGAGGCAAAAGAACACACATAATAATATAAGTATATGAAAGGTTACATAAGCATAATTAACAATGTAGAGGATAATGTAACTCCAACCAGAGAAGAACAAAGCCCTCTGAATGTGTAGGAGGAGGACAGAAGTTTGAAAAGAAAACGGAAAAGTTTCATAGTATTGTTATGTGAGGGGTGAAATTTGATGCTACAAATGCCAGGAGAAGGCACTGTAGGCAGAATGAACACCAAGGATAAAAGTAAAGAAAGAGACAGGAAACCTACATATTCAAAACTTATTTAGTGGAATATTAGGGAGCAAGCAAAGGGGTAGTGGGAGAGAAGTAGAAACATTATTTTTAAACCTACCATAGGGCTTTTTACCTGTAAAATGGGCATAAAAATAATTGTACCTACTTCATGAGATTATATGAGTGTGAATTTCTTGTTGCCAAACACAAGTACTTGGTAAATGGTACCAACAACTATCGCATTGTCAATTTTTTTTAAAGATTCCACAAAACTTGAAAGAAAGTGTATTTTCTGTTTATGTGGAATTGTGGTCCATTTATAACAAATAGATCAATCTTATATTTCTCAGATCTATATGCTTATTTAGTTGTTCAATTATGACCTAGAGGAGTTGGCAAATCACATTCAGTGGGCAAACCCACCTGCAGCCTGTTTTCGTAAACAAAGAATTGTTGGAACCCAGCCACAACTGCTGATTTATAGACTGTCTCTGGCGGAGTTGCATATTTATTTGCTCCAGATACTGTATGGCCTGCAAAGCCTAAAATATTTACTATTTGGTTATTTACAGAAAAAGTTTGCCCACTCCTGTCTAGAGAGGCAAAATTAAGTTTTCAGTTTCTATTTTGTTTCTGACTTTCTTCTTGTACTTAGAGTAATTTTTAGTACTTGTACTTTGGTTCAACGTCACCTGATGCTTAAAGATTCATTGTGGCATTTCAGTTTTATCATTTTGAAGTGCCATATTTGTCTAATTTATTTATGTTTTGCAATTAATTTTGATATCTCTGCTGTTATCAACTGTTAGCTCTTCGTTTGCATCTCTCAAATTGTGTCTTTACCTATTGTTTTAGAGCCACCTTGTTATGATTGCATCTCTTTCTGTATCTTTAATGTAATGCAAGGTGGATTCATCCCATTTGCCTATATTGCTATAATTATTGTGCTCAATCTTAATACCATCATTTTATATTTTTCTTCATATATCTTTTGCTCTATGTGATGTGTGTGTGTGTGTGTGAGAGAGAGAGAGAGAGAGAGAGAGAGAGAGAAAGAGAGAGAGAGAGAGAGAGAGAGAGAGAGAGAGAGAGAGAGAGAGAGAGAGAAATTACAGAGATATGTAAGAGAAATGAGAGAGGCTGTGTGTTACGATCTCATTGCAGACAGCAGAAACCACTCGAGATAGTTTAAGCAGAAGAGGATTTACTATGCCATACTTCAATGGTTTGTGAAATTGTTGGAAAGGCTAGAAGAGCAGGCTTTGGTCAGTGTTCTTAGGACTGCACTGCTCAGCCATGATTGCGATTGAAAAACCTGAGGTAATGTCTGTAGGAAACTATTAAAACAGAAAGACGTGACCATGACACTCAGTTTGTCACAATCAGGGAAACTGCCATTTCTATTGTGGCTAGTGCTTCTTCCTGGGCCACATTGCTTCCACTGTGATCTCTATCAGAAAGTGAATCTTTGTACTCCACATCTCTCTTTCTCACTTCCGTGTTCAAATCTCAGGGAATGTATATGTCTGGCAGATACTAAAATATATCTGGAACCCTAGCACCTGGAAATCTGGGAAGTGTAAATTTTAACTGTCCCCTGCAATAGAGATAGGCATTTACAAATATAACAATGCTGAGCATTGTTATAAGCCAGTCCACAATATCCATCACCTGGTATTCTTTCTTGCCTTGAATAGTATGCATAGCTTTGAATAACAAAGATGAGTTTAAATAATACAGATACATTTCTATTTCTTGATTTATCAATATTAATTGAGATCTATTGCCTGTAAATTTGAAATATGAAGTGCTCGACTGATTCTGTTTTCTCTGAAATATAATATGAAAGATGAAGCAATAAACTCACTTTCACTTCCATGTTTTTCCCCATCTTTCTCATACTTTCTATTAATCATATTACTATTTTTAAAGGGTCAAAGTGTATAGCATTTACATTCTGTCCTATAACTATAATTCACCCAGTGATTGGCATTAGTTCTATACTTTTATGGATTTAATTATACTGATTCAATTGTATCTTTTCATACTATGACATTTTTCTTTGTGACTTCTTTACCTGGATATATCTCATGCTTGGCTGTATTTTATTATCAAATATGTCTAACATATTAGCAAAAATTTAAAATAACACATATAGAATGTGTGGTGTATAATAGGTACTCAGTAAAAAGTCATGCCTATTGTTATTATTTTTTTATTAATAAATGAAAATTAATTGAAAGGACAAAACTGAGAACATAGATAATAGTAGGACACAATTCATGGCAAATGGTAAATAATGAATACATTTGAACCCCACTTTTTTTCTCAGCATTGAGAATTCTAGATTTGAGTCTTTCCTATAATACTAAACTATATCATGATATTAAACTAGATCACTTTTCCAAGGTCACAGAAGCATTGATTTTTTTTTCTTTGAAATCTGACCCAAGAAATTTTAAAAAGCCTTCTGTGACCTTGAGCAAGTTACCTACTTTATTGGCCCTCAATTCAGCCATCTATAAATTGAAACAGCAGTGTTCATAATCCCTTCAGACTCTCACTACTCTATATTGTATTTTCATGACTCTTGGTGAATCACCTGTCACTATTTTTAAAATCCAAGTTTGCCTTCTTCCAGGTGCTCTGAATGCTCCTTGACAAATATGTGTGCTGTCAGTTGATGTGTGTGGTAGGGAATGCCAACTAATTCTAACATTAATCTCAGAAGGCTATCATTAAAAAAGAAATGCATATCATGTTTATTAAAATCAACAAGTAGTGATCTTTTGCTTCTTGAAAGTTGAAGGCTGACCATATCAATGCAGATCTTTTGTAATATGTAAAATAAAAATAAAAAATATTTATATATATGGCTTTACATGTATGCAAATCCAAATAGTATTTTGGGAAACTTTGGAGCTATTTTGGATACTTATTGGAAAAAAACTCAAAACCAAATGTCATTGGAACACACACACACACACACCCACACACACTCACACACACACACAAATATTAGGTTGGTGAAAAAGTAACTGGTTTTTGCAATTGTTTTAAACCGCAATTACTTTTGCACCAACCTAATTCATTTTTTTTTTCTGATGGCTTCCAACAAGCTGAAAGGCTCATTAAAATGAGGAATATTATTGAAACAAAAGTAGAATAAGAAATAAAGTAAACGTCATGAGTTCATGTATGACTATGTGTTATTTTATAGTGATTGTGCCATGGTTACAGACTTCTAAAACAGCGGTCTGGAACATTCAATTGCAAACTCATAACTGGATATCATAACATTGGTTTTCTGAAATATGATCCAAGAAATTTTAAAACACTTCAGAACTAACTCAGCAATGATATTTCAAAATACTCATATCATGGAAAATGATAGGGAAATATACCAGTGAAAGTAAAGTATTAATATTTGGTAGAAAGACATTTTCTGTCTGTAACGTGGGATAGAAATTTGATTAAGAGGTAAATTTGCAGTGGTCAATCATAACTTAGTTTATTATGGAAAAGTTAATAATTGTGTCTGCCTACTCTCACTAAGTGTATATTTAAGTGTCTCAAATTCGTGTCAGTTCAAGTGACTATAAATAAAAAACTAGCCGCTACCCAGGCAGCTCTGACTTTGGAATCCCACAAAAGAAAGTGCAAATAGAAACCAATTTGCAAAATTTGAAAATGAATCCCATATTTCTTGCAGAACAGTGGAGTTTTTAATTGTTTTCGAACAAAGACACCAGTGATTGGCATGCACAATTATAGCAACTGGCTCGGAAAAACCAGGTCCCTGGACAACTGTTAAACCTCAAAAAGTGTTGGGTCCCTTTTTTTGTTTAAAGCATCAGTGAAATCTGTATGATTTCATTTTGGAGGGAAACTCTAAATTATTCATGTGTATGTTGGTTTACAAAAGCTCTTCCACCTATCAGCTTTGTGACTTTGAGAGAGTCATTTCTTCTCCTTGAGCTACCTACTGAGGTTGTTTACAGGTGCATAGAAATAAATTCATGGGAAACAATAAAAATCTATACAGATGTAACACTGTTCATAATTGCATTTTGAAAAAAGTCGCTTCAAGAATTGTTAAGCACATATCAATTTAATTAGAAAAAAGTGTTTTAGAGCAACATTTAAATCCAGTATAATGCCTTAATATCTGAGTATTAACAATTCTCATCACTGTTTTCTTAACTATAGTTAACTTTTAATTATCACCAGTGGATTACCTACATGCCAATTTATCAACAGGGAAACTTCATCCCTTCCACAGAAGCGTTGTGCTTTGATTAATTATCAGTGGGATTTTAATTAAAATACAACGTATAATGCTGGAGGAATCTACAAGATGGAAGTGTTTTAGGTTTTCTCTCGATACTCCATCAAACCCAGAAAGGATATATAAGACATACTTCAGTTTTTATCCCTATGTCAACATCTTAGAAATTATAAGAAAAAGTGCAGCATCACCTGGAAAATTGTTTAATAATCATGTCTCGAATATCTACATTTGTAAGACATTGTGCTCTGGTCCTAGAACAGTGGCTTTCAAATTTGATATGTATCAGAATCACTTGAAGGGCTTGTTAAAACACACGTTGCTGGACCCTGCTCTGAGTTTCTGATTCAGTAGATCTGGGATAGGGGTCAAACATCTGCTTTTCTGACTGGTTCCCAGGTGATGCTCAGGCTGCAGATTTGGGGAACACAAGTTGAAAACAACTATTTAGATTAAGAGACACAGGATAAAAGGACTCAGACCTGGATTCTTAATTATGCTCTGGTCATAAATAGCAGCATGTCTGAGGTAAATCCCATAAGCTCTGCAAGATTTAGTTTGCTCCTCGTGGTTAGAGATGCCATGTCTGCTCCCCATGGTCCTGAGAAGTACTGTCTCCTTGGCCAGTGCAGGGTGGGCGTACACCACCGTGCTTACCTCACCCCCTCATCTCAGGATGACCAACTGCCCCCTGAGTGAGTCAGTTCTTATTCTTTCTTTCAGAGCCTGCTAAGACACACCCAGAAACTGACTGTTGAATGATTGCATTTCTCTCTTATCTATTATACGGTGATTTTCTTTTTTAGAGTGACTTTTTTTTTTTTAATGTTTCCAAGTTCCTGAAGGCATATCTTTCCATTATTCTAATATGCTTCTTGGAACTTTTTCCTTTTTTATAAATAAAGATATCACATTGTTTATGGGAAAAGTCTAACTCCTCTGCCTTCCTGATAGGCCCAATTGAGATTCTAAAATAAAATAAACTCTGTATGAATGCTTATAAACTGCTGTATAATGGCAGAAGACAGATTCAAGAATGGTACTTATACATTATTTATGTGGTGGAACAAACATCAAATGGATTTGGCTTATGTCAAAGAGCTAATCTGGAATAAAAGAAAAGAGAAGAAAGAAAGGAAGGAAGGAAGGAAGGAAGGAAGGAAGGAAGGAAGGAAGGAAGGAAGGAAGGAAGGAAAGAAAGAAAGATAGAAAGAAACAAAGAAAGAAAGAAAGACAGAAAGAAAGAAAGAAAGAAAGAAAGAAAGAAAGAAAGAAAGAAAGAAAGAAAGAAAGAAAGAAAGAAAGAAAGAAAGAAAGAAAGAGAACCAGGTAGACTCAGGGTTGTACCTAAAAGAGCACTGAAGGTTAATATAAGCTGCATGGAGAGCATTATGTCTCATTTGAGTGGACACATTTTATAGCCCATGGAGAATATAAGATTTAAAAGAGAACAATTGATTTTATATAGATGTACTTGCATCTAACAACAGAAAGTATTATTTCAGTAAATATGTTTTTGGTTAAATACTCCTTATTAACGATAAATAAGACTCTGATGATGACATTCTGTATGTCACAATGCGAGTTTCTTCATTTATATTTTAAATGATAGTTAAAAATTCAGATGTGCTCATGTGTGATCATTGGTGAGGTAATGTGGGGTTGACTCTTCACTCTTCTCTTTTCTCCCGCACCATATCCCAATTCTCCTGTTTCCAACTGAAATTTCTTCAAGAAGTTTGCTCTTAATTTGAATCAAAGAAATATAATGCAGTAAATTAAAAATGATCCCAGGGAAATGAAAAGATTGAGAAGTACAACAATAATTTTCCCATCACTCAATAACCACTGGCAGAGAGGTAGACGTCCCATTCTCCTCTCATAGTTCAAGTTTCAAAGTATTGGATTAGTAGAGTGAAGTTATGGGGAAAATACAGAGATTGTAAAGCTAAACCACATGTAGGGCAAATTCTGGTGATTTATGGAAAAGACCATTGGGCCATCTCTCACTCTCTCTTTTCTCTCATCTTGTTGGGGCACTAATAACTGGGGTTGACTGTGCCTTATGACTGAGAAATACTTTTACTCTTAAAGGGCTAAAGGACCAGGATGGCCTGAGAGAAATTTTAGACTAACATTTAAGGGAAAGGAGAACTGACTTGTGAGTCTAATGAGTCTTATCAGAGTGTTATCCAACCTCCTTTACTAAGGGAGAAAAGCTAAAAGGGATTCGGGGGGAAAAAGAATTCCCACAACTTGAGTTGCATCTTTCAGCGATTTAAGAAAAATGTTAAATTTATAGATGCAATTGTATAATCTCTGGAATTTATTTCAAAGGAACCCAGTGGAGGATGGGAGAGATATGTGTGTGTAGATATGCATGAACAAGTTTTGCCACACATTGTTTATTGTGGAAATGGCGGAAGAGGTTCATTTTACTATCCTCTCTACTTTTAAATTCTCAATGTGCTCAAATATGCCTAAAAATAAAAAAAAAAAAAAATTGAAGTCATTTGATGACTTGTAGATCCAATGGAAGAAAAGAAAACCCAAATCATTAATATGAAATAAATTTCATCCCAGGAGGTTTAAAAACGTTCCTAAAGTTTCAAAACATTATGTAAACTCAGTAGTCTTCACTATCATTTTATAATGCTAACAACAGCGTCTTTCTATTATGGGAATACAAGCAGTTTGTATTGGATACTAACTTCTCAGTCATTATGCCATTATTTTATGTCATTAAGACACCCAAATAAACTTTAATTAAAAAAAAGACTGAAGTTATAAGTAGAGGCTATCACATGTGAAAATCAAATCTAAAAATATAGCTTGTTATTTAGATATCCCTAAACATTCTATTACTTGAAAAAATATGTACAAATATGTTTATATTTATATCAAACTTTTTAAAATCCCTGAACTGTTTGAAAATATGAAGAAACAGATATAGAAGATCTCCAGTGTAAATGACTATAGATTGCTTGTTGCATCTGCAAAGACAAGTGAAGAATTCACAATTTAACATATAATTTGAGCAATTGGGCTTTTCATGTAAATTATCTAGATTGGATCTTTATGATAACTGCATTCCCTGCATAAAGCAAGTTCTCCACTTTCTTTTATCTTTGTAAACAGTCTCCCTTAATTTTGTGTGAGAGAGGTAAAGTAAGCCTTTTCTAGCATTAAGCTTCAGTTTAAAATAAGCGCTAATTTCAAGTCAAAACGTGGAGTAATTTGGGAATGTTTCTTCTGCTGCTTTAAATGTGTTACATTGATTACACAATGACAAAAGCAGTCAGGTGGCTTAATTGGATACAAGAGTGATCACTGGGGCAAAGAGAGTCCAGTTCACATCTATGATAAATTTTTATATTTTGCACAATATCCATACATCCTCCTGAAGTGAATTCCTCATGATTCTTTTGTAGAATTCCTTAGTTTTAAAACTACATATTAGTAATTTCTGAACCAAACATACATACCACACCCTTGCTGGCCACCAAAATTCAGGAAACACGAAAATCAAAAGGAACATTTTAATCTGATCCTGCTTATGTATATGACATCATGCTGTTCTATTTTAATCCCCAATTTCTCCTACTTTAGGGCCTTTGCATTTGCAATTCTCAGTCACATGTTTGATTTCTATTTATCTGGTCAAGCTCATCCCTGCACTCTCAGAGAGAACCATTCAACCTAAAGTAGCCCCTTTCACTCAGTCCTTCTCCATTGAATTACCCCGTGTCGTTTTCTTCATTGCATTTACCATTAGTCAAAATTGTCATTTATTTCTGTTCATTTTCTGTCCCCTTCACTAGAATGTAAGCTCCACGAACTCACAAACTTCATTTTTATACCACAGTGTTTAGAACATTGCCTAGCCCATGGCTGATGCTCAAAAAGATATTTTTGAATAAATAAATGATGAACTAAATGAATGGATGAATGAGTTGCATGTAGGACTGTTTTTCTGAATCACAAATATTTACAAGGAATTGTCATCAGTAAAAAATGGCCACACCTTTATTAGGATGAGTTACTAAATGAAGCCCTAGATTAAATCAATTAATGAAACAAGAGCAAAGTTGTGCAATTTATCACATATAGTTGAACCATTTACTATAACAGCAAAAACACAAGTACTAGGTAATACACACAGTACTTAGTATTTTATTTCGTAGTTTTAGAATCTAAATTATTGAGCATGTAGTTTTGTATTTGTCTCAGAGATCAGCTTAGCATGGTGCAGTGTGGAAGGCAGACTGGAATTGGAATTTTTCACAGTAAATGTGGAAAGATGACATTCTTCAACTTAACAATGGAAGGAATGAAGAAATGATGATTCCGAGGTTCAAAGATAGTAGATAACCTTTGGTGATGCAAAAGGTTAAACACTGCTAGAGGAAATCATAGACTTAACAAATTTATGGGGTTTACTCTAATTCATATCTTCTAATGTTGGCTAACTCTAAGATAGGTTGTTCTGTCTTTATAGGGAATTCTACTGGATACTTCAGAGATCCCTAGCACTGCAGTTCTTTGATCCATAGTTTCATTGACAAAGATGAGTATGTCTCCTTTGGCCAATGCTTATAAATTGTCCTCCAGGCGTCCTTCACTGCTCCTCTAGCTTTTGACTTCATACAAATCTCCTCCTATTAGTGACTCTACCCCTATACTTTTCTTGGCAGCATTGTTTCTGCCAGGAATGCTGCTTGTTTTGTTCACTGTTCATTCTTAATATGTTAGTTCACATATCAGCTCTTTCATGGATATTTGTTGATGTGGTAACCTGAAAAAACAAAACAAAACAAAAAAAAACAAAAACAACTTTCCACCTGGAAAGTTCACTAAATCTGGACAAAGAGCAAAGGAACTCTCTGGTGTCTCTCAGAATGACACTAATCCTATAGATCAGGGCCCCACTCTTATGACCTTTTAATCTTAATTATTCCCATAAAGACCCATCTCTAAATGGGTCTTAATTATTCCCATCTCTAAATATTATCACATTGAGGGTTAGGGCTTCAATGTGTGACTAATGGGGAGACACAGCATTCAGTCCATAACAGACATGGTGTTTTATTGGTACTATTGGAATCTAGTCTCTAATATTCTAGTTCGAATTTTTACAATAGTTATAAGTAATATTAGTCTGTAATCTCCTTTGGTGTCTACTATCTTTATCAGGTTATGTACCAATATTATTCCTGCTTAATAAAATAAATTTTAATGTTTTGAACATTTGCATTCTAACTGGCCTTAAATGTTTGGTAAAAATATTTGATGAAACTATTTGTCCCTGATACTAATCTTTTGAATGAGTTCCTTTACGTTTTTGTTTCTTACATGAAAATATATCTGTTCAATCCTTTCAGCCTGAACAGAATTAATTTTAGTAAGCTGAACTTCCTTCTGAAATTATCCACTTATTAGTACAAAGATTTGCTTGATTTTCTCAACAGATAGATTACTGCAGGCTGATCTAGATTTATTCTAATTTAGAAAAATAAAGACTAAATTCTGACTAATTAAAGAAAGAAAGATATGTGATTCTTCTGTTCAGGTATTAGAGAACATAAATATCACAATAATATTTTTTCGTTGTAATAACTCATGCTTATATTAATTTACATCTTATTTATCATTTTTCTTTATTTTATATGAATATATCTTTGCTATTATCCAGCCAGAATTGGTGACAGGCTCCTCAAGGTTAGGAACTTGTTCTCTCTGCTCTCTATATACTTCTATAGTATACAGCACAGTGTAATACTCACAGTAGGTGTTCAATAAATATACATTATTATGAAAAGTAATATGGACACTAATAGATGTTTGACATTTCATAATACTCTTCTAGCAGTGTGTTATAATACAGTACTCCATACTGAGATAACATTGATTTAAGGAAATTCATCTTTGTATAAAACTTTTAATAGAATAGTCGCTATATAGTTTTGCTATACTCTAAAAATAACTCTGAATAATATATTTGGTAGCAATTGTCCAGAAGTATGAATAAGAAATAACAATTTGACATTTAAAAGAGAGAAAGTTTTACACAATTAACCACAAAGAGGTATGTGAGAATTAAAAAAAAAAAAATCTGTCAGAGGAAATATTTATGAACTATTTGGAGTTCAAGGACAGGTACATTTAACTTCCAAAAGAAATTGGTTGTTTTTTGTACATCCTTTTGAAAAATTGACTTTCACCTACTTTTCCTCAGTAAATGAGTGGCAGTCTGACTATTTACAAGGCAGGAATTCAGGGATCAAATAAACCTTTCAAAACATTCTTAATGGCATGGTTATACATTTTTATGGGAGATAATTATTTCTTTGGGGGGTCTTGTTAGTGGATTTTCACACTCTATATTAGCATCATTACTGAACATGAAAATAAGGCAGATACATCACCATTAGACTATCAAGTAAACATCAGCACAACACTTTTATGAGTCACTAATCTGCTATCAGCAGTGAACAATCTATCCATGAGAAAATGACCTTGAGGTAACTTCACTTTACCTGTAATGTTTCATTCATTATAGGTGACTTACAATGGAAGGCGTTAAATGAAGATCTTTTTACAGAAAATGGCATTTAAAAACCCACATAGTATCATTTTAGAACAAAAATATTCATTTGAAAATAATGAAGCATCAAATATATGGTGACGGAAGGAGAACTGACTCTGGGTGGTGAACACACAATGGGATTTATAGATGATGTAATACAGAATTGTACACCTGAAATCTATGTGACTTTACTAACAATTGTCACCCCAATAAATTTTTAAAAACAGAAAAGCATTTATTTTTTTAAAAAATTACTAAATTTATTGGGGTGACATGGATTAATAAAATTATATGGGTTTCAAGTGCACAATTCTGTAATATATCATCTGTATATTGTATTGTGTGTTCACCCAAAGTCAAATCTCCTTCCATCACCATATATTTGACACCCTTTATGCTTTTCTACCTTGCCCCACACTCCTTTCTGGTAACCACCATACTGTTGTCTGTATCTATAAAATTTTGTTTGTCTGTTTGTCTTGTTTGTTCATTTGATGCTTTCAGTTTTATACCTGAGTGAAATCATACTGTTCTTGGCTTTTCCATCTGACTTATTCTGCTTGGCATGGTATTCTCAAGATCCACCCATGTTGTCACAAGTATTAGTATTTGATCTCTTCTTATGGCTGAGTAGTATTCCACTGTATATGTGTACCACATCTTCTTTATCCAATCATTTATTTATAGACACTTTGGTTGCTTCCATGTCTTGGTCATCATGAATAATGCTGCAATGAGCATAGGGGTACACTATATCTTTACAAACAAATGTCTTCAAATTTTTCAGGTAGATACCCAGAAAAGAGATTGCTAGGTCATGTAGTAACTCTATTCTTAATTTTTTGAGAAACCTCCATACTGTTTTCCATAGCAGCTATACCAATTTACATTCTCACCAGCAGTTTATGAGGGCTCCTTTTTCTTCACATAGTCTCCAATATTTGTTATTTCTTGTCTTACTGATAATAGCCATTCTAACAGGTGTGAGATGGTATCTCAGTGTATTTTTGATTTGCATTTCCCTAATAGCTAGTAAAGTTGAGCATCTTTTCATATATCTGATGGCCATCTGTGTGTCTTCTTGGGAGAAGTGTCTGTCCAGGTCCTCTGTCCATTTTTTTAAATTGGATTGTTTGGGTCTTTTTGTTGTTGAGTTGTATGCATTCTTTATATATTTTGGATATTAGCCCCTTATCAAAGATGTTTCTTGGAAATATATATATAAAATAAGATACTAGCAAATCAAATACAACAATGCATTAAAAAGATAATACATTATGATCAAGTGGGGTTCATTCCAGGGGCACAAGAATGATTCACCATACACAAATTGATCAATGTGCTACACCACATAAACAAAATAAAGGATAAAAATCATATGATCATATTCATAAATGCAGAGAAAGCATTTGGCAAGATGCAACATCCATTTGTGGTTAAAACACTCAATAAAAGGAAAATACCTCAACATAATAAAGGACTTTACATGAATAATCTTCAGCTAATATCATACTCATTGGTGAAAAACTGAAAGTTTTTAGTCTAAGATCAGGAGCAAGACAACAATGCTCGCTCTTACTACTGTTATTCAACGTAGCACTGGAAGCCTTAGTCTGAACAAACAGGAAGGAGAAAAAAATAAAAAGTATCCAAATTAGGAACAACGAAGTTAAATTGTCACTTTTTGCCGATGACATGATTCTTTATATAGAAAACCGTAAAGACTCCACCAAAAAACTATTAGAAACAATAAACATGCACTAAAATTGCAGTGCACAAAATCAATGTACACAAATACATTGCATTCCTATAAACTAACAATGAAATTTCAGAAAAAGAAATTAAAAGAACAATTCCTTTTGCAGTTGAAACAAAAAGAATAAGATACCTAAGTGTTTATAATTGAGGCAAGATGTTTGGGATTTTTCTTAGATGTATATTTTATGTTTACAATTCTAGACTTTGTTTTAGATTTGTGGGTTCAGCCTGAGGCTAATCATATCTAATAATAGCTGTGGATTATTAGACTATGTCTATAGAGAACTGATTTTACTGAACTGAAATGTTCCATTGGTTCTAGATATGATATCGATGGTAACATCCCTATATTATAGATACATTGTATAAGTGATGCAATTTTTTTATCCTTTGACCTTTACATAATAAATATTAAATGAGTAGATTGAAAAGTATATGATTCTTTGCTTATTTTTTTAGAAGAAGCTTATCTGCTGAAATACATACATACATACATACATACATACATACATACATACATATATATATATATATATATATATATATTTAAAAACCTTTATGCAAAACCTGCTATTCTTAGGGGCTATGTAGTGAAAACATTTCATGTGAGATAATGTTGGTACTTTAGCAGTAAAATCTTGGCAGTTCATTATGACTAAAATTGAACTCATTTCTTCACTCCACTCCCCAAATGTAGTATCATTTACTCCCTATCTCAATTTAAGTTCTCATAAGTTGTCTCTGGAGGTGGAAATCCTGTTGTCATCCTTGAGAGCTCCTCCTTCCTCAAACTTTATTCTTACCAATGTCTGTCAGTTTCACCTATGTAGTATCTCCCAAATCAATCAACTCTATTTTTTCCCCTCAATTTTAAAGATGCATTCACCTGCACGTTTCATATTCAATTCCTGGGCCTTCATTTGTCATGCCATGAAAGAACATCATAAAGCAAGGGTGGGAAGATGTCATCAGCATGGAAACAGTATTGACTGCTATAATTAATTAAAATGAAATGTTTACTAAAACTATATCTCATAATTGATCATTGTGCATCACTGGGTGTCATGTTGGAAGACTAGTTGAAAAATAAGATTCTCTAAAATATTCTGCACTGTATTTCCAGTTATTGAAAACAGTTTTGTTCATGTCAGTCTCTTTCATACAAACCTTACAAGTTCTGCATTGCCCGTAGCATGAGGTTCAAATGCCTTAACAGGCCATACAAATCTCACCAACACAATTCTTTGCATATTGTAGGATATCTATCTATCTGTCTATCTATCTATCTATCTATCTATCTATCTATCTATCTATCTATCTATCTATATCTATCTATCATCTGTCTACTTATCTATCTATACATCCCCTGTGAGATCTAGAAATATATAATATATATGTAAATATATGTAATATGTATATTACATATATAACATTATATATGTGTGTGTATATATATATATATATATATATATATATAACAAATTTAGTTATAAACTATAATGGGATTTGAAAGCATAAATTTGTAGCAGGGTAGCTGATGAGGGGTCACTTAAGATGAAAAAAAGTAGATTAACATAAATCCAGCCACAGAAAGACTGGGGAAAATTGTTTCAGGCAGCAGGATCTGCATGTGCAAAATCCCTGAAGTAAGGACCAGAAAGAGGACCTAAGTTCAGGTCAATGTAATATAAGAGTAGTGGGTCAGAAAAAGTGATAAAGAAAAAGGCAATGACTTGTATTAGATTCTATTGGTTAAAACCAAGCCACAGTTTCCATCTCACTCAAAGGGAAAGGACTGTACAAGTGCATGACTCATTGGCAACCATGTTGGTGGGTTTCTGCCACAGGGCTCAATCATGTAAATCATGGTAAGGAGTTTGGATTTATTATAAATGAAATTGGGATTTTGTGGAAGAGAAGGAAGAAAGATGGAAGGAAGGGACAAGTTATGTGAGAGGGAATTATGAAGAAAGGAGGAGTTAATTCTGTTTACTGGCTCAGAGAAGACATCTTGCAGAAGGTGTCTCTAGGGTAACAAGATTGAATACAGAAAGAGGTGACATCAGAGGAAGGTAACATGTATAGAAGGACCATGCAAGGACAAGAGCAGGGAGTGATAGCACACACATAGGGAATGTTTAGGATGTACAGGTTCAGAAGAAACCAAATGGATTTGAATGTAGTGCGTCGTTTTGGATGATCTTAAAAGGGAACTATTTTATCAGACGTGCCTGTTTGGAAGATAAATCTGGTGTTTACCATAGGGAGGATGAACTGAAGAAAGAACTTGAAACAGGTGAATAGGTCACTACTCCTAGAGAATTTTTATAAACATTTTAAACATATTTGGAAATCTTTGAGCTGCATAACAAGCATCAGAACAATTTTATTTCATTTTGTTTAATCTCTTTATCAAGGTATGAAGCAATTAAAAAAAACTATAGATGTTTAATGTGTACAACTTGATGTATTTGTAGAAAAGTATACACCCATGAAACTATTATCACGATGAATGCCACAAACTTATCCATTACCTCCCAAAGTTTCCTTCCACCATCTCTCCATTTTTTGAACAATTTTCTTTAAAAAGAGCTGCATCCCACTTAGTACCTGGAGTAAAACTTTTCTTTGTTTGCAGGGATTCTTTTGAAGGACTCTGGTTTTAAGGATATCTCCAAAGAACTAGGTGTTCTACCTTTAAGTGGCAATTTCCATTTTGGGGTAAAAGGAATTAGGGTCAGGAACTAGGGTTTGTAATTTATGTATTTTCCAGGTAGAATATTTTGAAATTACATTAATACTGGAAGCCTGGCTGCCTTGCTTATCTTTGCATACTCAGTTCCTAACACATACTAGATGCTTCAAACATATTTTTAAATGGATAAATAAATGAATGGTAACATCAAATAAATATTATTTCTGCCACCAGATCACTACTTCTTCCACCCATTCTCTCTTCCCTGACTTTCCTTTCCTTCCTAATGTTCAAGTTCAACATTGACATTCAAGGCATAGTCTAGTCTCAAAATCTCAATGCATTAATTTTTATCTTGCTTTGTGTTAGAATGAAATTATGTAGATTGCCTTAGAGTCTGCAGCTTACAGACGCTTTTTAATGTGTGAGATCACTATGTAAGGCAAGCTCATGACAGTTGCTTGAGTACTAATGATAATTACACTCAGATCTGAATTGTCTTAGAAACTAAATTTAGATGATTCTTCATCTCAAGGCTTTTATTTAATACCAACATGATCACTAAATTCTGGGTTCTTGAAGACTATCCTATAGGATATTACTTCTGATCTAATAAGTGATGATTGTGAGGTAAGATAAAGAAAGAAAACCAATGTTTACTAGTGCATGATTGAAAGTATGTTTGATATTTTATTCAACACAAACACTTAAATATTATTTCTGGAATTTCCCCAGTAAACAGCATATTAGCATTTACAGTTGTTTAGAATATTTATGTGTACTCCTTCGTTCTTATTCACTAATATTAAAAAAGAGACTATTTTGTTTTTTTTTTTTTTACTTAATGGGATTCTGGCAAGGTGTTTCTCTAATAAATATTTGTTAAATATTTTTTTCTTAAAAGTTCAGACAACACTATCTTTATATGTCACTATGAATTGAGTAAATTACCCAGAATAAATAATATAGACTTTACATGAACTGCTTTACTCTAGGCATTTTTAATATTTAAATAAATATTTTAAGTATATAAATAATTATGTAATCTTCACTATCTACTTTGATAAATTATTTCCTTTGTAAAAAAATGTTAAGATTAGATGTGAGAATGATTATTTAAATAGGCTTCAATTAAAATATGACACATTAGAAATTTGAAAACCCTTGAGACTTTCTTAACATCGTTTGGTGTAATAGGAGGTTTGATACTATAAATAACATCTCCAGTCTGAGTAAAACACTGAATAGTGGAAGTAAACCCAAAGGCTACTCGTGACACAGGGTAGAGCTTTAGCAGTTTCTGAATATGGATGATATATGTGTGAGATGTGTTCTACTGAAAATGATCTGCCATGCATATATTTTTGTGATTATAGAATGCAATTATTTTAATTAAAAATAATTTTCCATAATAATCTCAAGATCCATCCATGTTGTCGCAAATGGTGCTATTTCATCTTTTCTTCTGGCAGAATAGTATTCCATTGTGTATATATACCACAACTTCTTTATACAATCATCTATGCTGAGCGAAATAAGTCAGACAGCAAAAGTCGAGAACCATGTGATTTCACTGATATGTGGTATATAAAACTGAAAACAACAAAAGAACAAAACAAACAAATGAAGAAACAAAAACTCATAGACACAGACAATAGTCTAGTGGGTACCAGAGGGTAAGGGGGGAAGGAGGTGGTAGATGAGGGTAAGGGGGCTCAATATATGACGATGGAAGGAGAACTGACTCTGGATGGTGAACACACAATGTGATGCATAGATGATATAGAATTGTACACCTGAAATCTATGTAACTTTACTAACAATTGTCACCCCAATAAACTTTAATTAAAAAATAATTTTCCATTATAAAAATAAGATATTTTGATTATGAATAATTTGAACAATTCAGAAGAAATATTTTTAAAAATTTATCTAAAGCCTCACTACCCAGGAGTAAACACTCTTAACATTCTGTTACCTTTCTTTTCAGTATTTCTATGTTTTATTTTTACCTAGCAGTGTTTATGTGTTATATACATAAGTATAGTAATTTAAAGGGAAAGCTATGAAATTAAAAAAAAAAAAACACTGGTAGGATAAAGAAGATATCATTTAGAATTTTATGAACAGATCCAACCTCTTAACATTTTAATGTGTCTTCTAATTTTCTTTTTTCCACATATAGTGGCATTATCTTTTATATTCTGATTGTAAAGGATAGTTATCAGAAGGATATTTCTGGTGGAAGAAGATATACACTGAGACTTGATGAGAGAGGATATTTCTGTGGTTAAGTTTGATTTATTCGTTTTTCTCAAAGAACAATAAGAAGGAATCAAATTATTCAACGTAAGATTTAAAAATATGAAAAATAATTTCTGAAGTTTCTTCAAAATGAAAATGATACTTCTCTACACAATTCCAGTTTTGTAAAGAAAAATTCTTTTTGTGTCCCAGCCATTTTTATGAGAGCAGTAGTACATAATCTTAAGATTAAATCCAGGCTCCGCCACTTGGAAGCTGAGTGACCTGGGACAAGCTATCTACTATCTTTATGCTTCACATTCTCTTGATAAAATGAGGATGGATGAGTTAATATGAAGGAATTACTTAGAAGCTTGCCTATTATTTGGCACTCTTACATGTTGGCGCTATATACATGTTAGTCACAACCAGTAAGTTCTGGAAAAGAACACAATCTTCTTTACTGTTTAAAGAGGTTGCTTGTGGCCATAGACATGGTATAAATTATGCAGTAAAGGAAAACACTGTTGGGGAGTAACAAAGGTGTAAAACTAGAAAAGAAAGAGCTGAACCAAGTTGACACCAGGCTACAAGTAATTCATCTAAACTTGATGTTGTGGTTCAAATATAGTAAGGCAAAGCTTTAGTGTAATGATTGAAATGGTGAGCTTGAATTCAAGCAAGACATTTGTAAGCTGTAGCAATCTTGGGGAAAATGTTTAATGCCTCTAAGCCTCAGTGTACTGACTGTATATAGGTAAAGATAATAGTATTATGTCAAAGGTCATTGTAAAGATGAGATAATTCACACCAAGTACTGAACACAGAATGAGCACCCAGTAAATGTTAACAACTAGTCTTCTTTATAATAATTCTTTATAATAATTCTGAAAAGTAGTAATAATAATTCTTAATCATCCTAAAACTTTTTGTATCTTTGAGTTCTTAAATTTGTCTCCCCTCTAAGTCATCTGGGGTGGATATTAAATCTTTGGTTTCACAAAAAGTTTTATGGTAATGGTTTTTGAGTTTTTATGTACTTGAAAATTCATTTATATTGTTTTTTTACACTTGATCTTAGCCAAAAGGCCGAGAAGCGACATATATATATATATATGAAAGACATATATAAATGAAAGACAAATGTGCAAGTATTTCTTCTAAACCAAGTAATTTTCTCAAAGGATTATAGCTATGTCTCTACTCTCCCTGTACAATTAGGAGAAGTCTGAGGTTTTGTTTTTGTAGGCAACTTGTTTGTCTGCCTACAGCTTGTAAGATTTTTTTTTTAAATATGTTTATTCCTCCCTCCCTCCCTCCCTCTCTCTCTCTCTTTCTTTCTTTCTTTCTTTTCCTGGTAAGGCATCATCTCTTTTTAGTTATTTTACCTGGAATATTATGATCCTGTTTTAGCTGTCCTTGAATTTTTCCAATTTATATTTTTTCCCTTTGACTATGTGTTTTAATATTTCTTCTATTACAAATGTTCATGTTCCTCTCTCTTCTCAACCCTCCTCAAAAGATGACATTTTTCAGCTTTTCCCTTTGCCTTTTTTGTTTGCTTTTAGTAATAACCTTTCAAATTATTTCTCTGATGTATGTATTAAGTTTTCCTTGATGTCATTGCAAATTTAAATTTAATGTTATTATTTTCCTTTTTGACTCTTTCTTATTCTACTGTTCTCCCTTTATGTCCCATGTTTGCATTTCAGCTTATTTCTGTGTTGAAATCACGTCATCATCTTGGTTTCTGATGTAGATGTCAAACTCTATAGTTTTTTCCACTCCTAAATATTGTAGTTATTAATTTGAACCTTTTTTTCTAAACTTATTCCACTCCTAAATATTGTAATTATTAATTTGAACCTTTTTTTCTAAACTTATTCCAATGGATAGATTTTCTTTTCTTTCTTTCACTTGAATTTTTTACATCCTTGTTTTATTCTTTATATATAATTAAAATAAGTGGAATTCTATTCATATTTGGCATTGTCAATAGACAGAAACCATAGATTGTTTTTTGCCCTCATTTTCCATTTACTTAGAAGGTTACATTGAACCATAAGATAAACTGCACGGTTCCAAAGTTCCCATTTTGAAGCAGTTTTGTGTGTGTGTGTGTGTGTGTGTGTGTGTGTGTGTGCATGTGTGTGTGTATGTGTGTGTTTCCATCCCAAGGGAGATCTTTTATATCTATAAGAGAGCTTTCCTATCCTTATGGTCTGATTCTCCGTCACTGTGAATTTCTGGTACACATAGAACCAGAGGGTAAAGGGGGTGGGGGGAGAGAAATGAGGGTAAGGGGGATCAAATATATGGTGATGGAAGGAAAACTGACTCTGGGTGGTGAACATACAATGGGATTATTCGATGATATAATACAGAATTGTACACCTGAAATCTATGTAGTTTCACTAACAATTGTCACCCAAATAAATAAATAAATAAATAAATAAATAAATAAATAAAAGGCAGAAAGGGGGGAAACTGTAGTATAGGAAAAGAAAAATAAACAGCAATTTTTTAAATTTGTTTTTTAATTTGTTCAAATTAGAAAAAAGAAAAGAAAAGTGTAATCTTAAACTCTCTTGCCTTCTTGCCTCTACTTTCACCTAGAGCACTTGACTTCATAGAGGCATATCTACTAGCAGTCATTCTCTGAATGCAATTACTGAATTACTGATGGGAAATACTGATGAGAGATATACATAAGGGGATCCAAAATGTTGGAATATCAAAAATAGCACTAATAATAGCACAGCTGACCAGTGTTTTGATTTAGCTAGGTCTTGATTGGATGAAGAATGCAAAATCTATTTATGTACTTTTACATGGATAGTGAATTATGTTTCTGGCAGCATTGAAGGAATAATTCACTCTTTGAACACGTCAATCAACTTAAATTGACATTTTTGTCAATAGAAACTTTCATGTTATGATGATACATTGTGTGAAAATTCTAACAGTGGCATTTGTGTGATGTGTGTGAGTATGTGTGCACGTGTTTTTGTGTTGGTATTATTGTTGCCATTGTCTGAATATACATATTTTCAGTAAAAACTGAGAAAGTAAGTGGGGATAGATCATCAGATACCACTTAAAACTAGAAATATAGACTTTTATTTTAAGCATGATAAATGAATGTGTGATCTGGGACTTCCAGAGAAAGCCGTGCTCACCATAAATATTGTTTACTTGATGTGCATGAATGGAAATCTTCACCCAACGCTCACTTCGTTTGTCTGCTCATTCACTTTAATATGACACATATTTTTGTACTTTGTCTGATTTTGGAGATGCCCCCACTTCATAAAGCATATTTACTTATCACTTATGAATCTCTTGTCAACAGCAGCCAGGTAGAACAAAGGACCATATTAGGTAGCATGAAGAGAGGATTTTAAAAAATGCATGCAAGAAAACTATGTTTACCTCTCTTTGACCGGATTCCAGTATTTACTGATCTTGCCTCAGCTTCCATACATGGGAATCTAGGTAACATGGAACAAGGGAGAATAGTCTTCTAATTATGTTTGACTTTTATTTAGCTTGATTGCATTCCTGCTAAAAAATTGAGCGTGATTTCTAAATACTTTCTGACAGCTATTCTGTACTCTCTTTCTCTGCTTCCTTTTCTCTTTTCTCTTTCCGTTTTTCCACCCACCAACTCACTTCACCCTATTTCTCTTTCCTGTTGGTCATAAGGGGAAGAAGAAAAAAAAGAAAGAGCAAGTAGAGAAGGAAGAGAATTTAATTGAATTGTTTTTTTGGCATCCTCTTCTTGCTTCCATCCCAAGGCCTGAAATAATAGTAATAAGCTATAGGATTATCCTTCCAGATCTCACAAATGAGTAAGTCTTGGTGCGAATAAGCATCTGTATTACAGAATGAGGACTTCTATGATAAATTTGAATAGGAAATGCAGTAAAAACATAATAATTTTTTTCATTTATTTTAGATTCAAAAGGGACACGGTTTTCTTTGCATTACTTGATATGTGTAAAGAAATTTGTTTTGTAAATCCACGATGCTCCTTTGTAGATCTCTATCTAAACCTTCATGGTCGCCTCATTTCTGTATTGTTTTGCTGTTGTTGTTTATTTCAGAAGCATATTTTGCCTTTTGTTATACTCAGGTATTAGTTCAGGGGGAATCTTTCAAGACTAATTATTCGTGGTCCATATGAATAAGTTTGATGGACAGAAATTATATTACTGCTTTCCAATAGCAGTTTACTAAAGTATACCATGTGCAGATGGTAATTAAGCAGAAATACTTTGCAAAGGCTGAGTATCACATGTGACTCCTAATGTATGTGCTGAGTAATGTATATTGAGAATATTTGTAACAGGGTATTTTTCAAATGTAAAGAGCTCCAGCTTTGTCAGCAATTTAAATCATATTACATGACAGGCGATACCACATGGATTTTTCTTTTATCCGTGGCCACTATATAATTTGAAAAATAAAAGGGATAGGAAATGAATTCCACAGCAAGTAAAAGGACCATTCAGAAGTTGAAGGTAAGGTATAGCTAGACTCATAAACGTGCTCAGAGCAGTTAGAAATTTCTTACAGTAATTTAACCAAGAGATGATGGAGAGTAGGGCTTAGTTGGTGGCAACCAGGTAAGAGGGAAGAACATTAAAGAGCTGAGATCGGTAAGATGTAATACTTTGTCTCATCTTATAACTGTTACATTTGTAGATATAAACATAAACTTGTTGAATGTTAGAGGTCAGGAGTCCTGGTTATCATAAGATCCTGCTTCCTCATTTTACACATAAATACAAGTTTCCCAGGTCATACAAGTGTTTGGGGACAGAATTGGGAATAACATCTAGAGACAGAATGTTAGGACTTAGAGTGAATCTTAGGCTTTTGGGAAATCAAGATAACAGTATTAAAATGCTCGTCTCCTTCAACTCATGCTTCAATTATCTCAAACAGGTTGAATTTAAGGACTGTAGGAGTAGAAATTGACTAACTGTTCTCCTAATGCAGCTGCCAGAGAGATGGCTGGGGAATATTAAGGATCAATTTTGAGACTCACCTTCTTCCCTCTCCTTCTAAAATTTAATTAGCCAGCAGATCTGTTGAATTGATGTGATGAAACTCAAGAGTTTGGCGCCAACTTGAGTCTGGCTTATTGAAAGAGTCCCTGGGGTAAGCTGTGACAGAAATAGAGGCATTTGACTTTAACTTCTCTCCTACCTCCAGAAACAAGCCTATGTAAATAGGAATAGAATTTATAAAATGTGCTGAATAATGATGAGTATGTATAAAACTATCACCTGCCAAAGAAGACCTTGTAATTAAATTAGTAGAAGTGACTAAATTTGTAGAGCTAAAATTTAAATAATTTCTGTGTGCATGGTCTGCCAACTTCAGCACACAGCTTGGGCATCTTGCCTATTAGTCTTTGACCTAGGAGGGCAGCATAAAAATTACCTCATCATTCAATTTGAAAAGTCTGATTGACCTATCCATTTAGGTAGTGTGATCCCTGCCTTAAAATTAACCATGGATCTCCTTTCTAAATGAGTTTTGACTGGGGAAACACCTTTAACTCATATTTTTCATACTGCATTAAAGTTTTCTTGAACAAAATGATTCAGAATATATGCATAACACATTTTTGAAAGGCTAAACATTGCTACAGAAAAGCAAAAATTAGCGACTCACACTTCACCTATCTCCCTCAATGGCTTTGTACGTTGTAACTGGTCAGGCTTTCTGGCGTCAGTGGGTCCTGACTCCACCTTGGCTGGTCAATATCACCTCTAGTGGTCACCATCAAGCCCAACATTGTCTTCATTGACAACATGCATACGTGTGGAGAGGCATGGGGGCTATTGCATTGTCCAGCAGGGGCAGCAGTATTGCCAAACTTCTGGTTATCAACAGGAATTGTTACTTGATTCAACAGTGGAGATGTGGGCTGGCGAGTTCAATATGGTTGGCAGGACACAATCCAGGCAGCAAAAAAGACAAGTCCATAAACAGTTTACCTTCTCCCCTGAATTCATCCTGAAACTTTTATAGCAGCCAATGATGAATATACTATTGATTGCATTTCATATTTTCACAGGGATCTACAATTGTTTTCAACTTTTGGTTTCTCTTGGGTGAGGAGGTTAGATTAGCCATAATAATCACCTCCATTTCCTTTCTTGAGTGTTTTGATGTCAAAGACTGAAGCTAGATATAAAGGTAGAACTAGATCAACTAAGTAGGCTGGGATAAGGGGATCCTATATTGTGTTCTTTAGCAGAAATCCTTAGGTGTCCTGAGTAATCCATTTATGCAATACCAGGAAACAATCCCTGGGATAAAAATTTACAGGGGAGCTTAAATCCACAGGGAATACGTGTGACCGACTTTACTATTTTCTTCCATGTCTAACAATCCAGTTAAATACAGTCCCAGCATGGCCACACAGTGGATTTCCTGAGATTGGAGCAATGTACGTTAACTAATACGTATGTCAGTTTTCCTGACTCTGATACCTCAGGGCAACCAAAAGAACTTCCCATTTCTCCAATGCCACAGGTCCCTCTTCATTGAGGAAGATGAAAGAAGGAGGAGATATAATCATACTATTCTTGGAAAGCTTGGGAATTTGTTAGTGTTTGACCATGAAAATATGGCCATTATATCCTCCAAACATTGCTGGCTTTTGTATATATATTTGCTAGCTTCCTTTAACATTTGCAGATCATTTTTATCTAGGATCTTTAGGAAATAGATGTATTATTGAACGAGGGCAGCACTCTGTGCAGGGTATTATTGGGTAAATAATAGGAGAGCATAGAAACCTGAGTCTACCCTAACCGACACCGATCCAGAAAAAAACCCTTTACCGCCTGATACCTCAGTCTCTCTGTCTGTTAAATATTTTGTCTGGGCAATAGCTACAGTTATTGATACCTTGAAAAAGATACTGTGATGTGTGTGGCTTTGTTTTTCAAACTGCTTATTTTAGAATTTCTTTTGTAGTGACATTAATGATATTTTAAGGGCTTATAAAATAGTATTCATTTAGAAGGTGGCTTTGACAACAATATAAAGAAAAAGGCAGTATAGTAATAGTAGATGCTGTGATGTGCCACCCAGAACCTCCTTCAGGGGTGAAGGCCATATTGTCCCCACTGCCGGGTGTGCTACATGCAACCAGCTCAGTTATCAGCCTTCTTCAGAATTGTGTCAATTGAGGAGTCACCTTGCCCAACCTTGACATGAAGACGTAAAGGATCAGCCTCCCCACCTTAATTTTTAAAATCTGCAAAGGGCCCTCTTTGGTTTGAAGCCTCCCAGGTGGTTGGCTAAGGCCTTCTTTGTGACTGCATCACAGCCCAATATCGTCTTCTGCCAAATTCTGCTTTCTTCCCTTCTGCAAGTACTGAACTGAGGAGCACTCCCTAATAATCCTCCCCCGTGTTAATCTCCAGCATAGAATCTGCTTCCCTAATTGCCCAACCTGCAGCTGACAGCATATGATACCTCTCCTTTGTTACTGGGTCATGCATTACACAACTAAGAGTCTAGGGCAGGGCTCTTTTTGATTTCCAATAATAAAGTTCCTCTGATTGTACTGGGGGCGTAGTTTTCTGATGTGGCATTTTATGGTCTTTTCCTCTTATGCAGCATAAACCCAAGTAAAATAGCTTGTCTACATTTTGCACATTCATTAAATGCATTGACTATTCGAGGAAGTTGAACTTGTTATTTATGGCTTCCTTGGATAAATGTATTTTTTAAAATTCAAAGTTTGTAAATCATTTGAGTTCACTGGAAGGAGTTTGATGGGTTATTTGACAGGGCATTGAATGTTGTGGAGAGAGACATTATTTCAATTGCTTGATGTTTTAGCTGTCCTTATGATGTCTCTTTATTCATGGAAACAGCATAATTTTAAGCACATTATATTTTATCTTTAAAAAGCACATCATCAAATAGAAGACCTTGCTGCTGTATTATTTTTAGTTCAAAAAGAAGAGTTCAAATTAAGATATGAAAAGAAGGTTAATGATAGACATTTTAAAATGAATTTAGCTTACACTATTCAACATTAAAGGAAAAGTATGTAAACAAGAACTGCAAAAGGATGAACTCTAAATAGAAAAGATATTTTCTTATTTTCCCTGCAGAGCACTTCAAAGTATATTTAACTCAAAGGTATTTCAATATGAGAACAGGAAAAAAATGGACCATAGAGACATTCATTGTGGAAAACAACAGATAAATATTTCTATAAATAATATTTAGTTAACATTTTGAATTTTATATAAAGAAAAATATAAAGAGGATTAATTATTTAAACTAAGGGTGGTTTTCTTTTAATGTGGACACTAATATTGAGGCAGAGCTTCTCCCCTAACCCCCAACCTTTGATTACTGAAAGATTTATATGATCTTTTGGTACCTGGTCTATTTACTCAGTAGTCTAGAGAACAAGACAGTTGTCCTAGTCAAGAATTGATGGGTCACAGAGTAACACAAGGATCAAGCAAGCAGAAATGAGACCCACTGCGAGGGCACATGCATTATTTTATTGCATTGAAATTTTGCATAGAAAGTATGTTGTCCTGCATCCCATTCCTAGGCTTCAGAAGCAAGTGAAAATTGATTATGAATCCCAGGAGGAAAGAAATCACCTGAACATGAATAAGAAAGGATCATGGAAACTAACGTGTGTTGCCCATCTGTTTCTGACACAGTTCTAGATGCTTCATTGAACACACTTCACAGAGAAGTTAGTAACTTGGCCAAAATGACGCCGTTAAGAAAAGGAGAGTCAGGATGCAAAGCAAGGTCAGTGAGGCTCCAGAACCCACGTGATTCTCTCCATTACAGCAGCGGGAATGCTCGTGTGCGCCTGTGCACTCTGCTGACCTCTTCAGACCTTTTATGCTCCCTTTCCGCCTCCTCTTCCTGCTTGTCCTTTCCTCCTGCTGTCCTTTCTCTTCTTCTCCTCCTTCCTTCCCTTCTTCCCTCTCCTTCATTGTTCTTCTCCCCCTTCCTTCCTTTTCTCTGCTGCTCCTCCTCCTTCTCTTTCCCTTCCTCGTCGTCTTCCTCTCTCTCTTCCTCCCCCTTCTCCCCTTCTTCCTCCTTCTCCTCTCCCTCCTCTGTACTCCTCTCCCTCATCCTTGTTCTCCTTCTTTAGATATATTTGATTTGTTTGTTTATTTCATAAGGGCTTGGGATCTTAGCTATGAATTACAAGGTTATTTGAGGTAAGAAAGATGTCAAAATTAATTGCTATCTAGGGTTTCCAAGCAGGAATTCCCGCCCATTGTCAGGAATTTTTGTCGCTTTTCCATTCCCGAATCCCAAGATGTAAACTGTTTTCTGCTCTCCACAATGAATCGTTTCCACAAAGTGACGGCCAGTATTCCCAACCACCTGGGTTCCAGGAGCCGGTTTTCCCAATTTCCCGACCAACTTTTCTCTGGATTCGGGAACGGGAAAGCTAAAATAATTCCTGAGAACAAGTGGGAAATCCCACCTGGAAACCCTACTGTTATCTAACCTTGTAATGATAGTGCTATAAAATATTTAGCGTCAATTCACCTGAGCTCTCCTCTCCTCTTCAAATAGCAAAAATCAAGTGGTTTAAATCACAGAAGCAAAGGACTTTTTACATTACAATGAATTCATCCTGTAGTCTTAGTGTGTTTGTAAAGACTAACCTATTGTAATAACGTCATTTACCACATTTCTGAGATGGCTGTGTTTTGAAAACATTTATAGTCTTAAAGAGACTTGAAATTATTTTTAACAATTCAAAAACGAATCAGATGCATCTAAGTCAGTGGTTATCAATGAGCTGACTTTGTCCCCTGTGGGGCAGGTGGCAATGTCTGGAGACCTATTTTGGTTGTCACAACACAACTGGAGGAGATACTTATGGCATCTGATGACTAGCGTCCAGGAACATTGTTAAACACTCTGCAACGCACAAGATACCCCCGCTGCCCCACAAAAATTTTCCAGCCCCAAATGCCAGTAGTTCCAGTAGTTGCTTTATTGAGAATCCTTGGTCTAGGCAATGTGCCAATTTAACAAAACGGGACCAATCTTTCTCTTGTAAGATGTCACAGAGTCAAAAGTTGTAGGACGTTTTCCTGCCTCAAACATTTATATTTTTATTTAAAAATTTAATATTTTATTCACCATGGATTTTTTGCATTTATATATATATATTTTTTAATATTTCATCAGAATATTGTTCATTTTGACTACCAATTTGTGATACCCCCTTAAATTTTGTGCCCAGGGTATATGTTCTCCCCTCCCCCTTCCCAAATCCTGGCTCTGTTAAGGATATAATAAAGGAAACATAATATAGCATGGTGGTGAATAATAAGGCTCTAGAGTCTAAATGTTTGGGCCTAAATCATAGTTATACCACTTTCTAACTCCGTGTCCTTGGCACTTTATTTCCTTCCGCGTCTATAAAATGGAGAGAGTAGTACCAATGGCAAATGCTTGGTTCAAGGGGTACATTTATCAGTTAGCAAAGAACTTGGAATAGAGTCAACCCACTCCAAACACTGGCTATTAAAACACAGCACTAAACTGGGTGCACTTTCTGGTGTCATGAGGATGCATGAAGGAGAATGTCCCTTTGTCTGCTGGTGGGTCAAAACTTTTTTTTTCTCTGCCTATTCCTAAACTAATGACAAAACACAGGCTTTTTTTTTTTTTTTTAATTGCCTAGAAGTAGAGTCGCTTTCCCTTTCTACTATAATAACAGAAATTTAAATATGAACAGAATATTAAAGCCAAAAGGCAAGTTAATAACTTGTAATATAAAGTAGAAAATAAGAAAAAAATAATAAATTAAGATTATAAGTGACTGTTTCTAAATTAAGCAAGTCTGGTATATGTCTAAATCTTAGTTATATTACAATCCTGGTCATTATCATCTGATATTAAACAAATAAACAGACAAACAAACACTGACATTTCCAGATTCCCCTGTGGCTAGTTGTGGCATATGATAAGTCGTGTTGATCACAAAGGAGACATACCACAGTGTGTAAAATTCTAGGAAAGCTGTTTATAGATTTAAATTATTTGGCAGGGAGATATTTTTGCTCTATCTTTTGTCTTGCATCTGGCCTGCAATGCCAAAGTGATGGCTGGAGCTCTGGCAGTCACTTTGAGACATGAGAACACCTTGGAGCTAGCAGGCATGTTAGACTACTGAAGTAGAAAAAGAGCCATCAGGATCCCTGATGACAGCATGAAGGTGCCACACCGGCCCTAACCTACCCACCATTGGACATCTTTTAAATAGGAGAGAAAAAGAACAATCTCCTATCTTTCTTGAGTCTCAATATTTATTTCTATTATAGCCAAACCTAATCTTAACTGATAAAATGACCTTTCCACATGTCATTTTGGAACCTCGAAGGTTAACTAGCTTTCCCCCACCACACTTACTGTAACCAGGATGGGTATGTATATCAGACTTTCTTAATTTAAAAACAGCTTTTTAAGACCAAAACTTCCATATTTGTCCTTATTTGCACTTATATTTCAAGTTCTTGACGTGGCTTTCAGCTTTAATATTCTGTAGTTCAAGTTTTGCTAGTTGTATGTGCAGATAAGCTGCCCACGCTTTTCTTGACTTGCTCCCAATAAGGAGTATTTGCTTAACAATGAAACACATTTTGTTTTTCACATGTAACTTCTCTGACCATAAGGTGGAAAGTTGGATGTCCTTGCTTGTGTAAGCTGCTTGGCAACCATTATTCCAACATTATTTGATTGAGGCTATTTTGGGATGCAAGAAAACACGTATTTATGCTTCAAAGCTTAAGTTGTATAGCTTGTTGTCAGCGACAGCTAAGTAAATCACTGAAAATTCCCCACAGGAGGGAATAATAAGGAAATTAAATGGAAAATGGGTAAAATCATAGGGTCAAACAGGTGACAGAAAAGTCTGCTTGGGGGCTTCATGTTCATCAAGTATGAATCTGCACTGCGTGATCCCTCAAAGGTAACGAGGAGAACAAAAGAGAATGAATGAATGAATGAATGAATGAATGAATGAATGAATGAACGAACGAATACATGCTTGTTTCTTTCACTTCTGCTTTTCTTTCTTCTTAATACTTGAAAAAGTCTAAAAGTCTAATGGCAGAATATTTGAGCAAGTTGTCAAATTCTACCTAATCATTTTTTTTTAAATATGTGCAGTGTCTCCTTAAACATGTTATTGTAGCAGATGCTGTAGTGTCCCCCCTCCCCTCTATTTCCAAAGGCCTCACCAACTTAGAGAACTTTCTCTGGCCCCCAGATTCTGCTTTGTCATCAAACAAAATAGGCCAAAAATGCCCAGGAACTAACACCCTCTTTGGTAGTAGGCCATGAACAGTGATTGACAGAAGTTGGTGGTGGTTAAAACCCCAGTTACCTCACCCACTGAGGATAACTCTAAGATGGATCTTTACACCTGCCCCAGAGTTCCCAGTGTGATCAAGTTTAATAACCAAACTCGTGCTAGCTTAGTAGTAATACACTTCTAATGAAAGATAATCATTTGTTGCTGTGTAAGTCTAGCATTAACTAATTTCAGGCAACATACTTATAATCGCTAGCATCATTGGAAAGAATCTCGAGTACACCCACTGGTTGCCTCAATCATGGATCGCCACAAGGATCTTCACGTACATCACTTGCCCTCCAGGTGCTTGCCAGGGAGGAAATCCAGAAATGTTTGAGTGACAGGAACAGTATTTGTGAAAATTCCTGAATATTATGCATTTATTCAATCTTGAACAGATATTTATATGACTACTGCGTCAAAAGCTTTGCTTGGAGCTGGGGACACAATGCTATTTTTATTCTCGTGAGGCTTATAACCCAGAATGAGATCAATGGCTTAGTTATAATATGTGTTAAGTGTTGAGTTCTAAGAATAAAAAGTGCCCTGAACAGTATACTTACTGCCTGTGCATTCCCTTTGCAATAAAATCCACCTCGGAATCAAGCCATCCTCTCAGAGAGAATTTTGTGTGGACTGCAATACACTAACCCTGGGTGAAATGATTTTTACTGAACTGGGTTTTGTTGGAATGTCATCAGCTCACATAAAGGTACATTATACAGAAGCAGTACAATTCCATATAACACTGTGCTTATTTGAAGGATGGTAAGAGGGGTGTTTGGTAAATAAATCTCACAATACCTCTCCAGAAAGACACAGAGAATTTCTCTCCTGTCTCATAAGGAATATTGGTGCCTGTCCTAATCAACTGATTTGCTTGTAACTTATAGATTTTGTTTTCCAGTTTTTTTACCTACTAGAAAGCATTGAACACTGATCAATGTTCTGTGCCATCTCCCATGAGTGGATGGGGTTTCACTGCCTCTTTTATTTGTGGCTTTCACTCTGAGATTCATTTTATTTGTGTACTCTTATTTTTCCTTTATTATGTTTCTCTTGCTTTTTAATAAAAATTTGTCTTTCTAGGTTGCCTGCATCATTTTAGCTTGCCTCAAATCACTCCAGAATAAGACTGTGTATAGAAAAATCATCTAAAATATAAAATTATTAGAATATCACAAAGCAAAATTTACTCAATTTCATCGATTTAAACTTACATTGTGTAGATTACTAATTTCACTTGTAGTTCTTTATCTCAGGTGGTGATTAGAAAACCCATGCCTTAAGTAATAAATATATTATTGTTAAATTTGAATAATGTTGAATTTATTTCAAGTAAAAGAGAAACACTTTTACATGGATGGATAGAAAGGAATAAAACAAAGATAATAAAGTTTTATATTTTCAAACTGAATAATTTAAATTCTTATGTCCTTCACATAGTCTCCTATTTATAAAATTTTCAGAGGGAAATTTCTTTTTTAGAACTCAGAGAAAATTTTTTGATGGAAATGCTCAGAGTTTAATATTTGCAGTTGGAATACATCTGCACTTACGATGAGGAAAATAAAAATAATCCAGCAATTGATAACCCGGAGTTACAGGGCGTTAAATGTTACCTTAGATAATGCCAAAAAAGAAGGATATCTCAATCTTTTACAGTTACTAAATAAAGTCCTGAGATTGAACAATCTTCAGAATTTGGGGTTTATAAAATTATAATGCCTCTTTTGTGGAACGACGGTCCCTCACAGCCTTCTGTCCTTTGTTTGCAGACCGTTTATAACTGCCACAAGTTTTTCAGTTATTCAGTTATTATTTGAAATATCAATCTGATTGTGGAGCTCTGTGTGGTTCAAATTAGTCAGATACATTCGATAGGTTGTTGGCTTTTTTTTTTTTTTCAGCTTAGTTCTTATTTAATTAAATTCTCCGAAGGGCACAAATGAAAGAACTGATTGACCCGTTTGTTTCTTCATAAGGAAAAGAGTAGAGTTATTTTTTGAAAATATAAAAGGGATACAGACAATATCAAAAGCTTCAGGCACTTTACTTTTCCTAAATATTTTATTTTATTTGATGTATCACATGTACGTGATTTCCATACAAATACGTCTCAGAATTATTTATATCAATCTTCCTCATTTATTCCTGCTCTTTTCCCATCAGAGACTTTTTAAAACAAGACCCCTGTTGAGACCTGAATTATAGTAACTTATTTTAAATGCCGTCCTGGTTCTGGATCTGTGACTTTGGGCTCCCTCACTTCTCTCAGGATGGAATTAAAAATAACCTTACCATTAAAAATAACTATAGCAATAGAAATGTTCTGCCTTTATGGAAAACCCCTCCTAAACCATAATAATTCAAATTGATTGATACTAAAATATAGATGGTAATTGATATTA
This sequence comes from Rhinolophus hipposideros, assembly GCF_964194185.1. Taxonomy (NCBI): domain Eukaryota; kingdom Metazoa; phylum Chordata; class Mammalia; order Chiroptera; family Rhinolophidae; genus Rhinolophus; species Rhinolophus hipposideros. Next base: position 80,161,587 of record NC_138050.1, on the reverse strand, counting down.
AATTAATAACTAAAACAAGCTGGGGTGGGGATGGCGGACTGGGAGAGGACATAACTTGTTGACTGTGAATGTGTTTCATTCAAGTTGAAAAATGGAGATTCCTGGAAATTAAGTTTCTTGGTGGGCCTTTGTGGTAAGAGACAAATCTGGCCTTTTGGTTTTATTCTGAAATGATGAGGGATTTTATTCTCCACGGCTGTCATTCCAGTACTTTCCACAAGCGAGTAATTGAATTTCCAAAAGCCTCATAATGGAAGAGCCAAGCTCAACATCCTCTCTTGGATTCCATTCCATGCCTTTTTCCTGCTGAATAAGGCCCACTGAGAATAACTAGATTGTAGTTTATTATGCTGTCCTGATTATGAATCAGTGCAATTTACAAATGTTTTGCATTTGGAACCTGGAGTTGTTTTAGGCTCATTTGCTGACATATGTGAATTTGCTAGAAAGGGCCAGTATCAAATGACATCCACCATCTGTGGAGGGTATTATGTCTAGAGAACTGGAAACATGAGAGGTTTGCAAAGTGAATCGACCCTATTTCAGTCCAAAAGCAAAAGCAAACATTTATTCCTGCAAAATGCATACAAAATCATTTAGTTTAGAATTATATATACTCTTGAATTTAAAAGATTATTATAATGTGAATGTTAATGTCAATTTTTAAATCATGAAGAATATTAAGAACAAAGTTAGCCTTTCAGGTAAATTGCTGTATAACAGAAATGATTAGAAATTGTGAAATAAACAAACTAAAAAAGCATGTTATCTTTTGTTCCCAAAGTAACTCCTCTTTATTATCATATATAAAACTTTAAGTTCCAGTTTTATATTTCCATCAAAACTTATCAAACATGGTCTTTTCTTATATTTCTTTTTGTGAATGTAAGTTAAGGTCCATAACTTTCCCCAGGTTAAATCTTGTTTTCAAATTTAAAATTAAAGGATTGATTCCTTTGGATGGTATTTTGTGGTGAGAGGTGGTGAAGATGGGGAGTCAGGGGAGAATAGGATTATTTGAAAGCACTGTTCATAATGAACATAACACATTACCTATATGTCAGGTCATTCCTAATTTTTTTGCCAACTAGTATTAAGGTTATTTTTGTTGGCAAAGCTAGGTGGGTACCACATTATATGGTGATCAGTCTCATAGTAGTGTGTAAATACCATTAGAGTATGGAAGGAGTATAGGTGGAATCTAGGACATTCATAATAATTATGAATGGTATTTCAAATCATAAAAGTCAATTATTGTCTCTTAATCTTGGTGTTAAAATGACTTATCTTTCATTTGCTTATTTATTAAGTAAATATTAAATAAATGTCTATCATACACCAAGCACAGCTATCAAACTTGGGTCTAAAGCAACAAACAATAAAACAGAGCCCTTATTGAAATGACACCTACATTCTCATGGGGAAAGCATAAGAAATTAACACAGAAATCGATATATTAAGTGGTAGTAAATGCCACACAGAAAAATCAACCAGGGTAAGGGGATAGGAAATCGTTTAGATACTAGGTCATCAGGGAAAGACTGTGATGAGATAACACTTGACCAGGACTTGAAGTAAGAAACAATTAATTCAAATAAAATGTGAAAAGCAGAACAGCCAGTTCAAAGGCCCTATGGCAAGAATGTGCTAAGCGTATCTGGGGAATAGTCAAGATTCCAGTGTGGTTGTTATGAAATATGCAAGGGAAAGACTGATAAGAAACAATATCACATAGGGAGCACTTGACCTTATATCTAAAGTAAAGACTTTGATATATATTTATATATACATATATATATATGTGTGTGTGTATATATATATTACTACAATTATATATATATATATATATATATATATATATATATATATATATAATTGTAGTAAAAAAATCCACTATCTTAACCATAAGATGGTATAGATGTACATTTTAAATGTGCAGATCAGTAGTATTAACTACATTTACATTGCTGTGAAACAGATCCTTCGAGCTTTTTATGTTGCAAATCTTAAACTTTAGACCTATTAAACAATTCTCCTTTTCTTTCTCCTTCCCCCAGCCTTTGGTTACCACCATTCTACTTTTTGTCTCTGTGAATTTGACACCTTTAGATACCTCATATAAATGGAATCATATGGTATTTGTCTTTTTGTGACTGGCTTATTTAATTTAATCTCAAGGTTCATTCATAATTGTAGCATATGATAGGATTTCCCTCCTTTTAACAATATTCCTTTTTATGTATATATCACATTTTGTGTATCCATTCTTCTGTCTATGGACATAAAATCTTCGAATTATTCTTGACTCCTATTTGTATCACATCTTACATCTATCTATATTTTATAGGCATTTTACATTTGTTATGTGAATATTACTCTTTTTGGTAATTTCCCTTTTCCATTAAAAACTTTTCTGTCTTTTTCAATCTTCTAAAACAATTCTTATCCTGTCCAATTTTGCTACTATCACAGCTGTTGCCATGGTGTCTTCATTATACTCAGTTCCATTATTAGCATTCTATCACAGCTAAAATAAATTATCTATATAACTATTTTCTTTATACTTTTTTAATACAACTAGCATATAGCACAGAACAGATCTTAGAAGAAGTATGTGTGTGTGTGTATTTAAAATTTGTTGAATGAATATAGAGAATCTGTACCATTTGCTTTTACCATTTTCTCTAATGTATACCTAGATCTCTGAGTAATAGAATAAACACTTCTTATAAAACCTCAAAAACATAAAGAGAGAAAAATGCTTTTTAGGGCAATAGCATTATTACTAGGAATACTAATTAATATGTATATAAGCAACACAGAACACAATGTACATTGTTTTATAAATAAAATATCCAAGCATATCTATAAGTGTCAAATCATTGTGCTGATGTATTAAATAACATCATCGCTAGTATTACATACATTTATGGTAGGTGAACATAAAAAGATAAATTTTAAGACAAAGGATTAAAAAGATCTCAAGAGTAAATGAAACATGTACTTAACTTTTGAGGGGTAGAATTGGAGGAAGAACATTGTAGGTAGAAGAACTGCCTAAGCAAAGACGAAAGGCAAGAGGTTAAAGACAGACATGTGGACTTAATTTCTAATGAAACAATATGACATAAAGCATGAGTATTTTAAGTATTCTGTTGAGGAGTAATGGACTGTAAGCCAGAAAAGAAAATCTGACTAATGCTGTGAGATATAGTAAGCGGGGGGTTTGTATCTAATTCCACAGAGAGAGAGTAGGAAGATGTGGAAGGATTTTGAGATGATGAGTGGTACAATCCAAACTTTCATCTGGGAAGGATGATCTGCTAACCTTAGAAAATTAGGGAGAAAATGCCTGCTGACTGTGAAACCAGGTAGGTGGGTATTCAATAATTTCAACAATACGTGACAAAAAGCAAGAAATGGTGAATAGCAGTGAGATGAACAGTGAACAGATGACAAATGGGAAACATATTTTGGAGATATACTTAACCACATTGGGTGGCTGGGTGACTATGACGAATTAAGGGGAATAAGGGTGCCAGGAGAAAGTTCTAGGAGCTGGAGAGCATGGCAGAGACATACCATTAGGAGTTAGGAGGAATAAGAAAGGAGGAACAAGAAGTTGAGGACAAAATTTGATAAATTTGATTTTGAATTTTTAACTTTTGGGGCTACATGAGTCATGGAAAACAAGGAAAAACTATGGGAAATCAGTATAGTGGACTGATAGGGATGTGAGTACAACTACTATTCAGGTAAGGGTGGGTTTTTGTTATATTAATTAGTGGTTGCAGAAAATACAAAATAATAATTTAAAAAACTTATTAAGCATCTAAGTATTGGAAACTAGGCTAAACTCTTCTATGCAATTGTAAAACACATATTGTTCACAATAGTTCCATGAGGTAGTCACTATTAGCTTGATTTTCTTGAAGAACAAACAGACACATAGAATAACTTGCCCAAGAATATATAGCTAGTAGGTGACAAAACCAGGGTTTTGTGACTTTCAGAGGCTACCTGGATTAGTGGCAAATCTGCTTTTTCCTTAAGACTATCTGTCCTTCTATCTGTGTCTGTTTTTGATAATGCAGTGTTTCAAATTTTATTTATGATGCTGAGAAACATCTTGGGATATGTGTAGCTCTAAACACCCAGAACTAATAAAATTACATTGATCTGCAGCATATCAAAATCACAGGGCAAAGCAGTATCCAAAATAATTCCAGCTACTTTTGCCAATTTAGCTGTTATTAGATGTAGGGAGGCTTGGGAGTCCTGTGTTCCAACTATATCTAGAAGATTTTTGCTTTTTCCACCATGCTTCCAATTATATTTTGAAGATTGTTTTCATTACCATCCCAGGAAGGAGACTATGAAACCTTGTTTCCCCCCATTATTGTAACTAGAATTAATCTGGCTTTAAAGAAAAACAAAGTAACAGCTACCCCAAATATCTCATACCGAAATACTTTACCTTTATTTCTGGGCATGAAAATGAAGGTTGCCAAGAGAGCCAGAAAAGTGAAAGGCAAAATTCAACAAAGGAAACTGAAATAATGTCTGTGTGCTTACTCAGAACAACATGCAGCTACTTTTGCTTTCTTCTCCTTCTTCACCCTTTTAAATAAACTGGTGATGTTTTTCAAACTTCCGAGTAAATATTTATATCCCCTGGATATTTCTAACTGAATCATGACATTCAAAACAGATTAAATTTTAAATATTTCCAATATCAGCAGGAAGATATTTTCTTGCTTTCTTTTTTTAAAAAGTGCTACTTGGAAAAATTACTTTGGTGTTACTATTGGAAACCTCCCATAGGAATGTCTAAGGAAGGCAAATGATGCTACTGATCAAAAATACGATTCTACTTTGGAGATCGGTGCTTGGTGGGTGTAATAATTACTGAGTTACACTTGCAAGATCATACGGCATCTAGGAACCATGATTTACTAAGATAAAAATATATTTACTATGTGCATTTGGGAAATAATTATAAGGGGCTCCTCTTGAATTCATACTCTCTTTAAGATCTCACATGCAAGACTAATGGGGACCTCTAAGGTCCTCGACTGTCACTCAATATTATGGCATCTTTCCATGTGAATATTTTAAATATATACAAAAATGGTTACATCAAATAATTGCTTTTGTCAGATTCAAATCATTAGGAAATCAAGCAGCTTCTCCAAGATAACACTGGGACAAGCTTTTCTTCAAACCGAGAGAGGAGTTATCATTTCATTTTTCTGTCAGAAGACGTGAGAAATATTTTTGTGCCCTTTCAACTATTCAACTATAAATAGTATTTAGGATTTGCAACTCAAATACCCCCTAGCCAGCTTCTTGAAGTGTATTCACCATTATAACATGGTCAGCATGAAGCTGACCCCAGTGGTGAAGACAAGTCTACATTTTTGCTTTTGAGTGGAATATCACATAATGCAAATTTAGGAAAAAACATTTTCCATTGATGACCAGCCAAATTAATTATTCTTTAGTGATTGAAAGCAAAACAGATTGATTACTTACATGGCTGTTTTAAAAATACCTTACAAGCTGGCAGGATTTAAGATGAGATGAGAATTACATTTTTATTAAAAGCACCAATACGTCCAAAAGAAAAATATATTCATAAAATAAGCATTAGTGTATCAAACTTTTCAGAGCAAGGGAAAAAACAATGGCCTATGTTGGTCCTTCATGGGACATTTAGAGTGGAAGAAACAGAGTTTCACCATCAAGAAAAAAATGTAACGGTGATAGTTTCATTGGGAACAGCCTAGAAGATGATAGCAACATTTTCCAGTTTGCTCAGGAGTCTATGAGCACATATGTAGAATTTTCTACTAACAGTTCCCATTATTCCGGCAAAAAATATTCAAATACCACAAATTTTATGTAAATGTTTATTGTATGGAAAGAGCATGGGTTTGAAGATTAGAGAGGCCTGGGTCGGAATCCTGACTCCACTACCTATTCTAACCTAGCAGAATATATTTAGTTTTTCAGTCTCCTGAGGAAGAGCATCATAATTTTGGACCACTGCCTGTTAAAAGGATTAAATAAGACATTATCAGAGTACATATTCCAGGAAGCATGAAATGTATGTGCTTGTCGTATACACAGTATTTTCATTCTATGACTTCATTCTTCCCATTTCTTCTGCCTAAAGAATATGCTTGCAGTCCATGAACAGGGAAAGATTGAGTGCTCAGAAACCAGAGGGATAACCCTATCTCACAGTCCCTGGAAGGATAAAAGGTATGAGATAGAGAACAGGACGGGAGATGCACTGCAGACTCAGGACAGCATTCAACACTGTGCCACACTCATCTAGATTCACACAACCGCTCTGTCATTTACGAGCTGCATGACCTTGGGAAAGTTCCTTTACTTCTTGTGCTATTGATTTTATTATTGAAATAATGAGGATAATAAAAGATTACTTAATATAATGCTTGTTAATAAGGCACTTAGCAAAATCTGACACCTAATGCTTACTTAATTGCTATTAGTCATCATCATTGTTATCATCATCACCACCACCACAAACATCACCACCACCACCACCATCATCGCCGCCACCACCACCATCACCACCATCATCATCATCATCATTTCTATGCAAAAGAACTGAAATAGAAAAGGATTTCTCTGGATGCAAAGGCTTTCTGAGGCAGGAGATAATGCCATCCACTTTCTTTGGAGTGGGAGCCCAAAGGAAAAAGCAAAAGGGTTGATGCTTATCAAAGCAGTGAGACTAAAAATCATTTACAAAGGCAAAAACAAGATGGGTGATCTTTGATTTTGTTTACCAATCCTCACTCCCCAAAATAATACTTGATGGATGGTATTCAACAGGTGAGCTATTTTTTTAAAAATTACGTATTTGTTAGAATCAACCATTCTTTGCTACTGTAGTTTGACTTATACATAGAAAAAAAGATTTGTGAGTTAGCATTAGCATCCATCCTGAAATATAGAAAAAAATTCCGTGATTGTCATTACTAAAGATACTTTTCACAGCCAATGTATAAATTTTCAAGTATTCTTGTTTTTAAATCTCTCTATATGACATACTACCCACTGTAGGGGGTTATATTTTCTTTTAAAATAAGTATTTATTTTTATGAGACTTCCATATAGGACTTCAGAATTAACATTATGCTATATTTTCAGAAAGACGTTTTAACATTAGGGGTAGCAAACTTCTATTTAATAAAAGGTTAACATTATTGCAGTTTAATCATACGCTTTCCACACAAGATTTCTGGGCTTCAAAAATAATTTTTCTTCAGGAATTTAGGCTCTCTCTATATTAAATTACTCTGATCTTTGCCAATGGTTTAAGTAATTGGTTAAGGCGATAAAGTTGAAAAATGACCTATAAGAAACTTTAAAAGTCACGTTAACTCATAACTTAGCTGAATATTTAACTATTTCAGCTATATATCCTACGAGAAACAGATTTAAGAACTGACAATCTCTTGTAAAAATGTATTGATCCCCGCCCCCTTCCCAGCCATGCCCAGTCCAAGAACAAAACAAGCCAGGGACAATATTGTGTTTGTCATCACTTACCATGTGCTATACCATGTATTATATAATTTATTGAAACTTCATTAAGGCAGGCATCAATATTTAGAAAGCCCTGAATACAGTCAGAGTGTAAGTTCCTTGAGGGTCAGAAGTGTATCATCATCGTTGGAGCTCTAGTTTCTAACACATGACCTAGCACACACAAACACACAACACTGGTGAACGAATGAATGATTTATAAGAAATTCAGATATGTCTTATGTTTACCTCTTCCTTACATCCTCCTACATTTTATTAGAAGACCTAATTAAATTTTTTGCCATCTTGGGTTTATGTCTTCATTGCAAAGGCCCATCTGGGCTCACCAATCTCACCCTCTTCACCAAATAACTCAAGTCACATAGCAGATGTTTAGTAATTTATCACCTTGAAAAAAACACACAAAACTCTAAGGAGTAATTGAAGTCCAGAAAATCTCATTAGTAAAGAACAGCAAGTGCAATCCTCCCACCTAAGTTTTCAACCCTGCAAAAGAATAAACACCTGCCCAATTCAAGAAGTGATCTTATTTATATGCTCCGACTGTGGTGATGTAGTTTGTATTATGGCATGGCTTTGGAACAGTGTAGTTTACAGATCCATGCAAATTGTTCAGTATATGATGGACTCATTCAGAATAAGACTAAATTGCTCAGTGATAAGTGTCCAAATGTAAAAAAAGAAAGAAATTGTGAGTGGCAATGGTAAGATTTTTTTAAAAAATGTATTCACAGCAACCATAATTCTGACATGTCAAATGTTTGAACATATAACTGTTTTATGGAGACTTGACCTTTCATATTTTTGAAAAATCTATTTATAACCAATAACCTTAAATAGTAAATGACTTCGTATTTTCAATATTTATCTTAACATCTGATAATGCAGCATCATTTTTGCCTGTCTAATATGTGTAGTGGAATATCTCTAGATCCTACTCAAGTGTGCATTCTGAATTTGTCAGACAGAACACAGTTTAGTCTACCAGAAGCCATCTATAATGGAATAGCAAAAATGTCAGAGAGCAGTGCAGAGGGTGCCTGAGGCCTGCAGAAAGCAGTAGAATGACAGGTGACAAGTACATGTTCAATGGTCAGACTGTCCATTTTTGAATCCTGACTTAGCCAACTCTGTAAGTTGAACCTGAATTTCTGTTTCCATCCTTAACACAGAGATATGTAGGTAGCAGTTTCCTCAGAGTGTTCTTGTGGGATTCATTGACTTGATGCCTGAAAGCCCTTATGCAGAGCCAGCTACATCTTGAAAGCACAGTAAATCTCACCTGCTATTATCTTGCCCTGTAATTTCTATTTGAGCAAGGATGGGTAACGTTAACCCTTTGGCAACACTTCCTCATCTATAAAAAGGGATATTAATCATACCTGTCTGTGAGGATCTAAGGGTACAGTGGAAAGATCAGTGTGAACCATGGCTAATATTTACTACTCTTATTATTATTTGAATGCTCCCAAATCAAGTGTTAACAGCTATTCGTTTACCTTAATATTTGTTCAATTCATATTTGTTACCCTGAATGTGTATGTGTGTGTGTGGGGGGGTTCTTTCTAGTAGTATATTTCAATAAATGAAAGATACTATAATATTCATGGAACAGATATTGTTATCATATAAGTGAAACACTAAATATCCACTCTGATTTAAGCACAGTTCTAGATGCTGGGGATATGGCAATGAATAATACTGATGGATTTTCTACTCTAATGGAGATGACTTTGAAGAGAGACAGAAAAAAAAAATGTGTCAAGTGTTGAATAGCTGTTACCAAAAACATGTGAACAGAAAGTGTTGGGGTGGTCAGAGAAAGCTCCTTCTTAAGAGGGTTGTATTTGGCTTGAGATCTGAAGGAAATGAGGACTAAGCCATGCAGAGGAGGTAACAAGTGCAAAGTTCCCCTGATGGGTGTCTGCTTGGCATGTTAAATGGATAATAAAGGAAACATGGCTGGAGAGGTGTGAGTGAGGGGAGAATCATAGAGATGAGGAAAAAGAAAACAACACAAACAAAGCCTCATGGGGCATGATGAAGTCTTTGGTTACCCTCTGAGTGAGATGGCGCCCTTGGAAGGTTTGAATGGGGGACTAAGGCGATCTAATTTACATTTTAAAAGACTCACTATCTTAGTCCGTTTCGGCTGCTCTAACAAAAATAGACTGAGTGACTTACAAACAGAAGTTGGTTCCTCCCAGTTCTGGAGGCTGGTAAGTTCCACATCAAGATACCATCAGATTAGGTATCAGATGGTAAGGGTCCCCATCCTGGTTCATCCACACCTATCTCTTTGCTCGATTCTCACATGATGAGAAAGGGAAACGATCACTCAGGGGTCTCTTTTCAAAGGACACTAATCCCATTCATGGGGGCAGTGCCCTTATGACCTAATAATCTCCCAAAGGCCCTACTTCCTAATACTATCCTAATACTATTACTTTGGAGGTTAGGATTTCAACATATGAATTTTGGCAGGGCACAAACATTGAGTTTTTAGGACTCCTTTGGGTGTTATGGGGAGAACTGATTGCAAGTGGAGCAATAGTGGAAGGAGGGAAAAAGATCGATAGACAATTGTAATAGTCTAGGTGAGAAAGCAGGGTAGCTTAGAATGGAGGATAGCAATAGTGATGATGAGACAGTTATGATTCTGGAAATATTTTGAATGTAGAGCTAAGAGTGTTATACTGATGGTTTGGAAGTGGGTGAGAAGAAAGAATGATGTAAAAGCTGCCGCGAAAACTGTTGGCCAGAACAACTGAGAATGTATTAGAATGGAGATACCGTTCATTAAAGCAGAAACTACGGGGGGAGGAGAAGATTTGGAAATAAAAATGAAATTCAGGTTTGGATATGTGTAGTTTAAGCAAATTGTTATAAATTCAAACAGAGATGACAAGCAGAAAATTAAAAAAAATAAATACAGGTTTAGGGTTCATTACAAAGGTCCAGACTGGAGATACAAACTTTGGGGTCATCAGCACATAAGTAGTATTTAAAATCCTATTAGAATAGTTCACACCTGGGAAGAAAGAGAGAAGTTCAAAAGGGAAGCCCTGGGACACCCCTGCTTTAGTGAGAGTAAAGGAGTTGCCAAGGGGGGGAAAGTTATATATATGTTTTCCTTTCTCTGTTAACAAATATTGGCTACTGATCAATGTTTTTTTTTTTTAATTTTATTTATTTATTTGTTTGTTTGTTTGTTTGTTTATTTATAATTTATTGGGGTGACAATAGATTTCAGGTGTACAATTCTGTATTACATCATCTATAAATCCCATTGTGTGTTCACCACCCAGAGTCAGTTCTCCTTCCATCACCATATAATGTTTTTTCAAAAGTAGTCTTTGCACTATCTGCCTTAGAAATATTTGAGGTATATTAATAATATAGATTCCTGGTCCCATTGCACACTAGCTGTACAGAAACTCTGGGAATGGGGTCTCAGAGTCTGTGTTTTACCAAGTTTCCCAGGTGAGTCTTGTGCATGCTAAAGGTTGAGAATTAGTACTTGCAAAAAGCTTTTTTTGTCATAACGCATGTAGAAGATGATAACATTTATACAATATGCTGAGTAGATAAAGTGCTGATGTGGGCAGAAGGCATTGCTCAGGCCGCCCAGCCTTCAATGACAATATGGATCAATATGTCGGTGAACTTATAATCAGTTCAGGTCAGATAAGAGTGCAGTGGCAGGCACACAGGTGGGAAGCTCTGCTTCAGCCTGTGGGACATGAAATTTACTTTTTATACACTAGTATGTTTATGTTTGTACGTTTATTCTAATAAATATGGAAGTTATTGGATATGTATAAGTATAAAATATGGATAATCTAATATCTAAAGGAACTCTCATAATCTAGAAATTCATGGTACTGAATTTTATGAAAAGTAGAAAAGCTTCTTTGATTTCCATATCACTAATGAGTTCTTTCTTGTTTTACTCACATGGGCATTTAAGAACTGAAGTTTTTATTTGACAGCTGTTTTTTCAATGTATTTAAACTTAAGGTGATATTAAAGTAAGAGTTCCTAAAATCTGTTCAGTGAAATGATAATGGTTCCATGGTTAATTTGGGGCAGTCGTATCTCCTTTGTTGGTAACAATTCATATAATGTTATTAAGAAAAAGATTTAAGGGGGGTGGGTGATGAGGGTAAAGGGGATCAAATATATGGTGATGGAAGGAGAACTGACTCTGGGTGGTGAACACACAATGGGATTTATAGACGATGTAATACAGAATTGTACACCTGAAATCTATGTAAATTTACTAACAATTGTCACCCCAATAAATTTAATTAAAAAAAAAGAAAAAAAAAAGAAAAAGATTTAAGCTGTTAAAAATAAACAAACAAAAACCTAAACGTTTGTCATTGATAACTCCAGCATACACCAGATATAGTTGATCAAAACAACTAATTTTTTCTGAAGAATTATTAATGTCTCAAAGGTCAGTTACTGTTCCTCATATTTCAGTCTTACATAAAACCTGGTCTAGAAAACTGTCACAATATGATATGACATGAGAGCAACACCAAGGTAGCTTTGTAATCTGCATATTGGATAACTAAGCAGAGAGAAGTGATGATGAACGAGGTGATTCATCTAAAGAGACTCTGGAACAGGTCAATCTTGGCAATAAAGAAGGATGTGCTGATAGAAAGGAAATAATAGGGCAGAAGGGAGCATAGAATTAGGAGAGACAAACCTGTGTCTAGAGTCTGGGAATTATAGTGAAAGAAAGAATGTTTTTAAGCAAAAGTAATTACATATGGTGTCAAAACTCTAAGGAACTAAGAGATATATATCTCTGAAAAGTATTGAGAAAGATTATTTCATCAGGGGATATTAATGACTGACCTTAACGGTGAGAAACCAGTGTGGGGTCTATTCCAAGGAATGCAGCTCTTACTGCATAACAACTACCTGAGAACTCCGTGGTTTAGAAGAAAAATAATTTAATTAGATCATGATTCTATGGTTCAGAAATCTGGGACAGGTGCAGCTGAGTGATTCTACAGGTTTGGCCAAACTCATCGTGTATCTGCATTTAGCTATTGATCAATCAGATGGCTTTCTTTCTGAGTTTTAGAAACTATTGCTGGAGCAACAAAGGCTTATAAGCCACATTTCTTTCATTTTCCAGAAGGCTAGCCTGAGCTTGGTCATGCAGTTCACAGGGTATCATTAGCAGCAGGAGAGGAAAGTCGTTTGAAGTATAAGCTGTGAAATTGCATGACATCACTGCCACCCAATGCTATCAGTCAACGAGAGCACAAGAAAGCCTGATATAAATATCAGGGATGAGGACATAGACTCCAGCTCTTGATGGAGCTCAAAACTCTTGTGTTCCTTTTGCAATCTAGTATGACAGGTGATACAGACAGCATTGTGGAGAAACTTCATGAAATGGGGAGAAAAAGAAGGACGCCAAAAGTATTCTGCAAGGGGCACAGGCAGAAAGAGGAGAAAAGTGACATGAGGTCATATATACAAGTATAACTGGCAGGATTTGGTATAATTACCCTGTATCTCTCTCTCTCTCAAATCCAGCCTTTGTGGATTGAGAATTAATGATTAATATTCTGGCAAATTTACCAAGGCTTTCTTTTAGCTATTTCTCCTAAAACTTTATCCCCTAAACCTATCTTTAGATTGATTCTAGATCATATGCTCCCCATGTACTGATGGTCAAATGGGCTGTTCTTGCACTTCATAGTGGCAACATTCGTCAGGGATAAAACCTGCATTAATATGTTCCATAGACACATGCTTCTTTGTTATAGGCTTGGCATTTCACAAAATTTAAATATGTTCTAAGTGTTTAAAGTTAATAATATTCTAAAGCTAACATTCCAGGTACTTTCAACCAATCCTGGGAAGTGGAGGAAAATAGAGATGAGTATTAGTAAGCTTAAAATCTTATATAATTTTCGAGGGAGTTTATAGATACATGTTTGTCCCTTTAAAATATTTCTTTTAACATGTAATACATGTATAACATATAAAATTAGAAGTTCCAAAAATTATGGTATATAATGAAATGTATCATTTTCATTCCAGTTCCCCGGTTCGCTAATTCTTCTCATTGGGTAAAACACGTTACTGACTTCTTATTTATTCTTACAGGTATATATATGTGTGTTTTTCTTTGTTTCCATCTTCATCTTCCTTTTTTATTTAAGGAGAAGTCTGCTGCCTCTCCTGTTCTGCACCTCACATTTCTCTTGTTAACAAGTTCTTCACAAGTTATCTTATAAAATCAGTCTATGTGAATTGGTCTCTTAGTAAACACCATATGGCCTCATTTTTTGAACTGCTGTATTTATCTCAAATTGTATACCAAAATCAAATCAGTTCTTTATTGAAGGACAGTTATACTTGCCAATATTTTGTATTTATGAGCCATGCTAAAATGAATGTTCACATTTAATGACACATTTAAATGAATGACACAAATGTGTCATATCTTATACACACCAGTATATCTGTGAAAAAAATCCTAGGACTAGAATTGCTGGTGTAAAAAAGTGTGCACGCATTTGTCATTTTGACAAATTACTATCAATCAAGACCTTTTGCTAGGTACAATTTAAAAATTATTTTTTTGCAATTAAATTTACAATGTCTTTTATTTTATGACTTCTGAGCTTTGTGTCATAACTAAGATTTATTTTTTCCAATTCAAGAATGTAAATCTCTCATTTCTTTTTAGAATTTTGAGGTTTTATTTAGTTTGTTTTATTTAATGTATTATTTTAATTGTTTAAGCTACCTGGCATTTTATTTTTTATAAAGTGTAATGTAGAAATCCAATTTATTTTTTTTATTTGGGTGTCTGCTTAGGTGGCTCAATCTAGTTATTAACATATATATGTGTATATATACATATACATATATACACATGTATATATATGTGTGTGTGTATATATATATTATATATAACATATATATAATATATATAATATATATAACATAAATATATATATATAACATAAATATATATATATATATATATATATATTTTTTTTTTTTTAGGAGGGCGCAGCTCACAGTGGCCCATACAGGGATCAAACTGGCAACCTTGGTGTTATTAACACCACACTCTAACCAATTAAACTAACCGGCCACCATGAGTAATATATATTTTTATTAGTGATTTTATTGGGGTGACAATTGTTAGTAAAGTTACATAGGTTTCAGGTGTACAATTCTGTAATACATCATCTATATATCACATTGTGTGTTGACCACCCAAAGTCAGTTCTCCTTCCATCACCGTATATTTGATCCTGTTTACTCTCACCATTTTAAGAAAGAGGGTCTGCTAATCCTAAACTCCAGAATTCTTTAGATTTAACCACTTAGTCAAAGCAGCACAACTCCAAAATATTCCCGGAATATTCTTTCTTCTCCCAGAATAGCAGCAAAACTAACACTCGCTGCACACATCATGTTTCTTAGAGGGATAAGGAGAGAACAGACAGAGCTTGTCCAGATGTTCCCAAACAGAAACATTGCTCCAGGTCACTCAAGCAGAAGCAGAATGAGGAAAGGAACAGAAAAAGGCCAAAAGGGTATCAAAGTTCCTCGTGAGGAAACCAGGAGGAGGAAAAGGTGTTCCTTCTAACATTAGACTTCTCATGAATGATGAAAGAAATGATCCCTGAAATAGAAAAAGAAGGCATCTGTTACAGCCTGCTAAAAAATTAAATGTCTGATTGCCTGAGTAAAGGAATGAGGGAGGTGGATGCTGTTAGGAACTGTATAATAAGTCAAGTTTTTGGTGTTATGGAAATGGAAGAGCATTTCCTGAGAATTTGGGGGAATAAATAGGCAAAAACACAAAGTTTAATGTCAATGACTACAAAAAAGAAAATCATGATAAACGCTTCTATTATACAGTTGTAGCCAAAAAGAAATCTATGATTATGTTAATAAATGTTAAGCTTTAGAGATTAAAATTGTGGCCTGAATGTGGACCCTTCTCACCCAGACACACACACACACACACACACACACACACACACACACACACACACACTCCCTGTGATTTTAATCTGTATCCCACAAGGTAATCACTGTTATCCTTAACACTGACAAAATTCTGGAAGCTTACTAAGCTTCAAATACATAATTGACTGTTTGCAATAGTGTCTGAATGGCTAATTCCAAAAGTTAAATGAAAAGAAAACTATGGCAACCACTGAGCGACAGATTTCTGGAGTGGAAATGCTAGAAGTGGTCCCCAGGAATACCATTTTCTGCCTATGCAAAGTCTATGACTTCCTTGAGCCTCTATTTACACAGTTTTAAAATGTATATAAATATTAAAACACACAGCCCATCACTGGTTGGACCCAGCTAATGCCCACCTCTTCATCAGAACTCCCAGTTTAATAATAGAAGTACATTTAATCTTAAGAATTTCAGACTAGTGACATAGGTAACAAGCAATACCTGATTTCATTATTCTCATTTGTACCACCAACCTGCTAATTTCACAAAAATAAGATTAAATGATGCTGAACTGAAGAATCAGTTGGCTTAATTACAATTTTAGATTAAATAAGTGACTTAATTCTATTCTACATATTGGAATGCATGTTTTTATTATTTTATTTATTATCTAAAAATTCAAGGAAGTTATTTGTAGCAACATCACCGTATTACAAATCATTATCAAATCCTGCGTCAGTAGATTTGTACTTGTGTAAATTGTGAGGAAAATATACTTTCTGGATATCTGTCTTAAAGATATAAAGATGCCTGTATACATGGTGTTAGAAATAATAGATGGAGTATGTGAGTTCTTTATTGCTCATTTCTTGAAGTCAAAAGTTCTCAAAATGCTGTGCCCAGAACAGCAGCACCTGAAAACTTGAAAGTACAAAATCAGGCCCCACTTCACACCTACTGAGTCAGAAACTCTGGGGATTGGACCCAGAAATCTGTGTTACAATAATTTCTGCAGATGATTTTGATGCATGCTTAAGTTTGAGAACCACAGGCACAGAATCCATGCTGCCTATTCCAGAATTCTCTCCAATTTATGTAGCTTCCTGGGAATTGACTCAGCACCTTTTGTAGAACTAATCTAATGATGTTCATAGAACTGTCTCCTCCTCCCCTTTTTTCTTTCTTTCATAGCTATGTAATACTTCCTTATACAATGTGTAATACTTCAGTCAATCAGTTCTAGATAGTTCCCATTATCTGGGATATTATGAATATTGCTTTGTTAAAAACCGTTATATCTAGAATTTTGTTTGATCATTTTTCCCTTAACATAATATTTCTTTCAATTGCATCTCTGTACCAGAAGTCATGTATATTTTTAAAACTTTTCATAATGTTGCTAAATTGACCCCTAGACACCTGTTACTAATTAAATGATTCAATTTTTAGAGTGTGCCTTTTATTTACTTGCTTGCTAACACTAGATGGTAATACCATTTTCTTCTTTGTCCATCTAATTGTTGCATTATATATACATACATATTTTTAAATGAAATTTTCTTTGATTTCTAGTGAGGTTAGGCATTTAAAAATTCTAGCCAATTGTATTTCCTCTTTTGTTATTTATTTTATTTGCCAATCTTTCTATTGGATATTTATCTATCTTAATTATTTTAACAGCTTTTGTGTATTAATGATGTTAATCCATTAATGATATTAATGACACACTGCAAATACTTCTCCAAGTTATTGTTTTTCTTTTTATTAATTTCTCCAGCTTAATTGAGATATAATTGACATTCAATATTGTATAAGTCTAAGGTATACAGCACATTCATTTGGTACATTTATATATACTGCCAAAATGGTTGCCACCATAGTGTTAGCTAACACCTCCATGCCATCACATATCCAAGTTATCCTTTCTCTTGACTTTATTTACAGTGTTTTTTCATGTTTACATAGAAAATATATGGGTCTTGTTTCCTATATGTTTCTACCTATGTGACAACCTTAAACAAATGTTTCCATTTCAAAATTATTTAAAGAATAATATATATTTTCTTCTGGTACTTGTCTTTTTTATTTAAATTTATATCTGGAATTTGTTTTTATATACATTAGGAGTCTATCTTTACTTCTAAGAAACTCCCTATCCCAAGATAATATTGTTGTAGGAAAGAGCGTTCTTGGCTTCACACAGGAAAGTATTCAAGCTTGAGCAAGGAAATCAAGCAAAAGTAGTTATTGAATAAAGGTCTACTCCATCGACATAGCAGAGGTTGCCTCTGAGCGAGAGAGAGCCTCAATTTGAGGTGTGGTAGTAATTTTTATTTGGTAAGTATTTTATATGGAAATGAAAGGGAGGGATATATTCTATTAATTCCAGGAAATGGATGGGCTTTTCTAAGAATCAAGGATACACCACTTTTTTGTCCCTTATATGGTCCTATCTGGAGGTGTGTCATTTACCATGGAAATGTGTCACAATGAACATATAATGTGGCTAGAAGTTACTTGGAGGTGAATCTCCTCACCAGTCTTGGTTAGTTCTGGCTGGTTTCCTTGTCTCATCTTGATTTACTGGTCCTTTGTTTTTGATTGGTAGTTATGTGTGTTTTTTTTTTTGTGGGGAGGCCCAGCCCACAACCCCCACCCTATCTCAACATAAGATAGGAAAACTTTTTGACTGTTGGAGAACTTCTCAATACTAACGAATATTTGAAAATTTTAGAAATAATCTATTATTTCTCTACAAACCATTTATTATTATTTTATCATTGTTTCTTCAGTAAACTGACTGAAAATTGGCAGGTCAATGTGAGGTAGAAGAGTAACTGGTTCAATAATTCTGACCTTTCTTCCAGTTACCTGTTCCTTCTCAAATTTTTATCTGTGTTTAAGAAAATTACAGTGATTTTCTTATGATCCCAGTAAGCTATTTGTTTCAAAGCACATTCTGGAAAGTTTCAGCTCAAAACACAAAAGCTTTGTTCCCTTGGTCCCCCTTTATTACTCTTTGTTGCAAGATGACACAATGTTAAGTCCCTTAAAGGCCAATTGCGGATTTTCTTCAGCACGTGTGTCCTTTCAGAGGAAATAGAACCATGTCTTTCTCTCCGTGGACATCTGAGGTAAAGATACCATCTCAGTACCTCATGGACTCACACATTCCAGTTAGCTTCAAAGTAGCTTTAAGCTGATCTTCTCTTACCAGACTTGGGCATCCCTCAGGGTGCCCCTCTGTAATCAAGGAGCAGTATGTTGGCTGCACTACAGAGACTCCGAATACGATTGTCCAACAGAGACTCCATAGTAATCCTTACTGTGCTGTTTGTTAGCTTTCGATTCTTGCGAAAGCCCCTAAATCTTACAGTATTTCAAGGTTTGCATCTGCAGCAAGGGATAATAATGCTGATATATTCTACCAGACGGTTGTTAGGACCAACAAATTAATAGTCACAAAGAACCTTTTAAACAGAAAGTACAAATGTCTTTCCTGATCATCATTTTCCTTGTCTTTTTATCTGCCTTATGGTGTCATTCTATCGTCTGTGTCTACTTTCAGAGTGTTTAGGCCCATCTACTTTTCAGTTATTCAATTCCTTACAAAAGAATTTTAAACACAGTCAAAACTACTTTAATTCCCAATTATGGGTAAGTCATCCTGCTTTTCTAGCTTGATGATACTGATTGACTCAGGCAAGATTTTCAGCTTCTCTGTTATTGACAAAAATAGAAACACAGAACGGTGTTTTGTTGTTTAGCTTTGTGTTAACTAATTTAATTAGAAATTTCTGTTTATTAATCATTGTAGAAATATGAATACTCATAATCCAGAGAGGCACGAGGGCGGGAATTAAATAAAACAATTGTCTGTTTTCAGAGTATCAGTGTTGTATCTTCTTTTTTTTTAGTAGTCCCATCTTATTCATGCCCATTGCAGAATCCTGCGCTCCACGGATGTGTGCTAGAAGGGAGTTTAGGCTGTTAGGGCGCCTCGCAAAGACTCAGAGTCTTTTGACTTGTTCAGGCTGCATTATGTTAGCAAAGACTCACTCACTGTAGAAGGATTCATGCTACCAGTAATGGCTCCCAACCCAGATGCTATGGCTCCAGTCAATCACACCTCTGAGTGTAAGAGCAAAGAAATAAGCCCTTTATTCTGGTTTTTAATGTGGGTAAAAAAAAAATCACTAATTTGTTTATCTGAAATAGAGATTTCTGGGCTCCACCTGCAGAGATCCTGATGCTTGACAAGGGACCTAGAATCTACATTGCTCCAACATGCCAGGTTAATTCTGAAGCAAGTGGCCATAGACCTCTCTCTAAGAAAATTGTTTCTCAATTTTAAGCATCAAATTTGGGCCATAGCTATCCATGATCCATATATATGGTTTTATACGTATTTACAGAGAAGCAGTTTGGGCAATGATGACTGCAACTCGAGAGGCTAACCAAATCTAATGTTTCCTATAAAACAAGAGAAAGTAGGAGAACCTGCTTTTCTTTTGAAGAAAAAATTTTAAATGTTAAGTCATGTAAAACTGGAAGCTTGATTTAATAACCCTTTCCCCCAAAAGTATACTTCTTGAAAATGCCTCAAGTTATTGTGAAACAAGTGGCCGAGGGTGCTTACACACACAGAAACACTGTTATTAAAGGCTGAAGACCAACTTAGTTGACCGTAGCGTGGATTTATATTTCATGACAATGCTTTTGTAGATTTATAAAATGGATCCTACACATTTTGGGTATTATCATTTTTTTAAATTAAAGTTTATTGGGGTGATAATTGTTAGTAAAGTTACATAGGTTTCAAGTGTACAATTCTGTAATACATCATATATATATATCTCATTGTGTATTCACCACCCAGAGTCATTCTCCTTCCATAACCATATATTTGATCCTGTTTTCTTTATTTTATTTTTTATTTTTTTAGACAAAAATCATGAGCTATTTGAATTCTAGCCCAGTAAGTTCATAGATGTGTGTGTGTAAAATATTTAAAAGAATAGATTTCCAGTCCCTACAATCTATGAAGTAGAATTTAGATATTTTAAATTCTCCCCTTAAGATTTGATGAAGCCCCTTCATCAAAAATATTATTGCAATCGTTTACCAATGTTTGAGCATTTTGTGTTTTGTGATATTTTTTAAACTCTGCAACTGGAAATGATTAGAATACAAGAGTAATATACTCTTTCTTTCTTCCCTGAAGCTACATCCTAAATCGTTGTAAACACTGCATTTGTTTAGGGAATATCTCCTTGCAGTTGAGCAGAGACTTTGAAGATATGAGCTTTTGTTATACCTTATAATTTCTTTCCAAAAATATTACTGTGATGCAACATGAAATCACATTATCTATATTCTAATTTTTAATTGACAAAATACATGAATCTAGAAAATGTTTATGCCTAAATAAATCATCTTTCTCAAGTATACAAAGCAACTCCATCACAGAAATAATTATTTGCTTGTAATCAAAAATTAATAAACATTTTCCATAATAAATAAACCTTTTGCATGGAAGACACTTTTCAGTTCTATACATTTGAGCATAAAATAATTACATTTATAAAGGATTGCTTAAGCTGAGGTCGGACACAATTATTTTTAAAACTTACTTCTTAGGAGTGTATATTAAATTGCCAAAATTGTTCCTTTTCGTTTTCTAAAGATTTCTAGATCTGATTCTTAAATGGCACGCAGGCCAGTATTTTCCCAGAAGGGCCATTTTGGGAACCTGTGGAGGTATTTTTTGTGGTCTTGGTAATGGACCTATATGACTCGCATGGACGGATAGGCTGCAGGTGATACAAAAAGTGTGATACTGTTAAACAACAACAATAGTTAGAGTCCCTCAGAATGTTACCGTGATGACAGAAGAATTTTGGTGTTTGGGAGCCCAATGTATGATTCCCACACAGTAGTTGTCACCATAGTGATTCTGGGGGAAACTTCAGTACGCCTTCTGCTTTAGTACAGACAAGAACGACAGCTAATGTTTCCTTCCAGGAAACACTTTGATTTTGGTGTCAGGGCAGTATTGTCCTCATAACATGAGCTGAGAGAATTCCGTCCTCTGTAATTTTCTGGGAGAATATGTGTAGAATTGGAATTATTTACCCTTTAAATGTCTGCAAGAATTTGCCATGGTAAACCCACCTGAAGTTTTCTATGTTGTGAAATATTGCATAATGAAAGATAGTACATTAACAGAGATAAAGACTATTCAGGCTATTTGTTCTTAAAAGTGCTTTGTTAGTATTCCACAAGAAATCTGCCCAGTTTATATAGTCGTGGGATATATGGGCAGAATGTTTTTCACATGCCCGTATTATCATTTTAAGGTCAGGAGCATCTGTAGTGATAACCCCATTTTCACTCTGATATGGTCACTTTCATTTCTTTTTTTTTTCTTTTTTTAAAAAAATCTATTGTGGTGACAATTATTAGTGAAATTACATAGATTTCATGTGTACAATTCTGTAATATTTCATCTATAAATCCCACTGTGTGTTCACCACCCAGAGTTAGTTCTCCTTCCATCACCATATATTTGATCCCCCTTACCCTCATCTCCCTAATATTTGATCCTGTTTACCCTCATCTACCACCCGCTCCCCCTTACCTCTGATAACCACTAGACTATTGTCTATGTCTATGAGTTTTTGTTTCTTTGTTTGTTTGCCTTGTTCCTTTGTTACCTTCAGTTTTATATACCACACATCAGTGAAATCACATGGTTCTCGACTTTTTCTGTCTGATTTATTTCTCTTAGCATAATAATCTCAAGATCCATCCATGTTGTCGCAAATGGCATTGTTGTTATTTTTTTATCCAGCAACCATAAGCAAACATTTTGGGATCTCTTACAATTTAATGGGGAAAATGGATGAAGTGCACAAAACACATGTGATCATGCACATTACATTTTATTTCTTTCCCTTGTTATTTAGAAAGTGTATGAATATCTATATTTGTTTCTGGACTTATTCCATCTTCCCCATTAGATTGTAAAATGTTCCAAGATATAAGCTGTTATATTGGCTAATAATTATAACAATAGCCAGCAGTTATATGCTAAGTATGTGCTAGGTGATGTATACACAAAGTCATTTAGTATGAATTTATTCATTCTTATTAATTAGTCCCACAACTATTTATTTGCCTTCTCTGAAATGGGACATATTATACAAGATGCTGGTGATGATGGTGAACGCAGTAGATGATAATCGGGCTCTAACTTCACACCTCAATGTTGACATTTAAAAGACAACTTACTGAGAGTTGTAAATTGATCAAATAGATGTGCTGGTATTGATTAGAAAGAAACATGTCATAACTCAGAGCCTTTTTCATAGGTTCTTTTTTCTAACTGAATTCTCATACAGTACAGTTAAATCAAGAGAAAAGACATGTGGAAGATGTTTTAACATGGATGAGGAACGAAGGTTTCAAGTTTTTTGTTTTTTTTTCCCCCCTGGAGCTTTCTCTATCTTTAATTATTGCAATTCTCCAAAGGAAAGTATGAAAGCCATTACAAATTCTTACGATAAGCCAAAAATAAAAGTATATATTAGAACACCAAAACAAAACTACAGGAAAATAGCTGCAAAGATAAATAGATATTATCTCTAACTTTCACAATCCCTGAGCTAAATTTTGTATAATTAAAATTAAACAAACATAGCCATAGAAAAGTTTCATAAAATACCTTAATTCAAATCAGAGAGTTGACTATTTACTAGTTATGAGCTATCATAATTTAGTTACTGAACTGAGCTCCATTTTATAATATGAATGAAAATAATACTGATTTCACTAGGTTGTTCCAAGTATTAAGAGGTAATGTACTTCAAATATTTATCACTGTACATGGCACATAATAAATACCCAAGAATATTACGTATTATTTTACTCTAAGTAAAATCATTTAATTCATTATTTCTTAATTCTATTTTCTTTAATATGAGTAAAATATTGTATAGTATTAGGGGTCATGATGATTTCATGGATATTTAGATCTCATAAGATGTCTGTTATCTTTACGTTTTAAGTACAAAAGTTACATAATTGAGGCATTTTCTAAAATATAAACGAAAGACCACAGAGGTCCTTTAAATATCACAATTATAACTGTTCCTGTTATCATAGATTTAAAGATGCAACTCATTGCTTTTATACATACTGATCTGGGGTTGCTTATTCAGCACTCATTTTCTTAGATTCTGTACTTATAGGACTTCAATTACAGAAACAACCTGATGAATTGTTAAATCATTCCCCTTATGGGAATAATATTTTTGACTCAATACAAATCACATTCAGAGAACAAGCTTGACAACTGTTTCTTAGTTTTATTATGCAGAACTTTTTATATGCCCCCCCGCCCCATCCCCGTGTTTCTTCCTTTAGGATCTAGTCATTTTATCACATATTATAAGATCTCTCAAATATTCTTTGGGGAACTGGAGGCAAACCTTAAGTGTTTATGATAAACTAGATCATGCTTTCCAAAGGCACAAATTTTGGTGTGTGGGAAATACAGGTTATAGGACTGATTTTAAAGTTGTGTCTTCTCCTTGAGGTAACTCCCGGTGCCACTCTCCTCATATGAGCTCACGAAAACAGCTCCTCATACTTTCTGGTTGACCTGAGGGCCTTCTTGAACAATCAGAAGAAAACTATTGCCCCCAGAGGCAGAAGTCATATGGTTCAAGATCCAGTGAATGAGGTGGATGAGGACACACTGTGATGTTTTTATTTGACAGAAATGGCTGTACCAGAAACTATGTGTGACATGGGGCATTGTCATGATGGAGGATGAAGCCATTTGCCCATTTCCTATTAATTCGTTGTTCCTGATCTATAATTTATGGCACACTTTAAAATACGTCTTCTCTCAACCATAGCTCACGCCCGGCTAACTGAACCGAACAAGTTGAAACTTGTTACACACAGTTACTAAGGTTCACTGTGCTGAAACCCATATTGAACATCCTTGCCTTTCATTGGACGGCACTTGGCAGCAGCATTCACCTTACTGTTTGATCACCCATCACTTCTGGTACGGCAGTTTTTGTCAAATAAAAACATTATGGTGTGTCCTCATCCACCTTATTCACTGGATATGGCACCATGCAACTTCTGGCTCTTCCCCAAAGTCAAAATGACCATAAAAGGTAAATGTTTTGGATCGATTCAGGACATCGAGGCAGCCACGACAGTGCAACTAAAGAAACTCACAAAAGAGGACTTTCAGAACTGCTTCGGAGAGTGCCAAGAATGATGGTACAAGAGTGTTTGAAGTGAGGGGAAGTATTTTGAGGGGGATTGATGGCAATGTGTCTTTTACTGTAATAATTTTTTTAAAATGTAAACATTCACCATATTGTTTGATCACATCTCTTATCTCTAGTAATAGTTCTCTCCTTGTTATAGGCCCTATATCTAAATTCTTTTAGACAGTTAAGGGAAAGGTAGAAATCTTTATCTGAGTCTGCTGGGTCTTAACTGCACTCAGCTCAAAACAGGCCACATTTTGGGGTGGTGTATTCCGTCCCCCCCCTTGCATTGATCCTGTTATCAAACAAGCAGAGGAGTGAAGGGAGTGGTTATGAATGTATTTTCTTGTTTTTACCCAATGAGCACATACAAACTTAGAATTCCATATTTTTGGCTTTATTCCACTGACAAGGCTGTCATACTCAAAATAAATAGCACCCAGTTTTTAGAATGGGAAAGGTGGAGTGCAAAATGATTATTTTGACTTTTTTGATAGCTGATATTCTTGATACATTTGAATTCACACAACTGCACCAGAAACAGAATGTGTGTGTGTGTGTGTGACTATATATCTGTAAGAAGGGGTAGCTCTTATTTAGATCAGCACAGTTATTTTCTTGGAGAATATTTTTTAAAGGAAATTGTATATGTGAAGAAACGGTATAGTTACTATCTTCAGTTAACCTTTTCAAATAGGTATGAATGGCACACAATCCCTTGTTTTGTTGTTTATTTTCAATCCAAGATTTTTGAGAGTATTTTCTTCTGGCAGCATCTCTCCCTACCCCTCAAATCTGTTACACGATCCAACATTGAAAGTTGAGGTCAGACAAATAAAATTAGTTGGGATACTTGGGGAAACTCTTTTCTTTCCTCTTTCCTTCCCCCTTCTTTCTTTCCTCCCACCGTCTCTCCCTTCTTTTCTTCCTTCTGTTGACCTAAATGTAAAAAGCCCAAGTCAGAAGCAACAATTGTTTATTTAAGATCACAAAGAATTACAATCGGAGGGCATAGATTCAGGCAGAAAGCAAAATTATGTCCCAATTATAAAGTCAAGAGTTTTTTTATGAGAAAGGGAGGGAAAATAACTACTGGAATAGAAGAAATGAATTTCAATTGGTGTTAACAAGCTAAGTTACTCTTCAGCTACTGATTACTGATGGCTGCCAACTGATTCTAAAGAATGTCCGTAATTATCAGTCCTCACAGATGTCTGTTGGCTTTACAGTTGTTCATAAGTTAGTGTTTGGCACAGTCCAAAGGTTATTTTGCCCAAATCAAACATTCCAAAGGTTTGAGGAACAAGATATGCGAGGCAGTTTCTCTAAAACTGTTGCCCTAGAAATAGTTTTAAATGGCTCCACTTATATCAACTTTTCACACTTCTTCCATCTTTTATTTTCTTTTTGGAATTTTAAAGGTATTTTTTATTGTAACATACACCATCTCCAGGTCAAGTTAAAAAAGCCCTGGTCAGTCCCCAGACAGATTACCATAGACTCATATTACAATTCCATGCAGCTTTTTGTTTCTCTTTAAGATTGTTTTACTGACGTTTAAGTAGATACAATGGAGAATGTACTACTAATTAAGATTTTATCCCTTGGTTTGTGATTTCAAACTATAAATTGGCATAATGTTTGAGTGTAAGTCAAAAAATGGCATTCGCATAAACAAATGATTAAACTGTATACTGTATACCATTAGGAAAAGCAATTTGGCTATGATCTCAAAAGCATTAGTAATATACAAAGATTGTGATCCAGTAACTACATTTCTAGGAATCCATGCTAATAAAATAATCAAGCATGTACACAAATATGTTAGAATAATGTTTTTGAGCTTGCTATTTATAATATTAGAATATGAGAAATTTCTTGAGTATCCAAAGATTAGAGACTTAATCAATAAATTAATCATAATAGGAATATCATGGTAGCTTTAAAATCATGCTTGTTTTCAAAGGAAAAGTATGCCATGTGTGTGTCTTCCAAAAAGATTTTGAAGATATGCCTAGGAAATAATACTAAATGAGAAAAGATTTTAAAAGGGTGAATCATGTATGATTATAATTCTGGGAAAAAAAATAGAATACAACAAAATTTTGATGTTCTATTCAATTACCTCTCTGTAGTGATATTATTAGAGGATTTAATTTCTCATTAGACTTTTTTGTATTATATACAATGAGCATGTATAATTGCTTCAAAATGAAAAAAAAGTTCATTTGTAAAATATGAAATCATTTTCCATCTGTTCTACTGTTCACGATACACTAATTTTTACTGCTATTAATTTTGCTACTATCTCCCAAATATATCTTCTCTACACATGTTTAAGCTTTCCAAACATTTCCTTTAAATGTTTTACATTATCTTTGACTAATAAAGTTAAATTGCTGCAAACTATAAAATATTTACATAGATTGATTCAGTGAAAAAAATAATGGCCTCATTTGTCTTGCCAGGAAGAGTATACAACTAATAGAGATGTAATTCCAAGAAATTGAGAATCTTAAATGCATGTGAACTATACTAAATAAGATGTTAACAATATTAGTTTTAAGGAGTCACTAAAAATTTGTGAGATCTTAACTTATTGGCATGTTTGTACTATAGCTCTCTGCTGGAAAGATTCACAGGGATTTACTAATGCCTGTGTCTATAATTGTGTCTCATCAAAAGCAATTCATTATTTTTTTGATGAGGCTTGACCCAGATTTTACAAATTGCACTATTACTCTTTTCTGAATGTTGTCAATCTACTGTGTGAAAGTGCAGTATATCAAGCTAATTTCAAAAAGCATTTTTATTGAAAAATATTAAGTTTAATGTTCCCCATATATTTTCATTTCAGGTAATATTCATCATTATTATATATTACAATAATATACAAGTGTTAACGACAATTTGGCATGCTGTTAAAACTTTCAAAATATAGTAATGTTTTCAGGTATTTTTTTTTTGAAAAATTAAATGTCAGGAATAGTTATCTTAAAAAGTGATATTCCTCTGGAGTCCCATGTAAGTGAAAGAGCATGGGCGGGGGGGGGGGGAGGAAGAAATGACAACATAAAAAGGGCGCAGAATGTACAAATGTCGGAGGGAAAAGAGAAAAGTTATTGAAAATAACAGTAGAGCTGAAACTTACAGTGAAAGCAATTTTATTTAATTCAACAAATGTTTAATCATCTACTCAGTGCCATGTATATGATCGGTACTGGAGATTTGTTGATGGACAATGGAAAGGGTGTGGCTGGGGAAGGGACATTTAAAAAGTTACACACAAAAATATAAGTGTGATGGATGTTTCCAGGGAGGACCCCTCTAACTAATCTGGAAGACCTAATCCAGGCTGGAAAGAGAGGAAAGACTTCAAGAGGAAGTGACATTGAGCCAAGACATGGAGGGTGAATCCTAGCCAGCTGGGTAGAGTGCAGCTCTAGGGCCCAAGCAGATGCAGGATGTAGGAGAGCACAGGAGGCAGAAGACAGGTGAGTGGGGTCAGGAAAGCGGATAAAGTCCATTGTGGCTGAGAGTGGAGAACTTGGAGGAGAGGGGCCCTGTTGATGAATAAGAAGTGGGCTAGGTTAAACACACAGGGCATTGCAAGTCAAGGACTATGATCTTTATTCTAAGAGCAGTGAAAAGCCTTTAGTTCCAAATACAGGGGAGTGACAAAATCATAAGAGCGATTTTAAAAGATAACTCTTAGAAGCATTGTAGAACATACACTGGATGAGTGAAATGCTCAGCTAATGGAGGGAGACTAGTTAGGAAGCTAATACGTAGTTTCAGAAAACAGCTAACAGTGATTTGGATGGCGTGGAATGGAAAGTGGACTAAGGCATTTTCTCCAGATCTCCTCTCCTAATGCCATAGATTCTAGATGGACAGCCAAGCTTTCTGAACTAAAAACCCACAGTCCTCTCAGACAATGCTGAGAGTCAGAACCTTCACTCCTTGATGGTGAGTGCCCTTTGTGTCCTAAATGGCCAAGAGCCAGACATCATTATGGCTTTTTGAAGATTCATTTAATCATATATATTTCATCTTATTGTTATAAAGTTTAAGTGGGATAAGTTATTTGAAAGTGCTTTGGAAACAATGATCACTTTATTATGCTCATGAAAGAGTGGATACAAAAACCCTAAACAGATATCCAACCATCATTTATTCATCAAACACTTCCTTTGTGCATGCGACTGCACTGGGCATCATGGAAAAAGTGGAAGAAATTTATGGCTATATTGGTATGTGATTTAAAGTAGTGTTTAATGCAAATAAAATTAAGGGAACACTGAAAATAATGAGGTAGACCCAGACCTTAGGCTCTAAATATAGATCATGTTTCTCTGTTTTAAATCAATGAGAACTGTGCTGAGTTAAGCTTGAAATACAATTCATCTTCTCTTGATTTGTTATTTAGAAGTGTTGATTGCCCAAGGGAGAGAATTATCATCTTATGAGTGAACTTGGGAAGTTTCTGGTAGAGATTTTCCCAGCAGCTGGAACTTAGCTGATTACTATATCTGTCCAATGTCACCATCAGACTTTCAGTGTTTGTTTCATTATAATCCAATTAGGTAAACACAACCTTAAAGGTTTACAGATAACAGAGTTTCCAAAGTTTTAATTTCCTTTTTATTTTTCTTCCTGTAATGGAAGATTCTGTTCATAGGCAAAAAAAAAGAAAAAGAAAAAACAAAAATAAAGAAAAAACAACAAACAACAAAAACCCGAACAAATAGATTATATTTTTGGTGAAATGATTTTAATCTCATCTAAACTGTCTCTGGTTTATTTCTAATTTCTGCCACAGCCTTCCTGATCTAGACCAGGTTGTTCCTGAGAGCACTTTCCTTTACACTTTATGAAAACACCATTTGTATTAT
This sequence comes from Rhinolophus hipposideros, assembly GCF_964194185.1. Taxonomy (NCBI): domain Eukaryota; kingdom Metazoa; phylum Chordata; class Mammalia; order Chiroptera; family Rhinolophidae; genus Rhinolophus; species Rhinolophus hipposideros. Next base: position 80,131,841 of record NC_138050.1, on the reverse strand, counting down.
CATTTAGTCTATTGCTCTGCAATTCGGTCTATGTTCCAATGAAAATAAAGGTCATAGTTCCATGAAGGAAATACATTTCAGGGAGAAAACAAGTAAATTTTTCATTCCTCAGTTTATGAAATGCTAGTCTATTTGTGAATATAGTTGATTGTCCACACTCATCTTTATTGGACTTCAATTTTATTTTGAAAATTATTACAAGACAGTTCAATAATAGTAGAAAAAGTATTATGGGTATAAGTTTTGCAATTATACATTTTTTTTTTAATGCAGAGAAGACATCAGAAGATATGGATTTTAGTTATTATCCTCAGAAAAATCTAAAACATCTCAAAATATCAATTTCCTTATTTTTACAGTAGGAATAATAATGTCTGTGGGGTAAGGTAGTCCTGAGGATCAAATCAGATAGCATGTAGGAAGATTGTACTTGCAAAGTATAAATCACCTCATATATCTGGCACTGACAGGCAGCTCTCACCTAGATGTCCCAGCTTAAGGATTTAAAAACATGATGTCAACTGAAGAGTATTATTAAATAAAATTCATACTTCACTCAGTAATGAATTTCACATTTAAAATATAAAAAACAAATTCACTCATTTCATGAAATAATGAATTTAATAATTTGTTTGCTTTTGAAGTCAGTTTTATTCTAAACTCAGTGATCTTATTTTAAAATTTTTAGTTTTAGAAATTAAGATTTTTCTCTCAACTTAAGTAGATTGCAATATGTCAATTTACTCGTTCATTCATTTACACATCCAATAAACATTTATGGAGCAACTAATATATACCCAGACACTATGATAAGTGCTGGGGATAAAAACAAAAATGAAGATGTCCTTTTCCTAATATAGTAGAGGAAAGTAGCAATTATAATATACAACGGTACATGTTAGCACACAAAATGTGTAAACCAGCAATTGTGATTCAAAGTTCTAGATGTTATTTGAAAAGTGTTTAAAAGGTACAGTAGGTACAGAAAGGCAAAAAGAAGATCCTTTATATGCGAGGATTATAGGTAATGTCCTAGAGGTTTCCTTGTCAAGGAGTGTTATGAGCTGAATTGTGTCCTCCAAAATTAATATGTTGTAGTCCTAACCCCCAGTATCTTCGACTGTGACCTGTGGAGATAGTCTCTTTGAAGAGATAATCAAGTTAAAATTGGGTCATGAGGGTGGGGCCTAATCCAAGATGACTGGTGTCCTTATCTAAAGGGAAATTTGGACAGAGACATGCACCCAGGGAGAACAGCATGTGAAGATAAAGGCAGAAATCTAAGTGATGTTTACACAAGCTAAGGGACACCAAACATTGTCAGTAAACCAGCAGAAACTAGGAGATACGGAACAGATTCATCTTCACAGCCCTCAAAAGAAACCAACATGCTGACCTCTTGATCGCAGACTTCTGCCTCCAGAACTGTGAGAAAACACATTTCTGTTGTTTAAGCCACTCAGTTTGTGGTGGGTGTTATGGCATCTCAAGCAAACTAACATACTAATTCTTTTAAAAAGATGAATAAGAATTCATAATTACACGACAAAGGAAGGAAACATGAGGAGCATGGAAGACTTAGCAGTCTGTGCAAAGACAGGGTGATAAGTTGAAGCAGGGGCCAATTATAAAGTTTCCAGTAGTTCCGTTGGGCAGAATGTGGGATGTGAGGGAACTCCCAGCAGGAGAAAAATCTTAGATTGATGGTCAGGAGTCATCTGTCTTGGACCATACCATGGGGTTTGGATTTTATTCTAAAAGTGATTGTGAACCACCAAAGGCTTTTAAACAGAGAGAACATGTGATGAGGTGAATGTTGTAGAAAGACCACTTATTTGTTTAGTTCTTTTGAGGATATCTAGATGGGATGAAACTAGAGATCCAAGGGTCAGCCAGGAATTTACTGTGATATGATGGTTATTGACATGAGAAATGATGGTTATTCATTTAGGATAATGGGGTGAGATTAAGGAGTAGATTCAGGAGACAGAGGTGATAAAAATTCAGTAACCAGCTGGTTAGATGAGAGACAGAGAGAGGAAATGGATTGTGATTTTTAGCTGTGGGAATGGAGAAGGATGGAGACGGAAATATTTCAAAAGAAGAATTGAAACACGTTCTGGCTCCTAGTATGGCAAAGGAAACATACATAACCTCAACAAAATTATGCGCCTATTTGGGAAGGCATTTTACTGCATTGTGATTCTGGAAGCATTTGGTGGGCACTGTTACCTACTCGAGTGCCACACATTATATACCAGCAATTTCATAAACCATTATGTTTTCATTGTATTTTATTGTACATATCACAGATACATATTTGCTTTGATAGCAAACAAATGTTTCTGCATAAAAAAATAATATTATGAGTTATGTTGTATTTTTAGTGTGCAAAAGACACACTAAATTGTAAAAAGTTTTGTTATACAATATTAATGTTTGTTTCAAATAAAGGGAAAGGAACGCAAATCTTTCAGCCACACTAATGGAAAACAACTTTATCATAAACTACTCATTTGGTTTGTTTTTCTGTTGTTTCAAAGTGTGTCATTGAAATGTGAAAGAAAAAGAGGATCCATAGGGCTATTTTAGGAAGAAATAAGAACTTTTCCATTGCAGAAAATCAAAAGGTACCCAAAGGGTACTTTTTGATGATTTTCTGGGGTTTTTGTTTGTTTGTTTGTTTTTGCACGTTGGTACAATAGCTTGACAAAATGAGTGTCTTTTATTTTTTCCCCATTAAAATCAATCAGCCCTTACAGTTTGAATTTCTACTAAGTGATTTGTTCAGACTGGTCATTTCACAGAGGACCCGCAATGAAATCCTTCTTTTACATTGTTTTCTATTGTAAAAATTTCTTCCCTAAGCTCTGGGGTACACCCAGTGTTCGCCTGTGCTTTGGCCTTGCTTGGCCTTCACCAGAGCCTTTGTTCTCTGTTCAGGGGATACCGTGTTTCCGCAAAAGTAAGATCTAATTGGAAAATAAGCCCTAGCATGATTTTTCAGGATGATATCCCCTGAACATAAGCCCTAATGTGTCTTTTGGAGCAAACCGTATTTGGACTAAACCAAATAAGACCCTCTCTTACTTGGGGGGATACACGGTACCCACTTATTGCTAGCTCCCCACTTTGTATTCCTTCTCTCGCTTCTCCAAGATTTCCCCTCAAGCTGCTTTTTGCAAATGGTTCTAGCTTTGCTTGGACATCATTTCCTTCAGGCACCAATGTTTGGACCTAATGCCCCCACTTTTTGTGCTTCCTAACACCCTATACGTGGCTGTATCATTTCACTTCACTATTGTACTGAAATTATCTAAATAGATCCTTCACCCATGGAATATGAAATTTTTGAGAGCAGGTTGTTGTGTAGAACCTGATACAAACTGTATTTTGTAGCACAGCCCCAGCCCCTCTAGTTGGTCTGTAAGGTGAAGTCTGCTCGTGACAAATCCTTTCCGTTTTCTTCATCTGAGAATGTCTTTATTACCACTTTAGTCCTGAAGAGCTCTTTCACTGGATATGAAATTCACAGTTGACAGATCTTTTCTTTTGGCACTTGAAAAATATGTGACACTTCCTTATGGCTGGGCTGCCATGGACTCCGTTAATGTGTAATACTATTTCTCTTGGGCTCATTTTAAAATTTCTTCAGTGTCTTTTGTTTCAGAACTTCAATTGTGTGTCTTGGTACAGATTTCTTCAACTCTATGAATCTGTAGGTTTGTTTCTTTACCAAATTTGGGAAGTCTTCGGCCTTTATTTCTTCAAATACTCTTTTATCTCCTCTGTCTTTCTCCTGTCACTGGGACTGTAAGGATAAGAAAATTGGATCTTTTCTGATTGTCTTACCGATACCTGAGGATATGTTCCTCTTCTTTTTTCAGTGCATATCCTCTGCCATTCAGATTGGATGAATTCTATTGTTCTATCCTCAAATTCAGTGCCTATCCTCTGACACCTTTACTATTGATCCAATCCACCGAGTTTTTGAAAATTTACTCATTATATTTTGACATTCTACAAATTCCATTTGGTTTTTAATACTAACTTCTGTTCTTTCCTATGATTTTCTATATTTCTCTCTCATTTCAAGAGAATTCACAATTATTTCTTGAAGCACTTTTATGATGGTTGCTTTAAAATCCTTGTGCTATAATTCCACCATCTTATTCATTTCAGTGTTAGCATCGATTGATTGTCTTTTCTCATTCAGGTTGTGATTTTCCTGCTTCTAGGTATGAAGATTTTTTTATTGTATCCCAAGTATTTTGGCCATTATATTGGGAGACTCTGGGCCTTATATACATTGTTTTATTTTAACAGGAAGTCACCCTGTTTTGGTCTGGCATGCAGGTCCTGATCTACTTTTGTGATTCCAATTGCAGTATAATTTTCATAGATTGTGTGGTGCTATGTTGGTCCGGTTGGTTTACTCGTGCTACTGGGGCTCCTACTAGTGCCTGATGATGCTACTTGAGGGACCAGTAAGAGCTTATCAAAGTCAGGCTGCCTTGTCCCCCTAGATGAGTAAAAGGATTCTTAGGTCTATGGGACAGGGTGCTGCCTTGTCTGGGAAATATGGTGGTGGGGTCTCCCTGCCTATGAGTGGCATAATGCCTGTGTTTGTGGTCTCCAGATGCATGTGTGTCTTCAGATTTCAGAGGAGAACCTCAAGTCTGGAAGGGGAGATGAGCACTTCCTGGGCTAGGTATTTCTTGTGGTGGGATCCACCTTGCCGTAGTCCCTGGATGCATGGTGTGTCTGCGTCAGAGAGATGAGTCACAGGACCAGTGGGAAAGGAGAGTGCTTATCCCAGCTGCTTATGATCAGCAGGACTCCCAGGTGATCCCTCTGCTTGTTCTGCTGGGTTTGCCTGGGGTTGTCATAGGTACTCTCATTTGATCTGCAGTAGGGATGAGCTTTTCTGGGATGCCCTTTGTTGCTAGGTCAAGAATCAAGAAACACTGGGCCTAGGTCAATTTCTTCTATTGGCTATGGGGTTATAAGACAACCTGGGGACGGGAGAGGCGGTTAGCTCAGTTGGTTAGAGCGCGATGCTCATCACACTAGGGTTTGCTGGTTCAATCCCTGCATGGGCCAGTGTGAGCTGCGCCATCCACAGTTAGATTGTGAAACAACTATTTGACTCGGAGCTGATGGGTCCTGGTAAAATACACATAACATAAAATAATAAAATAAAATAAAATAAAATAAAATAAAATAAAATAAAAATATGGAAACAGATTCTATACTTATCAAAAAAACAAAAAAAGATACCCTCCTGCTCTGTCGTTCCTCTAGCCCTGGGATCTCTCACCAGTTCAGCTTCCTCTTCCAATTTGAATGTTCTCCTTCGGTTGTCTTTTGGGTTATTTCCAGCGTTTATAGTTGTACTTATTGCACAGGAGAACGGAGAGACAAGTCATCATCCTCTTGTCATGATAGGAAGTTCTGTTATACACACATTCCAACCCAGACTTTGATGGCCAAGTTTAGTGAGCCCTGACACATATACTACCCTGTTCTCCACTAGGTACACAACTGTGTCACAGTTATGTAAGTAAGACTGGACATAGAGACTGCAATTGAGCTTTGTAAATGTTAGACATGGCCCTAACACACTGAGATGTTATTCCTACAACTGCGTCCATCTGGATGAAGATTTATAGGATCCAGAAGTTTGTAGCGGGACCTGGCAAAATGTTCCTGCTTCACTGAAGAGCATTTTGACTGTATTGCATTTCTTCTAATTTCTTTAGACCATGGTACTTTAATTTTTTTTACCTATTATAAGGAGTCAAAGCTAAAAATGGTAGCAAGTGAAGAATTCTTGAAGATCTCAGAGACAATTCAGCATCACTTTGTAGATAAGAAAAATTGAGAAAAAAGAGTTTTATTGACTTTTTCCAATTAATAAAGCCAAGCAATGGGGAGCAGGATTAGATACCAGGTTTTATGTTTTATGACTCCTGTTAAGTGATTTTGTTTGTTTTTTTGTTTGTTTTGTTTTGTTTTTGTTTTTTCACTATGGAAGTAAGTAAATGATGATAAAGATTGAATGCATTTTCAGTGGTAAATATATTATTCTAACCCCCTCACAATTTCTCTGTACACAATTTGTCTGCACATTTGTTTCTCTTGTGCCCTGTAAAAACCACCTCTATTTTATCAGTTATGAGCCAAGCAAAAAGAAAAAGAGAAAAGTTTTAAATTATTCTAGTATCTACATATTCACTGAGCAAGTTTTATTAAGTGTATCAAATATTCTCGGTATTGTGATAGTAGCAGAAATATTGCAGAAACATAAAGGTAAATAAAGGATTGAAAAAAACACATGTACAATGAGGTTGGCCCTCGTGCTACTTCTAGGAATTTTGTGATGGACCATCATATGATGAAGTCCAGTCTAACCTGCTAAATGGCGAACCACTGTTCCAATCCTCCCCATTGCCTTTGCCCACAGACTGTCAAACACAAGAATTATAGGTCAATTATAGGTCATGGAGCTCCATCAACCTTCTTGTTGACAACAGATACAAGCACAGCAGAATTAGCTGAACTGACTTAAATAAAAACAACCACCCAGAAGGCCTACAGAATCCCATGCTGAATAAATTACAATTATTTTAAGCCAGTATATTTTGTGGTGATTTGTTATGCAGCAAAAGCTAACTGACAGAACTTTCCAGGGATATCATAATAACAATAGTAGCTAAGACATAAAGATCTCATTCTGTATTAGCATGGTGCTAAATACTTTGCACAGATAAGCTAAAGAACATAAGTAAAACTTTTACATATAGAAATTTAATGATGTTAAAATATAAAAATGAAGAGTTAAGTTTTATGACTTATAAAGTTTAAAGATGTTAACATTTAAAGAAGAGTTAAGGATTTACACAAAACTACTCAGTTATTACATGGCAGAACTAAAAGACACCTGAGGAGATCTAAGCTACAAACTTCCTAAGTCTATAAATTATTGAATCCCGGGAGTACATAGCTTTGGGTTTACTGGATACTCCAAAAATGTTGGTTTGTTGTAAAATGTTACTTTAGTTCACATCATTTCAGACCTTCAGTTATTTGTGTTAAGTTTTTCTCAGTCTGTGGCAAGGTATATTTTCTACCTTCTTTTTTTTCAATGTTAATTCTATGATTTATGCATGCTTCATGGGCAGCAGGAAAAAAAATTACAGCCTTCAGATGAAATTATAGGTGTGAAATGTTTCACAAATAGCAATAATTTACCATATCATTTGGCATTTTTTTTTCTGAAACTTCATATTCACAGAAGTTTAAATTACCAATAAACAGGTTCTTCTAGGAGAACTATTTCATAACTATCTTTTGAATTTCTTTTTTAAACAAAGTAAGTAAAACCTGAACGGGTGAAATAAAGGCAATGATTGTTGTGTAATTCTCTGCCTTTAATGCATAGTACCATGTTTGTAATTCTTGGCCATCACGCCTTTGGCTACATTTCTGACCTAATATCTACATAGATGCTCTAATTAGCATGTGTTTTAAGCAAAGATAATTAAAAGATGAACTAACAAATAGATTTTCATGGTGCCAATCCATAAGTTGGCTAAGATATCATTAGAAATTTAGCAACATAGGGAATGTATTAGTTTCCCATTGCTGTTGTGATAAATCACCAAAATAATGTTTACAACAGCACAAATGTGCTATTTTATAGTTCTGGAGATCAGAAATCCAGTATGGGTCTCACTAGCTATCTTAGCTTTGGCTGCCATATCAAACCACCACAGACTCCATGGCTTCAACAACAGAAATGTATTTTTTCACATCTCCAAAGTCTGGAAAGCCCAAGATCAAGGTTCTGGCCAATTTGCTCTCTGGTGAGACATCTCAACTTGCAGTTTCTCTCCTTCTCTCTGTGTCTTTACATGGTGGTGAGAGAGCGCTCTGTGGTATCTCTTCTTCTTTTAAGGGCACCAGCCCTATGTCTCCACTTTTATGACCTTATGTAACCCTTATTACCTCCCTCCAGACATTGTCTCCAAACACAGTCACATTGAGGGGTAGCACTTCAACATACGTATTTAGGGGGACACAAACATTCAGTCCATAACGTAAGGTTAAAATCAAAGTGCCAACAGGACTGCATTCCTTTCTGCAGACTCTAGAATAGAATCCAATTCTTTGCCTTTTCCAGCTTTTAGGATGTGCCCATATTCATTCGCTAGCGGCTCTCTCCTTTCTTGAAAACCAGTATATTGGTTTCCTAGAGCTGCCATAACAAAATACCACAAAATGGATGGCTTAACATAACAGAAATTTATTATTTTACAGTTCTGGATGCTAGAAGGCTAAAATCAAGGTGTTGACAAGGTTGATTACTTCTGAGGGCTGTGAGAATCAGTTCCATGTTGCTCTCCTGGCTATGATGATTTGTTGGCAATTCTTGGTGTTTCTTGCCTTGCACATGCATGATTCCAGTCCCCTGCATTCACATGTGCTCCCCCTATGTCTCTTCACATGATCTCTCTGTCCATGTCTGTGTCGAAGTATCCTCTTTTTATAAAAATACCAGTCATAGTGCATTAGTATCCACCCTACTGACTTCATTTTAACTTGATTACCTTTTTAAAGACCCTGTTTTCAAATAAAGTCATATTCTGAGGTATTGGGGTTAGGACTTCAACATATTTTGGGGAGGGGCATAATTCAAACATAGCAGTCAGCAATTGCCAATAACGTGTATCTCACATTGCATCACATCCTTCTTACCTCCTTTTCTGCCTCAGTCTTCCACTTTTAAGGACCCTTGTGATTACATTGTGCCCACATAGAAAATCCAATATAATCTCACTATTTGAAGTTCAGTTGATTAGCAACCTTAATTCCATCTGCCACTTACCTTTGCTGTGTAATGTAACATAGATTCCAGGAATTAGGATGTGGATGTCTTTAGAGAACTATTATTCCCTCTGACAGAGAAATTGTTATTTACTACAACTCTCAGAAAGAGTCCTGGAAGGAGGAGTTAGAAAATCCACCTAGGTTTGGGGATGTTCAGGTGATTTGACTCTGCAGGGGCATAGTTGTTGAGCTGCCTCAGAAGGAGAGGGTATTTGAGTTTTTGAAAGAGCTAAGCCAGAGTTGAAGTTCTGTCGATAGAACATTTGAGCATTTCTACCAGTGTTCTTGCATAGAGAATCAACTTCTCATAAAGCATAAAACAACTTCTCAACAAAATAAATGCTCAATAGATATTAAGATTAGGTTTCAGAATTAGTCTGCTTTTTTGTCCATAAGTGTGGATAAAACGATAAAAGTTCAATTTCAAGGAACAAGTTTTGGTTATAGGATACAGTCCTAGAAGAATCACACCCTAAAAATCTCCTGTACCCACACCACAACCCTAAACACACACACACACACACACACACACACACACACAGTTTATTGCTGCTTCATTGGTGAAACAAAACAGAAAGAGAATAGGGCTCTTTAAATTGTGCTCACTTAAAACCTTTACAAAATCTTTTTCTTGAATTGGGTGAATATTTAGAATTCTGATATGGTTATTTCCATACTCAAAATTATTCTCATCTTTACTGAATATTTATATTGTGTTTCATGGTTTCCCCATAATTCATACAGTTAATATTTATTTCATTTTATTATGTATTTACTGACACCTGATCCATTCAAATATAAGTATGTAGGAAAGCATACATTCCAATTCCCTGGAATCAAAGACTGAATAAAGTATCCCATTTGGTGTACCTATCAAAGAAGAGGATTGATTGATTGATTGATTATTTGTTCATTTAATTTTTCAATTACAGTTGACATTCTGTATTATTTTATATTAGTTTCTGGTGTACAGCATAGTGGTTAGATATTTATATAATTGAAGCAGTGATCCCCCTGACTAGTCTACTACCTACCTGACACTATACATAGTTATTACCATAGCATTGACTATATTCCCTATGCTATACCTCACATCCCCATGACTATTTTGTAATTACTAATTTTTACTTCTTAATCCCTTCACCTTTTTCACCCAATCTCCCAACTCTCTTCCCATCTTGCAGTCATCAGTTTGTTCTCTGTATCTATGAGTCTCTTTCTGTGTAAGTTTTTGTTTATTTTATTCTTTAGATTACACATAAAGTGAGATCGTGTGGTATTTGTCTTTCTCTGACTTATTTCACTTAGCATAATACCTTCTAGGTCCATCCATGTTGTCACAAATGGTGAGATTTCATTATTTTTATGGCTGAGTGATTCCATTGTACCACTTGTTTATCCAATTACCTATTGGTGGGCACTTAGGTTGCTTCCATAATCTTGTCTATTGTATGTAACGCTGCAGTGAATATAGAGGTGCATGTATCTTTTCAAATTAGTGTTTTGTGTTTCTTTGGATAAATACCCAGAAGTGGAATTGCTGGGTCATAAAGTAGTTCTATTTTTAATTTTTTGGAAAGTCCATATATTTTCCATAGTGGCTGTACCAATTTGCAATCCCACTAACAGTGCAGGAGGGTTCCCTTTTCTTCAACAACACTTGTTGTTTTAGGCATTCTAACAGGTGTGAGGTGGTATCTCATTGTGGTTTTAATTTGCACTTCTCTGATGACTAGTAATATTAAGCATCTTTTCATACGCCTATTGGCCATGTGTATGTCCCCTTTGGAGAAATGTCCATTCAGGTCCTAGAAGAAATTTATTTTAAAACATTCTGAATTCTTTACAAAATCTTTTCCAGGATCAGTCAATTCCTGTAGAGACTGGGATTTTCTTTGGAAGTGTAAAACAGAGGGAAGGAAAAAAAAAAAAAAAAAACAGAGTAAAAGGGAGAGACCAAGTAATTAATAGAATGTAAACAGGAAAGGATGGGAGAATGATGAAAATATAATAAAAGAAAGATAAATCTTTGGAGGTAGAAAAATTAAAAGAGACTGTAAAACAGCGAAAGGTTGAGAATCTTAAGGAGATAGAGGTAAGACGCTCCAGGCAGAGGTATACAGAAAGTACTAAGGATGTAAGTAATTACAAAGAGAGGGAATTCTAGATTAAAACATAAATAAATAAAGAGAAAATGGAAGAGGAACTGAAAACACGAGCAAGGAGAGATGACAGAAAGCATAACCCAGAGGCGAAGATATTTTTTTATTATTCCACAGAGTGCATTTTTCTTTCAATATAAAGGGAAGAAAAAAGAGAATGTATGATTAGTCTGTGATAAAAAATGAAGAGACGATGGCAGCCAGAGGGCCAGAAGTTTCTGAGACCACTTGCAGGATTGCTGCATTCTGACTGAGCGTCGGCTCGAATTCTTTCTTGCGAACATGAATCCAGGAATGCCTAATCTCTGGGTGCTCTGCAACAGCCCCAGATTCATCAGTCACCCATAGACTCACGCATGGGTGTTTTACAAATGATTCTCCGGGCATAGTAATCATGGGTAGTGGGAGAATAAAAGTGGAGTTTTGGCCTGCCCGGTTTTTTGCCGCAATTTTCCTCTGTGAAATTGTTGTTCTACCTCTGGAGTGCTGTTCCCTACCGAGGTGCTGCCTGGGTATTGGTCACAAGTTTGCAAGGTTACTGGATCCTTAAGTGTCTTCCAAAAATTATACTACATCATTTTCAGAGAATTCTTAGAGTATTCACAAATTAACATTTTGACCCTGAGTAAAGATTTCATGACATGTGTATCTGTGTTTTGGGCAATGGGCAAAAAAAGAAAAGAAAAAACCTAAACTCAGAATGTGTGACTATCCAGTCAAATGCCCCAGGGTTCTCCATCTAAATTTGATATTCCTTCTGTAGGTTCTAATCCCAGAAAGATCAGAAAGGTATACTTAAGTTGTGTAAATTTACCATACACAGTTGAGTGGTGGTGACCTGTGTTACAGAATGCCCTTGCTTTCTTAGGGTGTGTGTATGCGTGTGTGTGTGTGTGTGTGTGTGTGTGTGTGTGTTCAAGATACCACCTAGATCCAGGGTCGTTTTCTAAGTTACTTTCTATTTACTTGCCAGTAGGAAAGGAATTCTAGCCTTTTGAAATAAATATCTTCTCATTAAAATGTATACATGAAGAAGTACTTCACTGTTCCAGATACCAAGATTGGTGTAAAGTAAACAGAAAGTGAAAAATTGCTATTCTAAGCACTCTAGGATCATCTATCATGAATCTTCTTAGCAGAAAGTAAAGATAAATGAGACTGGTGACTAATGAACAGAGTCTTTTCAAATGAGTCAAGTTTCATGTTCATGTTACACAAATCTTGTCATTTTTGTTGTTATTAATAACATTTGGTTGGATGTTTATGTCTCTTCAGGAACAACAGGAAAGTGTAAAAGCCACAGAAATCAAAACAATTTAAAGCAATTTGAATTCTGTTTTATCAGTAGGCAGCATGCCCTCAAATGTGAGTCAAAGCATAGCATTATCTGTATCTAAGCCAGCATAAAGATGAAGTCTGAAACACAGCTGGGAGTCTCCTTGGAAATCCTTCTTTATTATTATTATTTTTCAATTATTTTATTGGGGTGACAGTTGTTAGTAAAGTTAAATAGGTTTCAAGTGTACAATTCTGGAATACATCATCTGTATATCACATTGTGTGTTCACCACCAGAGTCAGTTCTCCTTCCATCACCATATATTTGATCCCTTTTACCCTCATCTCTCACCTCCTCCACCCTGACCTTCTGGTAACCACTAAACTGTTGTCTGTGTCTATGAGTTTTTGTTTCTTCATTTGTTTGTCTTGCTCCTTTGTTGTTTTCAGTTTTATATCCCACATATCAGTGAAATCATATGGTTCTCAACTTTTTCTGTCTGACTTATTTCGCTTAGCTTAAAATCTCAAGATCCATCCATGTTGTCTCAAATGGCACTATTTCATGCTTTCTTATGGCAGCATAGTCCTTTGATAAATGATTGGGTAAGGAAAATGTGGTATATATACACAATTGAAATCCTTCTTTAAATGTTGGGTCATGTGGGAGAAAGTGTTGAGAAAACAAAGGTGGTGCGAGAGGAAGGGGGAAGAAGAGAATTAAAATGATTGCAATAAGGTCCAAATAATCATATTCATATTTTCTGTATGGTTATGAATTTGAAGAAAATAGTAATAAAAACCTCTGTCCCTTGCCTGATTTAATCCCAGTTATAAAATAACTACGTTTAATTTGCCTCTTATTAGATTACAAATAAACTGCTTTTGACAACTACCTCTAGAAACCTTTCTTTTCCTTTCCTTTTTGTAATGGAATGTTCTTACTCATTACAAAAGTGCTATTGCAAACAAATACTTCCTCATTGAAATAAATATTAAAAACTGACACTGTAGATGAGTTCCCAAATGCTATTCTCATTCATTATGTATATATTTGATTAATCTGATTCTCTGTGGTGACAACAGCAAAAGATAAAACAAGGCTTGGGCATTTGGAACATTTTCAGAGATCTTGAAAAATTTCACAGTTTTAAAGATTAGCATAACTTTCTTTAGCATTATTTTAAAAAATTAGTAGACTATATTTTTATCAGTTTTAGTTTTATTAAGCAAACTTTTCTATTTCAGAAGTCCTTTACCCTCCTAAAAATTATTGAGAACTCCAAAGAGCTTTTATATATGTACATGATAGCTGTTGCTATTTAATATATTAGATATTAAAACTGAAAAATTTTCAATGTTTATTAATATAGTTAAAAATAAAAATAATAAACAATTACATATCAACATAAATAACATGCTTTGATGAAAAAATAATTATTTACAAAAACAATTTAAGCTAATAGAGAAGGAGAATTCTGTTGCATTTTTAAAAATCTATGTCTGGCTTAATAGAAGATCACTGTATTCTCATATCTACCTATGGGTTCAAATTTTTTTTGCAATGTGTTGTTTTAAAGTATTTGAAGAAAATTGGGCCTCACACTGGTATGTTGATGGAAAAGGAAGAAGTGTTTTAATAGCTTTTTCAGGTAACTGTGGATATGTTTTCTTGACTTACAACAAGACTTGACAAGTAGTAGTATCTTAAAGGTTGTGATGTGGAATCTGAAACAGTATCAATCAACTTTACAGACTCTGTTACATTCAATTTAATGAGTCACTCGACTTTGAATCGATCTCTTATAATTGGATGAGTTTGTGATGTTATACATTGCGTATTCAAAAAAGTGTGTAATATTATTTAAATTTGTTAATATTACCACCAATCTCACTAGAAAAGTCTTTAAGTATTGAGAAACTTTCAAGTTCATGGTGAGAATATGAAAGTTTCTCAAAGTTTAATTTTTTTTGCCTGAAACCCTAAATTTTATTATTGGTAATAAATTCTGAGTTGCTTTTTTCGAGTAACATGCTCACTTTTTGCATTTTTGGGAAAATACATTCTAAATATCCATGTTAATAACCGTAGCTTTTCAGTTGCTCACATTAAATATTGCACATGGTATAAAATTTGGGCAAATGGTAAAGGCAGCCCAAATTTTATTCACACAATTTTCTTTCTTGATTAAATGACTTATATAAAGCACTTAGGAAGGCCAATAAGGTAATCTCTTAAATACAAATAGAAGATGAGAAGATGACACTCAGAGCCCTTGGATACTGGACAGTCCACCAGGCCAAACCACAGAGCCTGAGTTGGCTCTTTTACTCTATGCCTCTTACATAGAATGTTACTCATACATTGGTTCTGTGAACTGATCAAGAAAGCAAGGGCGAACACCTGGGAGTAAACTTTTAAAAAGCACAAAACATAGTTTTGCTTAAGTTTCAGGAAAAAATACACAAAATAATTTATTTTGAAAATTTTCTCTAGCAGAAGGAGAACTGGGAAATGTCTCTCTGAATAAATGTGCATTTATGAATATCTTAGTAGGCCTATTGCTGAAACACTCAACCAATATCATTTTAAGCTACAATTCATGACTTCTTTCTAAGCATCTCAAACAACTAAATTATTGTAAAAAATATATAAATGAGAACAGTGTTAGCATGTGTGACATGTTAAGTAAAACTATTAAGTTTATTTGTATCAGCAAATTTCTGATCTTTTGGGGGGTGTCGGGCATTTAAGAAGAATTTTGAAGAGAGTCTAGTATTAAAAATCCAGTTGGAAACTTGATTAAAAAGTCTATTCTTAAAGGACTTAGGAAGGCCAATAAGGTAATCTCTTACATACAAATATCTCTGATCTTATTTTCTTTCTAATGAGAGACTTATATGCTTTTCTTCTACAATGATTCAGAGTCTTTTCTTTGTAGATAAAAATTTAAATCAGCTATGTAAAAAGTATTTATGTGCATTGCAGTTGCGTTAGCTTTAAAAATATCGTGAGAACATTGTTCATTATATCTCCCAGATCTCTCTATATAATTTCCATTGAGAGCTATTTTCTTTGAGTTTGGGATAAAGATATGTTTGTGTTCACTGTTATTCTATAAGGTTTGAGAGACTTTTTATATTTTTCTCTTCCTCATATCTGCCGCTTTACTCAAGGCTAAATTTTTGGGTAAAATGTAATAGCTGTATTTTTTCTCCTGTTTGTCAGGTTAGCTTTTATTTCTTTTCCAAACTTGATTTCTCCCTGGTCTTCCTCCCACCTTCATTTTCTTTTCTTAATTTTATTTTCAAGGTTTTTTATAAGATGCTTTAAATCCTTTTTCTCTATTAAGGATGTCAACGAGTACTGAACTCAGATAAGCATCCATCAAATAACTAACGTGCAGTGTTTGTAAAGAAATTACTGTTTCCCACTCTGACAACCTTCTCCTTGTGATCCAAATGAATTCCTTCTCATCCTTCAAGGCTGAGCTCAAGTGTCTCTCCTACTGAGCCCCCTTCTCTCATCCAGAAAGCAAGAGTGGATCACTTTGCCTCATCACTGCACTTGTCTCTATGGATTCACTCGTCACACAGTATCTGTCTGTTTGCATCTATATCTGCTCAGAGATTATCAGGCTCTTTTGAGCAGTTGTTCTTTTTCCATATTTTCGATGCCCAATAGCTCATCTCTATGTCCAGTTTATAGCTCATTACCAGGTAAACGGTAGATATTCATCATTGTGTATTGATGAAATAAGTTAACGAATTTGAAGATTATGAATAAATACAATACTTTGGAAGTTTTTGTAAGAATATTGAATACTTTGATTGCTAAGCTTCCATTGTGTTTCTTCTAAGCAACCAATACTGTATTATTAGGTGGTGGGGGGAGGCCCTACCAGAAAGATAAAACTTCAATTTGTAATATTCTGAGAAGGTTAAAATTAATAGAGTTTTGATCAATTGGGTAATTTTTAAGACTTGTAATGTTCTTAATATGTATTAGTTTCTTCATTCTGGATAGGGTGGCAGAACAGCTTAAACATGATATGAAGACAAAACGATGAACATGACTTATAGAGAAACTGGTGAGAAGACCTGTCTGAAATACTTGAATGGTGGCTGGTAATTAAAGATTAGTGGACAACATGGTTAAATAAGTAGTTTTGTGGGAGAGTAGAAAGTAGGAGTCAGATTATATGAAAATCTTGTGATTTATAGACTAATTGATATTTGATAAGCTTAAAACTGCATAGTTCATTTTTGAATAGGAGGGTGAGAATAAAAAGTAGATTAATTAGTTAACAGTATAAATAATAAATCAGAGCAGTGTAATCCAGAGACAGGGAGATTATGTAGCTGACAGTAGAAATCCAGGTATGGGAAGGGGAAGGCCTAAATAAGAATGTTTATAATATTAATAGAAGCAAAATTTTTTTTTATTAAATTTATTGGGGTAACAATTGTTAGTAAATTTACATAGATTTCAGGTGTACAATTCTGTATTACATCATCTATAAATCCCATTGTGTGTTCACCACCCAGAGTCAGTTCTCCTTCCATCACCATATATTTGATCCCCCTTACCCTCATCACCCACCCCCCACCCCCTTACCCTCTGGTAACCACTAAATTATTGTCTGTGTCTATGAGCCTTTCTTTCTCATTTGTTTGTCTTGTTCTTTTGTTGTTTTTGGTTTATATACCACATATCAGTGAAATCACAGGGTTCTCTGCTTTTTCTGTCTGACTTATTTCACTTAGCATTATACTCTCAAGATCCATCCATGTTGTCACAAATGTTCCTATATCATCTTTCCTTAATGCCGAATAGTATTCCATTGTGTATATATACCACAACTTCTTTATCCATTCACCTATCGAAGGACATTTTGGTTGTTTCCATGTCTTGGCCACCATAAACAAAGCTATAGAAGCAAAATTTTTATCTGGAAAATGTTTCAAGCCAAGAATTGTGAGCTTTATTAGATGATGTGGGGTGGGTAAATAATGAGCCACAATTTTAAAATTAGAAGTAAAAATCTGTTCATACAAATATTGAAAATTAATCAATTTAATATATAGTATACTAGTGTTACTCTTTAAAATCATAAATCAGTAGAGAATGTAATTCCTAAGTAATGGGGTGTATGATGATGTATAATGTATGGCTATACTAGACATTGATTTTTTTTCTTGTGATAGTTCAACATGGAGGATAATTCACACTCATCATTATTTTAATGTTGATTATTTGTAAATCTGTAGTTTATAGACTTTGCAAATGATATATCTGTGCATAACATTGCCACCTAAAAAGGGTTTTTTATTAGTTTGGTTGGACTAACATAAACAAATACCACAGACTGAGTGACTAAAACAACAGAAACTTATTTTCTCACAGTTCTGGAAGCCAGAAGTCAAAGATCAAGGTTTTCCTGAGGCCTTTCTCCTTGGCTAGCAGATACTGCCTACTTGCTATGTCTTCCTATGACCTCTTTTCTATGCACTCACACTCCTGTTGTCTCTTCCTGTTCTTCTAGGAGCACCAGTTCTATTGGATTAGGGCCCCACATTAATGGCCTCATTTTAACTTAATCACCTCTAAAGAATTTATCTCTAAATATGGTTACATTCAGAGATACTAGAGTTTGAGACTTCAACATATGAATTTTGGGGGAACACAGTTGAGACAATAACATTTTGCCCTCTGCGACTCCAAAATTCATGTCCTTGTCACAAGCAAAATACATTAACGCCATCCCAACAACCCCACAATCTGAATCCATTCCTGTATCAATTCTAAGTCTACATCTCATCTAAAGATCATGTAAATCAATTGTGGGTGAGGCTGGAGGTTTGATTTATCGTGAGGCAAAATTCCTCTGCTATGAACCTATAAACCCAGATAAGTTATCTGCTTCCAAAATACAACGGTAGGACAGTCATAGAATAGACATTCCCATTCCAAAAGGGAGAAATAGAAAGAATAAAAAGGGGTCACAAGCTTAAGCAAGTCCAAAACCTAGCAGGGCAAACTCCAAATGAATAATCCTGTTTGGCTCAATGCTCTCTTCTCTGGATCCATTGGGGTGATAGCCCCCCTCCTCAGCCCACTGGAGAAGCAGCATCAGCCCCTCATCCCTGGGCAGCAGTCTCAACTCTTTGGCCCTGGATGGCAGCAGCCTGGTCTGCTGTGGGCAAGGAGGTGGCCCCAACTTCTGAAACTTAGGAGGAAGCAGACTCACTTCCTAGATCTGTGGTGGGAGTGGCAGCCCTACCAATCTCCAAATCACCTTTGGGGACATTCTTAACTTTTCTTCAAGAATAGTGCGAGTTTGCAGCTGGCTAGCCTTAATGACCTGTCCTGTAGAACCGCAGAAATACAACAGCTTTCCTTCACTTTGTCATCTCTCTCTTCTTCGGTCCAAGCTGGCCATATTTCTTCTGGTATGACTTCTACTGAGACCACAGTTTAAATCCAGGAGTAATACTCATAATCATTTTATGGTGTGATTGTCTAGCTGTGCCCTTAGTGTTCTCTCTAGAACATACTTTCTCATTTTTGTTCAGTATGGTCCGGATAAGAATATTCCCAATCTTCAAGTTTTGGTTCCATTTTGCTTAACAATCTCTTCCTCGATTTCTCTCTGTCCTCTCACACTTTATTACAAGCAGCAAAGAGAAACCAGGCTGCACTTTCAACATTTTGCTTAGAAGTCTCTTGTGCTAACTATCCAATGTCATCATCACAAATTCTATCTTCCACAAAGCACTGGAATTCCACAAAGCACGATTCAGCCAAGTTCTCTGACACTTTATTACAAGGATCTTTCCCCAGTTTCCAATCACATGTTTCCGTTTTCCATCTGGGATCTGACCAGAATTACCTTTGACATTCATATTTATGCCAATAGCCTCTTCAAGGCAATCTAGGCTTTTCCTAACATGCACCTCAAAATTCTTCCAGCCTCTACCCATTACTCAATTCCAAAGCCACTTCTATATGTTTACGTATTTGTTATAGCAGCACTCCACTTGTCAGTACTGCAGTTTGCTGGGGCTGCCATAACAAGATACCACAGATTGGGAGCCTTAAAAACAGAAATTTATTTTCTCACAACCACGGAGACTGCAAAGCTAAGATAAAGGTATTCACAGGTTTGGTTTCTCCTAAGGCCTCTCTCTTTGGCTTTCAGAGGACTGCCTTCCATGTCTTCACACGGCCTTTCTTCTGTTTGCACACACCTCTGGTATCTCTTTCTTTCTTATAAGGACACCAGTCTTACTGGATTAAGGCCCCACACCAGTGGCCACATTTTAACTTAATCACCTTTTTAAAGATCTTATCTCCAAATTCCGTTACATTCTGAGGTACTGGGAGGTTGGGACTTCAACATATGAATTTGGGGGCAACAGAATTTATCCAATAACAGGATTTATGGCAGACATACTCAAACAATAGTCTATGTTTTATTCCTTCTTTGATGGATCTAGTGCCTGTTAAATGTTTCTTCACATGATGTAAAATTGTATCAGAAACCCAAAGAACCCAAAATATGCTAATGCCCCTTATAATTTTGTTCTTTTTCCTCCCCTATGGGAGCTAGTTTGTCTGTTAAGCTTACAAATTTTTGACATCAAAATTGATGCATATTTTATCCTCTTCTTTTATAGTAACTAAAAGAAATAAGTGTTCTCATAATAATTTTTAGATACTGTAATTATACTCTTTCAAACTTTTTAAAAGATCATTTTTGATACATGAAAAAAACTTTTACAAAAACTGGACACCCTCTTTGATGTATGAACTTGGGTATGTTATTATACTTAGTTTTTCTGTATCTGTGTTTTCTACTCTATGAAGTACAATAAAATATTAATCTCATGAGATTGCAGTGAAGACTAAGATACAGTATGTGAATGTACATGCACAGGGTTTGGGTCCTTCATCATTTTATGCCCTGACCCCGATAATTCTTAATGAAACTTAAGGATAATAACAGGGCCTCTTCTCAGAAGATCAAAGTCCAGTAGCTTTAGATCCCTGTTGAGAGCATCCATTGTTGTATTGTGTTATAATAGTGATATCTCACCCCTTTTGAAGTTTATAGGGCTGTCAGTTTTATCGTGAATTTTATATGTAAACTGGCAGAGAACTAAAGTGCTATGATGTTTAATTAAATATCATAAAAGTACCTATGATCTTTGAAAAAATGCTAAAAGGCAGAATCATAACTAAATCACTAATGTGCAGCAAGCCTGGGGCCCTTAGTGATCCACTACAGAAATATCTCACTTCAGGGTATATGATATAAATGTATTGAACCTGGCGTTGCAAGATCTGATTTCAGGTGCTGACTCTACTCCTTCCTACATATGTTTCCTTGAACAGATTACTTCCTTCAGTCTCAGTTTTCTCATCTACAAAATGAAAGTAATAATATTACCTCCTCCTTGAGCTGTTACAAGGATTAAATGATATAATTAGGTAAATCATTCATAGCACTGAGTCCAGAGTTGGGGTTTGATAACTACCACTCCCCTACATCTCCCCAAATTCCAATAGGTTTGATCATCTGATTTTCCAGCACATATGTTATTCAAAAAAGCAAATTAAAGTGTGGGACTCTGACAGGATGTTTCATTGATTTTGATTTAAAAAATGACAACTGGTAAACTGATGTACAGGAAGCAACACAAGAAAACTTTAAAAAGGTGTTATGCAATGCATAATATTTCACTCAACACATTTACCATGGTGGTCCCATAAGATTATGGAACCAAATGTTCCAAATGGAGCTCAAAAATTCCTATTGCCTAGTGATGTCAGAGCTGTCATGATGTTGGAGCCATTGTAACGTCATAGCACAATGCATTGCTCATGTGTTTGTAGTAATGCTGGTCTAAAATTTACTGCCACATATATAAGGGTATAGAACATACAATTATAATACTAGCTACCATCTAGGTTTGTGTAAGTATACTCTATGATCCTCTCATGACAAAATTACCTAATGACACATTTCTTAGAACATATCTCTATCGGTAAGTGACACATGGCTATACATAAAAGTTGAAAAAAAGTTCATAGAAATCTGGAACATTTCCAAATTTTTCACTGCTTTATCCCCAATATATTGGCTCATCTACCTCAAGAAACCCAGGTGCTAAATCTTTCCCTTTTTTCCAATGCCATTCTCAATCCCTTGTCATTCCTTTTTATCTCATATTCCCAATTCATTATTCCCTATTTTCCTTCTCCCTCCAACTAGACCACAGAGCCCAGTTTTTTCCATTTTTTAGATACCTCTTTCTCACCATCTTATATTACTTCTAGTTCTAGCACCTAAACTTGCTCTACAAAAACCCTACTCTAGATTAATACCAACATCCAGCTTCTCTTTTCCTACAACTTGACTGTAACAGGGAAAAGCTAAGCACAGCATGACTGAGCACAACTACTAATTTATCATCTTCACCCTCAGCCTTTGGAAATAACTTCTCCCATTCTTCACAGTAGCTATTTTCTGAACTTTACTGCTCCCTTCAGGCCTCCAACTCTACTTTTGCCCTATTCACTTTCAATAGTCACACTGCTTTCTTTTCCAGAAAAAAAATAGAAATTACCTGACTGAATAACTCATCCATCTTAATTGCCATTCCTTATGTCTCAGAGAAAGAGAGCTATACTCATAACCAAAGTCAGTTCTTCCACCTGTGTTGGAGATTCACTTCCCATTTTCATAAGAATCTTACTTCATCAGTAATCTAAATTTTCAATGACATCTTCAACCTCATCATAGAACTAGAAGCCATGGTCTACACAGCACATGTGATCTCCCACCAAGCTTCAAAGGCCCCATCAGCAGATTCCTCTAAGATGAATTCTGTTTGACATTGTTACTATCCTGAACCAAGTTTTCCAAAGTGGCCAAAACCTCACGATACCAAAACATCTATGTGTATTTGTGTTTGTGCATGTACACGTGAATGTGTGTGTGTGTGTATAAGAGAGAGAGAGAGAGAGAGAGAGAAAGAGAGAGAGAGAGAGAGAGAGAGAACAGTGGAGAGAGAGATTGGGGGTACATCTAAGTTGTCTGCTTATTCTTTTTCTTTCACACTCAAGGCCCATTTTGAACCAATGACCAAACCTTTGAGTCCAAAGACCCCCATTCACATTAGAAGTATATAAAATAATAAATTAGCCATCAATAAATAAGTCACAAATGTGTAGAACCTCAAACAAAGTAATTGACCCAATAATTTTTCCACCACTTATACGAGATCTGACAATTAAGTTTGCAAACTTGCCCCTGTGCGCTTACATTGGTAGCACTGTACAAACGGCTCGGTAAGGTTTTATAACCTTGGTATATCAGTGTCTCACCGCTGTGTTTGTGTCAACGTGTGGTGGTGTCTTGCTGAGTGGCGTTCATTATTGTTGTTGCATGTTTTTGTGTGCCGTCTCGAGAATGTCTGAGCTTGAATTAGAGCAATGAACAAGCATTTGATTTCTTGTTAAAGATGGCAAAAGTGGAAGTGAAATCAGGGACATGTTAGTCCATGTTTATGGGGATAATGCCATGAAAAAAATGGTAGTGTACGAATGAATTAAATGTTTTTCTGAGGGGAGGGAATGCATCACTGATGAAGAGAGGTCAGGGCAGCGAGTAATGAGCAAAACTGATGGAAACATCACAAAAAATCATCAAATTGTGTCTCAGAATTATCAGCTGACTGTGAGAAGCATACCAGACCAACTAAACATCAACAGAGAAACAGTTAGGAAAATCTTAACTGAAAATCTTGGCATGAGAAAGGTGTGTGCAAAAATGGTCCTGAGAGAGCTCACCAATGAACAAAGCCAAAGTAGAGTTGAGGTTTGCCAAGACCTTTTGGACAGTCAAGATGATGTTTTGGGTCATGTTATCACAAGTGAAGAAACATGGATGTACCAGTAGGATCTGAAACAAAGTGTCAAAGTGCACAGTGGAAGTCAGGCAATTCTCTACGACGAAGAAAGTTCAGTCAGTCCAAATCAAGAGTCAAAACAATGTTGCTAACCTTTTTTGATATCAGAGGGATTATTCAGTATGAATAAGTAGCAACTGGAGAAGCAGTTAACCAAGTTTATTATTTGGAAGTGCTGAAAAGCCTGCATGAAAAAGTTAGATGAAAACGACCTGAACTTTTGCCAACAATTCATTGCATCACAACAATACACAAGCTCACACAACACTGTCTGTGAGGAAGTATTTAGCCAGTAAACAAATAGCTGTATTGGAACACCCTCCCTACTAACCTGATCTGGCCCCCAGTGACTTCTTTCTTTACCCAAAGTTAAAGGAAATACTGAAAGAAATTCATTTTGATGGCATTCAGGACATCCAGGGGTAATATGATGACAGCTCTGATGGCCATTCTAGAGAAAGAGTTCCAAAATTGCTTTGAAGGGTGGACTAGGCACTGGCTTCGGTGCATAGCTTCCCAAGGGGAGCACTTTGAAGGTGACAATAGTGATATTTAGCAATGAGATATGTAGCACTTTTTCTAGGATGAGTTCATGAACTTAATTTTCAGAACTCATACATGCAAAAACCTTTTAAATATATTTTAAATGTATTTTTCTAAATTAAGCTTAAAAGTCTTCAAACTACATTTTGATGTATTTTTATCATAAAATGCATCTGTAAAGCAGATACATAAAATCCTGCTAACTGTATTATAGAATATCAGTGGGATAAAGGGCTAATGGTAAAAGAATGATCTGATTATGTATTGCTGTCAATAAACCCACTCATAAGCATAAATCACTTTTTTTACTAAAATTAATATATTAACAGCAATAGGGCATAGATGTGGTGTGACTAGAAATTCCCTGTAAAATATTTAAGAGTTTAAGATTTGTCTCATTGAACTCGGAATAACCCTGTCCATCAGAAAAAAAAAGTTGGTATGTCTTCACAGCTATGGGAATGGTGATTCTCAGCAGAAATTCCATAATGGAGAACCTCAAGTAATTAATCATTGCAATTCTTTAGGGTCGAAAACATGTGAGTAAAAGAAATGTTACTCTCAGGCAACCCCAAAGAACGCTAATTCCTTTCCTATTTCCACTGGCTTAAGAACAAAACAGAGCCAGGAAGGAGTTTGGCTTCTTTCATGTGAAATCAAGCAGAAAATATGATCATTATG
The DNA here is from genome assembly GCF_964194185.1 of Rhinolophus hipposideros. Taxonomy (NCBI): domain Eukaryota; kingdom Metazoa; phylum Chordata; class Mammalia; order Chiroptera; family Rhinolophidae; genus Rhinolophus; species Rhinolophus hipposideros. The sequence goes on along the minus strand of NC_138050.1, from coordinate 80,107,309 downwards.
GGCATCACCGAAAAGAAGAGAAACATATTAAGTGGCAAAAATATTTTTAGATCACTAAAGCAAAGGAGTTTGGAGTGACAAAATAAAATAAGAAAAGTAGGTTGGTGTGTATATTAGATGTTGGGGATGGTGAAACGGTGGGAGAGATACTTTCTTTGATAAGAATACTATAGAATCCTACGGGAGGCAGCTTTCCAGCCTTGAAGTCCCAAAGGGCCTCTAGCTGGAGAAGCAACTAACATGACATTCCCCTGTAGATGCAGAATAAGGAAAAATATGGTCTGGCCTAAGAACAGGTTGTGAGTCAATTCAGATTCTGTCACTCTCAAAACAATTTTATCTACCTGCTTTCTACCCCAAATCCCCAAAGCATTCTTCATGTCACTAAGAAATCTTAAATCTCTTCTGGTGAGGAAGGATTGGAAAGGACAGAACAAACCAACTGTTAGCCCTAGAGAGTGTATAAAACATGGAAAAGGGGATCTGCTCATGGGAGAGGGAGGGAGGCCCTCTAGAATTTCAGGTCCATCAAGTAGTACCATGTCCTTCCCACACACACCCCTGCCAGGTGCACCCGTGGTGCCAGGGAGAAGGTAATGGAGCACACACAATTGGGTCAAGGAGTGAATTGCCAGGGGAACAATTTACCAGTGTACTAAAATATGCCCCTGGCCACTTCATCTAATGACATTTGCAAATGCCATAATCTCTCCTGTCTTGAATCTGCTGAAAAAGAAACTCTCTACCCCCTTCTAACCAAATGAAATTGGGAGAATTACTGATAATGTGCTTTTCATGCTTGCAGCTCAATTCAGAGGAAGTTTCCATATAAATAGAAATATTTATTATTAGAATTATGTATTATTATAATTCTGGATGCCCAGATTTCTTAATAAAGTTCAGAAGTTTTGCTAAAAGCAGTGGGGTAAGGCAGTTATAAAAAGCATCAGGAATACTTTAGACTGCCTTCTAAGCAGGCTTTGGAAAGTATTTTTATTTCCCTTTGTGCTTTATTCATTTTCCTGACGTTAAAATGAACTTTGAAAATGATGGCATCTGTCATCCACCCATCAAAAGATTGGGCCTCAGACCATCTGTGAGACTGTTTTGCTAAAATGAGATTTTGTTTGAAAACTTCTGTCTAAATGTGGGGGGAAAAAAATTTCTCTGAAAAGGTTAAAACTATAGTGAGAGATATTTGGGTGGCTAAAATTAGGCTTGATCCTATTAGCAAAGGCCAGGACCCACAATGAGAAATGTGGAGGCATCTGCATCAAAAACATTCTAACCTTTCCTCATTGCTGATTCCTGTGAAGCAGCAGGCATAATATGTGCCGCTTTCAATTATGCTTTCTCATCTTCCGTGCTGTCTTAATTTAATGAATGGTAAGGCCATTTAAAAAAAGGAAAAAATACCATCTAATTGAGGTTCTCCTCTTAAAGTATACCCTTTTAATGAGATTTTAAAATGAAATATATAATCCTTAGTGATATTTTATGTCAGTGTTTTTGTTTTTGTTTTCATGTCATAGCTAGAAATAAAACTGTGACAGCTTCTTTGAGCCATTCCCTTTTGAGTAACTGAAAACATGAGGAAAATAATGTCAGTGCTTTCTCACCTTCCCAAGGTTTAAGAAGGGGCAAAATCAGGAAAACTGAGATTTTAATATTAAATCACTTATGTGTGAGGAGAAAAAAAAAAAGGATCACTTTTCATTAGTGTGAGCCTCCAGTCAGGACTAAGAAAACCCAGTTTCTGACTTTGCCTCAGTTTCTCCATAGCTTCAAAACAGAGAAACATGGATAAATATCACAGAAATAGCATCACATAAAAGAAAAGTTGGTAAAATTAGCACAGTAGCCTTTAATGAAAGGTTTTCTTTCCAGCTTTGTCCTTAAAGATATAGTAGTCTTTTTATTCCCCAGTTTTATTGAGGTAAGATTGACAAATAAAAATTATATATATTTAAGGTATAAAATGTAATGTTTTGATACACGTATACATTGTGTAATGATTATCACAATCAAGCAAAGTAACATACCTATCACTTCACATAGTTACTGTGTGTGTGTGTGTGTGTGTGTGTGTGTGTGTGTGTGTGTGGTAAGAGCACTAGAAATCTACGCTCTTAGCAAATTTCAAATAACTATGGTATAGCCAGCATGTAATACATTAGGTCTCCAGACCTTATTTAACTTATAACTGAAAGTTTGTACCATTTTACCAATATCTCCTCATTTCCCCCAGGTGTGGTAGTGCTTGGTGGGAAATAATTTTCATCATATTACAGTGAGAAGAAAAAAAAAATAAGTAGCATATCTCTGAAAGCAGGAAATATCTCCAGGGAAGCAATCAATCTGCTGCTCTGCTAGAGGAGGAAAGCCAGTGGTATTTATTTCATCAATGCATCTTTACAAAGATGGAGAAATTCGGTTTGTGAATGGCAGCCTGTCCTCAGTAATCAAAATATTCTGTAAGGATGTGAGTTATCCAGAGAGGGAGTGCTAATCAAATATCCATTTCATTTTCAAGTTCTAGATTGGGAATTTTAATAAGGTTCAACCACATGAATTGCTTTTCTAGCAGTGTTTTCTTTTTTAAAGCCTAGTAATTATGATTGCTGCCACAGTCTTTTTATAGCAATAAAGTCAGCCTTGGTTTGATGATTCCTGTGTACTCATATCAACAGATTTAATTTTAGTTTTATTCCAATTATTTCATAGATCGTGACATGGAAAATGTTTAGCAATATGAAGTAGGGTAATTTTTTTTTTAAATGGTGGTCTCATGTCCCTGTCTTCTTCTGCTGTCTAAAATAATGAGGAGAATAAGAAACAGAAGTACAAGTTCACACGTCAATAGAATTGGAGACATTGGTAACCAGAACTACATTATATGCAGAAAGACTGCCAAATGCCGTGAAGGTCAAATAGAAATGAGGGAAGATGCTGAGAAAGCATGCTAAAAGCTAGGATTGCAAGCAATGGGGCAAAACATAGTTTTTCAAAGCAGGTTTTATGAATTTAACCAAGCGGTCAGAGTTAATGTTAACAGTAATGGCAAAAGTTGACATCACGGGACTCTTGAGAAAGGCACAAAATCACTTATTCTTGCTCTCACCCCCTAAAAAGTACAGACTGAAATGAATCATGAGGAAACAATTACACAATCTAAACTGAGGTTGTTATGGCATCCAGCAAAAATGAAATGGACTCTCACCAAAAATTTGGATCCAATGTCGAGACTGACGATGCCACATACAGCAAGACAAAATGGAAACGTGTTAGGACTCACATGATGGAGCTTTTCTGGGTAAAGTGAAGTCGATCCCAAGAACACCAAAAAATAGGTTGAAAGAAAAGACCAGGAGACTGGCTTGGGGCTTATTGTGATTAGCAGATGGGGCCAGGGCAGGTGGTTCCTATCTGCACATGGGTAGGAACTTGCATGGTTTGAGCCTTCAGATGTACCCAAAAGGGGATACCTGGATATTCTTATCAGCTTGCCCAGATGGGGCAGAAAGGAAAGAGGCAGAGAGAGACTGAAAAGTTATCAGTAAACACCAAAAAATAATAATAATAATAATAAGACTCTTTATCACAAAGGCGCCTGTTGCAAAAGAATTGGCCTACACTCTTCCAAAATGTCAATATAAAGAAGTAAAAGCAAACAGAACTGTTCCATATTAAAGATGATTAAAGAGACATGACAATTCAATTCAACGTATAATTATGAACGTGAACCTAGATCAGAAAATAATGCTCTAAAATACATTATTGAGACAACTGGTGAATTTTGAATATGAATGATATATTGTACCTATTTTGTATCAAAGCTAAATTTCCTGAATCTAATAATTATACTGGGGTTATCTCAAGGAATGTTTTTGTTCCCAGGGTCTACATAAAGTATTTATGGGTAAAAAATTATGAAGTCTGCAACTGGTTCAGTAAATAATATTTATATATGCACATTTTAAGTGTGCATATACTTATAATATACACACAGAGAGAATAAGTGTATCAAATGTTATCAAATGGTGTATCTAGGTGAAGAGTATACATAGGTTTACCTTCTTGCGGATTTTCTGTGCTTCAATTCTTTTCCAAAATAAAGAGATGGAATAAAGGAGGTAGTATGAAATCTCTTTACTCAAAATAAAGGAACAGGATTCACAGACTGACAGCTGGGAGTTTCTTGGGCCCTTTGTACCAATAAGGAGGATAGGGAAGGACCAGGTGAATAGAGACACATAGGAGCGTGGTGGAGAGAGTTTAAGTTCAGAGCTCTTACTTTTTGTTGCATGTGGAGAAGACAAAAATAGCTTACATTCTCACATATACTCTGGGTCATACCAAAGAACTTCACTCCATACCAGAAAGACAATTTACTAACCCAAACAACTTCCTTGCCCAATTTGAACATAAACTTCTGCCAACACCAATTTCACTTCATGGAATCAACACAAAGAAACCAGCACATGATCCATGCAAATACCCAATAACCAGTGTTCTGAAAGTCTCAGTACTTCAAGGTACAAATTTGACCAGGTTTTATTTTTCTTCGATCTATGCCTTCAACCTTGCTATATCAAATTCCCTTTTCATTTCCTTAAGGACACCTTGGGAAAATTCCACACATTTCCAGTCATGTTTAATCATTAACATTTTTGTCTAATGTCAGTTTTTCAATCCAACACTCAAATTAAATCTCTCCTTCCCTCCCACCCAAAGTAGATCAGACTTGAGATGGAGGGAGCTGAAACATGGAGGGTAGGGACAAAAGACACTCCCTCAGTTCTCCTCTCCCTCGCTCTTCTGGATCCAACTACTCTAGCACTGGTGTTAGACAGAAGGGAAGAGAGGAAAAGGAATTTTCCTTTATTTATTGGGAGATAGACATAATCTTCATTTCTTTGTTGTGAGTCTTTTCTGGCTAGTACTGAATGGTTATAGATATCTTTTGTATCTCAGGAGTCTAAATGCTAGCTTACTCATAATGAGTTACGAGGTCTGACAATTAAGTTAGTGAGCTCATATCCATGAGACTCAGATCTGATTTTGATTCAAATTCTACCACCTCCGCTCCTTCACATGGTATATTCAGCAGCATCTTGCTGCTGGGATCCCTTCAACCTGAAGACAGCTATCTTAGAGCAATAATACCGGCCAAACAGCTCAAACACAGCTACCTCCCAGAGTGCTCTGGACACACTGGATATTTTACCTTCTTGCCTCCTCTAGTGAAGAGAGAGAGCAGCCTGCTTGCCCACTAATCCCTCATTCTACTCCACAATCTTCTTCTGCTACCAAAGCAAATGGCCAACTAGGAAAGGGAATGGCAGACCTTCCATCACATGATTCTCTTCCAGAGTTTCCCTGAAACTTGGCTTTGAGCTGGGTTGTGACATAGTTTTCCACCACCAATAAAAGCTGGAAAACCTTTATGGTGATTTTTCTTTTCAACTGTATCTTCTCCTACTCCCTTTGGTCACCAAGAGAATGGCATAAATTCTATATAACTAAAATTGAGAAAGAAAGGGGAAAATAATGTGGAAGATAGTATATTGTGTCTTATTGTGAAGAACCAAGGAACAAAAGAAAAAGATTTCAAGTTATTAGTAATGAATAGATACATGAGTGTACATAAAGGTAAAAAAAATAATTACCAAGACAATGACAATATGCAATATTAAAATAACATTACCTAGTGGAAGGAGGGAGGAGAGGGCAACAAAAGTATACTTATTTTGTCGTTGTTCATACTGGCTATAGACATAGAAGTTTAAATACATTAAGTTATATATGTAAGTAATATCTAAAGAATAATAAAAATAGAAACATTCCAAATTATCAGTGGGAACATAACAGGAAAGGAAACCATACTATATAATAAAACATGAAAAATAAAAGGAGCATTAAAAACAGAAAACTTAATTATAATCTATATCTGATTATATATATCTGATTATATAATCTATATCTGATTATATAACTGAAACAAAGCAAGTCACATGCATTAGTATAAATGGGCTAAAACTCCCTTTTTTGAAATGACAAAGCCGAAACCAAATTATTTTCTGTTTATAGTTTATTTCTAGCCTCTAAATCCAAAGGAGTTGAGAAAATTTGAGAGTAAAAAGGTGAGCAAAAGCCAACAAAACAGGCAAATATGAGCACAAATAAAGTAAGAATTAAGATCTTAACATTAGACAAGATTGACAAAGAAAATCATTCTGCAATGATAAAGGGTGCAGTCTATAATGAAAATCAAATAACTTTAAAACATTGTTCAAATACTATTAACATAAAAACAGATTCAGCCACAATTATAGGGATACAATACAAAAATATTAGTGATAGTAAAATCTAATTCACCTCTCCTGATCCATAAAAGTTCAAGTAACTGTAAGTACCTAAAGAATGAGAGACCTAAATAGAAACAAATACATTCTGATAATTATGTATTTACTCTATATCCTAAACAGAAAAATATATCTTCTCAAGTATCCATGGATCATGTACAAAATTGACCATATATTCAGCAACAAAACAAATATCATTAAATTCCAATACTTTGTGGCCACAAAACAGAAAAGAAAAAAAAAATCACACAATTGAATGCAAAAATAAGGAATAGCTAGAAAATAACAATAATAAAACTGTTCCATATAAACAGATTTGAGAACCATTAAAAGCAACATTTAAAAAAATATAGAAAAATACAGTCTTAAACACATTAATTTACCAAAAGAATAAAAATCACTAAATTAATTGTTTAATTAAAAAGTTAGAAAAGAAACATAGGAAAGTATTAAAAAAGTCTAAGAAGAGAAGAAGGAAAGTTAAAGACAACAAGCAGAAATTTATCAATTATTAAGTATAAAGATGGTGAAAGTATTGAGTAAATCAAAGATGTGACTATTAAAAAATACAATAAAATGAATAAAGATTTACCAAAATTTCTAAGGAAAAATGTGAGATAGCATATACAATAAATAAGAAATTAGAATGGGGAGATAACCACATAGGGATAGAATCTTAAAGATTCCTGTGAGATCACTTTGTTCAACTCTCAACAAATAACTTGAAAATATACATGAAATGGATAATTTCAGGGAAATTAGAGCATTCCAGATTTGCCAGATGATGTAGAAAATCTGAAACAACAACACAGTATAAGAGTTAGAGGATTACCAAAGAGTCTCCTCAAAATGACGGGCTTGCTATTTAAATTGTTCTGTTTTAATGCTATTTAAACTGTTCTGTAGCATAGAATAATAAGTAAACCCTATGAATTATTATTTAATGATATGAGCATGAAAGTGATATTAAAACCCGAGAAAAATGGTGCCCAAAAGAAAATTATAGACAAATCTCAATCCTAAGCCAAGAATTTAGCAACAAATATCAAGTAACTGAAAGACTTCAATTTATTGAAAGAAGTTCCACCATGTCCAGATGTAGTTTATAAAATAAATGCAAGATTATTTTAATACTAGGAAATTTATTGTTATAATTATGATTTTATAATGTAAAGGAGAAAAATAATTCCCTTACATGTTGCTAAGACATTTAGGAAAATTCAACATCAAATCTTAAAAACAAACTAACAAATCTTAATAAAATAGGTCTAGCTTGGGACATACTAAACCACAATTGTCTGTCTTTATCTATCTATCTATCTATCTATCTATCTATCTATCTATCTATCTGTCTGTCTGTCTGTCTGTCTGTCTGTCTGTCTGTCTGTCTGTCTATCTATCTATCTATCTATCTATCTATCTATCTATCTATCTATCTATCTATCTGTTTTCCTCTCTCTCCTTTCTCTTTTACCCCCTCTGTCCTTCTTGCCCTATGGAGACACTGGAAGCCTCTAGAGGGGCTTAGATATGTGCCTCCAGAGAAAGATAGAAGATCAGACAATTAAGTTCGTGAACTCATCCTAGAAAAAGTGCTACATACCTCATTGCTGAATATCACTGTTGTCATATTCGAAGTACTTCTCTTGGAAGCTATGCACCAATGCCAGCACCTAGTCCACCCTTCAAAGCAATTTTGGAAATCTTTTTCTGGAATGGCTATCAGAGCTGTCCTCATATTACCCTGGGTGTCCTGAATGTCACCAAAATGTCTTCCTTTCAATATTTCCTTTAACTTTGGGTAAAGAAAGAAAGTCATTAGGGTCCATATCAGGTGAGTAAGGAGGGTGTTCCAATGCAGTTATTTGTTTACTGGCTAAAAATTTCCTCAACAGACAGTGCCATGTGAGCTGGTGCATTGTTGTGATGCAAAAGCCATGAATTGTTGGTGAAAAGTTAAGGTCATCTTTTTCATGCAGCCTTTCAGCACTTCCAAATAGTAAACTTGGTTAACTGTTTGTCCAGTTGGTACAAATTCATAATGAATAATCCCCCCAATATCAAAAAAGGTTAGCAATATCATTGCAACAAGTTTGCAAACTTAATTGTTAGACCTCATATAAGGGCAGAAAGAAATGGAAGGTGGGAAAAATGAATTGTGTGTATATATAACTTCAAACAAAATAATACGAGATAAATCAGGGCCATCATGTCATATCCTTAGTTGACTATGAATGCCATTATGGAAAATAAGTTAAAATCTACCCATACTTTAGCGCTGAAGCGATAAGGTTTATATAGGGTAACACTTAATTAGATGAGGTGCCGATGGGAACACCTACATCATTTGGAAAAAAATTATGAGATAAATACAAAAGGTTACTAATTACTGTCAGAGCTCACTCTCTTAAAATGCAGATTGAAGGAAATGACATAGCATGAAATTGCTTTATACATCTGTCAAAAGCAAACTAAAATGATTATATCCTATTTCATGCTGTTTTGAACATTGAGACTTTTTTAAAAGAACTCTAGAATTGTAATCTTATTGCTATAGCAACACGATACCAAGTTTCCCTTTAATGTAATGGAAAAAATAAAGAATGATTTATTTGAATTATCAAAAAAGGAAATTTTGTTCAAGTAATAAAATGAGTTAGACAAGGGTGAAAAGGACAAGACACTAAATAATAAAAAAATATTATGAATAGTGCTCCTATGCTGATATCAAATATATACATGCTGTCAGTATGTGCAAATTCTTAGCATCATATGTTCCATTATAAAGATATCTTCTCTAAGTAGTATATAAAGCATTCAACATCACGGTCATAGCAGAACAGTTTAATATAAGTTAACACTGTTAGACATAGTTTATATAACTATACATACTGTTGGAAATATTAAATATATATATAATATTTTTTTCTTTGAAAAAAATTTCTGTAGCACTAACTAATTTCTTAGAAAAAAAGCTCTGCTCCTAACTTACTTTCATCTAGAATTAATGAACAAAAAGCTCTGGGAAATTACTGTGGAATGGAAATAAATAAAGGTGCTAAAATGTTAGAGGTGAGGGTTTGGTGCCATGGAGAGAGTGCTGAGGTAGGAAAGGAAATCTTCCAGAGTATATGAAGATAGATCTTTACCTTTAAAGGAGAGGCAGTCCTTGTTTAATAAGAGTTACATGGGTATCAGTCAGAGGGAAACAGAAGGGCATTCTAGGCAAAGTGAGCAGAAGCATAGAGGTGTAAAATGGGTTGGCTTCTCAGGTGTGCTGTAAGCAGTTCTGTATGACTAGAATAAAAGGTCCAAGAAATGATGCAGTAAAAGAAAAGATGGAGAAGATAAGACTAAGAGGGCCTTTGGTGCTATACCAAGAAGTATAAACTTAATTCACAGTAAAATGTGTAATGAAAGGTTTTAAACAGAAGATGTAATATTGGATTTTATAAGGTCACTTTGGTGAGAGTATGAATAGATAGAAGTGTGAGAGTAGAGGAAAAATAGTAGGGAAATCATTCTAAGAAATGATGAACAGTGGAACTAAGTCAATAGAAGTAAATACGCAGAGGAAGACATGGGTATGAGAGATGCTATGGATATAGAATCTATAGAATTTGGCAATTAGTGAACTATTAAAAGTATTATAAGATATAAATGAAAAGTCTAGATTTCTGTCTTGGGTGATAGGGTGATGTTGTTCTTTTCATTGAGATCAGGAATGCAAGAAAGTATGTTCTGGGGAAACATGGTGAGTTTATGTTAGACAAGTAATAAGAGGATGCGGGACGTCCCATGAGGTGGCTGGAGCTCTGAGAGATCAGGCTGAGACAGAGATTTGCAGTGGTGGTTGTTTTTTTTCCAGCACATAGGTGGACATCACACAGAATTTATTAATAGGTTCTTTGATAAATGTATTTGGGAAGAAAGACCATGAAATGAAGTTCAAAAAGTTAGAAAATAAACCATTTGTAATTTCAGCTTTATCATTTCATTAAAATATATTTACTTGCTAGAACAGACTATATGGATTGGCTTCTCCAAACCATCCACGGTTCTCTATTTCTTTTTTCTACTGTAAAATCCAGAAACCTCAAATACTTGCTTTCGTCTGGCTAGGTATGGCCATGTGTCACAATTTTAGTTGGTGAGATGGAAGCAGCAGTCACTGAGTAAGGACTTTCAGAAACTTTTGAAGTGGAGCAGACAACTCTAGCAACATATTCTTTGACTTTTCCCCATTCTTGCTGGCAGGAAGACCCAGTGCCTAAAGGGACAGCAAACGTATTACACGCATTAGGATGAAAACCACCCACTGAGGCTAGTGGAGCAGGAAGAAGGGAGGTCTTGTGTTATTAATGACATCCTTGAGCAATGACGCCACACCAAGGCTGCCACATCTTATTCTGATGGGATAAAGGCCCTTATCTGTGTAAGCCAGTGGTGGGGCTACATTCTGTCACTTGAAGTAGAAATCCTCCCTAGTTGATATGTTTGCTGATTTTCTTGCTTTTAATGAGAACTGTCCATCAAAAAGTTAGGCTGTTGGCAGGTAGCCAGGGGACATTGGTACATGTTCTAGTTTTTTTTGTTACTCTGAGATTCTGTTGGTTGTTCATTTTAGCCACCCATAGTTTAATACTATTGGCACTATGAGGGAATATGGTTTACTTACTCTGAATTCATTTAATGAAATAAAGTTTGGGCTTGGAACCAGATGCCTCTGCCTCTTCTAGCAAGTTTACTAACTATAACAATTAAAATAGGCATCTGAGTTTTCTCTCCCAAAAGCTAGAGAACTAGTCCTTCAAAGAGAATGAATTGACGTAATCTCATTTAGAGAAGTAGACCTTCATATATGAAAGAAAAACATTTGCCTTCTGAGTTTTCAGATGTTTTCTTGCCATCCACTTAAAGCCCTCATGATTTCTCTCTGTAATAAAGATGTACTTTAGTAAGCTAAGATACCCCATGGGCCAGAAGGATAGCAATTCTAGATCTTTCTAACTTAATACCTCGTGCGGAGAGTCATCTGCCATCTGATTAAAGATGGTTCTTAAATGAGTGTGCTTCACTTTCTTCTTCATATATGTTTTTAAATTAAAAAAAAATATATAGTTTAGAGTTCAATTCTCAAGACTGAAATTTTGTATTATTTTCTCACTTTTATTTACATTCTTATTTTTATCAGTTTCCATATAACTCCTTTTTACCTACCACTGTTTTCTTCAAAATAAAATGGAGTGGAGGAAGATCAGTAAATGGAGTCAAAACACTTGAATTTCTAGACACAGCTCTTCAGTGATCACCTTGACCACAGCATGTCTGGCCTTGACAGTGATCTCCAGGAATTCTGCTTTGAGGAGTTGGGGAGGCAGCTGTCTGGCTAGCCAGGAGAAGTAAAGACTTAATGGCATGATACATTCTGCTGTTCTTATGTTGGAGATTGGATGAAGTACCAAAGCCCTCCTCATTCACTTTACCTACCACCAACCCTATCCATCTCCATTTCCTCATCTGTTAATTGCAGAGGCTGACTTAAATATAAGTATTTAAAATTCTAATTCCACCTTGAGCTTTCTATTACTTTATGTCAGGTATGTCCAAACTTTTTTCAACGTTTTTCACCAAGGGCCATATGTGGTAAAATACACAAACAGCCGGGCCACTCACTCAAGGTGAAGTATGTATTGCCTCACCTGGTTTATTTAAGTAAACGGAATATATTTTTGGAATTTGCTGTGGGCCAATTAAAAATGGCCCGCGGGCCACAGTTTGGACACCCCTGCTTTATGTCCTAACTTTCTTTACATTCCCAACACTTACGTATTTTTGATTCCAACTTCTACTTTTCTCTGGCCAAGACACTACTAAGATTCAACTTACACATATAACCTCTACTATGTCATTGCTATGCCAAAGTCACACGTTCCTCAAAGCTCATTTTATTTCAGATTACTCTAGGTTAATTATACAGTTTTCTTTCATAGTGTTTGATGAATTCCAGAGAAATATGTCACAGAAATATATTGTATAAGGGCTCTGGAATATGGTTACCTGGTTTTCAAGAATAAAAAACACTTAAAAATTTGTACATCACTAAGTAACAAAGACTAATCATTTTTTCAGCTTTTTGGTTTTTTCTTTTTCTTTTTTTTTTTTTTTTTTTTTTTATGTACCAGGGACTGTTCCCAGGTGATTTTACACGTTATTTAATGTATTGTTTCCATTGCAAGCATTCCTAGCTGGCATATAGTATTCCCCTTTTTACAGGTGAGAAACCTGAGATTTAGATCCATAGAATATCTCACCTGAGGTCATACACATAGTGAATGGAATCATTCTGATTCAAGCTCAGATCTTTTTGATGCTGACATCTCTTTGAACCACAGAATTCTGCCACCCCCTAGACTCTACCACGTTTTAATGAATGCAGCTGTACCAGCTCTGCTTACTTTCTTCTTGATAGATCAAAACTCCAAAGAAACACAGCTTTAACCATCATCACATACTTACTAGACTACCAGAGAATATACCATTTTCAAGCTCAGTTCTTTACTCCACAGTCAAATAAAATGTTCCCAAACACCAAAGAAAAAGGACCAGGTTCTGTCCAGGTTCCCACTCCTACTTTGTGCTGTAGTATGGAGTTCATGGCCCAGGAGCAGCACTGATTTTAGCAGTGATCACAAAGGCCTTGATAGGGAAGGCAATTTTATTATTAGGTAGCTGATACAAATGGACTGTAATCTGTATACTTCCTAAAAGTGATTTCAAACAAAAAAAGAATAGCTAGAATAAACCTCAAAAGAGACATGACAAAACGCAAAGCTAATTTTTAAAGTAAAAATAATACGATAGGTTTCACATACTAGAAGGCAAATAGGAATGAGAAGAGAAAACTTGTGTCAGAGAGGTTTAGAAAAGGAAACTGCGCCAGTGAGCCATCTCTAGAAGCCCAGCTGGATAAGGAAACAGGATGGGCTACAGCAGCACTTCTCAAACTTGAAGATGCACATGAATCAGCTGGAGATCTATTCAAATGCAGAATCTGATTCAGTAGGACTGAGGTGGGGCTAGAAACTCTGCATGTTTAACAAGTTCCTGGATGATGCAGACTACATTTTAAGTAGAAAAGAGCTACATTCATAGTCAGATAACTGAAAAATATAACATGAAGAAAACACACACCTTTATTATTTTTAGTCTCTGAATGTTATGGTTTGATTTGTGTCCCACCCCCCAAATTCATGTGTCAATGTTTTATTAGGTTATTAGAGTGGGCCCTAAGCCAGCATGACTGATGTCTTTATAAAAAAGGGGACATTTAAACATGGAGATATGCACACAGGGAGAACACTATGTGAAGATGAACGCAACTGTCGGAGTGATGTTTCTACAAGCTAAGAAATGCCAAATATTGCCAGCAAATCACCAGGAGCTAGAGGGGAATGCATGAAACGGATTTTTTTCCTATAGTCCTCAGAAGGAATCAACCCTGCCAACATCTGAATCTTGGAGGTTTAGCCTCCAGAATTGTGAGACAATAAATTTCTGTTGTTCAAGCCACTCAGTTTGTTGTATTTATTACAACAGCCCTAGCAAGTTAATATAGAGAAAATAGACTTCTGTAGAAGAAATATTGCACCACATGTAGTCCTTGATTGTGGTGTAATGAGAGGTTTCTAAAATGTCGCCTCTTCCTCAGACATAGCTTTCTTCTACTATCATTAGCATGTTTTTGCTTTTATGAGCTCGTGTCTGGGATATCCAGTCATCTGGGCACCAAGAAAGATCAATGAATGGCATTCTGTTCTTTCCAACTTGAATAGACTTACTGTTGTGACTTTCTGGGCCTCAACAAGAGAATGAAGCTGAAAAAATATAACTTGTCTCCCTATAATTACTTTCCCCCAAGGATTTCACACTGATAAAGAACTCACCAATTTTGTTGTCCTCTACATATATATGTGGATATTATTTAACAAGCCTAAGGGCTTAGTTTTATTTCCTAACCTTTTCTCCTCCTCTGATCAGAGAAGCAGATTAGAGAATTCACCCTTCTCTCTGTCACTGCCATTTTAATATCTTCTTAGTTTCTTTGCCTCATAACTAACTACTTGGTATGATTTCTGGCTATGACCTATGGAGCTGAAGCCCTGTCCATTAAGCCTATTGTAATATATAGCTAGTGTATATTACTATAACATATAGCTAGCGTATGTTACTTGTATTATATAGTTAGTGTATATTTCTATAATTATAGTTAGTATACTCATTTCTCTTCTAGATATATGAAACATATTGAGGTACTATCCTTTTGGAAAGAGACAGCAAGACTAACAGGAAACCTATCTCAACCTGAGTCTTCATTTGATAAAAGAGAAAATATGATAGAACACAGAATGGATGACTGTTCCTGTAAAGTGCACGGTACCTCGTGTCAAAAATTGTTCTAGACAACATTAAACAGTCAGGATGATTTTATTTAAGGCTTTTGCAATGGGGGGAGAGAGACCAGAACTCAGTTTGATCTCAACTCCACTGAAACAAAGAGCTGGAGTGCTTTTAAAAGCTGGGGTAGGAAGGGAATCATAGGACAGCTGTTTAGTAATTGGCCTTGCTCAAAGTAAAACCAAACTTTTTCATATCTTCATGACAGGAGTTCGTTTTACAATTTGGAGCAAGGTACCCTCAAAAGCTATAGTCCTACCCTCCCACAGAAACTAGGAAACAAAGGCATTATGTTTCTTGATGATTATAGTTCAAAGGGATGGCTTGCATGTCCTTGAGAAAGATAGTTCGGGGTTGTAACACTGGCAAGAAGATTTTTAAAAGAGTTGCATCTCAAAGAGACAGAGAACTAATTTCCAGTTACAAGTTTTCTACACCTATACTCTAAGGAAGGGGAGGTCAGGGGCCTAGCTGCAAGAAGATGCCCCTCTAAAGTTAAGACAAGCTGAGGCTAGTGCTAGTGCTGTCTGGGTCACTTGATATGCATGTGAATAGATATTTCACAGCACAGGTTTAAAATGATAAGTTGGCAATCACTAGGAGGCATTGGAGACCACAAATGTAGCTCATGCTGTGTTTGTGAAATCAAATCCAGATGTGCTTATTTCAAATGTTCCATCAGCACTCTGGACCTCAGAATCCTGATGTAGAAAACAAAAGCTTGAACTAATTTTCTGGACAACTTGGAGTTCTAAGTTTGTCTCTCATCAGTATCATCAATTCTTTAGATCTAACATGAATGTGCGTTCACAGGACAAAATTCTAGATAGCCTAGAATCAACTGTTGTTTTTTTTTTTCTTTATATGAAGTATCTGGTAATAGTTTGCTGTAATGCATTAACCAGGTAATTGACAAATCTCGTATGTGAATCAGTAGTACTCAGATTGGGTTAAAAAAGAAAGAAAGAAAGGAAAAATTCCCAGATACTTCCCTGGACATTCTGATATTCTGATTTCATAAATTTGAGGTGGCTCCAGAGAACTTGAATTTCTGTAAAACATCTCAAGTTAAAAATAATCAGATATTTCAGAACTAGTGGTTAAAGTTAACATTGTGGTGACAACGTGTCTCACGACATAATTGAGATATGACGTAGGATTTGTTCCCTTCCATTCCAGTTTTTATAGTGATTTTTTTATCTTTAGTTGAATAAATCAGTTCAATTAGTTGATACACTGTATAAGAGCAAAAACACTTTATGAAAAATTTCTTGTCCAGTATTTATAATTACTCTTATTAGCTTTTGGTTCCACAACCGACTATTCCCAAAATAGAATGTATTAAATAAACCAGAAAAATGATCTATTCAATTTGTTATAAATTCACTAATGTCTTTTTAAGAAGGAAGAATGAATCACTTTCACCCCTCTTTCCAAGCCCACCCAGCCTGAGCCCTTTGGTTTGATGAACAAACCAAAGAGTGGCAGCTTCAGAGAAGGGCAAGGTTTCCAACCCCTCCCCACAGCCGGAATTCCATTAGTGTGAGACCTTGAAACCACATCTGGTTTTCCTTATGAAACTCAAACAATTGCCTAACCTCTTGGCTCTTAAGTAAAATGTTCGAGGGCTCACATGACAACACTTTGTTGTATATAATGAATCCGTTAAAATTAAACTGTTTTGCTAAAAGAGGAAAAAGGGAGAATAAATAAATGGTTATAGAACAGCTGGTTCGGATCTGCAGAAGGTTGCATTTTTTTCCATGTCTCTAAAAGGTTTGTTCTATCTGTCACCCATTGCTTTGTTTGAGTTCCTGCAGGCAACAGAATTGTGGCAAAGTGCTGCAGACAGAAATACAATGTCTGAAGCCTGCTATGGCTTCCTGTTTGGCTGGAGCTGAGCTCAGTCTGTAGACAAGCAGAAAGCAGCTGTGTAGGAATCTGTGTTTAGAATAGGGTCGTTTAATAGACACAAAGGCAACTCACAGGGCCCTGCAACACATCTCTAGTGAAATATTATCCAATGTGCAAATTTGTTTGTGCAAGATTCAATTGTAGATGTTTAGTAGGTTTGTATAAACAGCAGAGAGAGGGAAAATGTAAGATGCAGGAAAAAATATAAATGCTTTAAAGTTTGTTCAGATATAATTAATTATGTGCCAAAGTGATTAAATGTATATTGCTTAAATTTGGTGTGTGTGTGTGTGTGTGTGTGTGTGTGTGTGTGTGTGTGTGATACAGTGTAAGTCCACGCAACCAAGGTGAAGGGGAGACTTTAAGAATTTAAAAGATGGAAAAACTTCAAGCATTCAAAACTGATAAACCTACATCTTTAAAGCATGATACTTTTAAAATTAATTACATAAAAATAAATACTGATTTGTTTCATCTTACAGGTACTTCCTTTAACTTGTCAGCCTATAAAAGTGAACACTAACAATCAAGGAAAAATGAATAGTCAAGATGGTTTCAAATAATCGATATAAGACAAGAAATCACAGAACACGCTTCAGGGACAGTGATATTATAGTAATGACTTTATTTCAAAGATCATAAAACTGTAGAAATTTAAGTTTTATAAGCTTGTGCTCTTAGCTGATATATATTGAACATTTGCTATACATCAGGGAATATTCTAAGAGCTTTATGTGAATTAACTAACTTAACTCGCACCTCATGGTAATGGGATTCTTCTACACATTTTTATGGGTGAGGAAATCAAGGCTTGAAGTGATCAATATCTTGAACAAAGTCAAAAGTTTGTAAGTGACAGAGCTGGGATTCACTCTCCAGGCTTTTACTTTCTTTCTGTTCCTAACCTGATTTCAGGGTCTGAATTATGTAAATTCAGCATTTCATTTTAAGTTTAAACCCAATCAGGCCACCCAAAAGGTAAAAATATGCTTGTACTTCATGCTCATAGCAAACTGATACTGCTTTGATCTGGGTTCTGTTTACCCTCTGTCTTTTAATATTGGTGGGAAATGGGTGGTGATTAAAAAACTAAACTCATATTTTTGATCACAAAAGTTTTCTGCGAAAAATTGTCAGGGAGTGGATTTCATTATTTAGCAAGTGAATGATTCAGAGGGGGGCTACCTAAATCGTTGCATTCTAGATTAAACTGTGAGGTGACATTAATTCTTAGCATGCCTAAAATTCAAGAAGTAGAAGGGAAAATTTTTTCTATGAGATAGACATTTCAGTCAGTTAACTGCATTGCCTGGCTTTTTTTTTTTTTTTTTTTTTTATGAAATTGCCTTTTTGATTTACTATTTGTGCTGGTGTGATATAAACACAGGCTGAGTGTTAGTATATAGTAATAGCTAAAATTGCATAAAATTTAAATATGTTAAACCACAGTAATATAAAGATGGAAGGGTTCTTATTAATCAATGAACCCCGCTCAGTACAGGAACCTCTCTATTATTTGTAGTCTAATCCTCCCATTAAATTATGAGGAAACTGAGGCTAAACTCATTTAAGTGGTTTAAGGTTAGAAAGGGACTAGTCCTCAGATGTTACAATTCTTAGCCCATGGTTCTCATATCATGTTCCCTCACAGTGGCCTCGGCTTTAATGAATTAGTGGTGTGTACAGTCAGCTACCCAAAGGCACCAAAAAGTGAACGGCAAATGTATCTGTATAGCAAGAGGAGCAAGCTGCGCACTAAAAGACATCACATGTCATGTTAGAAAATACTTAATTTGAATCACGAGTTCTCTGATTTTACACCAGTCTGCTTCTCCTGACATGCAGTGTGCACACCCCTGCATGTATACAGACACACAAACCACAAAACTCGTCTCCCATCCTGTATTCAAGCTGCCTGTGGTTCCCAGTCACTTAATGTAACCTTCACTGCCTCTTCTACAGGCACAGTGGTGACATTTGCAGGGTGCTTCAAATGCTTTCTTTTCAAGTAAAGACAAAAACCCTGCTCATAGAAATATGTGCTCGCAGGGTGTTGTGCGGGGCGGCCTGCGGGGTCTCTGGCCCCGCTCCTCACATAAGAATGCAGGATATGGTGAGGAAAGAACACCCACGGAGCCATAGGTGGGGGAGTCATATCACTATAGTCTCACTGGAGGCTGGATTCACACGACTGTGAGACCTGCTGTGGGGCTTTTCTGTCAGCCGACTGACTCTCTCCTTGACGCCCCTCGACTCGACTCCCCAACGTAGCTGTGGCAGTTATATTAGTGGCCAATGACTCACTGGTTACAGCTGCCGGCCAACTAGCCACAGCTGACGGCCATTTACTACCAGAGCCAGCACCTTTCCACGTTCCGCCGAGAGCCTGGAAACTGCTCTCTGGGACACTGTCCCCACACAGGGTCAGGACAGAAAGCAGATTATTTCACAAGACTGATGATAAAAAGTACTGTGGTGATCAGGGTTGTGTCTTATGTTGACTATATATCTATATAGCCCTGATCTATATATATAGTCAACATAAGACACGGCCCTAGAGCTGTGCAAACAGTGAGGATGGGCTCCAGTATACAACAGCTCAGCACCTCTCAAAAACTCTCAATCCCTCATCCTTTCCCTCCAAACTCAATCCTGTTGAAGCTGATAACAATTTGCTAAAACTTTATTTTAGTCAAGATTTAAGTAATTAAAGTGATTTAA
The DNA here is from genome assembly GCF_964194185.1 of Rhinolophus hipposideros. Lineage (NCBI taxonomy): Eukaryota > Metazoa > Chordata > Mammalia > Chiroptera > Rhinolophidae > Rhinolophus > Rhinolophus hipposideros. Next base: position 80,087,852 of record NC_138050.1, on the reverse strand, counting down.
CTAAAGGCCCTTTCATCCAAGTCCCTGTGATTATTAGCTCCTCCTTCAAGTGGATGGCTTTGATCCTTTGTGATGCAGAACTACCCATGTGGGAGTGAAGGCTTAAATTGAGCTTGGTATCACGTAGTTACTCTTTGTAGTCAAGGATGCTGCTGATGCTGGCATTGTGTCTTGTACTTTGATTCTTACCATTAGCTGTATTCACAGGCGACCTGTTTTTTAGCAGAACTTGGATGTGATTTCCAGCACTGTTTGCATTAACTTGTTACCTTGGGAATTAATGAAAACTGGAGTGAATGTTAGTCTCTAGAAAAAGGCATTTTAAGGCAAGGAGAGCTTCTAAAGCTGCATTTCCCCTAAGGTCTGTGTCGCAGTGATGGTATCATTAATAGCATCATTTATGTGCACAGGAAAGCCCATTAACAATGTTAGCGCTTTAAGATATTGGGTACTTTCCTGTTCCCTGAGTATGCAGCCTCTTTGGAAACCAAGTCCACCACAAAGTGTGTAAGGCTATTATTTTCACTGTGTCCTCAACTCCTCAAAGCATTTTGGAGGGACTTCTAAGGCTTTCACCTAAGGCCTTAATTATAATGTAACACACAGATGCCTGAATAGTCAGATGATGTACTTACAGTCTTACTCAGGGAGACATCCTCTTGTTTTACTCTGTATGCCCCCCATGTCTTGCTCTCTGCAGACCTCCAGACATTGATCTAGGCAACCCTCTCCTGTGTAGCGCTCTGCCCTGCAAGCTCTATCTGCCTTGTCTCTGTAGATTCCAGCTCTATCTCTTCAACTCAGGGTGTCCCCTGGGCTCTACCTAGATTCCCCTCCCTGCTCTACAGCCTGGAAACTCTCTGCAGGAGGTAAGCTGGTGCAATTGTAGTGCTCACCAAACTTGTTTCCCATCTCCAGTCAACTTTTATCCTTCCTTGTCAGTGATATTCAGCATCTTCAAAACCACTGTGTCATTTATTTTGTCATTCATCTTGGTTATTTCAGATGGGTGGGTAAATCTGCTCCCTGTTACCCTAGATTTAAAGCAGAAGTCTCTAGTCTGTTGTTAGAAGACTTTTGAATCGAACTGTGGGATGAGAGAATATTTTGCTGGTGATCTAGATCAATGAGGAAATTTTTATTTTATTTTATTTTAAACCATGGAAACAAGAAACAGCAAGGGTGGGGTTTTAAACCTGCCAGGTAGAACATTAGAATTTTCCCTTCTCATTTGATAAGGTTGTGGTTGTTTCCCTTGTGTGCCATATATTTCTGATTAATGGAGAAATTTAAACAGAGTGTTAGGCACTTGACAGATGTACTACAACTGAATGTAGCTGCTGAGTATTTGGAGAGGGACAGACAACACCAGTGAGAATCTGGTTGAGATTGAAGACTTAGGAAGGTGTTGAACTTCAAGCCATACACAGAGGTTCTGGGAGCTCTAACAGGAGGATTCCAGGCCTCATCACACAATGAATGAGGAAATGACATTCAAAATCATAATTGTTTTCTCCTCCACATCCCCAACATCTGCTGCTATTTATCTCCAAAGGGGGAAAATATGTAAATATTACAAATTAATCATTATATACATTGTGAAACAACAATGATTGTGTGTGTTTAGCGGCAGTGCAAAATAGACAAATTTGTCATCAAGATAGAAAATAAAATCACAACAAACAAACACAAATGATGAACAATAACATAAGTATCAATGATATTTTCATTGCACCTCACCACCCACATTCATAAGCCTGTTTATTCATTTCAACATTACACAGTATAGAAATGCTTTGTGCTTGCTTTCCTCTGCCCTTTCATATTTGGACATTTTGTCTAGCTTGTGTGTAAGTATGATGTATTTTCTAGGTAGCTATAATTACTTGGAAATGAAACCAAGAAGCTTCTAATAAAAATTTCCTAGGCTATTAGAATATATGAAAAAGTAATATACATCTGAAGCTATTGTCTTTGGAGTCAAATGGATTTTGTGATAGAACAGTTTCAGATAAATGAATTTCTAAAAAAAAAAAAAAAAGCGTATTGAAGGAAATGGAAGAAACCTGAAATTCAGAGTTGAAAATATTTACTTGTTAAAAAATAGTCTTAACTGTTTAAGCAGTATGATGACTCTATTTCATTTGTAAAGAAAAGTATATTTTTTAGTTGTCGGAAATCAGAAGGGTAAGAAAGAGTGTTTTTATTTATGAGCACACAAATCAATTTGAACAATTCTCTAAGTGGAAAAATAACATCCAAAATGATGCTGAGCGTGTAAATGCATTATTTCCATTAACTTAATAGACTGTCATGCAACACACAATGGGTCAACAGTGGTATGGCTGCCATTAATGTAAAATACTCTCACAAATGATCAAAGTTTATCTTAATTAAAGAGAGCATTTTGATTTTCATTATATTGGAAAGATGACTGAGACCAATCTAAACAGAATTATAAAAACTTATCTGTAGCAAATAGGAGTTGATTTTAACATATTAAGCAGGTAGAAACATAAAGTGCTGATAACAGGGGTGGAATGTTTAACAATTTTCCCAAAATTTAGGAAGAGAGATATAAAACTTTTATATATGTACCATCATGATCACCATTGAATGTTAATTTGGATGAGGTTCTTTCAGCAAATGGAACTCCAAAATTCTGACTATTGGTGATTTTTGATCAGTAGAATTCAGGCATCTGTAAAAAAGATTGGCAGTATTTCAATATGTTATAAACCAGACAAATAGATAATATTGAGGAAACTAGGTACTTGTAAAAATAGATTGGACTGCATGTTAACAGACACTGGAGCCCTGTCTAAAAATTTTTAGATGTTATTGAAATATTAGAAGTGGCATCAAATGAATATTTAAGTTACACAGGTGGCTGGTGAATTAAATGGTTTGCTGAATTTCGTTTCCAAATTGGAAATTATTATTATTATTATTATTATTATTATTATTATTTCTTTAAAAAATCTTCAGCACATGGTAAGGACTAGTACTAGAAAAATTCTTCCTGAAGAACTTCAAAATAAAACTATGAAATTTCCTTTAAAACTGAAATAATTCTGTACTGTTTATCATCTTAGGAAGATGATGAATATTTCAGAACATTTTATGGCAGGGCAGAAACGAAATAGTACTTTCTGACTTCACTTTCTGAATCTACATTGCTTGAGATTTGAAAGAAATATCAAAAGGAAGAGGATTTTCACTACATTTTTTCTTCATCGGAATATTATACAATTCATTCAAATTTCTAGATGTTTTAAGTGGAATTAAAATGTACCGTATTTGCCAGCGTATAAGACGACTAGGCGTATAAGACGACCCCCTAACATTTCCACTCAAAATACAGAGTTTGTTATATACTCGCCGTATAAGACTACCCCCTCTTCCGTACACCTTCCACACACCAAATAACTTTCAGTTTAAAATTTGCATCATACTTCTTTCTTTTGGCTGGTGCCATGATAGGGATGATAGGGGTTTGACTGGTCGACATTTTCTATGCTGTACTGTACAATGGTGCAGTATTGTGGTTGGCTGTTGGCTGTATACAAAGCCTGATTTGATTGGTCCCTGCTCCCTGTTTGCCCGCCCTGTCACTATAGCAGTCTGGTCCACCCTTGCATCAGCATCTCCCTGGGACCTCACTAGTGCGCAAGTGCGAGCTCTTCAACATTCTAACAGGCACCATGATAGCGCAAAATCGCGAATCTTCAATGCATATGTAAAGAAATATACGGTAACCCGAATTTACCACACTCGCAAAATCGCACACAGCCGACCATACACCCAGTATGGTATCGCGATTCGCGATTTTGCACTATCATACTGGGTGTATGCTCAGCTGTGTGCGATTTTGCGAGTGTGGTAAAATCGCATAACAGCAAAATCACATAACAGCCGAGCATACACCCAGCAGCGCTGCTGATGCCTCAACGGTATGTGGAATGAAGTGGGCGGGCATCGGGAGGCCACTATGGCACGGGGCAAGCACTATGGGCAGTCTATCTGAAGTGTACCTGGTGTATAAGACGACCCCCCCCACTTGGAGGCATATTTTTCGGGGCCAAAAAATCGTCTTATACGCCGGCAAATACGGTAGATCCAAATTGGCAATCCAAATTGTTAACTCAGTCTACCAGAAGCCTGGAATTTGTTTCGTGTTCTTTATTTTTTGTATTGTTGCTTACACTTAAACACTAAAAATTACCAAATCTGTAGCAATCTGAAGAGATGGTAGCAGTGGTGCTATAGTTTTTAAATCTACATAAATTGTACCTAAAAACAGACAGCAGTTAGAATAGCAAAACTGAAAACCTCGAGTCGACATCTGCAACAAAGTTAGGCAAAATGTATCACCACAAAACCCCAAATTTGAATAAACAGAGACCGACCACCATCACAGCAACAAAACTCACATGGAATCAGAAACTGAACAGTAAGAGTCAAAGAGAGGGCAATGTGATTGGACCACCCTGAAATCTAAAGAACTCCATCATAAACAAATACCCACAGGAAAACTTAGTGGGCCAATCAGAGAAGAGTAAATGCAACCAAGGAGGAAGAGGACAGTCATCCATTTGCAACCGATTGTAAGGGCTCATGAGAAGGTCAGATGGCATTGAAATTCTCTGAGTCTGTGAAACAATGAAAACAAACTGAAGCTCCCTGTCAGGATACAGCCTCGCAGGAAGAAACTGCTGACAGTATAACCCATACTCTGAAGAAACTACAAAAAGTAGAACAGAGAAATAGCAAGGAAAAACAAAAGGTTTTACCTAAAATTGGCAGAGAAGAAGCTAGCATAACTCAGAAGTTACAGGATCATAGTTACATTATCTTATAAACACAACAGGAAAGGGATCTGAGGAGCTGTGAAGCTAGGAATACTATCCCAGTTCTCCTATCCTCCTTAAATTCCAAAACAAAGTTCTCTCACCTAAAAATAAACAAAGTCAAATATTGCTGTTGAATCCGATACAAAGTTACTTTAGGAAAAATAAAACAAAAAACAAAAAAAAAACCTCTAAGAAACAGAATAGTCATTCTATAGACAGGGAAGGAAATCCAGAAAGAACACCCATTAACTGGTGGAAATAGCAAGCTAATATTTTACAAAGCACTAAAAAAAGTATAATAATAATAATAATACAAGCAATGAAAGAATAACATAAACTGGAAACAAATGAGGGAGTGAAGTGATCTGGGTTGGCAAAGGTAGAACTATCCAAATTTTCCAAAGTTATGATTAATATTTGGAAACCCAAAATAATCAATAGTAAAATTTCTATAATAATGTATGATTTTTAAATAAAATAGCATGTTATAAAATTATCAAACAAAAATGATTAACCTTTTATGTATAAACAAAAGCCAATTACAGTATATGGTGAAAAGTAGGACATCATTTATAAAGGCCAATAAAAAAGTAATTAAGAACAATATTGATCACTGAATCAAAAGTGCGGTTGACTGAAAAGAAAGGAAGGAGAAAAGGAAACTCATTGGAGAATGCTAGGAAACCAACTCACTATTTTGAAAACTGTTTTTTTTAAAAAACGGTGGTAGTGGTAGAGGGAATTGTTCAAGCATTTATCCTCCCTTCTTTGTAAGAATTATCCCACAGAATCATCAAATAGTTGATAAGGAATATTTCACCTGTATGTAGTTTTCCACTTAACATATGAATGGTATCTACCGTCCTGTAGACAATGAGTCATTTTTTCCTTTCTGTTTTCAGTATTTTCCTTTTGTTTTTGGCTTTAAAAAGATAGATTCTGATGAGTGACAGTGTAAATCTCTTTGTGTTTATCTTACTTGGAGTTTGTTAAGCTTTTGGATATACATATATATTTCCATCAAATTAAGGAAGTTTCTGGACACTATTTCCACTCATTTATCTTCCTCCTGTCTGGGACTTCCATGGTCCATATGTTGATATGTGTAATGATGTCCCACAGGATTGTGAAAGTGTTCCTTTTCACTTTAACATTTTTTATTCCTGTCCGTTCTTTGAATGGAATAACTTCTATGGATCTTTCTTTAAGTTTACTGATTCTTTTTCTGGTATCTCAAAACTGCTGCTGAGGCCACTTATTGAAATGGTCATTTCAGTTATTGTGCTTTTCAACTCTAAAATTTTTATTTGGCTTTTTAAATAGTTTATTCTTCTCTATTGAGATTCCCTGTTTGTTAAACCATTGTCTTTTGTTGTTGTTGCTGTTAATTATTTGAACATATTTAAAATATCTGCTTTGGAGTCTTTGCTAAATTCAACCTTTAGGCCTATGCATAGTCAGTTTGTATTGACTGCTTTTTTCCCTATCCTTTTGCATATTTCATAATGTTTGATTAAAAATAAAAATTTTAGAGAAATATTGCAGCAATCTTGAGTTCTGTTTTTATTTTTGATATTTCTCCCTCCCACTCTCCTACTCTCCCTCCTTCCCACCTCCTTTTTCCCTCCCTCCTCTCTCTTCTCTTCTCTTTTCTTCCTTCCTCTCCCCTCTCCTCCCCTGCCCTCTTCTCTCTCTCTCTCTCTCTCTCTCTCTCTCTCTCTCTCTCTCTCTCTCTCTCCTGTTTGGACTTCATCTTTAGAATGTATTTCCCTTCCAGTGTTTGGCTACTAATGTCTCTACACATTTTTTAAAAATTCTTATTTATGTTTTTAAGCCTGATTTTGTATGGCCCAAACTTCTGTCTACATAATGAAGTGGTCAGCCAATGATCTAGACAGAGTTTTGTTTAAACACCTTGTACCCATAAGTCTTTCCACTTCCTGGAGATCAATCTGTGTAGAGTTGCGTGTACATTAAACTTTTCACTCAGTTCTCAAATCTGTCTTGGCTTTTACCTTTCCCTGGGCTCTCTAGGATCTCTTACATGTATGTTTATAATTCCCCATTCTGCCAGGGATGTGTGAAGAGTTTATCTCAGCACCTCCATTGTTCTCTCATTTTCAGGATCTCTTGTGGCTTACAACCTCAACTAGCAAAGCTGTAGGTTTTCCTTATTTATTTTCCAACAAATTTACCACGTTTAGTTGATAAAGCCTGGACTCCAAATATAGCTCCTTCTGCCTAGCAGCAAATTTGTTGCTTCACATGGTCAGACCTATGCTTGAAAACTACAGTTCTCAAACACCAAGTACCCCAGAAGAGGACAGGAGCAGTTGTAGGATGAGTACACACTCCTGCTGTTCTTATCTAAAGCTCTAGCAGCTTTTAAAGAATGAATGCTTCTCACTTTGTTGTCCACATTTGGTTGATTTCCACAGTTTGAGATTAGTTTTTGACAATTTTGTTCAGTTTTATACTTGTCTTCCTGTTTCCTTTCCTTTTATTTCTTGCAAAGAAAAGCTGACAACACCTTTATGCTGCCATAACAAGAACATAGTTTTTTGTTTGTTTATTTTACTGACATTTAGATGTGATAATAATATCACGCTGAAGATTTTAAAGAGTTTTTAGCAGCATGAGGTATATACTAAAATATTTATGATGAAATTATATGATGCTAATATTTGCTTTAAAGTAATTTGTGTCTAGAAGAGTAGATGGAGATACGGATGAAACAAGACTGGATGTGAGTTAATAATTGTACAAGCATGGTAATAGGTACCTGGAGATTCACCACAATTTTCTCCAGTTTTGTATATGTTTGAAATTATTCATAATAAAAATGTAAATGGGAGAGAAATAATTAAATTCTTAGACTCCTATTAGTTAAGTGCAGCATCAGGAATAGAATGAGACAAATATACCTTGTTCTAACACAGTATATTACAGTGAAGTGCCACATACGTAACTCAACTTCCCTTCATGTATTAATCAAAACTCCTTTGAAAGGAAAGCTGTTAGCCTACTGAGATTGCAGTAGAGGTGACTATCATCTTTATAGTTGTTGTTTTTTTCTAAAATATGCTGGCTTTACATTTATTGGATGCTTACTTGTGCCAACTACTATATTTAGCATTTGACATTTATTGCCAAGACTTAATTCTTGGGGTTCAAAGTTTCTGATAGACCTGTAGCTAGTCCCTGATCTTCTCGTCTGTTGAAGTTCAAATTAAAAAAGCAACAGAAAATTAAAAGCATGATAAGCTCGATTAACAATTGTGATGGGTGGGTGCAAGCGCAGCCCAGCCCCTCCCCTGTGTTCCCAAGAACCTTGTGTTCTGAACAAGACGTGCTGGCAAGCTCACAAGTCATTCCCCATGCAGAGACTAAGAGCACAGCCAGTCTTCTCTGCTCCCTCTGCATCAGGCACGTGTAAACTTTGCTTGGAACTCCTTATTATGCATGCCTCTGTGGCCCTCAAGCACCCCCAAATTTTTGTATTCAGATCACACAGGGCAAAGGTTGGGGTCCTTCTACTATAGTATGCTGTGGGGTTTATGACGCCACTCTGCCCACCTGGACTATAGAATACATCTATTAGACATGGGGGACCCACACCTTGCAAGGGGCTGGATCTTGTGTACTCTCTCTTCCTCCTCGTGCTATAAGTAAATGCTGTACCGCTTCAGTGCATGCTATTTGTTCTGAGCAACCTTGAATCATGCTCTAGTGTCTTGCCTGGATGGTACTTACCTGCCTTTTGACCTCGGCCTCACTCATGTTATGTTTGCTCCTGGCACAGCCTGACCATCTAGTTAAACAACAATCTTACATTATATCTTTTGTATCAGTTATGGATGTTTTGGGGAACTTTGAACCACTATGATGGGGATCAGTGAATAGGGTAAGGGAAATAGTCTAATATCACTAGAGAAGAGGCCCAAAGGTTGTTGCAACACTCTAGGAGTCTTCAGGATTTGGAGGGCTTTTCCAAAAGTAAATTAGGACCCTAGAAAAGTAATCTGCAGAAAGATACAGGTCTTCAAGACCTACTTCTGGTTCATGCTACATGTCCAACTTAATCCTGGGAAACTCTCCACCTACAATATAAGCCATGGTGTCCTGAGGATGATATAGACATTTTATGTCAGGAAAACAATTGGCTGTTAGATGACCTCAGGGCAACATGGTGCTTTCAGAATCCACAGTGATGGCAGGGAGACAGCTTTCATGACCATTGATTCATAAGTCAGCTTAATTTTCACCTCTCTCAAAAAGGATTCTTCTCTGTCAAAGTTCTAAATCTCTTTTAAGTGATTTTGGAAATAGACGTTACTGAAAATCTCTTCTCAGTCTATTTAAGGACATGTTGTTGTCTTCATGTGGGTATTTTGACTTATAATTTGACAGCCCATAAATTGAGAAGCCATTTCAACATATTATCTCTGCTCATACAGATCTGGGAAATTTCCATGAAGTAGTCAGTAGATGAGGATATGCCTTTGTGCACATGACAGGATCCTTTTAAAGAATCATGTGTGAAAGCATAATGTGAATGGAAAAGTGAGGCAGGTAAGGGCTAATCTGTTCTGATGAGGGAAACCGGTAACTAAACCTCCCTGCAAAAAGGAACAGGTATTTTCCAACAGACTCAACAATGGGTAATGTGAATTCTGGATGTCAGACATGAGAACAGAGGGAAAGTAAATGGAAGTCAGACAGGCTTGAATTCCTCAATAAATGTACAGTTTTTCTGCATTTATTTAACCTTGCAACCGAGCATTCTGAAATCCTGTTACTCTTTTTCTTTTTTTGGTGGTGGAAGAGGATTTATCTTTAACTTCACAGTAATGGGAAGTTGAATCCTTTTTTACCTGAGCTTCTATATTTCAGATTTAATAATTTTTATTCTTGGAAAGGCAGAATATTTTGTTTTTGCTTAAATAACTCTTCCACTCCCACATTCTTGACTTAAGACTCATCTGAAATGTGTAGTGCTAGTTCCTGGTTTTTGATGGCAGACTTTGGGTTAGCAGATGCTGTCCAAGAGAAATGAGAGGACATTCTTCACCAGGTGAAATCATTTTCTTTGCATACCGTCAGTTATCATGACATTAAAGATTCGAGAAGGATGGACCATAAAAATATTTAGTTTGCTTTTTAAGCTATGCCGTTTCCATAATAGTAGGATAAGAATTGTAATTTGGAATACAAAGGTCTACTGATCCAAACATACTGAGTATTATTTTTGAGTTTGCTTTTAGCTACTTGAATTTAATGCATCAAAAACTCTGTTTCTTCAATGTTTTGCTCCAACAACACCTCAATGAGGTTACCTTAAAAACCTGATCCCCTTACCCTGCTCTCATTTTTCTTTTCCCACAGCATTTATCACCTTTAAGAACATGTATAGTTTACATTGATATTCATTTTATTGCTTATCATTTAGTTGGTGTTCCTCTGCTAGAATGTAAACGTCTTGCGGGCAAACAGATTTGTCTGTTTTGCTCTCTAATATATTATACCTTAAATACATAAAGCAGTATCAGGCACATAGTAGGTAGTCAATAAATAATTTTCAATTATTGAAAGCATTCATGTCACAAATAGCACAAAGGTGATTTTTATTGTTCTACAGAGTAGGTTGGCTTCAGGTAATAAATATATTAAAGTCACCAAATTTCAAAGTCTAGCTAATATAACTCCTTTAGATTTTCTTAGTCTTCTGAATCATGCTAACTTATTGAGCACATGTAATTAAATGGTTCATATCCCAGTTAAATTATTCTTCTGGGACTTCTTCACTTACCCTTTTCTTTGGTAAAGTTATTTATTTTTAATCCTTTTCAAGTTCATTAAAAAAAAATGCAGTCAGTACTCATCCATGAATATTTTCCTATTGGTATATTCTGTTACACCTGAGAAATTTTTTAAAGATTGTGTGTTTGTGTGTGTATGTGTGCGGATTTACACCATGCCCCCTGGCAAATGTTTCATATTGGAAGAAGTACTAAATATTCATTGTTTTATATTAAGTATATGAAAGCAATATTGTTTCTATTTTCCTGTTAAGATCAGGCTGTCTTTCTCAGCCACTTCGAAGACTGATTTAGGAAACCACCATGGCAGCTTTTCTCTGTCATCTTTACTTTGTCATCTCACCCGTTTTGATCCGAATGCCCTAAGTCTTTTTTTTTTCTATATTATTTTTTTTATTAGTTCAGGTGTACAAGACAAGGTAATACTTAGACATTTATCATTTATATCCCTCACACTGCCCTAAGTCTTTAACACCAGTGTTTAAAGGCTCTTTTCTCCTGAAAGGACTTTAGACTCTACCTTCGAAATTGTCTCAGTAATGTTTGGACACCCACAGGGTGATGAGACCCGTGTGCTTAAGAAAAAGCCCACCCTGTCCTCTGGCTTTGGCCCACCAGTTCAGATGCCTTATCCCCGCTTCGTGTGTCTTCCTGGCGAAGTTTGTTACCCCGGCCTGTTCTTCATCCCTCAGCTGTGCTGTGGTGTATGGGCAAGAAGGAAGCAGATGGCCCTCTTTAAACACAAACTGGTATGTTGTGGGCCCCAGAGGTATGCCACTTGGGCGTGTAGTCTTTAGAAACCTTCACAAATACAGTTGGTTTAAAACCAAACCATCATGTCAGATTGGTAATGTGGGGTAGCAGCAAGTCTCACTGGGTCACTTCCATCTTTCTTATCTTTTGTACTTTCTTGATGTATGCAAACTTGTTGAATAATATATTTTATCCTTCAGGAAAAAGACAAAATCACCCATGTATATCTGTTGTAGCAGTAACAGAACAGCCATGTACCTTGAGCTTAGTTAGGACACCTGAAGCTCTAGGACAGCCACCTCTGCTTTCCCTGGTATGAAGAAGTTTAGTTTGACCGCTGAAGACAATTTACAGAGGTTGGGGAATGTCTAGTTAATTCACGCTGCTATAACAAAACTAAATGGCTTGAACAGCAAACATTTATTTCTCACAGTTCTGGAGGCTAGGAAGTCCAAGATCAAGGTGGCTGCAGATCTGTTGTCTGATGAGAGAACTCTTCCTGGCTTGCAAATGGCATTTTCTCATTGTGTCCTCAGATGGTGGATTGTAGACAGATGCAATGCAAGCTCTCCCATGTCTCTTCTTATACGGGGAACTCATCTTACACATGAGGGCTCCACCCTCATGACCTAATTACTGCCCCAAATCACCACCTCCTAATAGGACCACATTGGGGATTAGAGTTTCAGTGTATAGCAAGGGGTGTAAATCATAAGAGACAGGCAGAGCCAGAATATTATTTTTAAACCATCTTTTCTTCCTTCAGTTCATAATATTTTTAGTAGAAATTAAAATTTTGAATATGCCAAGAAATGATACACTTTAGCACAAATTACTGATTTAGTTATGGGTACACAACTATAGAAATGCAAGGCAATGCTAACAGGAACTAACGAAATCCTAAGACTAAATCATGGCATTCATTCATTTAATACATATCACTGCGTATTTGATATGTGTGTCTTTCTCCCCACAGAGCTCTTTATAGAGAAAACATGTGTCAAGTATTTACCATACCAATGGCTTGCACAGATAATACACACAATAGTCCTCAGCACCAAGAAATACTTAGCTAACCACCTGTTACTTAACAGACACTGTACTAGACCTTTGGAGGTTCATAAAATGAATTAGCTGTGGTCATTGGCCATGAGGATGGTACAACATAAAATAGGAGAACAAATAGTAAGGCTGAATGAGTATCAAGATTCTTGACTGAACCCAAGAATAGCGAATAGGCCTTTTAACCAAAATAAAAATAAATGGAAGACAAAGAAATATGATTTGATACACTTAAAAACATTCCTTTTTTTCTTCCTGTAAGTGGTTTTGAAGCAAAATCAGAAGCTACAGAGTAAGACAGGAAATGTCAAGTTGATATGTAACAGTCTGAAAAAGCCCTCAATGTTTCTTTCACAGTCAGTCATTGCAAATATGAAAAAGCATAAGGCCATCTTTTAAAGCAGCAATAATTTAATTGAAATTGATCACTTAAGGAGGACAAAGAATTACTGAACCTAAATGCGCTATCCTCACTCGTTGAACTATCTCCAAACAAAATCCACAAAGGCAATGATTGAATTGAATTTATATATGCCACTGTCACATGAATCTTCAGTCTATCCCGAGACAAAAAACAGACAATTTCATAGTTCTCTAAATTATTTAAATATCAACCTTCAAAAGAAGTAAAGGACTAACAATGCTTCATTATGATAAGAACAGAATTATTTTAAAAAATCTTATAAGGGATTGTGTAATTAATATTAGCCATTAAGGGCTCTCAGTTAAAATGTCACTGCAAGTTAATTAATGGAAGCAATATGAAAAGGGCATGAAATTAGTATAAATAACTACATTTGTGAATGTGGCATTAGTCTCATTATATTTATTGTTGTTTATTTTATCAGAAACACAGCTAATTCAAAAATGCCTTGAAAATGTGTTACCGAAGGTAATTTTTAAGACTTAAAAAGTACAGAATTATGCAATATAATTAAAAAATAAAATCCACTCAACATAAATGATGTCTTATACCACAGAGAACAGTCAGTATTGGTAGGTTAATGAAGACATTCTTAGTAAAGTCAGTAAAAGTTGACACCTAGTCATTTTAAATTGATTTCTCAAGGCACACGTGTAACTGATGTTTCTTCAGAGTTCTCAAACATGTCGCACAAAGAAGCTCTGATGGGCAGAGTGAGCTTTAAGGAAAAAAAATTGAGAGACATATGCTCAAGATAGTTACTGATATTCCCAAATCAAATAATATTTCTATGAAAATCAAATAATATTTCTATGAAAAATGTGTAGGTTGTTCAACTGCTGAACACTCAAACATAAAATGATAGTGAACAATGCACAAGCCCTAATCACCTCACCAAGATGAGGAGGCATGATTCATATCATTTTAGTCTATTTTTCATAACTGGTGTTTGTAATTCTAAGCAAAGTCAGGTTTTAGATTATTTTATTAAAATTGCGGAGTACCTCCACAGTCCATTGGGGACTAGTTATACAGAGCTCATCACAAAGGTGTCAGAGATGCCATCTGTTCTTATAAAAGGCCCCCTTTTCTGGGTCCTGCCCCCATCGTATGAAGCAACGGGTTGGTGGAGGACTGGCCAAGACTGATAGAAAGTTTCCTGTGGGTTCCATTTGGGAGAAACAAGAGCAGTACTCACCAACAGTAAGAAATAGATATGGCAAATAGATATGGCAGAGTAGGTAGGTAAGTGGTGGTATGTACTATACCCACTTTAACATCAAACCATGAGAGGAAAAATGAAAATCTTTCATTCAAAGGTTAGACAAGTATCCATTACTCCAATAAATAAACGATGTGCTAACCACTTCATATACAGAATCTCATTTAATTTAAATTAAATTAGTGAGTCTTGTTTTTTTTTTTTTTTTTTTTTTTTAACTCTACTTTAAATAATTCTTATACTTTTAAATTCCACCATGGTAAATGTCTGATTCACGGTCCCATGTTACACTGTTCAATGTTCTCTAAAAGGCCTAAAAAGATCTTATGACCTGTCTAGAAGGATGGATTAGTTAACTATGGACTATCTCTTTGTACAGCTAATGGGATTTTAATATCATACAAAAACAAGTGGTGCATTTTTAACAAAAGGGAGCCTTAAAAACTGAAAATCAGTCAGAATTCTAGACCAGCCTCAGTGACGTGGAAAACCCTCAGAATCAAGATGACATCTCCCTCATTAGCTGTAAGAACATCACCAAGTTCCATTGGACACTCTTTTCTTCTTTTAAAACGAATGATGTCAAAACATAGCCTGAACACAAAGGGTTTAATGAAACTACTGTTTCTAAAATTTTATTTCCTGAAAGAGTCAGAATTTCATTCACCTCACTAAAAGAAAGAAGAAAAAAACAGTACTCTATTTTAAGCTTTTTTTGCTATGCTTTGCTGATATCTGAACAGGAAATATTGAGAGAGGGAGAGGGAGAGGAAAAGAGAAAAGAGGGTGAAGAGGAGGGAGAGGAGGAAGAGTGATGCAGTCTGGTTTTATCCCCTGGTTGAAGAAACACAGAAACCATTGATCAAAGGAAATAAGTATTACCTGGAAGTTCCTAACATATCTCCCAAGGAAGTTCACTATGACATATGGACAAAAGGAAATAAGATATGACTGGAAAATACTGCACAGTCAAGGTTTGTGTATACAACATTTGTATATACAACTTTTCTTAATAGAAAAGAATATCCATTTAGAGCTTCACAATGAAGGAAGGGTTTGCAACCTGCTTCTTGTTAATAGGAATGTATAAATAATCTATTAACTCCTCGGGATGTTTGGCTTTATTGATGGGAAGAGTATCAGGTTCAGTCAGTAACACTGGCATCAGTGTGTTCAGCTGCCAGCCTGGGATTGGTAATGACTGGCCACAGCAGTGCGGAAAGCCATTTCAGAGAAAAATTTGAAATAAATCCTGGTTTGAAGCTGAGTTTTAAACATTTGGGAACTGAAGATGAAGATCATCATTAAAATGAAGACGTGCTTGCAGAGTAGCAAAGTGTGCATGTGGAGTTCATTAAACCTTCCTTGCTGTGCCTATTGAATTACACTGATCAAAATGTACCTTAGCTTTTGCATTTTAAAGAACCCATTGACTTGTTAATAAAAATGTAGTAAGATCATTTCTTCATCTTCTAATAAACAGCTATGACACATTCCATCAAATTATTTGTGTTTCTTGAATGCATCCATTATGCATGCCAAAGGAAAACTTTTTGAAAGTCTGTCTCTCCTAAGAAAAATTTATGCTCCCTTTTATAGGAAAAATAAAAATATATAATTCTTCATATTTCCTTTTATTGCTTGTTCAGGTTACTATTGATTATAATAATGACAGAACTTAATGATTTAGTTTTACTATATTTATTGTCACCAAATAAAATTTTGCACTTCTGGTTTAATTTTAATGGTCTAATAAAAATATTTACACTTATAAGGTATTTCGATTTCTTTTCAAACACAAAACAATTCTAACACGTATTATTGATTCATCATGAAAATTCAGGGCATTTAACCTTCTCTACCATCCAAATTTACTGAAGCAAAATCGCTGGTGTTCTACATATATCTTCCAATAAATTTCAAATTCTAAGTTGATTTTTTTCTATGGAATTTTGGTATTTCTGTGTTTATTCCCAGAACAATAAAATGCTAAAAAATATTTTTGAAAGAAAAAGAATTTCAAGAGAAGTAGAATCTAGCGTAGAGACTGTGTCTCTTATAAAGCATATGCCTTTTTTTTAAATATTCAGTTGGACAATCATTGTTTATAACTGGAACATTCAATTCTTTACAGTTAATATAAAAGTGATATATTTTATTTATAACTACCATATTTATTATGAATCCTACTTATTCCATTTGTCTTATTTTGTTTGTCCCAATTCCTTTGTCTTGCCTTCTTCTGAAATCATCTTTTTATGATTCCATTGTCTCTCTTTTGTTGGTTTAGAAGTGATAGACTTGTGTTTATTTAATGGATACTCTGGAAATTACAATGTGTATACTTAACCTGCTAAAATCTACACTCATCCATATTTTTATCTTTCTCTGTCTTCCTCCAAAAAACAAAGATACTAGAAAATTTAGCTCCATGAGACAGTCCCAGAACTTTGTTTCTCATATCTTCTGCCATAGGGAGCACACTCGACTCTCAGCTCCAGTTACTGGCTCTTTGGATCTTCTAACAATTTCGTGCCAAGGCCACGCATCCCCAAGGCTGCTCTCATGCTTTCTCCAGAATTACTAACCATGAGGGTTAGAAAGTCAATCCATTCCTGCCCAATGCTGGGTTCCTCTGATGGACAACTCTTGCTTGAGAACTCCCCATTGGCCTGGTTGAAATATTCTTAGATCTGTACTGCCATCTGATCTTCTTCCTACCCGATGCTCTCTCGGCCCACGTGGAAGACCTGTGTTGTGATCTGACTGTTCTCCCTGACTTTTCAGCTTTCTTTACTTTATTCTTTGGAGTGTTTTCTCCAATCAATGTCTTGCACATCTTACCTCATTCAATATATGCTTCTTGAGATCCTAAACTAACACAATTCATCTATCCACTTCCCGACTCACAGGATGTTACTAGATATTTATTTATCTCTCTTTTTAATCTCATGAGACATCATTTTATTTTACATTTTATACAACCAAGGTTCATCTAGACAAAACCAATATTTAATGCTTTTTTAGACCTTTATTCCTTTTTGCGCTTCAATTTGGAATAATTTTTCTTCTGAAAGAATTCCTTGAGATTTATTAGGCTTCTCCAAACTTTGAAGTTATTTCTCCTTTTGAAACTCGATTATATGTCCATTAAACCTTATATATTTTCATTTTATTTGTATTTCTATCATGTTGCCTCACTGCATGGCATTCTGCGTAGTTTCTTCAGACCTACCTCCCAACTCATGAATTTTCTTTTTTGGTATTTTAAATGGTTTATATAGTTAACTATTTTGTTTTCAGCATAGGAATATTTTTCATTCCTAGAACTTCTATTTTTAAAAAATCTTCTATAACCTTTTGTTTGCATTTAGTTTTTGAATGCAGTGAGAACATTTGTCTTATCTTTTTCTGATACTTCCAATATTTGAAGTCTGTTTGGTTTGTTTCTGTTATTGTTTCTGCAGCTATTCATATAATGGTGTTTTGCTTTTTTGTGAGTTGACAGCCTGATGAGTTTTTGTTTTCTTTCTTTCGTTCTTTCTTTCTTTCTTTCTTTCTTTCTTTCTTTCTTTCTTTCTTTCTTTCTTTCTTTCTTTCTCTCTCTCTCTCTCTCTCTCTCTCTCTCTCTCTCTCTCTCTCTCTCTCTCTCTCTCTCTCTTTCTTTCTTTTCAAACCAGGAGATGTAGATTTGGGCTGCATATTGGTAGAGGGAATTTCCAGTGATTACAACTTTCCAGTGATGGTGTCCCCCATCCTGCACCCTGGTCAGCTCTGTTTAGGGTTGAAAAGTCTTTCATTCATGCCCCAAATACCACCAAAACCTAATTTCAGATTCACAAGGTTTGGCAGTACGTCCTAAGCAAAAAGAAGTCTCAAAACCCTGCTTACCTGTATGTTCTCACTTAATTTAGATTTGGGCTTTTTAATTTCTTATGTATTGTCAGCTCTTCAGTAGTTAAAAATACGTATTTTTAAATATATTTCATAAAACATTTGTAATTGTTTTCAGTGGGGGTACTTTGTCTAGAAAAGCTAGCTCGTGATTGGAAAGGGAATTTCGAATACTGACATTATAAAGGTAATAGGGTAAAGACTAATTTTAGAATAACAAATATTAAAGTGTTTATAGGCATTCTTCATAAGTTTTCTAGATGTCTTAAAATGCTTTGGGATAGGCCGCATCAAGATTATCAAACAAAATAGCTTTGTTACTTTTAGTTTTCCAAACAAATCACAATACTGAAATTTATGAACACCCAGCTGATTATTTAGATATTGAAAATATAATATCATTACTTGCACCAGATAGAGCTATAATCTAAATTGAGAGAAGTGCCCTTCTCATTGTAGCAGATATTCCTATTTTCTCAAACTAGCACAACTGAGTAATGAAAATATCCCAAATCTCTATCTCACACACACAAAAAATACAGACAAATTTAAAATGTAAGCTCTGGGTCCCTCGAACAATACTTAGATAAGCATATCTTTAAGCATATTAATGTGGACCCTCTCACAACAATAATTACTAGATAATGTATACGTTTACTAAATTCAGATCCCAGTGTGAAATAATTAATCTAAGTCAGTATAAGTCGAGCAAACAAATGTTCATTGGATAAATGACCCTTATCAGACAATAAATGAGGTAGCAATGAGCTTTTCCTGACTTGAGACACCCATAATCACTATTTAACATGTGACTGGGCTTTAACCAGAAAGTGAGTCTCGATAGGACAAGCTCCCTATCAATTAAGTAAGAAAACATAATCTTGAGAAAAGGGAAAACAGCAGAGGTTACCCTACAGAAAATATAAGACAAATTATATGTTTATTCAGTTGTAGGCCTATTTTAATTTTTTTTAATTAAGGTTTCTTGGGGTGACAATTGTTAGTAAAATTACATAGATTTCAGGTGTGCAATTCTGTATTACACCATCTATAAATCCCATTGTGTGTTCACCACCCAGAGTTAGTTCTCCTTCCATCACCATATATTTGATCCCCCTTACCCTCATCTCCCTCCCCCATCCCCCCTTACCTTCTGGTAACCACTAAACTATTGTCTGTGTCTATGAGTTTTTGTTTCTCATTTGTTTGTCTTGTTCTTTTGTTTTCAGTTTTATATCCCACATATCCATGAAATCATATGGTTCTCGACTTTTTCTGTCTGATTTATTTTGCTCAGCATAATAATATCAAGACCCATCCATGTTATCGCAAATGGCACTAGTAATGCTTCATCTTTTCTTATGGCAGAATAGTATTCCATTTTGTATATATATCACATCTTCTTTAGCCAAGCTTTATTTATGGTGGCCAAGACATGGAAACAACCAAAGTGTCCTATTTATTTTTATTTTACAATCTATTTTACATTGCCCTGGAGGAATTAGGAAACAGCTCCAACTCTGTTTTCTAAAATTTTCTTCCTAGTCTTCTTTCTTCTCTTGTTCAAAATTTTATCCTCATAAACATCTTGGTTCTATTGAGATCCTGGCCTCTGACTACACAGAATTCTTTGTACTTTTATTTATCTAATCATTTATCCATTTAGTAATATTTGTTGAACAAATACTATGTGTCCAGCAATATCTAGCACTTAGGGATTCAGAGGTTGAGAAAACAGGCCCAAACCCTGTTTGACAAGCTTACTTTCTAATGTGAGAAAAGAGAAAGAAAACATGGCAAGTAGTAAATGATTAAAATAATTTCAGAGAATGAAAAAATAAAGCTGTAAAGAAATTAAAAGAAAGTACTAGTCAAGAGCCCTATGGAGGTAGAGGGTTAGGGAGAGGTCTTGTGGATTTAGTTATGGGAATCATGGGAAGTCTCTCTAAAGAGGTACCATTTGGGCTGAGACTGTAGTGATGTGAAGGAAACAGCCATTCAAAGATTAACTTAGATATTTAATAAAAATCACATGGCCCAGGAACTGATGCGCATACCTTTTTAATTCTTCTCTAACCCAATACTCTATACTTCTCTGTTCTTTTAGTTCAAAGGAGAAAACAACATCCAAGGACAGCAACAGTAAGAGGAAACTGAAGAAAAGAGAAAAATTATTTTACACATGCAAGTGCCAATGAAAATGTAAAACTAGTACAGGAGAACACACACCTGTGGAAAGGGGATCTGGGAAAAGTTTAAAGAAGAGATACAGCATTTTTGTTTTTAAAAATCCTATGTAGAGAAATACAGAAACTAAAAGGGTTAACCTTGAAAACAGAATGCTCAAGTGTGCTGTCAAACAGTTATGATAATATTAGACAGAGAGTGGCCAGGTGTTCTCTTTAGCTCCAAAGATAAATTTATGTTTGCAATGGTTCATAAGGAATAAGCATGAGGAAGAATGTTCTAACTAGAGTGTGCTTAGACTTTTACAAACAAAAATACTTGTGTTTTTCAGTTAAACATTTACCACATTCCTTTCCACCTAAAAACTTTCAGCCATGTATTAAAATGAGTAAACTCTGGATTAGTCAAACATCAGGAACTTTCCTGTGAACTTTCTGGGGTCAGGCACAGAGTCCTTCTGTGAGACCACAATTGTGAAATAGTGCTTTAGATTCATTTTCAAAGGGTTTGCATTGCACTTAGGAATGGCCTAAGCAGAGACAACTTCAAATGTGGATTACATCAATTTCTATCTTGGTGACTTTGGGCAAATTACTTAACCTCTTTGGGTTTCCTTTTGTCATCTGAAAATATGACTAATGATAATACTTATCTTGAAGGGTTTTCTGAAGGAGAGATAAAGGAATACATGTAAAAGCACCTGCTTGAGTATACTTGGGTATACTATCATCAGACAGGATATAAATGAAACTTTGGGGGAGACAAGATCATGACAGAGGCTATCATTTTAATCTGCTCAAATACTGTCATTAAAACAGACAGTGCAACTAGGATAACAAAGGAAACGATCTGTGGAAAACATTTTCAATAAACTTGATGAAAAAGTGCCCTAAATCCCAGATTACAAATTGCTGAAGGCAAATTACCTGAATGATTTATCATACACTGGAGGAGGAAAAAGAGCTGGTTGTTGTTGTTTTTCGTTTTGCATTTTAATCTCAAGAGCTCTGAATTCAGAAATAGCCAACAGGTGTCCCAAAAGAAGAGGAACCACTGTGAGTGGACTTCTCAGCAAGTGGATCAAAGGACAAACCAGAAAACAGAGGGAAGTATAGAAGCTTTGAAAGAATATAATATTAACCAAAATGCAAAAAGTTAGGAAATGAGATTATTTAGCAAGAGAATCATAAGGAGAATTGACAAAGCTAGAAAGACTTAAGAGGAGGGGAAGGGAAAGAAAAGGAAAAGAATTTCATTCAGCAGTGAGTATAAAATTGCAAAAACAAACAAAAATCTTAGAAATATCCATTTTTATTTCCTTCCAATGAGAAATCTGGAGGGAAGGCTGGTATGGCACCTCCATTGCATCACCAGAAATCTAGGCTCTTTTTCTGCTTCACGAGACTAACTGAGGATTATCATTCAAAGTCAAGGTCATTAGAAGTCACATGATTACTGATGCTACATCTCCTGTATCATTATTTCAGGCTACATAGTAGGGCTGATGTGGCAATTAGGTCTGTGCTAATTGAATCTTCCCCATTTAAAAAGTTTTCCCTGAAAACCAAGCCAAATTGTACTTGTTTCTCCTTGACCAGATCTTGGTTATTTAACCACCCTATCTACAAGGCGGCCTTGGCTTGTCCTTTTTTATTGAGCACATTGCTGTCCTTCCTCCCCCAAATCAGAGATCTATTAGTAAAGAAGAAATGACAAGGGGACAAACAACTAGCAGTTTGCTCAGTTCTCAGTAAATGTCAGCACCCTGATCAGGAGGAAAGTATAGGTCAATGGCTGGCAGAACAACCAACAGGTGCCAAATCCAGAAAACCATTTATATCTTGGACTTCTGCTGGAAACCACCAGCACATCACACATTTTCCAACCTGTAAAGTAGCACTTGAGCAGTATAGGAACATGACTATCCAGTTGAAATTAGACTTAGAGGCTGAACTGGGTCAGGTTAGTTCTGTGGTCCTTTGCTTACATTCATTTTTTCTCATCTTCGGCTTTCTCAGACCGTTAATCCTCATTATTCAGATTCCATATTTGCAAATTCATCTAATTGCTAACATTTACTTGCAACCCCAAAATCAATACTCATAGTGCTTTCATAGTCATTCATAGATATGTACAGAGCAGAAAAACAAAATTGTTGCCTGACTTGCATATTTTCACCTGTTTTTGAACAAGGCGACGCTCAGCCTTCCCATTTCAGCTTTCATACTATAAACAAGTGTCCTTTTCTCAGCCTCTTGCCACTTTTTTCCCGCATTTTTGTTGGTGATTTTACTGTTTAACGTGGCCCCAAGAATAGTGCTAAAGTGCTGTCTAGTGGAAAAGGTTACGATGTGCTTTACAGAGTAAATACGTATTAGATAAGCTTTGTTCAGGCATGACTTATAGTGCTGTTGGCCATGAGATCAGTATTATTGAATTAACAGTATATATAAAAGTGTCTTTAAACAGAAACACACATAAAACAAGTTTATGGATTGCTCAGTTGATGGAAACGTTGGTCCCAGAAGCTTGTAGGAACCTAGTCCTGTATGTCCCCAGTATGGTTCAGTATTCACTAATTCAGTGTTTGTGACCACGGAATTTTAATATTAGTATGTAGAACATTAACTACCATGAATAACAACAATCAACTATATATCCCCACTGTTGTGTACTGCAACTTTGTAGAGCTGATGCCCAAAGAAACCATCTTCAGACAGTCAGTAGACAATGTATTGTATGTAAGTACACAAAATGTAATGTATTTTGTGTACATACGAGCAATGTGTAATACAAGCAATGTATTACACTAAACATTATTCAATATCCTACATAAATGCAAGGAACTGTGGGGACATAAGATGCCCCAAACCCACAGCTTACATTTTAGCCACTTGTAGTTCACTGAGAGAGTCAAGCACGTACAGTATAATATAAAGTATACTGTGATAAAGGATATACTCTGAATGCAATAAAGTTTGGCCTGTTTAACGCATTGGCAAAAGTGAGGCTGGTACATTTCCTCTTATTTCTCTTTTAAAAATCACATTTAAAAAGTGTAACTAGATGCCTTTAACAAAAACCAGTCTTTCTACAAGGTTCACATATTCCACATATATCCTTACAAGTAACAATGGAGCTCATTGTTTAGAAAATATAACTCAAAGTGATATATTTTGGTTTTTGTAATACTTCTGCAGGTATATTTTAACAAAAGTAAGACCCTTTTATGAGCTAAATTTTAGTATTGTCTTTGATTTGTTCAAAATCTTCTCTCTATTTTTCTTTCACGGCACTTCTAATTCCTCAGTATTTTTCCTTTTACAGTAATTTAATTCTTATTATGACTTCCATTTGTTCCTATTTCCTTGTTATCCTTCCTCAGGATAACTTCTCCTACTACAGAAGCCTGTATCACCTCATGATATGAATCTAGTTATTCCAGTTTTCCTACAGTCATTTCAGACATAGTTGCCCTTGGCAACTTAATCTTTTAGATAACCGGCAAAATGTCATAAGACGTCCTTGACTATGTGTCATAGTGAAGCACTTAAATAGGAATCTGCAAATAATGTTCAGAATGAATCTCTATTTGCTCTTCAGTTTTTAGCTGCACAACTGAATTAAAATATTTTTCCACATCTCTTTCATGACATTTTGCATTTAAATGAATCATTCTACTTTTTATAACTTTTACATTATAATTGGAATAAAATCTCCAAGCAAGAGATGTTCCACGATTGCTGTGTTTCACAGATTATTTAGACTGAGATTAAAAATTGCCTCCCAAGGCGTAAATTTTGTTTTCTGAGATATATTCTTGTCGATTTTCTGCTAACCACATGGATGTCTAACTAGAGTGGGCATTTATCCACCATTAATAGTATTTTATATTTTACCTAGTGTAAAGTCACCACTAAATAGGAATGACATCAGAGTAGTGAGGATATAAATTTTGACCAAATTAAATGCCTTATTTTGTCTCAGCTGTTAGAAAGATGAACCATATGGCCTCCACTCAAATGTCTATATTTATAAAATAAAAGACAGCAGTTTCCTCAGAGTGTGTCTTATTGACACTTAGACATATATGAAAGAGTTCTCAGAGCTTACAGCAGAAACACGAAGACGAAGAATTCTAACATCGAGCTTTCCCTTAGCTAACAAGCACTGGTATTGAAGGACGAAAGTGGACTGAACACCCTTTTGACTGAATCCTAACAAATGGATCTCTCTTTTTGAAAGAGTCCAATAATGCTTCAGTTGTTAAGCAGTATCTGAACTACATATTTCTTCCATCTTTATCTCTTCTTCAGTGTTGACATTTGCTAGTAGCCACTGTTGCCTCTTTTATGGGCTAGTTCATATAATTAAATTCTCTAAATTACACATTTAAACTTTTTGTTGTTTGTTGTTACCAAAGATAGAAAATATACTATATTTTTTAAGCAGAACATGGGGAATATCCTTGGGCCTTTGTGAATGTGATTATATGACTCTGGCACGCAAAGATACCCCTAGCCTTCAACACTCGAATAATGTGTTAGATGTGGCTGAGGCAGGGAGACTGAGACTATGCAGCGGAATCAGGGACCCATTACATGGAAACGAAATATTTATATTCTTGATATGATATATTTATATTCTTGAGCATTCTGAAAATCTATTAATTAGCCCAACTATTTGAAAAGCACTTTTCTAAGCATGCATACATCCAAAGTAGGAGGCAAGGAGAATATGTTATGAAGAAGATAAAGACATGATCTATGTTGTTAGAAAAACTAAATATATAGTAGGGAATTCATATATGTCCACAAATGTGAAAAATGTTTGGAAAAAATGAAATGTTAAAATAAAATTTAAATATACAATTGTGAGAGCAGATGTAGGTTTTAAATTCTATTGCGTGGCACTCTGGGGAGAAAGGTAGAGAAAGATGGAAGAGACATCAACCAGGTAGAAAGTCAGCCTTCTGTTTCTTCCATCTCTGTTTCATCTCCACTTTCCAATTTCTAATCACAGCTGCCTCTTCTACTACCTCCTCTTCTGTTTTTGCATGTTTTTTCCATTTTTATTTTATTTTCCACCTGGCTAATTAGTCTCCTTCGATTAATTTCTTTTTCCTTGTAGATCTCCCTTTACAATGAGACTCTTAATTCTTCATAGCCCTTGAAGGCCAACAGAAGAAATTTTTTCTTTCCATAATATAACATTAGGCATAACCTTAAGCATATTGAGCTATTGTTTTATACCCAAAGCTTTTACTTGTTTTTTCATATCTAAGAGAAAATGTCTAGTTTTAGCACTCTTTGAGTGTTTGATTTTGCAGGTGGCTGTTTTACAGATAATTGTATTACTATTGACTTTCTCTTTTAAAGGAAGGAAAGAAAAGAGGAAGAAAGGAAGGTATATTTTGAACTTAAGAGTAAAAATAATTGTACTTTAAACTTGAGAAAAAAGTTAGTTCACAGGTAAATCTTGGCAATTTTTTACTTTTAAAAAGTGTACTTTTTCTGAAGATTAAAATTACATTTGTCTTTCTCAAATGTTTTCATAACAATGTAACGAAGAAAAAATTTACTCATGATACCATTATTAAAAGTCAAGTATATTTTTATTTCAGTTTTTTAAAAAAATGTTTTCTGTAATTAGCATATGAATTACATTTTTACAGATCTGCTATGTCTCCCAGTCTTGGCATAGTGGCCTTATATAGTAGATGTCCTGTAGGGCCCGGCGGCGTAGTCTCCCTTTTCACCTGAGCTGGCTGCTCTGGGGTGTCCCCTGTGTGGGTTGTGTGTGCCCTCCTGTTATAGGTAAGCCTTGATTGCTGTTGGCAAGTCAGTGGGTAGGATTAACCCTCAGGCTGACTGGCTGTGAGGACCAGCCATGGCTACAGTGAACAAGCTATTCCTTAGGGGCTGACCCCAAGGAGCGGGATTTGCTTCAGCAGGACTCTGGTGTCTGCCAAGACCGCCCTTTGTGTATGTCATTTGTGGTGCTAATTGGGTGGGGCTCTGGTGTGGTCTGAAGATGGCCTCCAGGTGGATTGGTTCTAGGGCCTCTTTTGAAGTCGGTTCCAGTGCAGGCCAAGGTCAGCCACTGCCTTTATTCATCCCAGGACAAACTGGTAGGAAGTAGAAAGTGATATGTGGTTAGTAACTGTCTGTACTCACCTTAGAGGAGTCTGGGAGTGGTTATGCTGTGAACCAAGGCCAGCTTCCACTAGTGCTGGGTTTGGGGCTGCTTAGCAAAAGGTAAGGGACCTGCTGAGGCCAGACACAGCAGCCCCCTGTCTACAGCAGCCCCCTGTCTCACCTGAATGGAATCCCGCTGATTTTTCACAGCCAACTGCTGTAGGGCCTCCTCTTCCTGGCACTAGTGCTTCAGGCTGGAGAGCCCATTGTGAGGATGGGACCATTTACTCCTCAGGGGCGACCTGCAAAGCAGAGGCCTCCCTCTCAATTCTTAACTGCCACATGTGGGTGTGGGACCAGCCCATTTCTGATCTCTGCCCCTCCTACCAGTCTTGATGTGGCTTCTTCTTTATATCTTTATATCTTTTTTATATAACTATATCGTTATAGTAGTTCCATTCAGCTAGTCTTAAGGTGGTGATCAGGGGTAACCACCCTCGATAATTTAGTTGTAATTTTGATGTAGTCATGAGAGGAAGCAAGCACAGCATTTACATTCTCCATCATCTTGACCAGAAGCCTTACAGGACCAGAATAAAACTATCAACATTTTGTATTTTGCTTTTTTCAAATCTTTATTTAGGTACATAAAATAAATATACAATAAACTACACATTAAAGTCATACAATTTGAAATGTTTTGACAGATAGGTACATTGGCAAACCATTACCACATAAACAGATTGGGATTCTCAGAGGTGAGGATGGGTAGGAGAAATGGGTGAAGGGGAACAAAAGGCAGAAAAGAAAAATAAGTACAGTACATTACTCAGCAACACCAGTAAATAGGTTATTATGGTCTAGTAATTTGTGACCAAAAACAAAACAAAATGAGTAAACAAAATAAAAAGCCTCTTAAAGAAGAAAAACAGCTTCCAATTGGATGTAAACTGCTGCATATATACTGTGTTAAACAGTGGCAACAAAGCCATACTTCAAATTCTAAATGCTTTCTGCTAGATAGTATACAATTTATATCTAGGTGAAGTACTCCACAATTCAACAAATATCACCTATGATCCTAAATGTGACATAGTTTAAAAGGATAAAAAAAGATAATGAATATATACAGCACCTCCTAAAATACTGCATGCCCCTTCGTGTCCCTCCTGCCTAGCCTTCCTACCCTGCCCCCATCACAAGGCAACAATTGATCTGCTTTCTGTCACTCTAGCTTATCTTGCATTTTCTAGAATTTTTAATAAATAGAATTATGTACTGTGTGTTCTTTTGGGGAGTGGCAGGTCTGAATTATTTTGCTCAGACATCTAGTAAGTATATGGTATTATCTTTTTTATTTTCATTTGAATTTCCCTAATGGCTAAATATATGTAATTTTATTGTCATTGATATATCTTCTTGAATGAAGTATCTATGCAAATTGTCTATTTCATATTGAGTTGTTTGTTTTCTTATTACTGAGTTTTGAAAGTTCTTTTTATATTTTGGATACAAGTCCTTTTACACATATGTGATTTGCAAATATCTTCACCAAGTATGTAGTTTATCTTTTCATTCTCTGAAGAGTCTTAAAAAGAGCAGAAATTCTTAATTTTCATGAAGTTCAATTTAGCAGGGTTTTTTTGTTTGTTTGTTTGTTTTTCATTTATAGGTTGTGATTTGGGGATTGCATCTAAAATCTTTGCCTAAGCAAAGGTAAAAAAAACATTTTCATCTAAAACTGTTATAATTTTAGATTTTTGGTCTATGATCCATTTGTGTTAATTTTAGTAGAGGGTGCAAGATATGGATTAAAATTCTTCTTTTTTTTTCTTTGCATATGGATATACAATTGTCATACTACCATTTGTTGGAAGACTATCTTTTCTCTCACTGAATTTCCTTTGCACTCTTGCTCAGAATCAGTTGTCCATACATATGTGGGTTTATCTCTTAATGCTGTTCTATTCGATTGATCTAGTTCTCTGTTTTGACACCATCACTACTTTCCTTACCACTTTAAGGGAGTTATTAAATTGTTGGGTTTAAATTTCCAAACTTACTATTTGTACTAAAAATCGCAAATGTTGGTTTGTTTCCCCTCATTTTTGCCTTTTTTGGGATGCATTGAGTATATCTCATGGTATCATCTTGTTCCCTTTGTTGGTTTATTACCTATAAATCTTTTGGATGTTATTTTAGCAGTTAATTACTTTATCGTTTATAGCATACATATTTAATTGATCATTGCCTACCTTCCAGTTCATTATACTGCTTCATATAGAGTATAAGAACCTTATAAAAATATACTTCCTTTTTTCCAAGCCTCTGTATTATTATCAGACATTTTTCCCCATGTATTATAAACTCCATAATACATTATTATTTTTTTCTTTAAACAGTTAAAATTTTAAAGATTAAATGATAAGAAAATTTTTAAATTATGACCATAGTAGTTACCATTTCCGCTACTCTACTCCTTTTTGTGGATCCACATTTCCATCTGGTGTAATTTTTTTTCTGTGTGAATGACTTTCTTTAGCATTTCTTGTAGCACATTTCTGCTGGTGATGAATTCTTTGAGCTCTGTGTTTTGCCTCTGTTACTAAAACATATTTTTGCTGCGTGTGGAATTCCAGGTTTATATGGACTTTTTTATATGTTAAAGATGTTTCTAGATAGAAATTTGCTGTCACCATAGTTTTTTTTTTTTTCGCTGTGTCTAAAGAGACACTGTTTATTTTCTCTCATTGTGTTTAAGTTTTTTTCTCTTTATCACCGGTCTTAAGCAATTTGATAATGATGTACCTTGGTGTGCTTTGGTTCATATCGATTCTTGGATCTATGCATTTACTGTTTTAATTGAATTTGGAAAATATTTCATTTTCATTTATTCTTTGAATTTTTTCTCCCCCATCTCTTTTCCTTTTAGGACTCCAGTTGCATGTATATTTAACTTATCAAATTTGTTTTAAATTTTGTTGATTCTCTCTTCATATATTTTTAAATTTTTTTCTACTGTGTTTCATTTTAGATAGTTTCTTTTTTTTAATTTATTGGGGTGACAGTTGTTAGTGAAATTACATAGATTTCAGGTGTACAATTCTGTATTACATCATCTATAAATCCCATTGTGTGTTCACCACCCAGAGTCAGTTCTCATTCCATCACCATATATTTGATCCCCCTTACCCTCATCTCCCACCCCCCACCCCCTTACCCTTTGGTAACCACTAAACTATTGTCTGTGTCTATGAGTTTTTGTTTCTCATTTGTTTGTCTTGTTCTTGTGTTGTTTTTGGTTTATGTAACACATATCAGTTAGTTTCTATTGCTATGCCTTGAAGTTCATGAATATTTTTCTGCAAAATATAATCTGTTGTTCATACTAGCCCATGCATTTTTCGTGTCAGATATTATAGGTTTCCTCTCTACAAGTTCAATTTGGAATATTTAAAATCTTCCATGTTTCTATGTAACAAGTTCAATCTTTGTTCTATATTTTTGAACATATGGAATATAGTCATAATAATGGTTCTGATGTCTTTACTAATTCTCTCATGTGGGTCATTTTGAGTCAGGTTTAATTGGTTTCCCTTTTCATTATGAGTTTTATTTTCTGATTATTTGAATGCTTAGTAATTTCTCATTAGTTATCAGACATTGTAATTTACTCTTATTGAGTGCTGATTTTTTTTCTATCATTATTTCTGAGCTTTGTTCCAGTACATTATCAAGTTACTTGGACAGTTTGATACTTTCAAGTCTTTCTTTTAAGCTTGTTATGTAGGACAGTATTAAATTTAGTCTGTTTGTTTTTTCCCACTACTAACACAAGGCACCACTCAGTACTCTAACCGATGATCAATGAATTCTAAAATTTTCAAGTCTTTCTAAGAACAGATATTAATCTCAGTCCTATGCAGTCTGGGTACTATTTTTTTTTTCTGATCCCTTCAGATTATTCTTTTCTCCAGCTGCTAGAAGTTTCTTCACATGCATGAACTCATTAGGACTCAACTGAATACTGACTGGGACCATCTGTAAGTCTCAGAGTTGACGCTGTGCTGTTTTTTCCTCTATCGTACTACGAACTCTACCAGCCTTGGCTTCCTGAAACTTCCAGCTTGGTTTCATCAATTCAGAAATCAGGTTCAGCCTGGGTTTTCCATCCCTAAGGTATAGCCTGAAAACTTTCACAAGGCAGTAAATTGGGAAAATCACAGGGCTCACCTCATTCACTTCCCATCTCTCAAGGATCACTAGTTTTCATTATTGGCCATCCTATATCTTCAGTGTCAGTGTTTCATATACTCTGTTGGGTTATGTTACTCCATCTTTAGCCCAAGGGGCCGTTTCAGTGGTGATTTTAAAACTCAACATTATAGAATAAGATTTTGCCTGTGTCATTAAAACTTGTTCAAAATTACATTTAAATGGATTTATAATATTTTATCGTGTGGAGATAGCAAATTTCAAAAAAAATGCCATTATGAATAATGTTTTTACATATAATTTTTATTTGTTTGTTTGCTTTTTACTATTCCTTTATTGACATGGGATTATTTATCTGGAATGTATTCACAGAAATGGAATAAAAGAGTCCAAAGAATTGAACATTGTATTAGTTTTCTAGAGCTGCCCTAACAAAGTACCACAAACTGTGTGGTTAAATAACAGATTTTATTGTTTCAAAGTCATAGAGGCTAGATGTCTCCAATCAAGGTTTCAAGCAAGATTGGTTCTTTCTGAGGAATGTGAGGGAAAATTTTTTCCGCACAGCTCTCCTAGATTCTGGTGGCTTGCTACCAATCTTTGCCATTCTTTTGATATCTCTGCCTTCACCTTCAAATGGAATCCTCCATATGTGCATGTATGTGTCCAAATCTCCCCTTTAATGAGGATGCCAGCCCTATTGATTTAGGGGCTTACCCTAGTTCCTAGGACCTCATCTTAACTAATTATCTCTGCAAAAACTCTGTTTTCAAATAAATTCATATTTTGAGGTAGTGGGGATTAGGGCTTCAACATACGAATTTTGGTAGGACACAATTCAACCCGTAACAAACATATTTAAACTTCATTGTATGCTTCCTAATTGACTCTAGAATGGTTATAACAACAGACAAATTGGGTATTAAATATGCTGTTTTTGCATGAGAATTTAAAGAACCGAGAAAAGCAACTCGTTTTTGACCACAATAAAGTATTGTAAGTCAACAGCTTATTGCTATATATACTCATTCTTCTATAAGTAGTCTATAAGCTTTAAAATACATTATTGCATTTTGCCATTTTCCTTCTCTGAACCCTTTAGTCTCACTCTGGTCCTGGTCTGGGATATATATATATATATATATATATATATATATATATATATATATATATATATAATTATATGTTATAATATATTATATATGATATATATTTTTATATAATATTAAAATGATATAATATACAAATTAAATAAGCTAAAAATGTTATATAAAATACATATATATATATATATATGTATAATGTTGCCTGTTAATCTTTTTTTTTTTAAGTGGAACATTTTTAGCTTATTTAATTTGTCTCTCTTTTCCAAACTGCTTTTACAAGTAAATGTTTAAGAAGCATGTGTGACTTTCCTAAAAGGAAATGAACTCTTTCAGAAAATGTAGTATGTGTGCCTTTCCTAAATTGAGGTGCCCTCTATCCTAAAGTGTTATTTTTGAGAATATCTGTCCTAATGTCTTTAAAATATTCTCAAACAAGGGAAGTCAGATTAATTAAAATAACTGTGTATTCATTGATTATCCCCACTCATACTTCTGTAGGTGTATCAGGGTCCAGGCATAACCTAAACTGGAATTCAGAAATATCTGAATTTCTACCATTTTCTGGTAACTCGATGCAAATAAAAGTGTCAGTCTTGGTATTGAAGGAGGGAAGAGAAGAGATGGGCATAGCAAAATGGTATCTTTCCCAGACATGTTCTTTTCACCTCCTCTTTTACTTCAGCCACCACAATAATTGTCAATATATTAATGTTAACATCATCTTATTACTGGGGTTGAGAAAAATTGGGTTACCAAAAATAATTCAGATTATTCATTTAACAATATTTAGTAACTACTCTATGCCCAGTACTATGGTAGGTATTAAATGTATAGTGGTGAAAAATGGACCTGAATTAAGATTTCTCTGAATCTTAAAATCTAGTCAAGAGATGAAGATTAGCCAAAAAATTATATATGTTACTAGTTACTAGCGAAAATAATAATGGTCTATATTAAAACAAACACTTGGTTCAAATTGGGAGATACGTACGGGTTATCTCAAGAGTGAACTTTAAGCTAATACCTGAGGAATGTGTGGGCATTTGTCAGGAACAAGTAAAAGGAAGGGTATTTCAGGTAGAGGAAAAGAAGGGATGAAGAAAAATGATGCAAGAAAAACCTTGACCTATTCAAATAATTAAAGGACAATATGGCTGGAATATAATGATGAAGTCATGAAATTAGGTTGGAGAAGAAAGCAGGGGTATGATAATGTAGGACACAGTTAGGCCTCTTTGCAATTTGAGGTTATATTTTAAATAAAAGTGTAGTCGTTTGAAAAATATATAAAATATGTGTGAGACATGATTAACTCAATGGTTTTAAAAGGGATGGTCTGTAAAGAACAAAAGAGGAAGCAGGTAAGTCAAGATGAGAGATGGGGCAGTTGATGTGGGCAAAGTATATGGATTTCAAATACATTTTTGAGGAAGCAGCAGAACCAGCAAAGAGAAAAACCATATTTTGATTTGACGAGACAAGTAGAGAGAGGCAAATGGTCATCTCAAAATCTTCCAGTTCTTTGGTTCAAGTAACTGGGCAGCTTGATGCCAATTACTTTCAACAGGAGGACCAGAGTGAGATTAAGTTTGTCACAAAGATTGAGAGTTTAGCTTTAGATAGGTTGAGAAATTTAAGTTGCCTGTTTGATGTACATGAGACATCAAGGAGAAGCTGACTGAAAAAGTCTAGAGATAACAAGAGGGACCTGAATTAAGAGCGCACATTTGAGTCACCACCATATAAATGTTATTGAACACCAAGGAAGTAGATATGAACATCCAGTAAGAAAGTCTAGAACAAACTGTGAAGACAGTCCAAGGCCACCTTCTGTAGAACTCCAACATTTAGCAATTGCTTAGAACAGGAAACAACAGTTAAAGGTCTGGGGAGGAGCACTTCAGAGTCAGAAGGCAACAGTGGACCAGAAAATGTGGTGTCTGGAAAACAAGAAAGGAGAGATTTAGTATGGTAACGGCTAAGAGGCTCATTATATTTTGGCTATAGGGGCTTCTGTGGCTTTAGCATAGCTGTGTCTTTGAAAAAGTGAGGGGAGAATCCCAAATGGTGTTAGAGAGAGAAAGGTAGATAAGAATGTAGACAGTATAACAGGTGATGCTTATGAGATTCTGGGTTATACTGAGAAACAGAAAAAGAGAGTAGGGCTACAAAGGGATGTGAAATCAAAGAGTTTTGTTTTTGTCATTTTAAAGAGATATACATTATCGGAGCTTGTTTGTAAGCTGTTGGCGAAGATCCTGCCGAAGAAATAGACTGAATATGCAAGTAGAGAGGGGGCCCAAAGAATAAAGGTCAGAAAATAAGGGGTATTGGCATTTGACAGAAGTAAGTTCTTCCCTTTGCCATAAAGAAGGGGAGAAGACTAAGATGGTCCAGAGAGATGCAGACTTGGTAAAAGGATGATGGTATTGGTATGGAAAAGAAGGAAGGCCAAAGGTTTTCTAATTCTTCTTGGCAAATGTGATATAATCTCACTAATTCTAAAATATATTATAATAAGTACTACTTTATATGATTTATATAGATATATTTTCTATAAAAATAAAGTATTAAAAATAAAAAACAAATACAGTTAAAATATACAGCAAATTGCGCAATGAGATTTTGTCCTTTTGTACTTTGTCTTATAAAGCAATTGTTAGGTTTTACTGTATAATAATACCCAAATGGCAATGCTGCCTTAAATTTTAAGGACAGAAATAAAAGCCCAATTTATGTGAATGTTTGGGAGTACATTTGGTGAAATATGCTGCTGGAACCTATCAAAAGCTGAACGGCTTATGACTCTAATATAAAGCCAGGTTTATTCCATCTGTAGATATTTGGTAACATGTGCAATAAAATATAACAGCCCCAATAAAGGATATTGTTTTCCACTATTATCCTCCCCCATAATCTTAGGTTTACAAAGTTTTTCTGTTAAGTAAAATACATTGGCAAGGAGTACTACATAATATAACAATCTGGAACAAAAAATATCTTCTTACTTTGTTTATTTTTCGTGATTTATATTCTCCTTTCCATTGTCCTTAGATTCTGACTGAAAAACTGAAATCCAGGTTTAGTTCAATCAAGAACCAAATCCTTTATTAGGATTACACGTTATGATTGGAGATTTCCTTCCGTCCCCTTCTCCCTTCTTCCTTCCTTTCTTTCTTCCCTTCCTTCCTTTTTTCCTTCCTTCCTTCCTTCCGTCTTTTCTTCCTTCCTTTTTTCCTTCCATTTTTCCTTCCTTCTCTCCTTTCCTTTTGTTCCCTTCATTTTATTTTTTGTCATATAATAAAAGTTTTTTTAAAAATAGGATATCAGCTTCTCAATTACGCTTTTTAATAAATTAAGTAACACATGTAATAATATATCAGTAAGGTGAAAAACTGTAATGCACAGCCCGGACTTCAGTTAGAGAGAATTTCAAGTAGCTTTGCAGTCTCGACACTGCCCCTTCTTATGGAAGGTGATTTTTATACTGAATTGATGTTTCTCATTCTCTTCCTTTTCATTATACTTTGTCTTACTACATACATTTATATTCTTTACAATATATTGCTTCATTTCTGTGTTCTTGAACCATTATTTTAGGTGGAATCCTATTAAGGTATTCCTTTGTGACTTCCTTTTTTTGCTCAACATCACAATTGTAAAATTCATCCATGCTGATTTTATTCACAGTAATTTATTCACTTTTACCAATATCTGGTACTCCAGGACTTGCCACAATTGATCTGTTTTCTTGTCAATAGACATTCAAGCTGCCTGCCATCTTACCTGAACATTTGAAGATGGAAAGATGTTTATTTCAAAATATCTTTCATAAAATTCACACGATGGAAGTATTGGCTACCGTGAATATCTTCCAAGGTCACTTTTTAATTCTGTGAGTCAACATCATTGTAAAATGATAAATATTCTCATAAATAAGTTTAGAACTAGGAAAAAGAAAAAACTTGTCAGCAATTACATGTATAATCCAATTATCCAAGGCAACCCCATTACTTTCCGGTTAAATTTGCTGTCTGGCATTTGTTCAGAATGCCCATACACTAGCCTTATTTTGGAGTTGCACTTGGAAAGCTGCCCAGAATAGAAATCCTAACTATAGATCCAGTGGCAGTGGTAATATCAGGAAATGCCAAGATAGTTTTCAGGACAAGAGACAGATGAGGTTTGTTGTTCTATGTTACTTGTTGGAGACTTTTGGAGAAAATAAAAAAATAAGTAACCTTTGAATTGTAGAAAGGAAAACTAATATTTTTCCCAATTCATTTAATCAAATTTTAATCAGTACCAACTAAACCCAAAAAGAATTTCAAAAAATCTGATCTCTTCTCCTATTTATTCATTAAACTATAAGCTTCTATGTAAATGGCAATTATATTCTTAAATTATGTTACAAATAAATTAAACATCTTCCTAAGAAGTAATAATCAGACCATTGCTTTTCCATTGCTGCTCCAGAGACTCACTCACAGTTTTTATATTTCTCTACTTATATTTAGAAAAGCATTACATGTTGCAACTTAAATTGACTCCTTGTTCTGACTCTAATGAGGATTATGTTCTTTAAAAATGATGGCCTATTTTATATAATCTCATCAGGGCAAATTCAAAGTCAAGCCCCTTTAAAGGAGTCAACATATTTCTATAGAGGGGCAGAGGAAATTTTCTTAATGCTTTTCTCAGCTTTAAGAAATGTACCTTAGTTTAATTTTCAATAACTCGAATTAGTAAGGAAAAAATTATTACAAACAAATGTATTTTATGATTTCTCTGAAATATAATCTCGGACTTTAATATTATTCTCGTCAATGATCAACTTGGCATTAGGATTAAATATTAGGATAAATCATACTTTTGGGGAAGCCACAGCTCCCTAAAAAAGGGGGGGATTCTTTTTTTTAATTTTTATTTTTTATTAAATTTATTTTGAGTGACATTGGTTAATAACATTATATGAGTTTCAAGAGTATAATTCTATAATACATTATCTCTACATTGCATTGTGTGCTCCCCATCCAAAGTCTAGTTTCCTTTCATCGCTATATATTTAATCCTTGACGTCCTTTGCCCTCTTCATCCTCCCCCCATTCCTCTTCTCCTCTGTCAACCACCAGACTATTATCGTCTATGAGTTTGTTTTGTTTGTTGGTTTGTCGCTGTTTTATGTCCCACATATGATTGAAATCATGATTTTTATCATTTTCCATCTTATTTACTTCACTTAGCATAATCTCAGGATTCATCCATGCTGTCACAAATGGCAGTATTTCATCCTTTCTTATGACAGTAATATTTCATTGTACATATGTACCACATATTTTTTATCCAATCATCTATCGAAGAACACTTCAGTTGTTTCCATGTCTTGGCCACCATGAATAATGCTGAAGTGAACATAGGGGTACATATATCATCACGAATAAATGGTTTCAGATTTTTGGGGTAGATACCCAGAAGAGGGTTACTAGGTCATATGGTAATTCTATTCTTAATTGAGTAAACTCCATACTTTTCCATAGTGGCTGTACAAATTTACATTCCCACCAGCAGTATATCAGTGTTCCTTTTTCTCCACATCCCCTCCATCACTTGTTATTTCTTGTCTTGTTGATAATAGCCATTCTAACAGGTGTGAGGTGGTAGCTCATTGTAGTTTTGATTGCATTTCCCTAATAGCTAATGAAACCGAGCATCTTTTTATATGTCTGTTGGCCATTTGTATGTCTTTTTGGGAGAAGTGTCTCTTCAGGTCCTCTGCTCACATTTTAATTGGATTGTTTGTTTTTTG
Source organism: Rhinolophus hipposideros (assembly GCF_964194185.1). Classification (NCBI taxonomy): domain Eukaryota; kingdom Metazoa; phylum Chordata; class Mammalia; order Chiroptera; family Rhinolophidae; genus Rhinolophus; species Rhinolophus hipposideros. Next base: position 80,050,374 of record NC_138050.1, on the reverse strand, counting down.
ATTGTTGAATTGTATGAGTTTTTTATATTTTTTGATATTATCCCTTTATTGGAGTTATTGTTTCCAAATCTTCTCCCACTTGGTTGGTTGCCTTTTTTGTTTTCTTATGGTTTCTTTGGTGTGCAGAAACTTTTTAGTTTGATGTAGTCCCATTCATTTATTTTTACATGCCTTGGCTTTGGGGTCAAATTCACAAAAGCCTCTCTAAGACCAAAGTCTATAAATTTAGTACTTATGTTTTCTTCTATTGTTTCAGGTCTTATATTTAAGTCTTTAATCCGTTTTGAGTTAAATTTTGTGTATAGTGTCAAATAACCACCTAATTTCATTCTTTTGCATATGACTGTCCAATTTTCCCAACACCATTTATTGAAGAAGTGTTCCTTTCTCTATTGTATGTTTTTGGAGCCTTTGTCAAAAATTACTTGCTCATATGCATGTCGATTTATTTCTCGGCTCTCAATTCTGTTCTGTTGGTCTGTGTGTCTGTTTTTCTGCCAATGCCATTTTATTATTATTGTAGCTTTGTAGTATAATTTGAAGACAGAGAGTGTGATATGCCCAGGTTTTTTTTTTTTTTTTTTTTTTTTTTTCAGAATTGCTTTGGCTTGTTCGGGTGTTTTGGGTTTCCACACAAATCTGATATTTTGTTCCATTTTTTTTGGAAAATGCTATTGAGATTTTGATCAGGATTTTTAATTATGTTGATTCTTCCAATCCATGAACATGGAATATCTTTCTATTTCTTTGTGTCTACTTCAATTAGGGATGAAAGGATTCTTAAGCTAGACTTTAAAGAGTGAGAAAAGTTCAGAAAGCAGAAATTCTGAATCCCTTTCTCAGCTGAGGGAACCATGATGATATAGGGTTATTGTGAATATTTCTTAAAAATCCATTATTTTGTTTTGTTCCTGTTTCTGAATTATTGTCTCCTTGTTTTCCTGTTTCCATTACATGTTCCTTGTTCTCAATGTCAGCTGGCTGGCTTTCTCACTTCTATTTATCATGGTGCCTGAAATCAAGGAAATAATTTGGAAGGCTGTTGCTGTAGGTTTCAGGATTTTGCAATTTGACAATATCACATTGGTATGTGAGGGTATCCATGATGTAAGGCAAGTATTTGCACCTCAAGCAACTCATGTCATCAATTCACTAAAAAAAAAAAAAAAAAAAAAAAAAAAAAAGGAAGGAAGGAAAGAAGGAAGGAAGGAAGGAAGAAAGAAAGAAAGAAAGAAAGAAAGAAAGAAAGAAAGAAAGAAAGAAAGAAAGAAAGAAAGAAAAGATTAAAAGCAATATAGAATGTTTTAAAATTTTGTCATAAAGGCCGGAAGACTTCCATTAAGTATTTTACCAAGCATCTTTACATACCATATCTCAAATGTCATTCTGATAGGACAGGATTTTCATCAGTAGAGATAATTAGTGTTAAATAGAATGTGTGAGCAAGAATTAAAATACCTTCTATAGAAAAATAATTTTATATATAATTATTTATATCTATCTAATTATGTACAAGTGGTTATATACACACAAAAAGGACTATATATGGTGTATATTCACATATATAGATATTTTAAACACTAGATTAAAATTGTTACTATAATTTCCCTTTTTAGTACACAAATAAATTACTTTTTTTTCATAATTTAAATACAATTTTCTTTCTCACTCTAAGAACATGTTTCACAAATTCCCAGGAGTCTTAGAAATGACAAGCCAAATCTAAGCCCACAGCATATGATGATAGGATTGTCAACACACTGATTTTTTTCTTTAACATTTTTTTAAAAATTAAATTTATTGGGTGACATTGGTTAGTAAAGCTATATAGGTTTCAAGTATACAGCTCTATAATACATCATCTATATATTGCATTGTGTGTTCACCACCCCGAGTCAGTTCTCCTTCTATCACCATATGAGTGGACCCCTTTACCCTCTTCTATCGGCCCTCCTCCCTTTCCTCTGGCAATCATTAAACAGTTGTCTGTGTCTATAAGTTTTTATTTGTCTTGTTCATTTGTTGCTTTCCCACATACGAGTGAAGTCATATGGTTCTTAGTTTTTCCTGTCTGACTTATTTCACTTAGCATTATAATCTCAAGATCCATCCATGTTGTGTTTCTCATCTTTTCTTATGGCAGAATTCACCATTGAAATCATTAGAATTTAAATAATTAAAAATGAATTATTTCTGCTTAATGTATGAGATATGGGCATGTAATTGGAGTTCTATCTATGGCATTCATTTACATTTTAAACATCTCTGTTAAATGGCTCATGTAAATTTAAACCTTAAGCTAATTTTATATCATTTAATATTTATTTCTGATTTAGACCCTAATACTTCCAGAAATGATATAAAATGTCTCACAATAGAACACATACATATATAAAATAATTATTAAAATATAAATAAAATAATACAATACCAGCGGGGAGAAGTTAAATATTAAGTGTAAAATCAGGGGGGGAAATGTGGTGAAAAAACTATTCTAATTGAATACTAACGTGAATTTAGACTTTAACTAAAGGCAAGGTGAAAGAGTATATAAAGCAATTCCACATTGGAGGGTCTCCCACCATATCATCAGAAATTTACACAACTGGACACTTTTCTAAGCAACTATAGGTATGAAGCGATTACTATGGTACACTAGTTGTGATGAAATCTCAGGCTGGAAATATCCAGGGGCAGGTTCTCATGCTTGAGTGGGGCTGTGGGGCCTAAAACTGTGGCTTGGAATTGAGCTACAATCAAAAGGAAGCAGTATATTCCATAACATCATGATGTGGCCTCACCCCAAGCCTATGTTTCAATATTTGAAAAGAAAAAGGAGGGTGAATCAAATACAAACCTGTTGTTGGCTTCAAGCATACTTTATGTTGCCTTCCAGTTAAATGAGACTTACAATCCAAAGGCCACGTTGATTTCTTTTTATGTGCACATTTGCCTGAGACTCTGTCAACTTCATTTGCATATACATAAATAAACATATGTATGTTACAGAAAATACCTCTTTGAAAATAATCCAACTTTAAAACATCCTCAAAACTCATGTTAACACGAAATAATAAAAACAGTACCTTTATCTTACGGCGTACCTGAAAATCAACTAAAAAGGATTAAAGACTTTAACACAGACATGAAATAGTAAAATTCCTAGAAGAAAACATAGATGAAAAACTCCTGCACATTGGTCTTGTTTTGGCAATATATTTTTTTTAAACTGACGCCAAAATCACAAACAACAAAAGCAAAAATAAACAAGTGGTACTACATCAAACTAAACAGTTTTCTGCACAGCAAAGGAAGCAATCAACAAAATGAAAAGGCACCCCATGGAATGGGAAAAAACAGTTGCAAACCACATATCTGGTATGAGTTAATATCCAAAATATATAAGTACGTCATACAATTCAACAGAAAAATAGTACATACCGAATAACTCTAAAAAAATGGACAAAGGACCTGAATAGACATTTTTCCAAACACGTACAAATGATCAACGGGTACATGGGAAGATGCTCAACATCACTGATCATCAGGAAAATGCAAATCAATGAGCTATAACCTCACACCTATTAAAAAAGCTATTGGGTGTCAAAAGCCAAAAGATAAAAGAGTTGGAGAGGATGTAGAGAAAAGGACACCCTTGTGCACTGTTGGTGGGAATGAAAAATTCGTACAACCACTATGGAAAACAGTATGGCAGCTCCTCAAAAACTTAAAAATAGAACTACCCTGTGATCCAGCAATTTCACTTCTGGGTATCTACTGAAGGAAACTAAATTAGTTTCTAGAAGAGGTATCTGCACTCCCTGTAGCATTGTTCACAATAGCCAAGACGTGGAAACAACCTAAGTGGCAGTCAACAGATAAATGAATCAAGAAAATGTGTGGGGGGGAATAAAATATATATATATAAAATTCAGCCATAAGAAAGAAGGAAATCCTGCCTTTCGCCACAACTTAGGTGAACCTGGAAGTCATCATGCTAAGTGAAATAAGCCAGACACAGAACAACAAATATTGCATGATCTCACTTGTACATGGAATCTGAAAGAAAAGAAAAAAAGTCAAACTCATAGTAATAGAGAGTAGAATGATGGTTACCAGAAGCGGCAGGTGAGGAAATGAGGCGATAATGATCACTTTCAGTTATAAGATGAGTAAGTTCTAAAGACCTAATGTACACAGCAGTGATTATAGTTAATAATATATACTATACTTGAAATTTGCTAGGATCTCAAGTATTATCACTGTAAAATAAAGAGATAACTATGGGAGATGATGGATATATTAATTAGTTTAATTGTGGTATTCATTTCACAGTGTATACATAAATCAAAACATCACATTGTACACTTTAAATAAATGTGATTTTTGTGTGTCAAAAATTCTTTTAAATAAATACAAAATGAAAAAAGGCTTTAAAATTCAAATGTCAGATCCATAAATTGTTAGCAAATATTGTGCAATATATTTAAACTCTCAGTGTCTCTATTTTCTCATCTGTAAAATTAGGATAATATCGACCTCATAGGACTTTCTTAAGTGTGGTAGACCATTTCTAAAAGGACTCTTGGTATTAACAGCCGTGTATCATCCCTTCCCCTTGAGTATGATTAGACCTAGCAATATAGTTCTAACAGAATACAGCAAATGTAATGGGATATTACTCGTGATATTAAACTACAAAAGGTTGTGAGTTTCATCTTGCTTGTTCTTTCTTACTCTCTTACTTGCTCTGAGGGAAGCCAGCTACCTTGTTGTGGGTTGTCCTCTGGACAGGCCCATGTGGCAAGGAGCTGAAGGAAGCCTCTACCCAACAGCCAGTAAAGAATTGAGGCTTTCAGTCCAATTGCCATGAGAAACAAGATTCAACCTCATAAATATGTTTGGAGATTTGAGACTGTGGCCCCATCTGACACCTTGATTGCTTCCTTGAGCCGTATAACACAGCCAAGCCAAAACCAGATTCATGTCTCACAGTAGAATAATAAATGTTGTTTTCCATCATTAAGTTTGGGACAATTTGTTATGCAGCAACAGACATCTAATACAATGAAGTTATCCTAGAGCAATTGAAATATGAGTCTGGGGCTTACGAGAAAGCACTGAAATTAAACAGTATCAAGAAAGAGATTCTGCCTTAAATTTGATGCTTTTACATGGTGATTGAATAGAAAAGAGAGTCAGACAAATCCTTGGAGAGAACCAATATTTAAGGAAAATAAGATCCATCAGAGGAAGAAAAATCCTTGGTGGGGGCCAAAAGGAACAGTTATAAAGTCAAAGCTGAGAACTAGCAGAGAGTATATCATGGATACCAAGCAAGGAGAGAATTTCAAGAAAGAAATTAATACCAAAGTTAATGAACATTGGGGCAGAAGGAAGAGAATTTTAAAACTCATTTATGAGATAGGCTCTTAACAGGTGTTTTACAAGTACTGATTTATTTTGGTGCCCATAATATTAGAACATGATTGTTCCCATTTTACAGATAAGAAAGATTCTCAAAGGAGAAAAACATCTTGCCCAAAGTCACACAGCTAGTGTGTGGATGAATCAGCGTTGAAATCCAGGTTGGTCTAACTCCACTCTGTTGCTTTTACTTAGAGATAATGACTCACTAACTTGTATGGAATAGTTTATAAAGCTCTCCTATATACAAAACCTATTTAGACTGCTAGAAAACCCTGTGAGGTGGTTAGGAAGTTCCTCTTTAACCATTGGGTGGTGCTCAGGCTTTGCCATTTGATGTTCCTGAAGGAAACACTTTCTCTCAGAACCATGCACGTACTGGAAGAGCTCCTGCCTTTGTGACTCCTTCCAGATACCATGTAAGCATTACCTCCTCCAACAAGATTAACCTCCTATCTTAGGTGGAGTTGGTGACTCGAAGCTCAGATACACACTTCCATATTAGCACATACTATGCTGCGTTTTAATTATTGATTTAGGTCTCTGTTTCCTTTATCATAGGTTGTATTTTTATGTGTGTCATCATTTTTATATGCCTGACTTACAATAGATAATATGTATTTGTCAGATGTAGTTTAATTGAATAAATAAATGAAAGGAGACTTTGTCTAAAACCTGAAACTGGATAAGATGAGAAAGATAAAGGAATGACACGCAGAAGCAAGAGTATGTCTGAAAGCCTGAAACCATAAAAGAGCATGGAGTACAGAGAGAAAGCATTTACATATGGAAACGTAATGCTCACTTTATCACACATAGACTAAATTCAGAACCATATGGTTGTGGAATTCGCTAGGAAGTGGCAGACAAAGAGGTGGGAAATCTCAGGATTGTAACAGTTGCTGTCAAATAGCTATTCCTCCCTTCCTCCTTCTAATAGATCTGAGCCAAGCTCTATAAAAAATGCTTTATATGCCTCATGTATACACGAGCCCCATGATCAATGTCTTTTCTGGGATAAGGGTTCAGGACTAACTTAATCTCTAGACAACTTATTTCAGTCTTCATTAGCTAATCCATGTTGTTCTATAGAATTAAGCACTCTTTGACCCCAGTGAGAAGGAAAAGACCTATTTATTACATATAGTGGATTAAAAATGAAAGAAGGGAGGGAGGGAGGGAGACTGATAGAGAAAGAGAGAATTAAACAGCCCCCTTCCCTATCTCTACCTGGGTCACAAGAGAGATTTCTTTATAATCAGATATTCTTCCCCAGGTAGATGAAATATTGATTTTAATGAACCTACGAGGGCAAAAGCTTGACTGTTGCAGGACCTCCACTTTACTCACATGTTAATGCTTGTGGATAAACCGTCATGGTGCAGGTTTGTCTAAGAGCATGATCTCAATATGCACTATGTGAGACCCTCTTCCTGACCAGGGCCCAGATTGTTCTTCCAGCTCTGGCCCACAGCAAGGTTAACCTCTCAAAAGTCCTTCTCCCTGAAAGCTATTCCATCCAAAACAAGGGGGCCATCCAGCATTTTGCTTAACTGCAATCTAACCACCATGCCTCCTTGCACTTTTCAACTAAACCAATATTTTTCCCACTTCAGTCCTTCGAACTCTATGTTCTCTCTGGCCAGATGAGTCTTCCCAAAGTAGTCACGTGACTCATTTCTTCATTTCTTTCAAACTATCAAAATTTTACACTCTCAAAGTAACCTGATATCTGTACATAAATTAGCAATCCTGTCACTCTATCACCTTAGCTGCATTATTTTTTTCATAATATTATAGAACTTGTTGCTGTTTGGCATTGTATTTTTTACTCTGATCACCCCAATGGAAACACAAAATTTCTGAAGGCCAGACTTTGTCATTTTGTTCCTTCTTTTCTCAGTGCCCAAAAGAGTACCGGGCACAAAGTTGGCACTCACAAAATAAATAAGAAAATTAATCTTATTTATTGCAGAGATAAATGTATTAAACTAAAAAGTTAGATTTTTAGCTAATCACAGTATGCTGTAAACCACGGGATCTTGTCTTTCCCTGACAGCAACTTACAAATCTATGCTGTCCCAGACTCTGATTTTCTTGCTCAGCTCCTCATAGAATATCATATAACATAGGATTCTATCATCCCTCTAGGTAGCCCTCTTGAACCCTCTTTTTAATCACCCTTGCTCAGCCTTCAAAATAACTGGACAGCTTCAGTCTCTCACTTTTACGCTTTGTCAGGCGTAGGACCAGACTTCTTTCTGCACAGACTCCAAGTAACACAAGTAAATCTGTTTGAATGTTCTCTTTGAAGCCCTGTCCAAATCTACACCTGGGGAAAATGTGAAGTATATTTTGGATTTCTGTAAGTTGCTGGAGTCTTACTTTCCAGATACCCTTTTCCAAGCCCCAATGCCATCGCCTCTACCCTTGAACTGCACTCTGACTCTGAGTTGGGCCAAGAGAATCCAGTCAGACCAAAACATTAGTGAACCATGTACTTTATTCAGGACTTTGTAGCGTGGCAGAGGTGATAGAACCACACTGCTGACAGTCCCCAACTCAAACCACATCATGCACAGTGCACAAAATTTTATCATGCAAAGCAATTCAGGTTTCTCTGACTCCTGCTCCCAAATTTGCCTACACAAAATCAAAAATTCTCAGTGCAACAAAAGCCATTTCCATAAAAAGAACCCATCCTTAAAAGAGAGCAGTCCTGTTTATTAAATACCAAAGTTCTTTTGTTGTATAAATGTATATATGTATATGTATCTATTTACATTAACAGAAAACAGTTCATGAGGGATTTTCTTACATTTTAATTGGAATAATGCTGAAAATATAAAAATGTCTACCTTAGCTACAATGTCTTAGATATGAATACTTTAGTAAGGGTGGTGGATAGCCAAATTTTTCTAGGCTAATGCATACATTTGCATATATGCATATAAGCATGCAAGCCATTTTTACAGAAATGCAATCATGTGAAACACATTGGTCTGCAAGCTGTTGTTTATTCCATTAACAATACATCACTAATTCCTTTCTGGGCAGTATATACATTTGTTTGTTTGTTTGTTTGTTTCTGTGGCTACAGAGTATTTCCTTTCATGAATGCAGTATAATTGATCTAGGCTATGCTTTCCAGGCCTCCCCAATTCGCACCACAGTTTTTCCAATCTTTGGTAGCGCATAATCTGTGACTAGCACATCTTTTTCAAAATACTTTTCCTATCTTGTCTTTATTTTTCCAACTTTAAAATGATTTTTGAAAGTCAAAGAAAAACAAACATCCCACTGAAATTTGCTTTATAGGATAGGTAGATATTAATTTGAGAGTAAATTAGCATGTTAAATATTGTCTTTCCATTCAGGAACATGATATGATTTAGCATTTATTCATGTTCAAGTTGTTTGTTTGATTGACTTTGTGTTCTCTAATAAAGTTTTGTAGTTTTTATCGTAAATGTCAGACATGAGCAATGATAAATGAGTGCTAACGCGTGTCCCAGGAAGTTTTGCAACTCAGCCCATAACCCAATTTCTAGATTTAAAAAACAAAAAATCAAAAACACTACCTTTGTGGTCTTACTTCTCAAATAATTTCAGTATTAACTTTTAATAGCTTCAAAGTGGCACCAATTTTTCATTGCCAATAATCCATTCAATAGTTCAAATAATCTAACTTTTAAGAATGTGTTTTTCCCCCGGAAGGCTCAATAAAGCTATTAAAATTGTGAATGAAATACCACCTAATATGTATACAATTTTTATCCTGAATTGATTCCATGCAAAAAAATTTGCTTGGCAGTGTTAGAAGTCCTAACCATTTCTTTTAGATTGAGTCATTTTAATGAAGTATCCATGAGATATACAAGGACACTTGTATAAATTGGTCCTTTTTTTTTTTTTTAACTATCTGTGTTTTCTATTGTAGTTTACAGTAAATACTTACTTGATGGAAGAAAATGGCCATTCTTCTCCTCACTTTATGGCAGGTTTTCCCCATCCCCGTCCCCATTGGGCCTTTTTCTGGCCTCTGGAAAATTTGTCTGAAATAATCTAATAATCTAGGTAATTATTTTAGATAATTTTTATCATAATATTTTGTATTCATGTGGAATGTTTATTTCCAATACTCCTAGGAAGAAAATGGGTTATAAAATTATCTAGAACTGTGCCACTGTTCATGCTCTTTGTTGACCATTAATACAGGATACAAAGTTATGAAAGAAATTTGACTTATATATGAAACTCTAAATATGTACACCATACATAGATGCTAAGAATTCTATTGTGTAAGCTTAGCATTTAAATGGTCTATTAGTCACATTTTTGTAGGAAAACAAAAACCACTCAACTTTTTTTGATAGGAAGGGCTTGAATAGAGGAAACTGGATACTTAAAACACTGTTCATAAGGATAGGGAACTAAAGGTTAGGGGACACCACTGCTGGCTCTTAGGAAATCAGAAAGTGTGGAGATTCAGAAAAATGTCCAAGAAGCTCTCAGTTGCTTACAGCACTTAAGCAGATGACTCACAGGAACTTATTCAGAAAATGCTGCAAACCTTATGTCTGCAGTCTGCCAAACATCTCACCTGTTGCTGTCACAAGCAAAAAAAAAAAAGGAAGAATACTTCAATTCTTCAATTCTGTCATTCAAATCTCTCCTGACTGATTTTCTTGGAATCAAATTTAAATCATGCAGCAAAGGATTCTGGGAAATATATTTTCAGACTTTGACAATGGGACAAGGGAGTATCTTAACATGAATCCTAAGATTGTAGTTTCCCATTGGAGACCTATAATACACCTACTTATTTCAGATTTAATCAACACTCTATGATTTTCAGCTAGATCTAAACTCACCTGGGTGCCCTGATTCCCTACTTATAAATCCTAAATTAATGCTTACTCAAAAGGCAGCCCCTCTGGGCATTAGTCTTTTAGACTTAGAAAATGGTTTTTAAAAACCCCTTTCAGAATTGGCCTGGCAGAGTTGATTTATATCCTCTCTATTTTCATGTCTTCTATTATGACAGTGGGAGAATGAGTTACAGAATTTGACTAGCACTTCCTCTAGCAACAAACCAAATGAATACAGACTCATTTCTCTTGGGTAACATTTCTATACAAAAAAGATTAACAGGGTTTCAAGTCTGGCTAGGTGGTTTTGGATGACTGAAACACTGTCAGTTTTATTGAATTGTTCATGGAATTGATTTAAATCTTGTAGAGAGTTCTATCTGTCTTTAAAGGCTAATTTGAATATTTGCCAATGGACTTCATGGGGTTTTCAAAATATATTATCCATCTCCATTTCAATGAGCCTGGAAGTTTGTGTAATCTTGGATAGGTTCCAGCAACATCATTGTGAGGGACTATGAGAATCAAGATCCAAAAACTTTAGGCAGCAGATTTCCACTTATACCCCTTAATTTTCAGCTCCAGGCTCTCTCCTATAACGTGACTTCATATGAATTCTAAATATTTGTTAATATCAAAATCTCCACTATAGTCAAAAAAACTTTATCCCCAAGTTATTTTTCTCTTCTGTGTATTGGAAAGAGAAATGAACAATTTAAGCAAATTGCTGCCATGGAAAATCCAGAAATACTGACATGAACTAAAAGGAAAAAAAAGTCACAATGTTAATGTTATTCTATTTTTAATAATTTAAAGAAAACTTCCAATTGGATCATCAATTATCCAGTTTTCAATTTCCCAGCACGATGATTTTCTGAATTTGGTTGATGCACAAGAACATATTTTGTCTGTATCTGGCAATGGTTTAGCTGGATGGTTCTCTCTCAGGGTTTCTCATGAGGTTTCAATCAGGATGGCAGACAAGGCTGCAATCATCTAAGGCTGGGCTGTGCCTGGAGGATGCTGTTCTAAGATGGCTCACTTACATGGCTGTTGGCAGATGGTCTCTTTCCCTCTCCACTTGAATCTCGCCATAAAGCTGTTCTGGTCTCCAGAGCAAAAAATCCAAGAAAAAGCAAAAATGAATCAATGGTGCTTTGTAAGTGACATACCATCACTTCTGCCATATTCTGTTAGTCGCACAGACTAACTGTGATATAATCTGAGGCAATTATAAAGGTGCATGAATCCCAGGAAGTAGGGATCACTGGAAGCCATCCTGGAACCTGGCGATGACATATGATCATTGTAGACTATGATAGTATTTACATTTGGAAGTGAAAGCTCTTTGCTTCCCCACAAAGTTAACATTTTCTGCTTATATGTATTTTACAAAAGATATCATACCTATTGTTACATATTTTTTTCCCCACTTAGCACATTATGGACACCTTTCTGTGTGAGCATGAATTGACTCATATAGATCTATCTCATCTTTTTTTTAAAAAAAACAGCTGTATTGAGTTATAATTAGCGTAAAATAAACTACACATATTTAAGATAAAAAATAAAAGTTTTATGTGCTTATCTAAAAATAATAAATTGACCTATTTCAATAATTAAATTTCTGGACTTTTTCTATCTGTACCCTCTGCTTAATATATTGGTATATGACAAGAAGCATTTTAATATAGAAGATAGAAAGGTTAGGTATACTTTAGACTCACCATTTTCCTTCTAATCATGTTATACCTTCTTGGGTTCCTTTGTTTTGATGGAAGGTTTTGAAGATGATATATTTGGGGCATTTAAGATCAGCAAGAAATGAAGGGTCATTGCAACTTCAAGACAAGATGAAAGAACAGGAAGAATCTTGGATCTGTTATATTTCTTCCCACAATGCAAGCAGCTGGCAATGAGATATTTTCATAGTAATCATTCCATTAATAGTATTTATTTAGCCTTTAGGATCTTTAAGGTAATATTATAGGAATTATAATTATTTAAGAAAAACATCATGCATAGTATCGCATGAGTATAGACAAGAAAAAATATTTAACCTCATTATTATTACTTGTATATAATCTTCATAATGAATTAAGCAGTGAACAATAAACCTCTTTCTAATAGACTGAAAGGAGTATGAATTTGACAAAGTGGCTTAATCATCCTAGCTCTTGTATTATTTCAACTCCAAAATGGGATTTACAAAAGGTTTTAAGATTTAATGTAATGTTTAATATTTAATATTTATGATTCCATAGAAAATCTTTCACTTTCTTTTTTATAATTTATTATAACAAAATACTGCTTTTATTTTTTATTAAATTTGTTGTGTTGACATTGGTTAGTAAAATTACATAGATTTCAAGTGTACAATTCTATAATACATCATGTATATATCACACTGTGTGTTCATCATCCAAAGTCAATTCTCCTTCCATCACCATATATTTTATTCCCTGTACCCTCTTTACCACCCCTTACCCTCTGGTAACCACCAAACTGTTGTCTGTGTCTGTGAGTTTTTGTGTGTTTGTTTGGCTGTTTGTTTGTTGCTTTCGGTTTTATATCCTACATATGGTTGAAATCATGATTTTGACTTTTTCTGTCTGACTTATTTTGCTCAGCATGATAATTTCAAAATCCATCCATGTTTTTCCAAATGGCAGTATTTCATCCTTTCTTATGGACGAGTAATATTCCATTGTATATATGTACAATATCTTCTTTATCCAATCATCTATCAAAGAATATTTCAGTCCATTTTTTAATTTGATTGTTTGCTTTTTTGTTGTTAAATTGTATGAGTTATTAAATCTTTTGGATATTAGCCCCTTTTTGGAGGTATTGTTTGTAAACATCTTATCCCATTTGGTTAGTTGCCTGTTTGTTTTCTTCATAGTTTTTTTTGCTGTGAAGAATGTTTTTAATTTGATATAGTCCCACTTATTTATTTTTGCTTTTACTTCCCTTGCCTTTGAAATTAAATTCACAAAATATTCTCTAAACCCGAGGTCCATAAGTTTAGTACCTATGCTTTCTTCTATGTAATTTATTATTTCAGGTTTTATATTTAGGTCTTTGATCCATTTTGAGTTAATTTTGGTATATGGTAACTAATAGCAGGCTAGTTTCATTCTTTTGCACATGGCTTCCCAATTTTCCCAGCACCATTTGTTGCTTTTAGAAATACTTTCTTAGAGACTTTAAATTGTTAAAAAATACAGAGCTTCATCAAAGCACTCTTCAGACCAATATGGAAAATTAAACAAAAATGGACTGTAAACTTCTTGAAGGGAGTCTTACCATTCTACCACCAGGATCTGACACTGCAGGTGCCCCGGAAATAGAATTCAAAGAACAAAGGTTAAGAGAGCTGGACATCAAGTATAGCTCCACAACAAACAAGCTGTGTGTTATCATATTAAGGCAAATCATTTATTTCACTTCTCATTTTAATTGTATGTAAAATGGAGTGTTTCTAATAGATTTTATTAATTGGGACTTTTAATTGTAATGAAAATTCAAATGAAAACTGTACTACTCAAAAAAAAGAAGAAGAGGAATTGGGAGCAGAATTTATTGACACAGTTTTTGCTTCTCTGTGTATTAGAGGCTTTTAGTACCCAGATGTCCATCTTCCTTATCTGGTATTGGCTGAAAAATCCTAAAATAGCACTGCTTCTGTCACAGGTCTGTTCACCAACAGTCACTGTGGCCGCGTGTAGTCTTCATGTGGGCAAGGCCAGGCCTGTATCGTGTATCTACCTCTTAAGGCTAGTTGGGCAGGAAAATAAGGAAGAGGGTTCACTCCATCCAAATCCCATAGAATGGTTTCCTACAGGAAAAAGTTGTTGTTTTTTTTGTTGTTTTTTTTTTTAACCAAAAATGAGAAAGGGATGCTGGACACATAAAAACAGTCTACATCCATTACAGGGATCGCAGAATAAATAGCCTTTCATATTTTAAAGATGATTAAATACTTGGTCCTGTCTTCAGGACTTAACACCTACTAAATAATCCTTATTAAGTAATTCTTCTCTGTTAGGACTCAATATCTTAACTGAAAAGGTCAATTGTGTCAAAATACCATGGGCGGCTATTAATTATTTTGTGGTATGACATTTTCTAACTGAAAACAGAAACTCTGAGGTACCTATGTGCTTTTAGAGAAGCTTTAGAAAGTTGCTTTGCATTATAATTCCTCTTCTCCCAGACACAATCCCCAACATTGTGCTGTCAACTGGATTTGATTAAACCTGCACGTTTACTCTTTTTTGTTTAGCTCAAACTAACCACATTGGCACACTGGGCCATTCCCCAGCAGTGTCTCCAGAAGCAAAACTCCTGTCTACACAGCATTTCTCCAAATTGTGACTATATGAAAGAAGAAATCCAGCCCAAGAGACCAATGTTTATATTTTCATAAGACAAAAGTGAGTCAGTAATCACTTTTGAATTACCATGGTATCTGCTTTAGTTAATTTAGAATAAAGTTGTATTTTTTAAAGACCTATACGTTTTGAGTATGTAAGTGCTAAACATTGTAAAGGAGGTTTATAAAGTGTGATTGAAGTACATGTCTAGTTTGAAAAAAAAAAGTGTAGCAGAAAAATCAGAAGAGATGAGAGAATTTTGAAAGTTTCAGTCAGATTATGTTTTACTGAGAGAAATATCATCCATGGAACCCAATCTAAAAATCATTTCAGAAGGATTTTTGCCAGGGTTGTTTAGGCTGGAAAAGAAAAACTTGGAATGCCTTAATCAATGTCTTCAAGTATGTGAAGGGTTTCTATGAAATTGAAACTTATTACTTTTTCCCTTTCCATGGTGAATTGGATGAAATAAAATAGCATTAAATTAAATCAGAGGCAATTTAGGTTGGACATAATGAAGAACTTCTTGGCTATCAGAACTGTAACACAGCAGAATTCCTCCAAGGGGAGGCTGGGAACTTTTTGTTCTTCATGGTCATAAAAAAAAACAAAAAAAAAGCAAAACAAAAACAGAAGAGGATAGAGTGTTTTTCCCAGTTGTCTCAGCTGAAATGGTTGTATCTGCTGCACAAGTAATTGGTGTCACTTCTATTGCATTGATTGTCACCGTCACTCTTTGTCTTATTCATTTGTCTTTGACAAGGGAGACCCTGCATTAACTATGACCACAAGATTTCTGAACTATTGCCAAAGAGAGGCTGCAAAGAAACTGAATGGAGCTTAGAGCAGTACATCCAGGGCTGCTGATCTCTCACATATGGTATAACTTAATAACCTGAAATCCAAGACATGTGGAGAAGACAGACAGTTGTATAATTTTGGGACCACATGGCTGCATCATATCCTTCTGTGTGGAATGAAAGTGATACCAGGACAGAAAATGAGCATGTAGGGGAAGGAAATATGTCTTTCCTTTCTCTGGGACTGGGGTCAGTGTTGCTTGGATAAAAAGGTATAGACATAGCAAGGTACTCCTAGTGTTTGAGACGTGATAGGAGAAAGCAGTTTTACCAAAGAGGGGAGTGGTCCAGAAGACCCTGCCCAAGCCTGGTTGTAAATTTTCCTTTCTGTTTTAAGGCACTCCAGTAAAGGTTACAGTCTGGGCTATGCACGGACATGGCTGTAGCCTCATGGCGTTGTTCTCTTACGCCAGCCTGAAATCAGCCGAGAAAAATGGGACAAATAGAATAAGAGTGGTAAACACGCAAGGACAAAGAGAGCAGTAGTTCACATAACAGATGAGAGCTAGCAATAAATCTTTGAAGAAGTAAAGCAGATTGTGAAATGGGGAGTGACCTAACGGAGTGAAGAAAAGAGGAAACCGTGTCTTAAGAGATGCATGCTGACAGGACGAGTCACTCCTGAGAACTCGGAATGCTAAAGATGAGGTGGAAAGCAGGGTAAGTCATGAGAGACTAAAACAGGGATTGGCTGACACTTTCCATATGGAACTATTTGAGGGTCTAGTCCCCATTCAATCAAAGCAACAGACCCTCCTATATCCCTACAGAAATTCTACCAGAAAAGGTCCTGGCTCAGGAACAGAAAGCACAGATGAGGGCAGAAGTGAGGGATAGCACACATGCCGAAGAATGAGTCCTCTTTTCCCATCAAAACCAGTTGGTTTTCTACCCATTAAGGCAGAAGTTTGGAGAAACTTCTCTGAAGGAAAAAAACAACAACAAACAAACAAACAAACAAACAAAACTACAGAGTTGGGGATTCCTCAATATTATAGCTGGCCTGACAGACACATAGCTTTACTGCCTCTCTCTTAATCCAGTCAGAAATCAGCAGATGTTTGAGGAAAACTTCTAACTGTAAAGAGAAGACTAAAACTCACAAAAAGTTACCACCGTTCTTACACAGAAAAAGACAATGTTTCAAAGTAAATGAGCCAAAGCAGGAAACAACAACTTTAAAAAACTAAAATAATTGTCCTTAAAAAATAGAAAATATTAAATTCATGAAATAAACCTGATGCCATTTTGAAAGAACACTTAAAGAATATGGAGACATTACATATAATAGATGGAAAATTTTTTAAAAAATTAAAGAGTGAGCAGACAAAGTTAAAGAACCTGCATAATAGAATAAAAAAGACAAAGAGATGAACAATAGAAGAAAAAAAAAGTAATCCTGAATGTTGGTCGAATTTGCTAACCCAGAATGATACCATTTCCAGTATCCTAGTGTTTTCACATGCCTTAGGCTTTGGGAGTCCTGGGGTTAATGTGAAAGAAAAGCAAATATAAATCAGACTGGCAGCATCATGAGATCACTCATTCACATGTGAGACAGGCTGCTCAAAAGCTACCTTTCGGCTTAAGACATCTATAGGTCTCAAGCAGTCCTTTTATGAGTGTGACATTGCACAGGCTTCTCTCATACGCAAAGCCCAATAAACAAAATGCAATCACCACTCATATTCAGTGAATATTTTACAGAGATTTGGGAGATCTCCGCTTGCCCCTGAAATCATTCATTCTTTGCCTCCATCCTGTCCTTCTGAACTATTGGAACCTTATGATTCTCATTATCCTCTCGCCTAAGGAACCAAACTTCAGTCATCCTAGCACTTAGGTACTTCTCCCAGATGATGTTAGAAGCAGATTCATATGGATACTTACTACCTACATGCCAGAACAAAGTTGTAAAGTGTTCTAAGGCAAAGAGAATAGTAGTTACTCACTAATTGCATTTGTTTAATAGGTAAGGAAATTGTGGGTGAAAAGCTGTAACATTTCTTATTTATGGAGTAGTTATACCATTCTTATTTCTAAACAACAAGCCCAGAAGAATGATACGAAGAGTTTAGAACACCTCTCTGAGCAATAGACATATTCCTATACTACAAATCCAGCATCTTTCTGGAGAGAGCTAGACGGACACACTTTCAAAGGTCAACCATTTGACTCCTTTGTTGTATTAATCATTTTCTCTCTGTTGATACATACTTTTCATTGAATTCTTTCTTATTATAGATTCATTTCAGTCAGGCAAATCTTAAGAAAATATAATTCACAGAGATTGCTTCTATTTCTTTTATTTCCAAATTGTTGGAGAATCTATTTGCATATATAAGTGTAAGTTCTATTTAGCATATATAAGATATATACTAAATTGTTCTTTGGTTAGAAATACTAATTATGATTTCTTTAAAGAGGTTTATTAAATGTATCTCTTTATCACTCTTAATAGATTCCAAAATAAAAATAACATAATTTGACAAAATAATTTTAAACCAAAAGCCTTTGAAAAGTTTTAATCCTAAAATAGTTTTAATTTTTCTTGCAAGAAAAATGTTGATATATCAGAAGGGTAGTGAGAATCTTTCATTTTTCTTTTTTAAAAATTTAATATTGAGTTTGTATTGATTTATCCATGACATCAGACTTGCATAAGCATAAGACTTTATTTTAATTATTTGAATATGGCCCCATAGTTAAAAATATATTGTAAGAGGCTCATACTATAATCAAGTTTATAAAGTTTTATAATCTAAACATGCATATCTTAAAAATCCAAGCCTAATCTTTATGCTATCAAACTCTGCAATACACTTTCTTTGACTTGAGAAACTTGATAAAATTCTGTAACTCTACCCCCCCCACCCCGGGTTCATTTCTGTGCCTTATTTAACAACTCCTTTGAAAATCAGAAACTTGGCATTCATTGTTCTTTGTATTTCTGAAAAGAATTCTCCCTCCTACAATTGTTCTTTTGTTAGAAATGCTGATTATGATTCTCTAAAGAGGTTTTATAAAATGTATCTTTTCATAGCTTTTAAAAGGTTTCAAAATAAAAATAACATGATTTGATACAATAATTTTTAAATAAGGGTATTTTCAAAAGTTGTATACACTGGACAAAAGAAAGACTTCTTTGTGTTTTTTTTTAAAGATTGTTAAACATTTGCCAGGCATGTCATTGTTTTCCACTTGTAGGCCATCAATCACAGTAAGGCCAGATTTCCCCCGAACCTCTGTCTACAAACCATTAATCTTCACATTTCTTATTTACTTAGTCCATTTCACAGACTCAAATGACCCCCTCTGCTTAAAGAGCAGTGCAAGTTTTACCATCAGCTGAAAACCCAGAACCATCTTCTCTAAGACTCTGCCCAGTTTTGTAAGATCTTAACCAAGAGGTGCCAGAGTATAAAGTCCGTTTGCCAACTTATAGCCCATAGCTCTGTTTCAAAAGGATCATTTTGATCTTTTAATTGGAAACTTTCACACTTTGAAATATATGTAGTTACACTCACTAAGGTGGTTGTACTCACACAAACCTAGGAATAATCTAAATGTCCAGCAATAGAGAACTCTTTAGATAAAGTGTGTTACATTCATATGTGATAAGCCATTATCGCCATTAAAATAATGCCAAGGATGAATATTACATGACAGGGAAACATATTCAGAATATGGAGTTAAATTTTTTAATAATGCAAGTATTAAAACTGTGCCAAAGGATCCTATTTTTGTGAAAAGTAATGAATATACTCATAAATGCATAGTGTGTATGACAGAAAAAAAAGGGGGGGATTAAACATTGAAAACAGTTAAAATGAAGAAGGAATATTTTCTTTTCTTTTTCTTGTATGACCTCTTTTCTAATGTTTTGCAAAGAGTGTGCAATACTTCGTAATAAAATTTAAAGAACAATTTATAACTAAGTGGTCCTGTATATTTTCATTGGAGGTTTGCTATTTGTTTTGTCTTGGGATAAAATATGGAGAGGTTCCTGTCTGGAGAATCTGATGAAGACCTGACTGAAAATAGTAGGAGTAGGAGTAGGACGCTTGCAGATCCTGAAGGGACTTCTTCAACCCACGAAGATCCCTCCTTGCTCTGAATTTCCAAGCCAAGAAGAGTTCAACCACACCAACTGGCAAGCATTCAGTCTGGTGTTCTTTCCATCGTCTGTTACAATTACTATCTCATTTTCAGTTGGGAACCACTAACTCGGATTACATCCAAGAAGAAAAAAGGATAATGGAACTAAAAAAAATAAATAAATAAAAAGAGTTCCACTGCTATAAATTGGCTCAGCATTCTCCAATGGCAGCACCATCTCATCCCTGACAGAAGACACAAAGTGTGTCATTCTTCGTGCCAGCTCTCTTGTCCCCCAAACCCTAGTGAGGCTTTATAATGACACATGGGACAGTGTAAGATTCAAGTGTGACCTCTCAAAACTTCACCAATGTCCAAGTGTCCAAGTTCAAAACTTCAAGGTCTTCTGGTGCCACACCCTGCTCATGTTAGAATCACCTCGCTGCTAAACTCAGTGCCCCTAACTACACCTGTTTATATCATTGCACTCAGGTCTGTAACCTCCTTTCAGGATGTGTCTGATGCACTTTAATATTCCCGATGAGACTTTGCTGAGTACTTTGCTCATCATAGATGTTCAGTAATTTCACGTTAGAGAGAGTATAGATAGACAGGCATTGATAATAGGTACTGATTTAGTATGAAGTGGTGTAAGCTTTCTCCTAGGCTAAAAGAAGAATATTATTTATTTGTATTTGAGGGTTTGAAGTTGTCCAATGAATGAAATTCCTTTCTCCAACACATGTTGGGAACCTACTGAAGGACGTCAAGAAAATGGAGGTAAAGATGTGTTGGAGGACCTGGATGGCTGCAAAGTTATCTTAATAATGAACTCCAAAGTTAGGCAGGCTTATTGCAGGCTCAGTGAGGCAGCCGCACCTAAGAGACATCCAAAGGGTTCAATAAACCAGTTCGCTTTGGAGAGGACTTTAGACTGAAGTCCTCTCCATCCTGCTGCTGAGTGATTCTGATTCAGTGGTCTGGCTAGAGCAGTTAGCTGCCGATTTTGAGATATGACTCTATATTCTATCAGAATTGTCATAATAAAGTACCAAACACTGCAGTTGAACCTAGTATTCTCTCTTTTCATAGGGTAAGGTTGTTGCTTCTAAAAGCAAAAGTATACGATACATTCAATAAGCAATTTGTAAAAATACACTAACCATGACTAGCTGGCGGAGCTGAATATGTAGCCAGCCAGTCAAGTTCATAGTACCTCTCAAGGGGCTTTATTATAGCAAGTGGCAGGCACACTGCTTGGCTGGAAAAGGACAGCATCAGCATCAGGACATCCTGGCGGTAAAGATGTGTGCTGTGGCTTGAGAAACACTGCCCCACAGCGGACGCTTATCCGTCACGTGGCCATTGTAAGAATGCTATAAACCTCGTAAATTTGACTGGGATTTTTTTCTTCAGAGAATCAATTTTTTCAGCCTGACAAATGAGCCATCTTATTTAGTAAACATTAGTTACATAAAAATAAAGTCTGAATTTCTTCAAGATTTCCAAGTGAAAGGTGGATTTTTAAAACCACTTCTCCCATTCCTCCTATATACAAGGAAGTATCATGGAAAAGAGATGAGTGATGACAGGGACTAAGCTGAGAGTCACTGATAAATGGCAGTGAAGCATTCTCTCAGGTTCAGTTCCCAGGAAACACAGTTAGTGCTGGTCATGACACCATTCTAATGCTATTACCATCCCAAGTACTTGGAGCTCCCTCCCTCTCTATGCCTGTCGATGAGGAAGAGTTCCTGAGATGTAAAACTGGAAATCAAAGTGAAAACTGTTCCTTGTCAAAAGTAGAATGTTTTGAATGAAAGATACAGTCTTTTTTATTATTAGAAACATATATTTTTTGCAGGCAAACGCAGGAAACTAGCATTTATTGTGTCTAATTCCTAGCAGATACATTATGATCTTCAATGGTTATGACCCATCGAAGAACATGAGGAGTTAAATATCCCAGGTAGTCACTGGGACAATCAACTACACTGATTGTAACACTGTAGCACTTTGCTGATTCTTTTCCCTATAGACATTAATCATGCCATGATAGCTAACCTTTAAATTAGCTGGCAAATGTTTCCCTTCATAATTGTTCCCATTAAACATAAAGTGCTGGTTAATTTCAGTAGCAGAGAAGAGCAATTAGAAAAATTAAAGAATCTTTATCTTCATATTTTCAAAGCTCTATGTTAGTTTAAGTAATGTTTTATGTTTTGATCAGAGCTATTAGCAGATGGCTCTATTTTATGAAAGACAAGAGTACATCTAAAATGCCAACACATTTGTGAAATCCAGGTCCAAGTTGTGTTAATTAATGTCTATTAATAAGATATAAATTTTCAATTAAATACTTAATCTGCACAAGAATCATTATTAATTTAGTCCTTGTGGAGGCTTTTTTGGTTATGAGTGCAGAAACTATTCCAAGAAGCAGAAGCAAAAGAAGAGGAGTTCTGGGGGAAGACAACAGGGTTGTAATTCCACTGTGTTCCCTGCCATGGCTGGTTTTCCTCTGCTACTGTGTGTTGCTGGGCAATCCAAAGGGGCTCCCTCCCCAGCATGCCTTCTCAGCTCTAACCTCAACCTCGAGTTGTAACATTTCTGAGTCATAAATTCATTCTAGTATGAAAGAGAAGCTCATGAGTCACCTTGGGTCAACTGTCTGCTTCATAGTCTAATCAAGACATCGTTAAATAAGGCTAGAGTTTCTCTGGAAAGAGGACTGGACAGAGTGGCAGAAACTTGAGCATTTGTGACTGTTACCTGTGACCACCTGCCACTTAGTTAGCCACAGTGCTTTAGCATAGTCTCATCTGCAGAATCAATAGGTTAGACTAGATCACTTCTAAAAATCCTTTTAAATCAATATTTTAAGCACCCACAATAATTTATCTTAAAAGAATGCCTTCCAGGCCAACGACAAAGAACATTACATCTGCATGTTACAAGATTTCAATGAAGGCAAACTCAGTTGTTAACAACAACAAAAAATTAAAGTGATAAAACTGAAGAGTATAAAGAATTATTTTATTATCTTATTATAACAAAGTAATTATTTTTCTATTGAAAGAAAGAGGACATTAGCTAGCATCTATTGCACCCTAATAATAGTCAAGCACTGTACTAAATATTTTAAATGCAGTAACAAATTTAATTCTCACATTTACATAAGGTTGTCATCATTACTCTCATTTGAAGACAAGGACATTTTTAAATTAGGTTAAATAACTCACTCAAAATCAAATAGCTCTGAAGTAACACATTTGAAAATCATGTCTGATTCTGACGTTTTTGCCACACTATGCTTATCTGCTGGACTTTCATTTGATGTGACTGTGTGTCTAACTGGTGCTTCTGTGTGATTCTGGGTAAAAGGGATGTAGATTTGATTCCAAACTCTCATATTATGCTACAATTATTCTGACCATCTACCATCATTCATGTATGATTCTATGACCCATCACTACCATCCCAGGGCAACGCATTTTACTTTTCATCTCCCATCATCTTATTCCACACCCCTTTATAAAATTATGGATTCCAGTATAGTATTATGTGTCTACATGCTAATGAACCAGTTTTATTTATTTTGTTTGTTTTTAAATTTTTTTTATTGGGGAATATTGGGGAACAGTGTGTGTCTCCAGGGCCCATCAGCTCCATGTAGTTGTCCTTCAATCTAGTTGTGGAGGGCGCAGCTCAGCTCCAAGTCCAGTCGCCATTTTAAATCTTTATTGCAGAAGCGCAGTCTATCATCCCATGCAGGAATTGAATTGGCAACCTTGTTGTTGAAAGCTCGCTCTCTAACCAACTGAGCCATCCAGCCGCCCCTCCAGAAGCTTAGCGGCAGCTCGTTGTCTTCAATCAAGTTGTGAAGGGCACAGCTCACTGGCCCATGTGGAATCAAACTGACAACCCTGTTGTTCAGAGCTTGCGCTTTAAACAACTGAGCCATCCGGTCGCCCATGAACCGTTCTAATTTACACTGATCACAGGAGAACTCGTCAGTCAGTCAAAGGAAAAACAGCACAGAATCTTGATAATTCTCTGAAGAGATAGATAACCACTCTTTAAATTACTGAGAGTCAACATGATGCTTATTGGGTTTATTTTTTAATCCTTACTAATGGGAGTGAAGGATAAAATTTCTCCATTCAATATCCCAACTACGTATAGAACACTAACTACTGATGTATTATTAGGTTGGTGCAAAAGTAATTGCAGTTTAAAAGGTTAAAAATAATTGCAAAAACCACAATTACTTTTGCACCAACCTAATGTAGTTTCATTAAGTGCATACATCTAATACCATCTTAGTGTCATGGATAAAAAAGAATTATATCAGTTTAACATATCTTATAAGACTAAAGACAAAAGAGCATGAGTCCCTAGAGAAGCTGAGATTAAGACTGAAATAGGACAGGAAATAGACATAAGGAATGCAAGACTAGAAGTTTGATAACCATCTTCATATACTTCCTTTATTTTGCTATTGCTAGTCTTTGTCGTTGCCATTCATTCATTAATTCATGAATTCTTTCATTGAATAAATATTTATTAATATGTACCAGAAAATGTGCTAGGTCCTTTGAAATACAGTGGTAGAACCAAATAGAAATAGATGCTTCCTTCACGGAACTTAGGTGCCATATTCTTCCTTTCCTACCAAATCCCTGGAGGTTCCTGACTGATTTGAAACATATGTAACACATAGCTCATTTTCAGTTGTGTGTCTCTTTTGCCTTTGCTTTGGTCTCTGTTGTACTTTCTGGGCCTGATAGTTTTTTTCCCAGAAGTTATTCAAGCTGCTAAAGGCTGATTTTCATGAGAAAATATAGAAAGAAAAGGGTCAAAAAAAAAGGAAAAGAGAGAAAGCAAAGTATGCCCGTCCATTCTCTGCACCTCTCTCCACTTTGGATTTAGAAATGTTTGTTTTGTACTTTCTGTGATGGAAGTGAGATGAGCCTGAATTATCCTAGAAGTCATGTCCAGATGCAAGGGGAAGAAGCTGTCAGCTTTTCATCACATATAAGTGTCCACTTTTGGTGCTTCCTTTAGCTGTGAAGTACATATTTATTTGTTTGTTTCCTTCATATCTAGTGCTAACATTCAGAGTAAGCCTTCATTTCTGAAGGAGAATTTTAAGTTATTCTTCTTGAATGCAGCAATAACTGATGCATACAAACTACAGGTAGGGAATCAAAGGCATCTATTATTTGTTCATCATTGCAGCCCTAGTGCCTAGAAGAGAGCATGGTACACAAAAAGTACTCAAAAACCTTTAGTAAAACAATGAATTAATGGATCCAGGATTCATCTATACATAACTACTGAAACATGACTTACTAACCTCCCACTATCTGGGTAGTTTCTTCAGTGCCCAGGTTCCATTTTATTTTCCATACCATTTCCATCCTCGTCTCGTGCTCTTAAGTCCTTTTTTATTTTGTGTTCCAACACCTATAATGTACAAATTCAGCTACTAGCTGGATTCTTCAGCCTGTGTTGTGTCTATTTGGTTCCCAGCCTCTACTGACTGTGACTTTTGTTGTTGTTGTTGTTTGTTGTTTTATTTTTTTTTCTTTATGAAGTCTCTGTATTCTCCTGGGCTTTCCTTTGATTTGTTACTCTCTTTTTCAGTGTCTGCTAGTGATATCTACATTTAAGCCATCAGCAGTTAACCTTTTAAATTTAAACCTATATACATATCCTATATACACAGTATATTTTCCCATAGATATAATATGGACAGTCAAATGAGGGAGCATGAAGTACAGAGGATGTTTGTTCACCATCAGTGTATTGCAGGCTGCCTTCAGTTTCTTCTCCAATCAAGAGTGATGGTAGGTGGTGTCACCACAGACACTCATCTGGCGGCATGACCCCACATAACTCTAACTACAACCTACTTCCATCTTTGTTCTACACATACAGCCAGGTCGCATCCCTGGCCAATGACCCTGAAGTTAGAAAGGGGCATTATGAGCACATCCTCCCAGAGGAGAGCAAATGCCTAATGCATCCTGATGGTGGTGGGAAATGGGCTTAAATGGAAAAATAAGCCACCTTGGGTGTATTCT
This sequence comes from Rhinolophus hipposideros, assembly GCF_964194185.1. Lineage (NCBI taxonomy): Eukaryota > Metazoa > Chordata > Mammalia > Chiroptera > Rhinolophidae > Rhinolophus > Rhinolophus hipposideros. The sequence goes on along the minus strand of NC_138050.1, from coordinate 80,024,650 downwards.
GACTGCCTTGAATCCTAGTTACAATAGATAAATGTACTTTCTTCTATAAACTGCATGTGTAGTTCTTTCGTTCACTCTCTTCATGGCAGTGATGACTTCCCTCTGAATATAATCATTTATAAATTCCAAGAAATTAATAAACTAATATATATATGAAATTAATAAACTAGAAATTAATAAACTAAAATATATATATATAGCTATATATATATATATATAGCTATATATATATATATATATATATATATATATATATATATATAGCTGATAGGAATTTCTTAAAGAAGTGGCCTCTAATTTATAAGTGGAGGCAAAGATATCAAGACCCTACTGTTCTAAAAGTTTTTCATTGGCTTTCTTTCCAAGACCAAAAATCTTGAGTCAAACACAGTAACTTATTTTATCTGTAAAGATTTAAACATGCACCTCAAAATGACTGGAATTGTTTGTTTTAAACATCATCACACCTGAATAAAATTAACATAATTTTTTCATATAATCAAATATTCTCTGTGTTTACATTTTCTAAATTGCCTTATAAATGCTGTGCAATTTTGTTCACAATTTGGTACATTTGAATCAAATTCTTAACAAAGTCCATACATTAAACGGGCTGATACTTATCTTAGATCACTTTTAGTATATAGGTTCTCCCTCACTCTTATTCTAACATTTTTTATAGAGAAAAAATGGATTATTTGTCTCTTAAAAATTTTCAACCTTCTGGATTTTGCTAATCGCATTCCAGTGGAAATATATTAAATTTTAAGTTCCTGTTACTTTTGAAAAATAATATCCTGAATCAGATGTCTATATATGCAATTTTTAAAGTTTCCCTAAATCTATGTCCTCTAGAGTTATCCTAGTGCAATATTTTTCAGAAATTACTTAACAATTGCTGGATTAAGTATTTTCAGGAGACTAAAACATTTAACATTTCCACCAGAACCTTTCTTTCTCTTTTGAGAAGTATGCACAGGAAACAGCACTGTCTACGTGATATGACTTTATTGCATACCCCAATTTTCTTGCTGCTCTGCCTTTGCATTTTAACATAGCATTTGAAAGACAGTCTGTGGGTCATGAATTAAAGTGAAAGTTGCAATGTGATAACGTCTTCCATTTACTCACAATATATTGCCTTGTCCCAAATGATCTCCTTTATCCCTCCTGTTCTAAAAATACAAGTCTTAGCTTTTCCATTTTCTGTGAGTATATCCTGACCAAGTAATTGTGGCTCCCCATCTGAAAGTATTCACGACTTTAACTAGAGTTGAGTCGTCGTTAAAGGCAAAATTTAATCATATATTTATAGAGCATGTTTATCCAGACCTCAAAATTATTGCTCTGGTGCATGAAATGTTCCTAAGGAAAACAGAAAGACTCTGCCAAAACTTGGCTTTTGTATGTGCATAAGTTAACTGTAGTCACAAAGACCAAAATTCTTTATTCAGCAAGAGAGCAATCTGTGTGGCTGAAATACTTTCTGGGCATAAAAATCTCATTTCAATTGTTGGTTGAGTACACTCGCTTTCCCTTAGCAGCACTTTAAATGGTGCTTTTGGACTCTAGATCTTATAAAACGCTTGCCTAATTAAAAATGAATTACATCACATTATGCATTTTGTGTAAATTTAAAGATAGAGTGTGGTTCTCATGTTAAATTTAACACCTAAGTAAGTTTGGTAAACTCCTCCTGGCAGGATTTTCTTTGTCATCTTTCTCTGCTTTTTCCAATGCATCTCTCCTCCATGCCCCAAGCCAGGACAGATGCCACACTGTTTTTGCAACATCTCATCATGAAATTACCCTTCCTTTGTATCGAAACTCACACATTAATTTCAGAAAAGTCTCAGGCTCATTGGAATTTCTCAGGCCTGCAAGAGTCATCTTTAAAGGCTCTCCAGTGTTTTTTTTTTTTTTTTGCTGCTTGAGTTTCTCTCTCCCACTTCACAGATCAGTGCTGTTCTCCTGTGCGTACATCATCAAATATGGCTTTTGTAGCTGCCTGGGGCTATCCTAGCAGAGGAGACGGTGTGGGGAGAAATGGGAGAGGTGTGATTACTGTCAATGTTTGTAGGGAGAGGATAACTTCCTGGCTAAGCTTTACTTCAAGGTGCATGTTCCTGATAGTTAAGGCAAATGAAACAAAAACCCACCAGTAATTTAGGAGTGTGGTACAGGTACTCTCATTATCTACACAGAAACCATGTTCAGACTACATAGTCCATTAGTTAGTTACCTGTGCTGACTATAGAGTCTGCCCTATATGTTAAACTTTTATAGAATCCACTGTCAATTTTGTATTGGCCTTTGAATAGTCAGTGTGAAAGCTAAGAGAGTAGACCTTATTATTCCCACCACAAAAGATAGATGGTAGTTATTTGACTTGATGGAGGTGTTAGCTAACTCTAGGATGATAATCATTTGCACTACATATAGTAAATCAACAGTTGTACACTTGAAACTTTCACAATGTTATTTGTCAAATATTTATCAATAAATCTGGGGAAAAAAAGAAAGCTGCCCCTAAAACAACAATGAAAGATGGCAACTGCCAACTGGGGTGAGTTAGAATAATGTGAGAATAACTTTTAGTGCAAGCTGGATAAAAGGGGCAGGATCAGATGAACAATTTAAACGTTCACATATGTCATCCAAGTTAATAGCAAGACATCCACATGGAAATGGCAGTCCTTTTTTTAAATTTATTTTTTATTTTTTTATTAGTTTCAGATGTACAAAACAATGCAATAGTTAGACATTTCACCTCTCACAAAGTGGTAATCCCCTCCCTATTGACTCTATTCCCTATGCTATACTCCATATCCTGTGACTATATGTATAATGAATTATAGTTGACATACAAAATTATTCAGCTTCAGCTTCAGGTGTACAGTGCAGTGGTCAGGCATCTACACCGTCCATGAAGTGGTCTCCCTAATAAGACATGTGCCCATCTGACACCCTACAAATCTTTACGTTATTGATTACATTCCCCAAACTATCTTTCATATCCCTGTGGCAATATTGTAGTTACCAATTTATGCTGTCTATGCCCTTCTCCTTCTCCCTTATCCTCACCCCCCTCCATTCTAGCAACCATCAGTTTTTCCTCTATATCTCTGAGACTAGGAAATGGCAGTCTTGTTTGACCTTAGGATAGGCTACCTGACTATCCCAAACCTATTCTTTAAAATTCTGGGTGTTCTCAATCTTACCCAAAAGGAGAAGAATAAAACCAGCAGCCTGTTTAATGGTTTGGACTTTCAATTCACAAAGTAGGGAGTAACATTCATCCAATATCTTCCTCTTTATATACCTGAATGCACATTGGCAGCTCTTCTTCAGAGTTATCACAGTGCCTAAGGTTAAGTCTCTTGTTATATTTTATGACCAATAAAGCACCATAACGAGACAGTAGAATTGTCTGATCATTCGGGGCTCATGAAGGTAACTACTCATGGCCCACTTCTTGTTGCCCAGTAAGCCAGTGTAGCTGGCTTGCTCTGTCTAACTGAATTTGTTCATTCCAATCTAGGAGAAATTTCTCTTGCTAGCCTACAGTCTATATAATATTTTCATCTGTCTTGGCATTGAGTTAGATACTGGATGACAGAGAAATTATAAATCTAAAAAATATTACTGTTAACCCAGTGCAGTGCTCTAAGTCCTTGTAAAACACATTAAATGATGAGAAGTAGCCAATGGGCTTTGTAATCCATGCCATACTGGACAACACAGGGAACATGGACACTCTTGATTCAGGGACATTTGACAATTTAACATCACATATTAACTGATTAGCTTTATATATTTTTTCAGGAGGCAAAAAACAAAGAAATAACAGGCAGATGGCATAGATAGATATAACTGGTGTTCCAAAACAACAACAAAAGTCTGAAAGAAGATGATTACAAACCTAAGAAACATCAAAATGTGGATTCAGTGGACTCAAAAAGAAATACAAATATTTCCAGTGAAATTGAAACAATAGCCTGTTGTTGCCTTGAAACTGCAAGTATGTGTTTCTCAGAGACTGCTGATGTACCAAGCAGTGGCTGGGCCTCTCATTTAAAACAAAAGCTGGCAGCCCATTGATAGTTTCAAAAATTGATATTACTATCATATAGTCCTCAAAGATAAGGGAGGGGAGGTTGCAATATTCCAAACAGAGTTGGAAGAAGAACTAGCTGATAGCAAAAGGAAACTATATTACTCATCTCCTTTGTTCTTGAGGTCTATCATAAGTGAAATGAAGCTTCTGAGCCCAGAAAATAAACTCTATACTGTAAGAAATATCTAGAATTATAAAAATGTCTTTATTTCCTTTTTATTATACCACAGTCTTTATTCAATTATTTTTTAAGCACTACAGATTAAGCTCTAAGATACAAATGGAAAGATCATTTTTTATACAGAATTTTAGAAGACTAATAGAAAAAGGTACCCTCCCTGAATCCATAATGAGAGGAATGGTAATTTGCAAGAAATTCCACCTCAAAAAACAAAACTGCATATGCAAGACAGAACAGAACCATGTGCTCCAACCTCCATTAATGATTTTAGTGCAAATACTAAAAGCTTAGTAAATAGGGAACAAAAAGGGAAGCATTTTCTTATTTGTGTGAATGGTGAAATAACTGACTTAAGTTAAAAGCATGGGGACAACTTCAGTTAGAGAAAGCCAGAGAAAATGAGAATAATCAGAGGTCTTTGTGTGCCAATTAACGGTGGAGGCAAGTTTAATGCACTTTAGCTTAGTGGAGATTCCATACCAATTAAAATGCGGGTGCTTAGGGGGCCTCAGGATAACAGCACAGGCTGTTTCACCCTTCTTTCTAATAGTGAGTAGAGAATATGAGACCAAATATACCCAGATAATTTGCTAAAAATCCTGTATCTATGGTCTATACTTTCACAGTTCCCTAAGGTCAACCCATGGGAAAGTAGGCACTCATCTTGGGGATACTTTCTATCCTTCACTCTCGTTACCTGTTCTTATGCATAAGAATAACCAGTAGCTTTTGGAAATTACAAGTGGTCCAGCCACTCCACCAGAGATTATGATTCAAAACTCCCTGGACCACTCTGATGTGCACTCCCATCTGGGGACACCAACTCAGCAAACATGGAAGAAGAGTGCAGGACTGCAGCCATCTTAGGTGGTAGAGCTACTTCCAGGCCTTGGGATCCCACAGCCTCTGCTGCCCCCTGGTGGTAACTATTAAACTTACCCCTTCTGTAGAGTTGGTTCTCCAATAAAAATTACAGAGACAGACACACAGACACACAGACACACGGACACACGAGGTTTGACAATTAAGTTCCTGAACTTTCAACCATGCACTTACATATATATATACATACACATGTATGTATGTATATGTATCTATCTATCTATACATATGCTCAAGTGTGTGGAAAATACTGTGTAGGAAGCGGTGACATAATGCCATGTGACGTATTTCTTCATTCATATTTTAACATTCAAGCAAAATAGTCACCTTCTTTGAAAGACAACTTCAAATACCTAACCAAACATACAGATTAAATACCACAAAAATTTTGGCTACAAACACAGAGTAAGCAAAACTAACCTGCTCTAATATCCGAAGTTTAAAACAATAGCTATACAGACAGTCAGTATAAACATAGTTAAAGTAAAATGATTTATATTGTTTTCATATAAATATATTTTCATATAATACCTCCCTCTTTTGAAACCATGTGCGATTTAATTGCTAAATTCTTTAAGTAAAAGTCTGTTTTGGTGTTTCTAACCAACCAAAAGTAAATATACTAGGGTTTGAAAATGAACTAAAAAGGATGACATCTAAGCCCTCTTTCAAGTGCCTAATCTTTTTATCAACAATTTCTTGTTGTTCATCAAGTGTTAACAAAAAATGCATTATAAGTGAATTGGACAGTTTTTGTGTGGTTTTTTTTTTTCCTTAAGCATTTCAGGAAAATGCCTCTAAATTGTTAGTCTCCACTTCTTAAATTTGAAAGCCATGGCATATTTTTCAACTTATCTAATGTTTCTTTTCCTGTGATTCGGAGTCCGCTAAAGAATCATTTTTGTCATCATGTGTTTCATTTAAAGAAACATTTACTAATAAGATCATTTTTACTGAGTGGGCAGACATCTGTTCCCAATTTAATTTCTGGAAGCCAAGCAAAACTGCAAGCAACTAACAATTATTTCACAGTTCTCCATCTTTGTTTCCACTGGTAGAAACAGCCTTCTTAAATATTCAACTCTTTCAACTGAATTAATAATATCTTTAATTTATCTTCATGTCTAATCTAGTGTTCCCAAACTGGGATAATTTCTAGTCAAAGACTTCCCCACAGCTATTTAGTAGAACAAGGTGTTCTGTGTATTATTTTTATGTGACTGAATATCATTATAAACATAGAAACCACATTTTAATGGATCTAAATCGGTATTCCTTCGATGTTGGTAGATTGAATATGCACACAGTGCCATGCTGGTATTTTTTCACTGTAATAAACTGTAGGGAAATCTGATGAGTTATGATGTAAAACCTTGGGCTATAAGGGGGTATTTTTGACACATGAATGTCTCTAGGATGCTGAAAATTTTATTTGATTGCCTCTCTTGAAAAAAGTTCTAAAAGTTTTGGGGAATTTTAAAAATGCCCTACATACTTCTTAGAAGTCTTAATATTTGTGACTGCTAAGAATTAAAATATGTAGCCCTTCTACGGCACATAGAGACACTAAGGATAAATTACTTAGAGTTGGAAGCAAATAAGTAAGACTGGCACTGACACAGACAAAGAGCAGCTAAGTTTCTGACTGCACAAGTTAAGGATCAAGTTCCCCCAGAAATCAAATGGATTAACTGTTATTTTTATTTTTGAATCTCAATATATTTTCAGAACTGAATTTTTCTCTGTTAATGAATGCTCTCTCCTCTTACAGTCTCCCCAATTCACCTATGAGCCCCCATTCTGCCACTCACTTGATAAATTCCTAATCATTTCTAAGGTTCAGCTGGAACACACCTCATCTATGAATTGCTTGCTAATCAAAACCCAATTATTAGTCATTGAATTTTGCATAACTTGATTAGACTGGACTAGATGATGATAGCTTTTCATTTTTCTATCATCCCAATTAGACTAATAAGCAACTTGGTGGCTCCGATGTCATTTAATTTTTATATCCCCAGCATCAGGAATTGTGCCTGACATACAACAAGAGTTAAAATTTTTTTGGTTGAATGAATATAGATAGTCATAAAGATAGTCAAATTGACCATAAAGATAGTCAATTTCCTCTACATATAAAATTAGATTGTTTTAATGGAGTTTAGGCATTATTGAAATAAGGAAATATGCCTCTGGTTTACTTTTACAAGTTAAGTTCTGGGAACAATTTTGTTTATGCAAATATTTGCCTGTATTATTAAATTCTAGCTGAAACAATTTTTGTTATCTATGGTTGATACACAAAAGTTCTGGTAACAAAGTAAATTAAATAGGTTTGAGTAATTGGTTTATTTTATTATTTTATTTGACCCCAATTAACAGTTTCTGACCTTGTGTTTTACTAAACTTAATTCTCAGAACTTCTCTCCTTAAATGCAATGCTTTAATTACAGTAAATGTGCAAAAAATTATTAACTTAAAGATTAAGGTAATAGAAAAGAATAGCTTGGATAAATTAGTTCATGGCTATGCAATCTACAGCAACTTCTTCCTTACTCTACCGATTCTTTATTAGATAAACGTCCTCGGTACCAAATCTTATAAATTTTGATTGATGGCTATGGTGTACTATTATCTTCCCTACAAAGTTCCTGAGAGACAGAGCACTGGAATCTAACATTCAAGTCTTGCTTGTCTGCCTAGAGGCTCACATTCATCAAAGGGAGGAAGGACAGAAAGTAGATTAAAATAAGCTCTATTACAGCACAGGTTTTCAAATCTGACTGTTCTACACGCATGATGCGGATTCTCATCTTTCTTCCCTCTAAGAGACCTAAAAAAAGATCAGGTGAAGAAAATGCAGCAGAGACACAGAAAGGGGCTCCTAGACTATTGATCAGAGGGCCACTCAGCTTTTATAAGTAGCAAAACATTTGCTTTCTGTTGCAGTAGTAATTAGCCCGGACCACCATTTCATCCGTCCATAGACCTCAGGTCAGCTCTTTGTAGCAACCTCATGTGAATCATCCAAATGGGAATAGCCACTGGCTGTGCCCCAGGAGTTGAATTGAATTGATTCTCTCTCCTGGATTTGACTTGGAAGACTAAAACACAGGGGACTAAAGTTCCCTTGCACTGAGTGATATTCAGGGCTATATACCTCACAAAGATAGTCCATTTTCCTATAGGTGGATATTTGGGTTGTTTTCATTTTTTTGCCTTTATGAAAAGAATCAGTGTATTCATTTGCGAAGGCTACCATTTCAACTTAGTGGCTTAAATAACCGAAATTAATTTCCCCACAGTTCTGGAGGCTGTATGTCCAAGATCGAGGTATCTTCAGCTATGGTTTCTCTTGAGCCCTCTCTCCTTGGCTTGTAGATGGCCACCTTCTTATTGAATCCCCCTGCGGCCTTTTCTCAGTGTGTATGCATACCAGGTGTCTTCCCTGTGTCCTACTCTCCTCTTCTTACAAGGACACCAGTCATGTCAGATGAGGGGCCACCCTAATGGCCTCATTTTAACTTAAGTATCTTTTAAAGGCCCTATCTCCAAATACAGTCACATTCTGAAGTAATGGGGGTTAAGGCCTCAGTGTATGAATTGCTGGGCGGGAGGGGCGTGGGCCTTCAGAGTCAGCCCCATGAGACACTAGCCCCTCCGCTTTTAGACCCCATCCTCAGTTCCTTACTCCCTCTGCATTTCACCAGATAGGTCCACATTTCTAGGGAAATCTTTGTTAAAAGGGTTTATTCCAGAAAGTCCCCAGGAAATTTATTCCAAAAAGTCCCCAGGAATTTCAATTGACTAACTTTGAAAACACTTAAACACCCACTTGTACTATTTCATACAAAGGCCTCAGGTTCCTCCCACTCCCATCAAATACACCACCAATTAATTGTGCAGTTTAGAGTGAGAAAGACTGAATGACCGGACAGGCCATCACTGAATTGTGGTGAAGCTTCCATTAACTTGGGGCACTACTAAAAGGGCAGATTGAGGAAGCTCAAGTGTAAGTTCAGTGCAGAGTCTATTTCATGTTATTAGGCTGCCTCTAGCAGGAGAATAATTGTTCAAAAAATTTGAGTGAATTGGTAAGATTGGAGGCTTATTTTCAAAGGCAAATTACCATGACCATCTGCTTTGAAATCTGTGTGAACACTAGAAACATGATTTGAGCTAATATATTCTAGTTTCCAAGTTCTCCTAGTGAAGAGAGGCTACTTATACATCTTATTTCCTTGCATATATAGAACACAGCCTTGGCTTTTGGTAAGAAGCCCTGGGCAATTTTCAGGGGGAAAAAAAGCTAGTTAAGATGATTTTTCCAAAAGAGGTTTCCTCATTAGTAACCAGACTCACTGCAATGCTTATTTATGTCTGTCTTCTGAGTGATTGGAACAGAATTCCAACCTAATACCATTTCTGTTTTCAAAGGACTCTATCTGCTAGACCTCATTTAGCATGAGGATAGAGAAACACAGATAAATGTCTTATCAGGCAAAAAAGTAATTTCATGTTCTTGCAGTTCTTTTCTCTGTCTATTCAAATGCTCGATGCCCTTTCATCTTCTACAAATGATTTTCTCTTAATCCGCAAAAACCGAGTTCATTTTTTTCTAGCAACATTATTATATTTTGAGTGAATTATCACAGAACAATTAAGAGCTGTTCTCATGTGACACACTTATCTTTGGCTGTTTGTTTCAAATTTTGATTCAGCTGTGCCCTCCACTATTTCCTCATTTTGTTGAATGCCTTTGTCAGTGTGGAAGAAAGAAAATGACACAGTGGGGGGCAGGGCAGAAGTCCCTGGATTATAAGACATCATTGCCTTTGGAAACAATGTTCTCCATTATAGCTCAATGAGCTAATAATAATGCATTATTTTGTTAAAAGGCAGTTGTTACGATCACTGCAGCAAAACATCCTATAGTACCAACTAAGCTATTATTCTGACACTTTTGGATAAATGAAGAAAAATTTCATCGTAAAATCTTATTTTGCCACGCATTACATTTTTATGCTTTCCATTAGAAATTTTGTATTTTATAAGAGACAACCTACAAAAGAATGGGTGATGAGTTTAGAGTCAGACAGTCATGAAATTGAATCCTTGCTCTATGGTTTACAAACAGCATGACTTTAGATAACATAATTCATCTAATGCCTAACTTCTGCGTCTACAGAATGGAGATTTGTGGAGTTTATTAGTAATATAAGTAATGTGGCTAGCTTAGGCTTTACACAAGGAGACACTCAAAAAGAAGGAGGCATTATTAATGCTATTAAAACTCTTAACCTGCATTTAGGTTTTTGCCCCAGAATTCCATTAAACCATGGCAACAAATAAATATATACAACCAACACTGCTTGATGCATATTGTTTCATAGGCTCACTTGTTATTTGAAGAGTAAAATTTCTCTTTCAAATTTATAACAGAAGACCTCAGCAGCAGGTATATTATATATAGAACATTTTCTAAAGTTCTTTGAGAGACTCTTTGCCCATCTTCCCAGACTTTCTCTGAAGCTTATGACATGGTGGCATGAAGCATTGCTGATATCTTTTTCTGATATTTTTTTTTAGTTGCATGCAGTGGAGATAACACTAAAAGAGAAATGTGAAGTAAGCCATTCAAGCACAAAGAAAAAGTCATATTTTTATATTATTGTGCAGAATCCTAATCTGGCTTTCTTGTCACTGCTAAGAAATCTTCTGTTCACTGCAGTAAAATAGAGCAAATTCTGTATATTAACTCATTAACACTTATTTAATAATTACCTGCTATGCAACAGAAACTGCATTAAACACTGAAAACACCAAGTTAGACATGGTCCCTCTTCACTCAGAGTTTAGTGGAGGAGACATACACTAAGATAATTAGAAATTTCCAATCTGGACAAGAAGGTGTAGAATCATTTCTCCAACTACAAGTATAAATCCAGGAAATAGTGCAAGAAGCAATGGAAGGAGAACTCTGAACAGTGGAAAGAGGAAGGCAAACTAGTTAGTGATCCCAAGATTGAAGGAAAAGCATAGTGACAGTGGTCTTACAATCCCCCCCCCCAACCCCAAAAGAAAAATACTACCCAGCCCCCTTGCGTCAGATCTCCCTTCTGAAGGATGGGAGACCAAATGGAAGACAGCCCAAATTGGTTCACTCCTTCCTTGGATCAGATAGGAGTCCTGCCAGTAATACCAGGCAAGCAAAGCACCATAAGCAAGGGAGAGGTATCAAGACCCATACTGAAAATCAGCAAGTGTGAGAAAGACTCTTTTTGCTCATTAGGCCAGACACTCTCTTCCACCACCTGGGAAACTGGGCAGCCAGATGGCAGGAAAAATGGGGAGCCACAGTAAGCAGCCTCACCAAGAAGTCTCTTTATCCCTGCATATCTAAGACTCCCCTCTCTCACCAAGAGATTGGGTGAGCAGGCAGCAGTGTCAAAAAGGATCCAGCTACAATAAGAATCTCCCCACCAGCACTCTTTGTACCCTGGGAAAGGGGTGTTCTCACCACCCAGAGGCACCTGGCAGCCCAGATTTGGGGGACTCTTTGCTCCTTCTCAGCTAACACAGAAGGGGTCCATTGGGAGCCCCAGTGGCACCAGACAAACCAAGTAGGTAAAAATAGCTCTATACCTCTAAAAATACCTCTAAAAATCAAATTGTCCTAAAGAAAGAAAAAAAAAGTAAATAACAAATGTGGAGAAATTAGAGCCCACATATATTGCTAGTGGGAATGTAAAATGGTGCAGCTGCTGTAGAATATAGTTTGGTGGTTGCTCAAAAAGTTCAACATAAAAATACCACATCAAATTGCCCATCAATTCTACTCCTACATGTATACCCCAAAGAATTAAAGACAGGTGTTCAAACAAAAACCTGTACACAAGTATTCATAGCAGCACTATTCACAATAGCCATAAAATGGAAACAAAATCCAAATGTCCATCTGCTGAAGAGCCATCAATGGATAAACAAAATGTGGTCTATCCATACAATGGAAAATTATTTGGCCATAAAAAAGAACAAAGTTCTCATACATGCTGCCACATGGCTAAACCCTAAAAACATGCTAAGTGAAAGAAGCCAGTGATGAAAGTTTTCATGTTATACAAATCAATTTATGTGAAATATCTCAAACAGGTAAACCTATAGACACAAAAAGCAAATTAGAAATTGCCTATAGCTGGGGTATGGGGAGCTAGTAAGGTGATTTCTAAAGGATACAGGGTGTCTTATTGTTGCAGTGAAAGTGTCCTAAAGTTGACTGTGGCAATGGTTACACATGCCAGTGATTATATTAAAAACCGCTGAAGTATACACTTTAAAAGATTGTATTGTCATTGGCACCACAACTCACCTGGAGTTGTGAGTTAAACCTAAGCAGGTGACTGCCTGCTAAAATAAAAGATTTAAATAGGACCTAGAGTACCCTAATATCATTATCAAAATTTGATTATCCAATTAAAAATAACCTACCATACCAAGAAAAGACAATCAACTCATGCCAATACTAAGATGAATTAGATACTGAAATTATCAGACAAGGATTTGAAAGCAGACTTCATATAAAAATGCTTCACCAAGAAATTACAAATTCTCTTGAAACTAATGAAAAAGTAGAAAATCTTAGCAAAGAAAGCCAATCTGTCACAAAGATATTTAAGAATATAGCAACCGCTCTTAACTTAGGGAAGTGAAGCAAGGAGGAGTGGAGAGAATTAGCATAATTTACTTTTATAATAGAATTAAAATTCAAACTTCATAAAATTAAATTCCATTTTGAAAAGTGAGATAAACGGCTACTAATATCAAAATTGTTCCCTATTCCGATACGTAGTTATTATGCCTTTTAAAGATTTTACATTGAAATCACAAAAAAATGAGTTAGTGGTTTTCCATATAAAATGGTTTATGAGTCACAATTTCAAAAAAATAAAAAAATGCATCATTTTCTAGAAATAAGTAAGTTTTATTAAATTGGCTGAGTTGAATTCTGACAGTACCCATGTACTGTGCTGAGTTTACTGTGTTTAATATTTAGGGAGATGGAAGGCTAAATATTTTTATATATTTTTAGTTTTAAGTAGTTGAATTTTCACTCAACTGTATTTTTGTTTTTTCAATTTATTAGAAACACTGAATGTTATTTAAATTAAAAGCTGACATTTCTGTCCTCTCCATCCTATTGTTATTTAAGTAACAAGTAAAAGTATGGCAGCCAAGAAACTTTTTTGAGCTATTGCCACATGCAACGCTGTATATACATATTATTGCTAATTTTGGTTTTAAGAAATTACCATTTTATTTACCTTTGATTTTTGGTGTTGTTTTTTTTTAACTACCACTAGTTGGGAACAGTTATTGTCTAGTGAATAATGTGGAAGTCAAAATAGAAAACATGGCTAGAAATGATCAGTATTTACTGTGTTCTTCTCTGGGAGGATGTTGGATGCTGAGCTCTACTCTTAGGTAAGTGGAGTCCACTGAAATCCTTGCATCAGCACCCCTGGAGAATAAAAGGACAAAGGCAAAGATACCCTCCATGTTTTTGTTTTTGTTTTCCATTTGTGTTTGTTACCCTTAGACCTTCCAAAGTTTTATTGACCTATCATGATATTGACCCATCATGGTGTAATATTATGATTTATAATAAGAAATAGATATTTGGTCTTCAACCCTATTTCTGACAGAGCTCCTATTGGAATTTCCTAAGTGATGAGAGGGATAAAAGTGTATTTTGTTACGTTAATGAGATGGTATTTGGAAAGCCCCTAGCTCACTAAGAATGAGGGTTGGTTGCCAGCAGAGCCAACCAAGTGATTTATAGGGCTATTATAACTTGCAGTCCCACCCACTGACCTCTGGGGAGGGGAGAGAGGCTGAAGGTTGAGTTCAGTCTTCAATGACCAGTGATTCGATTGAGTGTGCCTACATAATGAAGCCTCTATAGAAACCCCCAAAGACAGGGTTTGGGGATCTTCCAGGCTGGTGAGCACAAGGAGACATGAGAAGAGTGGAGAACTCAGAGAACATGCAGGCTCCAAGCCCTTTCTCCATAATACTTTGCCCTGTGCATCTCTCCGATTTGGCTGTTCTCAAGTTGTATCCTTTCATAGTACACCAATAATCTAGCAAGAAAATTGTTACCCTGAGTTCTGTGAGTCACTTTAGCAAATTAATCAAACCCAAGGAGGAGGTTGTGGGATTTTCTGATTCAGCAGCACAGGTGACAGCTTGGACTTGTGATGGCATTTGAAGTGGGGGGGCAGTCTGGTAGGATTGAGCCTTCAACCTGTGAAATCTGATTCTACCTCTGACTGTATAGTGTCAGAATTGAGTTGAATTGGAGGACACCCAGGTGATGCTGGAGAATTGCTTGGTGGTGTGGGAGAAACCCCACACATCAAAATTGGGTGCACAATCATATATGGCTATCAGAAGAGCCACTTACCTAACTAGTCATGCCTGTAGTTGCATTGTTTAGAGCCAACCTTCCATGTTCATCAATTAGTCAACAAAAAAAGGCAACCTTTTCCCTCTTTTATTTTACCAGGAAGCAACAGAGAAAATAATAATACTGTGAAATCTATTTTTCTGCCAAACCCAGAGGAAAGTGCAGAAAGCAAAGGAGTGAAAAAGAAGTACCATGCACACAATGCCAAAATAAGTGGGGGTGTTCATAGGCAACATGCTGCCACTCCTGTTGGAAGCATCCATTTTTTTCTTGACTGTAGTAGCAAAAGCTTCTGCTTGTGCCAAAATTATCCCAGCAGCGATATGCGCATGAAGATTTCAATATTCCTGTCAGAGCAAACTATAAATATAAAAACTAACCCTCAAAGGGATTTGTCACCTTCAGTGAGCATGAATATTTCAATTTCTGGATCCATCATTTACCAGGCAGACACATGGTGTCTCAGAATAAACAAGTAATTCCTGAAAAACTGTCTCAGTCTAAAGTGACAGAGGAAAGAAGAGCTGCCATTTTTGGAAAAAATCGAAATCTATAAATACAATTCTTGATTAGTTTTATAAAAATGATTCAAAAATACAGAAGTATATAGGGTGATACTGTCCCCTTGCCATCCCTTAACACTCAGTTGTTGTTCCTCAGATTTTACCATATTAACACTTTCATGTTTACATGTTCAGAAAAATATATGTATGCATTGTATGTAAACGATCTTTTTATTCACACCAAAATTTGTGTTTTACGATTTTCTTTTTTTATCGGTCAACTTTCTATTTAAATAGTAACTAAATCTACTCATTTCTTATCACAGTTGCAAAATAGCACAATGTTGGATATTGTTAGTATTTTTCCTATTGATGAACATTTGTGTTTTTTCTGGATTTGGGACTCAATGAGCATTTTTGTATTTCAATAAAACTGTTACAAAATTCTAGTGAGTGGGATTCTTGGTCACATGAAATCTTATTTTCAAATTGTCTTTCAACACAATTTGAAAGTATTTGCTTCTTCTAGCCAATGCTGGCTATTATAAAACATTTTAGTGTATCCAACAAGTTAGGAAATATGGTGTCTCATTGTTATTTAAATTGGCTTATATAGTTATGAGTGAATTTTAGCATTTTAACTTATGGCTGGCTATTCACTATTTGTAATTTTTTTTCACTGAAGATTATTGCTTTCAAGTCTTTGCTCATTTTTCTATTGTGAAAACTTTGTGACATTTGTCTGGAATATATTTTATATTTTGCATACATTTTTCATAGTTGTCATTTTTCTTGTTACGTTGTGTTTTTGGTTTTTGGTTTTTGTAATACAAAAGTTTAACTCTTATGTGGTCCAATTTATGATTTCACCTCTCAGTTTTTGAGTTAGAAAAAGTATTTTCCACTCTAAAGTTTTTAAGAAATAAAATTATTTCTTTTGGTGCTTTCAAAAAAATTTTTTTATATTTTATTGCTTATATACCTGTTATTTATTTTATAATACACCTTCTAGTACAGATTCACTTTCGCTTCTTTCAAAAGACCTAATCTAATGGTCCAACTGAACTTCCTGAATAATCTATCAGATCCTGAATAATTTTAAATATTCTCTTTACTAATTTCTTGATTATATTTAAGAGTTCATTTCTGACTTTCTTTAAGTTTCCTTAATCTACTATGCAAAGGAACCAAATTATTTTAGTATAGCTTCATAGTACTTTTTAAACCAATAAAAATCACTTCCTGCTAATTACTTTTCTATTATCAGAATAGTTCAATATGTTCTCATATGCTGATTATCGTATATGTATGTCTGGCAAGTTAAAAAAGTCTGTTATTTTAATTGAGATATAAATGTGTGCATTGTATAAACATATGCAGAAAATTGTGTAGGAGTTCAGAGGAGATGGTGACCTCTCTGCAAAATAAGTTTCCTAATAAAATGGAACATTTGTCCTGGATGTTTAAGAATATGTGGAGTTCTAGGGCAATACAAGAGGGAAGGGCTTTGCAAGGAGAAGGAAGAGGAAATTCAAAGACAGGGCAATGAAAAAAGAAGGCACTTATGAGATACTTCTACAGAAATTTCAGCATGGCTGGAGTACAGATGTATGAAAGAAGGCAAGAATTTTCTCACAGGGAAATAATCTTGGCTACATATGTATAGTAAAGGGCCTTTTATTTTCAGGTTAAAGAGTTTGGAATAGGTTAAGTGTGTTTTTTATTGCATGATTACTTAGGTAGCTGGGAAGAAGTTTATCCAAAATGAGGAGAGATAAGTCTTGGTAGGGAATAACAACAAGCAAAAGAAAGGTCAGATTTGCATAGAGAATCTGAGGTCTCCATAGCACATTCCAGTGGTTGCAAAGTTTCTAACATAAAGAAGATTCTCATTAAATATTGAATGAATTAATGAAAAAAAAGTGAAAAGCAAAGTGTTCTTTGAAGTCAGGTATTCCAGAAGTTCATAGTGTGGACCAGTTTAATCACAAAGTTTAAACCGTTCTTTCTAAAGATCACCAGATTTGCTAGAGGTGTAGTGTTTTTCCTAATAAGCATGGAAACGTTAAGGAACCAGAATCTGGAACATAGCTCTGTTCTGAAACACCGCAGTAATTAAGTAAATGAATTAATGTTTCAAAGCACTTGAGAAAAAGCTTTACACAGACTAAGAGCTATATAACTGATAAAAACTGTTTGTTAAATAAATAATGAAGTTTTGGACGCAAGGCCCTGAATAAAAAGTATAAGGTAGTCGACATTTAAAGCAGACTTCAGTTCCCTCTTTCTTGACTACTTACCTCTCTAGAGTTGTCCCCTGCATTTGCCTCATGCCTTCTTTCTAAATTCTAAGCACCTCCATTAATCTGCCTTGTTTTCCAAATCAACTCAAAGGAAAAAATATATTTACAGGCATACATGCAGGATCAGAGGACGGGAAGCTCTGTGCAGCTGGACCATAGTGAGGGAGGAGGAGGATGACTCGAGATAGGGCTCAGGTCATGCCATCTGTGTTGATCACTTCTCAAGAGTTTAAACTTTATCTTAGGAGCAATGAGAGGCCTGATAAAGGGATTTAACAGTGGAATTATGTGCTTAGACTTTCTTTCTTTTTTTCTTTCTTAGTTTCAGGTATACAAAGCAATGTAATAGTTAGGCTTCTGCACCCCTCACAAAGTGATAACTCCCCCCAAAATCTACTACCCTTCTGACATCGTATATAGCTGTTACAATACCATTGAATATATTCCCTATGCTGTACTCCACATCATATATATATATATATATATATATATATATATATATATATATACATGTAAAATTATAGTTGACATTCAATATTACTCAACTTCAGCTTCATGTGTATGCGCAGTGGTCAGGCTTCCAGTTCACAGTGGAGAACAGACTTGAAGGAACCAAGAGTGAATATAGGGTAGCTATTTTCAGGGTCAAAGTAGGAGTTGCTGGTAGTTTAGACAACAGGAGTGGCTGTGGAAATGGAGAAGATCAACAAGAGGTAGAATTGGAGATTCTATATGAAGAACTGAAGAGAGGGTAATATCAAGGATGATGACTGGGCTGGGTTCCATGAGCCACTAGACACCATTTCCAAAGGTAGGAAACTTTGGAGGAAGTTCAGGTTTGGGGGCAAAGAGCATGAGTTCAGTTGATTATATGGGTCTGGATCTCAGTGAAGTGTAGGCTGGAAAAATATGTTCGGGCACTACTCATGCATCGATTTTGATCCTTTCAGCCCCGCCTCTTACTCCAGCCAAAGCTGCTACAACTACCACTAGTGTCCCTTCTCATCCAGTTTCAACCAGATTTCTGCAGCTCTAATCTGATATGCACCTCCTACGTCTTAGCCTTGTATCTCTTGTTTGCTGCCTGAGGGTCATACGTACACCCCAGAGTGTGAGGGAATTAACTCCTGCTTAAAGCAGAATAGAAACTGATGGATAAACATGTCTTTTTCTTATCTCCTGGGTGGGGAAATCTGAGCTGCATTTATTAATGCTGCTCAGAAGATCTTAGAAAAATGTAGTGCCAGTTGCCTGAGGAAGTGGTCAAGTTGATGTTTAAATCAGACTTCAGTTTCCTCTTTCTAGACTACTGCCTGGGATATCTTTGCAAATAAATGACCTGCATGCAAGCCTTTGTCTCACTCTGGTTTTGAAGGAACCTGAGATAAGATGGGAGTTATAAGTAAGTGGTAATTTAAGTGCCAACAGTGGATAAGATCACAGAGAGAAAGAAAAGAGTAAGCAGCCTTCAAAAATCCAATATTTACTAATTGGATAGAGCTAATAAAGAAAACTAAGAAAGAACACCCAAAGAAGAGGGAGAAACAGAGTGGGGGGGAGGGAGGGAGGGGGAGAGAGAGAGAGAGAGAGAGAGAGATATTAAGAAAGCTACGAGAAGGGACTATTGAAGGAGGGAGTGGCCAGTTTTGTCAAATGTTTCTGAGGTCATGAGAAATGAAAAACAGAAGTGCACAGTTGCCATACCACCCTGAACGCGCCTGATCTCGGAAGCTAAGCAGGGTCGGGCCTGGTTAGTACTTGGATGGGAGAAGTGCACAGCAGATGTGCCATCATAGAGGTCAGTGATGCTCGTAACTGGGACCAGCCTTGTTTTTTAACAAGACACATAATTGAAAGGACACATAGAACTGAAATCAAAGACATCCTCAGACTGAAACTCTAGGTATTGATAAGCAGGATAAGCAGAGAAGTAAGGTACTTTAAACAACCCTGGAATCATAGCATGCTGGGAGCTCTCTGTTTGTGAGGTCAATTGTCTATGATAGCTTTTGGCCCAACAGTGCTTGGTCCAGCTGTGGGTACTTAAGAAGCTGCACTGGTGAGTCTGCTGCTGTTTTAGACATTTCCCAGGATGCATTCACCAATATCTGTACCAAAATAACAATAATTTTTAACTTAGTTGTCATGCCTGATCTTGTAAATATTTGACTGAGTTCTCATCTGCAAGAGATTAACCTGAAATTGAATCTGCAGTGCTATCTTAATGGCAATGTTTGTACACTTTTTGTCACTATAAAAAGACAGTTTGTGGGAATTTACCTGGAATTTAAACCACTCCCCATTGTATGTTGGTTGTTGACACCAAAGACTGTCTATGAGAGCCGAGAAGTCAAATTCACGAGAATTCCTCCAACCAGGTGCTTTTTAGCGAGGGTTACTTAAAATTCTAGCCTGGCACTACCACAAAAATGTCAGCTCTTTTTTTCCTAACAAAGTCCTTCCTGAACGCCATCTCTAACTGTTCATAGTAATCTTTCCCTGACTCCTACACACAGCTGGCAAAGTACTTGGATGAAAGGCTCATAGAAATGCAGACACATTTTGAATTATAAGAGTTTGCAGTGTCCAAACTCAGAGGAAGAGCTCAGTCCTGTATTTTAAGAAGACTACGGTTATAACTTTTGATAAAATGTAATGCTAATAAAGAAAAATGCAGTTTGGAGAAGGAGAAATCATTTTTATATTTCACATGAAAACGTCAATAATGTTATTCAATTTTTGAATTAAAGTGCTTTAGTCCCACACTCAATGACCTGTCAAGATAATCAAACATACTTACACAATCAAACACAGTAGCTAACACAGTACCATGCACAGTTTTGATACTTTACGTGCACTGAGTCTAAATCTTTTCAATAACTACATGAAGTATCATTATCTATTTTATGAGCAGGGAAACTGAGACACAGAAAGTTGCAGTAGCTTGCTCAGGTTAACAGGGTTAAAATGTAGCATAGGCAAGCTTCGAATCCTAATAACCTTGCCTCAAGTTCATGTTCCTAAACCTTTAGAATAAGAATCCTCTAAAATTACAATTAAGCAAACAGGCTGCTTAATTTATTTTTTACTTGTGTGAGATTTCTTGCACAGGCTTTTCATATTCGTACATTATCAAAGTTAATAGGTGAAAGCAGGAGAAGTTCAGAAATCAGTGTACAGTAGCTGGACACTGAAACACGGAACTGAAGACCCGATGTGACTATTGACTGATGTGCAATTACAGCCAATCTCAGATCTACATGGTCTCACAAATCAATAGACTAGAAAAGTCGAACTTTGTAACTTGAAATGCACTCATTCTCATGTCATTCTTCACTGAATTCAAAAGCCTCTGGTGAAAGGGAGCGTCTAACCAGACGAGGAATCAAATAGGAGAAATGACCAGTAATGGAGTCTTGTTGGTGTCTTGCATTTCAGCAGAACTGCTGAGACATCTTATCTGGAGGCTGACTGCTTCCAGCCACCTACGCTTCTGGGGGCTGCAGCCCAGGCTGAACCGCAAAGCATCTCCATTGCATTTAATTTTGTTTCTTGTAATAACTTGTTATTACACTTGTTAACTTGAGAAGGCTATTTAAAGGTTGGCCTAAATTTAGAAGTGATTTCTAACAAAATTTGTCAATGCTGACGTTTAAAGAAAGGAGGGAAAAAACACTTTTACACTCAAAAGCGAACATAAATGCAAAGATTTAACTCAGCACGAAACCAGTTGCATCTCATTTCAAGATATATATATGTATATATATATTCATTATGAATACATATATATTCATATATTCACTATATGTATATATAGTGAATATCTTCATTTATTTTCCTGTACTTTACAAGGCCAGAGATTTACAAAATAAATGTCGTATTCTTGTGTTCCTTCAAAATCTGTTTCTTAGACATATTTTCCTTCGATGATGCTATGATCCTCATAGTGGTTTATACAAAGAATGCTGATTTTGACATATAGACATGAATTCAAATCCCAAGTAAACATGTATGCCAACATCTCATTGTAGACATTTTGAGCTTCAGTATCCTTACATGCAACATGAAAACGACAGCACTCACTTTATGAAGGTAGTTAAGGCCACATATGGGAAAGTGCTTGCATAATGACTGGCACATAGACAGGCTTAAAAATAGTGATTACATCTCAGACTCAGTCCTTCACACACCAGTTCACTAGTTTTCATAAATTGTTTCATCATTTAAAAAATTCTCATTCAGTGACCTTCCTCCCCACCATGAGTCACTGAAGCACTGTACAGGATTTGAGGGAATAAATAAAATGGATGGGTCTTGGGCTATGTACATGCCACACTTCCTCCAGGCAGCAATAAAGAGAAGTATCAGTTTAAGATGCATGAAATGCTGGTTTGATGGTCACAGAGGGGTATGAGAAATCCATTGCAGGAGAGCAAGGATCCGCTTCCTCTTCTGTAAGTTCCAGACTTTGGGAGTACTGATTCTTGCCTCCAAATATCCTATGCCTGTTGGTTTCTTATAGAGTGCATCTGATCCCTTGAGGGAACCTGGCTAAATGCATGTAACTTCTTCAGGCCATTGGGGCAGCTCTCCTAGGGCACCTGGCCCACATTGTTCAGGGCTGGGCTGAAAGCTACTCAGTCTCTGAGCATGCCAAACACATTCCTTTCAGAATGTGTGGGACTTAAAAATGTGAGGATGCTTCTGTATTATTTTGGGTATGTGGACAAATAGTCCTTGGAATGCGGGCCATTCTGAATCTATCGTATGACTTCTGTTGGAGCAAGCCCTTAGTAGAGGGATGATAAGAAATATATTTAGTTTGTAAAAACAAAACCATGTACAAAATGAACAGTTCTCCATGTTCAACTGGTTTCTGGAATAGCACAATCTGGTATTTGCATTTTATATTTCAGCCAAAAAAAACAAAACAAAACAAAAAAACATACAAGGCAAATAAAGAAGCTTGTGTAAAACTATCTCCTATCAGAAACTTTTCTGTGTGAGTCAGTAATCTCAGCTGGCATGAGAGGAAAGTTGAGTCTTTAAAAGTATCATCCTAGAAAGGAGACGATTTCCTCAGATACAGAGACTATTTCCTGGGACTTAGTTGTTTTTCAGTAATGTCTATTTGACATGCATTGTGTGTAAGCATCAGAACAGAAGTATCCGCAGCTTGCTTGTGTCACCTTGATGGCCTTGACATGAATTTAAGAAGAGAGCAAGATTAAAGCAGAAAGAGATGTACTGCAGTTTCTGAGCTGAGCTATGTGAAATAACTGCTTTTCTTCATTAAACATCTCAGAAGAGATATATGTTTATAGAGACCTGCTTCAATGAGTTCAATTAGTTATCTAGTTGATGCCATTAATAACCATAGCTAGTTTTGATTAGTCACTGTGCTAAAGACCTTACCCTTTACCTAATTTAATCTACTTTGCAAACTTTTGAAGTAATTGCTAGCAGTGTACCCATTTTGTATGAAGGTAAACTAAGGCACAGAGAAGAGAGATAGCTATGTGTGTCTCGTGGAGGTAGACACTAATATCTATAGCCTTGAGAACATCAGTGAGCCTCCTTGTGGAAAAGTGTGCCATATCTTATAAGTAGCAGTAGTCCCAAGATGCAAACACAGGCCATCTGACCACAGAGGACAATTTTTTCACCCTTACGGTGAACCTCCATCTCTGTGTCAAATCCAAATAGCAACAGCTGAGTTTAGATAACAGAAGTTCCAGTTATTAAATCTCCATTTGATTATTGTCTTGTCATCAATTCCTTTTTACCATCAAGATTTCTTTTTAACATGAAAGCAAGCATCACATTCAAAAACCCTTAGACTTTAGCTAGGGTTCAAATTATATGATTCACAAATTTATGATTCATGATTCTAAGATGCCATGAATGCTAAAGGAACTTCTCCTTTTTGTTTAGGTCCCAGATCAATCATACTTCCCAGGGGAGCCTTTCCCAACTTCCCGGACTGTGACCTGTGGAATTTCTGGAAGAGCGCTGTGGCTGCCCTTCTCTGGTATGTAAATTTACATTTACTTGTCCAATTGCTTGATTGACATTCATCCTCTACACTGGACTTTGCTCTGTGGGGCAGGAACAATACCTATTTGCTTACCAATTTGTTCACCACCAAAAGCACTGTATCTAGCAAATAATAATCCCTAAGTATCTGTTAAATGAGTAAATGAACAATCTCCAAACTTACCCTCTCCATCTATCGCACCAAATCCCTTCATGGGCCAAGAACTTCTAATACATGATGTGGCCAAAGGTAAGGCTTTCACTGTTGTGATGACATAGAAGAGAAAGAGATGATGCCTTTCTATTCTTCCAGCCCCACTTCCTACACAATAATTGAACAAAACTTGTATCTCCTTCCATGCCTACCTCTTGCTATCCTCATCATTTTCCTCAAAACAAGACACACTCCAGATAATAACGGGAAGGCATGAAGTTCTTTTATTGAAGAGCACAGTATGGGAGAAATAGAGGGTAAGTCTTTGGTCTGCCTCGCAAAGAGAGGTGCTTGAAAGAGGCATCATCCTATGTGAGTCCTGTCTTTTTCCAGATGTCTCCATCCCTCCCCTCCAGTTATCTTTTCCATACTATCCCTTTTCTACACTACACAGGCTGTGCCATGCCACTCTCTCCCAGGAATTGCACCCTTTTGCACAAAGGAAGAGGTTCATATGCCACCACTACCTCTAAAGGGTGCCAAATAGCTCTAAGCTCTAATGGGCAGTGGTGAGGGCCCCAGTTGCAGCCAGTTCCTTGGTCAGAGAAAGCTGTGGCTTATTACTGTCTAGTACTCTTAGAAATGAGCTCACATTGTAAGAGGGTAACTCGCGTTTTCCCTGAAGTTCTCCAATCCCATTTGCAAGCAGAACCCATCTCCTAATATATCTTTCATCCTACCCCTTATAGGACAGGGCATTATCCAGGCAACCTTGTGGTTGAGGGGCTTTCAAATCTGTCTTAATCCTGACATATGGTAAACAAATAAAAGACTCTCTCTTAGCCATTCAGGATGACTGGAGGCAGTTTCTATTAAATACTTTCCAATTCCATTGCCATCAAGGTAAAAAGAAGAAGGGAGATAAGGCTGGGGCTGTTGTCAGTTTATTTTACGACATAATCTATAGTGTTCATAGTGCAGCTTAAGTTTTATTTCCTTCTCTTTTATTCTACAGCAGTCACCATGTGAAGTTTTTTTGTTTTCTTTTTGTTTTTGTTTTGGTTTTTTTAATGTGAAAATCCTATATCCTATTTCAAAAGTATATAATTTTCCTATTAGTTTTTAGAAATTTATAGAGTGCTGTCTCACTAAAAATGCCACCAAAACAAACTATTAAAAAGACAAAGCTGATTTCATTGCTTTCCAAGGTGAGAGACTGCATTATCTTGATAGAATCTTAGTAGCTTCTTCAAGAGTAAAGGGCAATGTTGGAATTTTTATGAGGTTTGAAAGTGTGGCTTAAGGTGGATCTTTCATTGTGGGGTTGGATTAGGATTATATAAGGACTATGCTATAACAGTTTAGGTTTGGTGAACACAGCAAGGTAGCGATTTTTAGGCAAGGGTTTCAAAAGGTTTCAATAGGGAGAAAAGAGGGGTTTGAGGGGAAAAACGTGGTTATTGAAAAGTTGCATGTCTGATGTTCATTTAGTTGTCTATATCTTTTTTGGGTAGTGGAGAGATTCCCCTCCCCCCCAAAAAATACAGCTATTTGCAAATTTTATCTTCTTGAGCAAAAGTTTCCTGGAATAGTAAAGTCATATTAGAAAAGATAACTGAACAGTACAATTTATGAAGGTAGATAGTAAGCTGTGTGGTTGTGGATGATTTCAGTTCTCAAATGCATCTAAATTTTAAGAATCCTGATTCCATTCAAATTAAGGATTCCA
Source organism: Rhinolophus hipposideros (assembly GCF_964194185.1). NCBI lineage: Eukaryota > Metazoa > Chordata > Mammalia > Chiroptera > Rhinolophidae > Rhinolophus > Rhinolophus hipposideros. The sequence goes on along the minus strand of NC_138050.1, from coordinate 79,999,279 downwards.
AAATTGGGCTAATGACTTAGGCTTAAAGAAATTAAATAACTTGTGTAAGTCCCATTGGTTTCAGAGCAAGTATTTTCACTCTATCTATCAGTTTTTGTCTATTTACATGTTGCCACATCTGTACAAATTCTTGCTATAGTCATGTCACTGCTGATTAGAGTGAAATATCTATTTCACAGTTGAATTCATCATGATTTTTTTATTCTAGTACAATAATTTTATAAAATGTATGCGTTCATGGTAAGTACCCTTGTTAGTGTAATCATGACATACTTATTTATAATAAATATCCCACCAACTCCAAAAAGTCATTCAAGTTATCTAAGTTACTGCCTACGATCTTGCAGAAAGGGCCTGTGTTTAATTTTTTCTTTTAATCACAGAGTCTAGTACAGCTTCTTCTACATGCTAGGATGGATGAGTAAGAACATGACAAAATACTTTAACAGTTAAATACATTAAAGATACTTTCACTAATTTAATTGCTTCATACGTTCATGATGATTCAGAAGACTATTCTGGATGGTACAATATCAAAGAGACTTCATTACAACATCAGTTGTAACTATTACACATTTATAAATATCCACTGTAATTTTCTTTTCAAGTTACTTTTAATTTAATGGACTACAGTGATGACTTAGCACTCAGAAATAGTTGTCAATCACATCTGCATAGCGCTAGGATTTCTATAACTAGGATTTGTGAGGTTCATTTTTTTCTTCCACTGCTATTCATATCCCCATTATTGTTAAATGTTTAACCATTACCTTAGATTTCCAGAGGAGTCCTTAATAATGTGGCCCCATCTTGGACTGGTGTCAGAGAACACCTAATGGAGACAGGTCTCGCACCAACTGCTCAGTGATAATGTGATGACGAGTGATGGTTACCACTGATAGTGAGGCAATACCCTCCTATGGCTTTAGTGTCAGAGAGGACTTGTGGGTTGAGGGAACCTGAACTCCCAGCCCCACTCAGAAATAATGAGAAGCCTCTTTCCTGCCATCGCCCCTGAGTCATAGTGGGAGACCTGCACTTCCACCTCTTCTTGGCAGTAATGAGACAGCAGTCTAGAACCCCTGCCAGATCAATCCCGCTAAAACACAAAACTTAAATAACACACTGAGTCTCATAGCATAAAACCCTAAATGTCTAAATTTCAATAGAAATCATTAATCATACCAAGAACCAGGAATACGTTAACTTGAATGAGAAAAAGGTAAGTGACCCCAACACCAAGATGAGACAGATATTAGAATTATCTAATGAGAATTTTAAAGCAGGAACCATAAAAGTGTTTCAATGAGGAATGCTGAAAAATAGAAAGTCTTGGGGAGGAAAGTATAAAGACCCAAGTGAAAATTTTAGAACTAAAAAAATACGATATCCTAAATAAAACACTGAATAGATGAATAGATGAGCTCAACAGTAGAATAGAGAGTACAGAGGGGGAAAAAGTAGTGGACTTGAAGATACAATATAAATTATACAATCTGCAAATCAGAGAGAAAGTAGACTAATAACAAAATGAACAGAGCCTCAGGGAACTGTAAGATTATATCAAAAACTGTCAACATTTGTGCCATTTGAGCCCCAGAAGAAGCAGAGAACGAAAGCACAGGTAAAAAAAGTACTCAAAGAAATAATTACTGAAAACTTTCCAAATTTGGCAAAATATATAATCCTGCAGATTCGAGATGCTGAGTAAACCCCAAAGAGTAAAATATAAAGAAATCTACACCACAACAAATCCTAGTCAACCTTCTGAAAAACAAAATCAAAACAAACAAACAAAATATTGAAAGTAGCAATAGGGAAATGATATCTTACCTATAGAGAAAAATCAACTGGAATAAAAGTCTATTTCTCTTCAGGACCATGAAGGCCAGAAAAAAGTTTTTCAATATTTTCAAGTGTTGAAAGAAAAGCTGTTGACACAGAGGTCTATATCCAGCAGCAGTCTCCTTCAGAAATAAAGGCTAAGTCAAACATTTTCACATGAAAATACTAAAGAATTCATCACCAGCAGACCTACTAGAAAACAATGACTAAAGAAAGATCTCTAAGCAGAGAAGAAATAATAAAAGAAGGAGTCATGAAATAACAGGGAGGATGGAAGAACAAGGGAGAGAGTGAAAATATGGCTAAATGCAATAGATACTCCTTTTCCTCTCGAGGTTTTTCAATCATATTTGACAGTTGAAACAAATTATAAACAGTTTGATGTACTTCTAAATGAATACAGAGGAAATCTTTATGACAATTTTATTACACTAATAACACAAATCTATAAATGTGATAAAATTGTATAGAAATAAATATACACAGACACAAGTGCTTATAAATCTGGGAAAATATGAATAAGATTAAAATTATATCAACGCTCATTTCCTGTTGGTGATGTTGTACTATAAGTTATGCAAGATGTTATCACTGGGGGAAACTGGGCGAAAGATACGGCATATCTGTGTATTATTTACTGCAAAGGTATATGAAACTACAATCAGACCAAAATAAAAATTTTAATAAAAAAATGCATTCCTGAAAAGGAAACTATTAAGAACAAGCCCTCATGGCTTAGGAAACAAAGGCAAATACCTACAAAAGATAGAAAAATATAGACTGCTAACACTGCTTAATAACCAACGTGCTAGGATAGACAAAAAATAAAAATAAAAATAAAATGTTTCCTAGGACAAGCAACTAGTAATTCTGGCAAGATCTCACAAAGTGGTCATAATTTGACTTACTTATCAGAGTCCATGGAGGACCCTAGTGTTTGCAAGTCCAGAATCTTGACTTTAATCAAAACTTCCAGAATTTATCTATCTTAGAAGACTGATTTATATTAACTAGCTCACAAGAGACTAATATTTCCATGAGCAGGAACACATGAATGCTGTTTCTTTGCTGACCCTCTCCCCAATCCCCTTCCTTTTTCTAGATGTTCCTCTTCCAAGTACTCCCCCGAAATATCCCATCTTCATTTGGGAAATGTATCTCCCTGGTTCCTGCTTGAATTCTGCAGGATAATGTTTTCCAGTGAATATTAATACAGTGTATGGACCTCACTCATTCTAAAGGGGAAAATTAAATTGTAGTTCTATGAGGGAACAAATATCAGTACTCTGGTTTTTATTTAAACTGAACTATAATTTCAATTATGACTGAACTTTAAACTTAAAGTTTAGTACTTATTTCTTCATTAGGAAATAAGTACACCCTACCCAAGTGAGTATTAATTTTTCATGAAGACCATACACTTAAGTCTCATGTGAGGAACAGAATATTTCTCTTATTAATCTGACTTCGACCTTCCCTTTATAAAATAACAACCTCTACATTATTCTTATTAAGAACATGTTTCCTTCCTGGGATTGACCTGTATTAGGAAGACCACATCACTGTGTAAATAACTCCATCTTTGGCATCCAGTGCAAGCTCAATAAGTGATTTATTTTTAATTTTATAGTAAATGGAAGAGGATATATAGAAGAATAGTATGTCCTATTATATGAACCTCAGACATTCTTTATTCCTTCATTTCTGAGCCTTACCTCAGCTGTACCTCTTGCCTTATCTAAGTACTTCTTTTATGTACTTTTCATAATTGCAATTAATTAGTTAGATATGGACTAATTATTTTAATTATACCATGTTTAATTTCATGCCGGACTCTAATATCCTTGAGAGAGATGTATACCTTGCATATCCATCTGTTCCTAATATCTATCAGAGGCAAATAGTAGAAACTCAAATATCTCTGTCAGATGGATACCTGGATGGATGGATGGATGGATGGATGGATGGATGGATGGATGGATGGATGGATGGATGGATATGGCAAATGACAAGCTCTCTGTGTCTCAACAGTCCTATATGTAAATTGAGTAGTTGTTAAGATTAAATATGATATCATATGCTCATAGAAAAGTTCAAGGCTCTTCCTTCCTTTCTTTTTTCCTCCCTCCCTCTCTCCATCCCTCCCTCCCTTCCTTCCTATCCACTCATCTGTCACCCAACTATATGTTTAATCTGTATTATGTAACACAAAGATAGATTAAGGTCTAGAATAAGTTAAAAGTAACCAGACTCTGCTTATAAAGGAGTCTTACCATAGCTTGTATAGAACTGTAATAACATGATCACCATAGTAAACTTGTAAACCACAAAAAGAATGAGGAGGTACAAAAGAATTGTCCATGGTACCAAAACAATTGTTAAAATTATAATAGGTTTATTTCAAGGCTTTTTCAATGAATAAAGTTGATTAAACTATCAAATAGCAAGACCATTGTAAAGCAATCTTAAATAAGCCCATAAGGAGAGATTAAACTCTAAAGGAGATGATTAAATTGATGTTAATTAAAATATTTAGTAGGTATAATATATTTTAAATAATATTTTCCAATTATAAAAGTGATCTCTATTATTATAGGGTATATGGAAAATACGGAAAGTAAAAAGAAGAAAATTAAAAGCCTCCACAATTTTTTTTTATTTTTTATTTTTTTACAGTAGAAATTACATTTTTTTATTTTTATTTTTTACTTAGACGTTCATCATTTATATCCCTCACACTGTGAACCCCCCCTCCCCCCATCCACTATCCCTCCGACCTCACACTGAGCCATCACATTATATATATAAAATTATAGTTGGCATTCATTAATGTTTACCTTCTGGTGTACAATGCCATGATCAGGCATCCACATTATCTCTGAGGTGGTCTCCCAAATAGGACACATGTCCATCGGATACCCAACAAAATCTTTACAACATTATTGAATAAGTTCCCCAAATTAATTTTCAGAAAACCCTGAGGCCATCTTGTGGTTACCAGCTGCTTCCTAATCCCTTCACCTTTCCCCTTATCCCCAACCCCACATTTCCCCAGCTATTAAACGTTCTCTGAAACCATTTCATTTGAAGAATAGTCTATTGTTTTAATGTGCCATAATCATAACTTATACTGTTGAATATTTAGGTTATATATAGTTATTCACTATTATGAAGTAATGAGGATACTTTTTGATTTAGGCTTTTGTTTCATCTCCAATTTTTTTTCCTTAAAAGAGACTCATACTTTGAATTATAAATCAAAGAGTATAAACTATGCATGCATCCTTTCAGATTTTATGAGACTTTGCTCTTCGCATTATTTTGTACCTGATTTCTGTTTAAAATTAAAGTACGAGGAGGAAGGCAATGGAACTTATTGTGTGTGTATATATATATATATATATATATATATATATATATATATATATATATATATATTTATATATATATATTCACTTTTATATTAATGGTAAAAGTATGTACTCTCTAGCTATGAAAACTGATGCTTTGATTGTATTCTTTACACACTCTTTCAGGGACTTTTCTTAGCATAAACACTATTGTTGAGTTGATTTTTCCTCATGGGAGATTATATTTTGAGTACCTGAGGCAGAAAAGAGATTAAGCCATTAAAATTATTTACTTTCTTATTCAAAATGTGAGTATACATTATTCTAAGACACTCTGCTGACTTCTCAAAAATATTCAATGTAAATGGTTATTAGCACAGATGATCTTGATCAAAATATATCTTGTCAGTATCCATAGTTCTAATTTATATGATTAGTTGCATATTATGAAAAGGATATTTAAAATACATCTTGTGATAATATTAGTATATTTTGTAATTTATTGCTCACTAATGCTGTTGTGGGTTTATATGTTTCTCCTTTATTTTTTCCACTTTGTCATATGTGAGTAGAACATTTATCTATTTCATTGTTCACTTTAAGGAACCAGCATTGTATGAATTTTTTGTAGTATTGGTGTGGTGGTGATGGTGGTTGTTTTTACCTATTCATTCATTTTTGCTTTTCTCTTTATCTTTTCTCTTTAATACCTTTTTTCAGCTCTGATGTCATCTTTTCTAATTTATAGATCTCACTTTAAGTTCAGTAGTTTTAAATATTTCCTTTTCATTAAAACACATTTTAAAACTATAAAGCTTCTTCTGTGGTATAGATTTGCCAGTGTTTAATAAGTTTTGATATATAACATTTTCATTGACATTAACTTCAAAATGTCTTCTAGTTCATCTTTATTTCCACTTTAATGCAAATGTTATGGTAGAGAGTAGTTTGCTATTACCTTTTTATTTCCAAATGATTACATTCAGAGGACTCTCTTTTTACTAAAACATATAGGATTGTTTACTATGAATTTATCAGAATTTCTAGTTCTCTAGTATATGATTTTTAAAATATTTTCATGAATATTTGAAAATATGTATTTCTTGGGTTTGGAGTCAAATGTATCTATATTAAAACTCCTCTGTACCTTTTGTATTTGTCAACTTCAGTCATGAAATTCTGAAAGAGATATATTAAATCTCCCACTCTGGCTGTGGTCTGGCTGAATCTAAGAAAATGTATATCCAGATGCATAAATAATATCAATGGCTATATACTTCAAGGACTGTGTCCTGTGTTTATTGAGAACAAGCACCTTCATATGACTTACTCCATCATTTTCCACTTTTCTGACCCATCACTGTGTTTTCAGCATCATATTTGGCAGAGGACCTGGGCTCAAGTCCTGTTTTCTCTGTTGTCATTAAGACTTCAGACTATCTGTTTAAACTCCTTGACTTTTTATTTCCTCATTTATAGAGCTAAGATAATAATAGTCTTCCCTACCTCATAGATTGTTATAAAGAGAAAAACAATTAGCTGCCTATTATAAAAAGAATATTTAATAACGTAAAAATTTTTTGTAGTAGAATATTTTCAAATTGAAACATTATTTGTGTATTATTATTACTTTGTAAGTTTCAGAGCTGTGGTGATATTTCTCTTAAGATTGCAATTCGCTGGCTTAAAAGGTAAAATGTTAAGTTTGAGAAAATTTTAAAAAATTATTCTGCGATATAGTATTTGCTATAAACTTGGTAAGAAAATATTAAAGCCATTTTTACATAACTTGTTATTAAAGTTTCACATTTAATGGATACTAACTCTTTAGCTTTCTTTTTATTCATTTTATTAAATTGTTTTATTCATCAAAGTATTATGGCAAAAGAGATGAAATGCCACTCTCGAGTTTAGGAATAAATTCTGCTATTTTTCACAGCTAGAGCATTGAATGTGAAGCCTCTTCAAAGTTCATTTTATCTCCTAAATTAACTTTAGTGTGTTTGTTTTAGAACATCGTGCTCTTATATGTGAGTCAAGAAGCATATGGTCTCTTTTTGGAAAATAAAAAACAGATGTGTGGTTTAGATAAGTACACATAAACATGTGAAGGTCAATGACAGGTGACTCATCGTTTTCACCATATTGTGGAAGGGATATGAATAATTTCCTTAGAGGAAATGTATTCCTCGATACAGTGACATCAAAGAAACCATTATTTTATGTATTTTACTAGATAAGCATAAAAAGATCTAACAAAAATACAGGTTCCTTCTTTGAGTTGTTAATAATTCTCTGGAAGACCAGATGATGAATTTAAGAAAATGTGCAGAAAGCCAATCCAAGTACTAAACACACATGTCAACAGAGATTCATATTAACTAAGAACAGGAACTTCTTAAATATACCTTCCTTTTAATTTCTTTTCATATTCAGTTCACTGAACATGAGAAAACTTGGGTAACTTGGCTTAATAGGGTGTTTTATTTGTTTTGTCTTTAAACATCAAAACCCTTAGTTGGAAACCAAATCTTTGAAATCTTTTGAAATCAAAGCAAAGCATGTAGCCTTTAATAGAAAAAAAAAAAGGAAACTGTAAGTTCTTGAACACTTTTTAAATCTCTCTTTTCATTATTTTGTCTTTCTTTGCTATCAATTTTCATGTTGATTAATTGAAGAGTTTCCTGGGTGACAGAGAAAGTCTTACAGCTGGAAGGATGCACTCATCTTGCCTTTAGAGAAGATATTTATGCTTCCCCAACAGAGCCAAATCTTTTCTATCTCCACTGCATTTATTTGTACAGCTGTTAGGAAACCAGCCCAGACTCTGAATTCTTGGATCTAAACTCCAAAAACACCTTTTTAAAAATTAGTTTCCCTAGGACCAATTTTTAACTACATCAAAAAATAATATTAAAGCAGGAACATTCTTGGATTCATCTATTCATTTACCTATTCATTTGCCTCTCATTACTGTATGCATTTACTAAGTAATTTAATAATCTGCCTTTTGAACATCATATATATACATATACGATGTATATATTAATATATATGTATATATTAAAAGTCCGCTAAGTGCCTGAAGAAATGAATACAGTATTGTTAAAAAGACTTGTTTGGGGCCACTGGAGGATCTCAGATCATAGCACAAGAGAGAAACAAACTATTAAAAAATGGTGTGATTAGGAATGCAATTGATGTATTTCTAGGGATTAAGAGAGCACCAGAGAGGAAATGCGGATTTCTATCTTCTTTGGTCCCCATAGTATTTAAGCACCTGGAACACTGTCCGAGACCTGTGGCTCATATGCAATAATGCTTAGAGGGATAGAGGATACATGGATGGATGAGTCAAGGATGGCTTCATAAAAGAAAAGGAAATTCAGTTATGACTGCAGACTGTAAAAGTATACATGAGAGAGACATTTCCATGTGGATAGAATGACATAGAGAAATGAAATAACATTTTCATTAGCATAGTTCAGAGCACTGACAAGTAGTGATGGTACAGTATGTTGGAGAGGAGTGTCTGGTGAAATGACAGGGGATGAAATTGAGGAGGTTGAAAGAAACTAGACCATGAAAGGCTTTTCATGCATCACGAAGAAATGTCATCTTGGTGGGTAATAGAAAAATACTAAAAGTTTTAAGTAGGAAATTGACATGATCTGATTTGCTAGGTGAGAGGACAGAGCTACAGGGAAACAAAGCATTTAAGAGTGGTGGCAACAGAGTGATTGAAATTACAGACTCTGGAATCCAGATTGATAAAATATACACTTTCTTCTTTTAGCATTCCTCAGGGATTCCAATACTGTTTAGAGGAAGTATAGCATAGTGGCCAAGACCAATCATACTAGAGCCAGACTGTCTAGGCTTGAACACTGGCTCTGCCACTCATCAGCTGTGTGACCTTAGATAACTTGCTTAGCCACCCTGGGCTTCAGGTTCCTCTTCTGAAAATGGTGATGAAATAGTACTGTTTGTATCATAAAGTTGTTTGTGATAAAGATTAAACGAGTTAATGAGTAAAATGCTCAGAGAAATAGCAATAGTGTGTGTTAAATTTAATTAAAGCTTTGTGTATTGATTCACAACCATTTTCTCTAATATTATACATATCTGTTTTAATTTAATGGTATCTATAAAACCATACACGGTTTTTTTTCTATTATTTTTTGTGAATTTAGAGTTGTATATAATTTTTGCCTTATGGTGATAAATATCTGGTTCTAAAGTAGGTTATGAAATAAAACGACTAGTGGAACTTGCAAAAATTTACATGCTCAAGATCATATTAAATACTTTCTCCACATTAAGCATGTAAAAAACCCAGAGAGAATTTGGGAGATATAGCTCACGGAAATTATTGGTGCTCAGTGAGTGGCTCACCACCACCAGGAGGACAAATGGCAGGAGCTGCCTCCTTCACCTCACCTTCCATGGGACCATGCAGAGAGCTTCATTTGTTTCTTCCTGCAGTTGAGGGATTTCACTAACTTGAGTCTGAATCCTACTTGAGAATGGTAAAAGGCTGGCCATCTCCGCCACAGCAGAAGTCAGAAAAGGGATTGCTGCCCTGAGCTCAAAGAATGTGTCAGGACAAAGGAAAAATAACTAATTCCCACAGTCAAGACAAAAAGAAAGGGCCACCATGGAGACATGCTGAAGAACAGGCCTCTGCAGAGGGAAGTTCGATTTTCCCAGGGACTGTGGAAGCAGAGAAAATAAGGAGCCAGAGAAGCATTTCTTATCTGAATCTAGGGAATTGCCAGAAATAAATCTCCAGCAATGCAGAGATGTCATATCTCTAAGTCAAAAAATGAGTTTGTATCTATATCTGACTCGGGCCTTGCATGAAGATGGCTTATGAGAGCAAGGACTTTCTCATTCCCCTACATTCCTCACTCCGCTTAATCCAACCTTAGAGCATCAGACTGTAGGGTTGGTGAACCTGGAAGAGACAAGAAGGCGGGAAGTAGCCCAAGTTTCCCTCTCCACCCCAGCAGAAGTTGGAAGCATTAACTTCTGTATATGAGACTGAGCATTTTAAGTACCAAAATGAGATGATTTTGTGACTTAAAGTGATCTTAATCTCTGGCTTGTGTTCTGCAAAGTCCTGTAACTGCTCCTTTTCATGCATAGGCAGGAGAAAATTTAGCTCACAGAGCACTAAAAGACTAGTGAGAGAAGGAAATAAATTAGCTCTGTGAATTGCATCTCACGAATTGTACTTGTACAGGGTACTGATGACAATTTTTTTATTCTGTCTTCTGTTTTACCTATTTGCACATTTCACTCAAACAAACCAACTCATTCTATATGCCACTCAGTGATTTTCTTTCTAGACCTTTTCTCATGCCTTCTCTCAAACTGACATGAAAGCACTCATCACATTTGGGGTTTCTAACAAACACCTATTATTCTAGTAATGACAACAAGCCCTTTGATCACAGGTCCTCAACCGGCCATCTTGGATAGATTTCAGAGAGTCTTTGAACTCCTAAAATTGTTCCCCAATGTTTGGATAAAAGTGTATATGCACATTTTTTCTGATAAATAATTTATCGCTTTTGCTAGATTCTCTAAAAAGAACTAGAAGAAAAAGACAAGGTAAAAAACAAAAATCTATCTCCATTCTCAAAACCTTCATGTCTTATAGCTGACATAAATTAGAAATAAGCATGTCCAGGTCTGTACAAAATTGTAAAGGAGATGAAGTTTTGTCCTCTGAACTTATTATCTCTAAGAGCTCTGTTATTTTCTTTCCTACCATGTTTTGACTCTCTAGTAAGGTAAAGTATCAGTACCAGGCATATATTCCTTGACTTAATGATTCACCTCTCCCCAGAAGTCCTCATTTAAGCCTTTTGCTCTCATGAATTGATTTCAAGATGTAATAAACAGGGGAAAGAATTTTCTTGGTGGAGATTTCTATATCCTTGAAATTGCATTATGTAGACTGTGCTAAGGCAAACTATAGAATATATTTGTTTTCAGGTGTTATCATAAATACACATATGCATGTTTAAACATACACATGTATACATATACATAGTATACACATACAAATGTACATTTTAAAATTTATATATATCTTTGATCATTTCCTTCAGAGTTGTAAATGATGTTCAGTACAGAAGAGTTGAGTAAATTCTTGATTATGGAAACACTGTTTGGTTTCTAGAAATTGAACCTAACGAATACCAGTAGTTGTCTGATTTCCACTGCTATTGATCCCCCTCTCTCACATTTTTGAGTTTTCACTATGAAATTTTCATTCATTTACTTCTTCGTTTAGCCCTTCTTTAGGATTTTGACTATTTCTCAGAGTTGGAGCAGTTATCTTTGGTAGTCCTGAATTGTGAGTCAAAATTATAACAGTTCTCAAAGTGCTTCAAGTTCCAATTACTGACATCTTTCCCTACAGAAAAATAAAAGATGTGACTTCATTTAATAAACAGCAGTTAAAGCTATTAGCTTCAATTCATAATTTTATATAAATGCTATTAATTTTTTTTATTAATAAGGGGGAGAGTTTCTGGAGCAAACAGAGGAGAAAATTTAAGTGGTTATTTATAAATTTCCAGATGTTTTTCTGACTCCCTGTGTCCTACTCATGGAGTGTAAAATTATAGTGCTGAGGTAGCCATGTAGAGTTCCTCCTCTCATGGAGAAAAACGTCTCTTCTGCTCCAGTGATGATTCATTTCAAATCCACAGATAGACATCTCATGCTGACAAGATATGGAGAAAATGTGGAAAGAAGAGAAACTAAAGGTGAAGGTAGGGGGGAAAATCACTTTGAAGTATAATCAAATCGTGAGTACCCAACTTCAATTAATTTGCAGAAAGTTTTCTTTGATCTGATAAAAATCAATATTAAAAAAAAAAGATGCTTTGAGTAAGTGCAGTTAACTAGACTCTTACCACTAGCCCGATGATGGAATTGATAGGATTGGTTTGAGGGTCACAAGTGTGAGTGAACAGAAGCAGTGAAATTGAATCTAAGCCTTTCAAGCTGATTCAAGGTGTTGCGTACACGTGGTGCATTGGTAAGTACATCTACTGAGATGTGTGGCTGTGTGAGGCCACACGGATGGGGTTAGGCTCCATGTTGCCTTCTTGGTCAGTATACACCTTTCACCTGGCTCTGAGGAGCAGTCCTTGGCCCACATTCTGGCTCATTTCTACCTGGCCTCCAGGTTACCACTCTTTAATACTTTCTAGGAATTTGAACTTTTAGCTGTATTTCTTCTTGTTAGAATGATATTTTTGTGTATGATATGCGTTAAGGTTCCACATTCATTTTCTCCCATAAGGACACTTAGTTGTTCAATCACATTCATTGAAAAAAAAAGCTGCTTTTTTTTTTTCCAAAATGAGTATACATATTTCCTTTTAGTTCTAATAATATATGAATTGTGCACAAAATTCAACACTATAGAGAAAATTAATATTCCCTAAAGTCTCTCTTGCAAGAGACAACTATTAATATTTATCATATATTCTATGTTTGCATTATTTCTATATTTCTATAATGTTGTATATTTACACACACACACACACACACACACACACACACGAATATAAGCCATTAAAGCCAAGTGGATAAAAGTATGGATTGTAGACACAAATTGCCCAGGTTCAAATCTCATTTATAAATTATAAGTGACTTCACTTCTCTGAGCTTCTCTTTTCCTATCTATAATTGAGAAAATAATATCTACTTCATAATGTTGCTTTTAGAATCAATTTAGAAAAGCCTACTATATAGAAAATGCCTAGGAAAATGCCTAGTATATGATAAACAATGTGTTAATATGAGTCATTATTATACCATAAAATGTTAACTGCTTTGTCACTTACCAGTAAGTGATAAATTCCTTCTACTTATATTAGAAATTTGCCCTATCTTTTAAAATACCTATAATTTCTCTTTTATTCTATTCATTCTTATAGGACTATCCCATATTCTAGTGCACGTCTGTAGCTAGAATTTAGGGGCAACCTTACTACCAACAACATATTGTTTTAATTGCTGTGCCTTTTTGTTATGTTTCATTACCAGATAAAGCAAGTTGTACTTATTGATACTTTCATGTAATAATAATTATTGTGCAGTTGCTTTTTGTTGAGATTGTTCCTTGCACAGCAGATAGAAAAAATCATTTTTTAAAGAAAATTTCATGATTTTTTTAAATTGATTTATTTTTCCTTTGGAAATTTAAAAACAATTTACAATTGTACACAGTAGGAATTATATTAAAATATAGATTACTATAAAGGAGTATCACCAACTTTCCACTGTTGCTCAGGAACAGTCTATGTCTCTCCATTCTATCTATACTTTCAAATTTGTTGCCAAGAGGAAACGTCATCAAAATGACGGTGTGAGGTGAGCCTCTGTAAATCTCCCCGGGAATTTACAACTAATCGAACAACTATAACTCCACAAAGGACTCCCTACGCAGCAGACAGGCAAGACAAAGAGGCCCACTACTGAATTCACCTAAAGGTGGGCGAATTGCGCAAGCAGGAGAGGAGGGAAAGGACAAGTGCAGAGACGGAGCCGCGCTGGCACAGAACTCAGACCTAGCTCAGTGCTCCCAGCTCGTCGCTACCGCAGCTGTGGGAGAGGAAAGAACTTGGAATACTAGGGCTCCGTTTATAGCCCACAGGGCTGAGGGGAGCGCTCACGGCAGAGACCTCGGAGAAGGGAATGAGGGAAAAGGGCTGAAAATGGTGGTTTAAGCCCTCACTGCCAAGCAGAGAACGGAAACCTTAGGAACTGAGACTAGCCACCTCCTGCAGCTTACCCTGCAACCACCTGCCCAGTTCTAGAAGTGGAACAATAGCAGTGTCAGATCAAAAGAACAGAATATTTGCTGTTCTGAGAACTAGGGACCACAGACACAGATTTGCAGTCCAACTAGTTCCAGCAAAGGAGAGGGAGCTGTGGAAGCAAGACTGGCTGAGGCTATGGTCCCCGCCATTGCTCTGGGCCACCTCTCTCAACTCCCCCGCCCCTGGCCCCACCTGTCTGGGAAGATCCCTGCAGGAGTAAACAGTAAACAGAACTGCTGAAACATACAGGCTCTGAATCTAGTGCAGGAAGAGCTTTGGAACTTCAAAAGCTCTCCGCATATTCACACGACACTGAGCCCTGTGATCCAGGTGAACTATTAACAGAGGAGAAGCCCATATACCAGGGATTCCCCCCATTGTGTGGAAGCTGGAATAGTGCAGAGAAAACAGCATTACCATGTGAGAGAGAAAAAAGGCTGTAGTTGGAGAAAATAAAACATTCTACCAACAAGTACTAGAAAACAAAATAAAGACCTCTTCCTATCATCCTGTTGCAGAAGCCACTCCTGTAGATGTCTAGAAAGAGAAATAATAAATCAGTAATTGCCATGAATAGCCAAAGCAACAAGACAGGTCAGAAAGAAAGGGAAGAGTCTCCAGAAAAGGAACTAAAGATATGGAAATATGTGACTTAAATGACAGAGAATTCAAGATTGCAGTTCTGAAAAAACTCAAAGAGATGCAAGAAAACACAGAAAGGCAGTTTAATGAACTCAGAAACACAATCAAAGAACAACATGAGCATTTTATGAAAGAGATTTTGAAATTTTAAAAAAGAACCAAATAGAATTTCAGGAGATTAAGAACTCAATAGAAGAAATTAAGAATGAAATAGCCAGTTTAGGTAGTAGAGTTTACCAGATGGAGGAAAGAATCAGTGACATAGAAGATAGAAACCTAAAAATGACACGGATGGAAGAAGAAATAGACTTGAGACTTAAAAGAAATGAAAGAACTCTACAAGAACTTTCTGACTCCATCAGAAAGAGCAATATAAGAATAATGGGCATACCAGAAGGAGAAGAAAAAGAGAAGGGAACAGAGAATATATTCAAACAAATTGTAGATGAGAACTTCTCAAATTTGTGGACAGAACTGGATCCTCGAATCCAAGAAGCAAATAGAACACCTAATTGCCTCCATTCCAACAGGCCTTCTCCAAGGCACATTGTATTGAAGCTGTCTAAAATTGAAGACAAAGAAAGAATCCTCACGGCAGCCAGGGAAAAGAAGATGGAAACCTACAAAGGAAAGCCCATTAGGTTATCATCAGATTTCTCAGCAAAAACTCTACAAGCCAGGAGGGAGTGGAACCAAATATTCAAACTATTGAAAGAGAGAAATTATCAGCCAAGAATAATATATCCAGTAAAGATATCCTTTAGATATGAAGGAGGAATAAAGACCTTTCCAGATATATAGAAGCTGAGGGAATTTTCTAATACACGACCTGCACTACAAGAAATACTAAAGGAGGCTATTCGACCACCATCAACAGGGACAATTTGTGGCAGCCAAAACATAAAAAGGGGGAGAGTAAAGGCCTGAACCGGAATATGGGAATGGAGAAAGAAAGCATGATGAAGAAAATGGAATACTATAAATAGCAAACTTTCTTTTACATAAACTTAAGGGTAACCACTCAAACAAAATCCAGAACTGAAATATATACTGTAATAAAAGAAGAAACAGAGGGAAACATCATAGAATACCACCACACAGAAATAATAAACAACAGCAAAAAGTCAAAGAAACAATGGAGATACAGCCTTACCAGAAAACTAAAGGTAGAATGACAGGAAATCCTCACATATCAATAATCACCCTAAATGTAAATGGACTGAACTCACCAATAAAAAAGCACAGAGTAGCAGATTGGATCAAAAAACTAAACCCAACCATACGCTGTCTCCAAGAGACACATCTCAGCTACAAGGACAAGCATAGACTCAAAGTGAAAGGGTGAAAATTGACATTCCAAACAAATGGTATGCAGAGAAAATCAGGTGTAGCCATACTAATATCAGATGAAACAGAATTCAGGGTGAAAAAGGTAACAAGAGACAAAGATGGACACTTCATAATGGTAAAGGAGACTATACAACAAGAAGACATAACAGTTATCAATATTTATGCCCCCAATCAGGGAGCACCAAAATATACCAAGCAACTACTAACAGAACTAAAGGGAGAAATTGACGAAAACACAGTTATACTAGGGGACTTAAATACATCATTGACAGATATGCATAGATCATCCAAACGGAAAACAAATAACAAAATAATAGCCCTAAATGACACATTAGATGAAATGGACATAATTGACATATATAGAGCACTTCATCCTAAAACATCAGACTATACAATTTTTTCTAGTGTACATGGAACATTCTCAAGGATAGACCATATATTGGGACATAAAATCAGTCTCAGCATATTTAAGAAGATTGAAATTATACCAAGCATATTCTCTGATCACAAGGCTTTGAAATTGGATATCAACTACAAAAAGAAAGCAGGAAAAAACACAAATACATGGAGATTAAACAACATACTTTTAAAGAATGACCGTTTTAAAGAAGAAATTAAAGGAGAGATCAAAAGACACATAGAAACAAATTACAATGAAAATACATCCTACCAAAACTTTTGAGATGCAGCGAAAGCAGTTTTAAGAGGGAAATTTATATCAATACAGGCCTATCTCAAGAAACAAGAAAAATCCCAAATAAATAACCTCATGTTATACCTTAAAGAACTAGAAAAAGAACAAGTGAAACCCAAGGTCAGCAGAAGAAAGGAAATAACAAAAATCAGAGCAGAACTAAATGAAATAGAGAACAAAAAGACAATAGAAAAAATTAATGTGACAAAGAGCTGGTTCTTTGAAAAGATTAACAAAATTGACAAACCCTTAAGCTAGACTCACTAAGATAAAAAGAGAAAAGACACTAATAAACAAAATCAGAAATGAAAAAGGAGAAGTTATCACGGACACCACAGAAATACAAAGGATCATTCAAGAATACTATGAAGGACTATATGCCACCAAATTCAATAACCTAGAAGAAATGGACAAGTTCTTAGAAACATATAGCCTTCCAAGGTTGAACCACGAAGAACTGGAAAATCTAAACAGACCGATCACCAGTAAAGAAATTGAATCAGTCATCCAAAACCTTCCCAAAAGCAAAAGTCCTGGACCAGATGGCTTCACTAGTAAATTCTTCCAAACCTTCAAAGAGGATCTAATACCAATCCTGCTCAAACTCTTCCAAAAAATTGAAGAAGAGACAGAATTCCCTAACTCATTTTATGAAGCCAACATTACCCTGATACCAAAACCTGGTAAGGACAACACAAAAAAAAGAAAACTACAGACCTATATCTCTGATGAATACAGACGCAAAAATCCTAAACAATATTCTAGCAAATTGAATACAACAATGCATTAGAAAGATTATTCGTCACGACCAAGTGGGGTTCATCCCCGGGTCACAAGGATGGTTCAACATTCGCAAATCCATCAATGTGATACATCACATAAACAAAATAAAGGACAGAAATCATATGATTCTATCAATTGATGCAGAAAAAGCATTTGATAAGATACAATATCCATTTATGATTAAAACACTTAATAAAATAGGTATAGAAGGAAAATACTTAGCATAATAAAGTCCATATATGACAAACCCTCAGCTAATCTCATAATTAATGGTGAAAAACTGAAGCCCTTTGCTCTACGTTCAGGAACACAACAGGGCTGTTCCCTATCACCTCTACTTTTCAACATAGTGTTGGAAGTCCTTGCCAGAGCCAACAGGCAAGAGAAAGAAATAAAAGGCATCCAAATTGGGAATGAACAAGTTAAATTGTCACTCTTTGCAGATGACATGATGCTATATGTAGAAAACTCTAAAGACTCCACCAAAAAGCTATTAGAAACAATCAACGAATACAGTAAAGTTGCTGGCTACAAAATCAACGTACAAAAGTCCATTACATTCCTATATACTAACAATGAAATCTCAGAAAAAGAAATACAAAAACAATTCCTTTTGCAATTGCAGCAAAAAGAATAAAATACCTAGGAATAAACATAACCAATGATGTGAAAGAACTATATGCTGAAAACTACAAGACATTTTTAAAAGAAATTGAAGAAGACACAAAGAAATGGAAAGACATTCCATGCTCATGGATTGGAAGAATCAACATCGTTAAAATGGCCATATCCCCCAAAGCCATATACAGATTTAATGCAATCCTCATCAAAATCCCAATGAAATTTTTTAAAGAGATAGAACAAAAAATCATCAGATTTGTTTGGAACCACAAAAGACCCTGAATAGCCAAAGCAATCTTAAGAAAAAAGAACAATACTGGAGGTATCACACTCCCTGACTTTAGCTTGTACGACAGGGCTACAATAATAAAAGCAGCATGGTACTGGCAGAAAAACAGACACATAGACAAATGAAATAGAATTGAGAACCCGGAAATAAAACCACCTAAATATGGACAGATAATTTTTGACAGAGAAGCTAAAAACATACGATGGAGAAAAGACAACCTCTTCAGTAAATGGTGCTGGGATAATTGGATAGCCACTTGCAAAAAAATGACAGTGGACTGCTATCATTCAAAATGGATCAAACACTTATGCATAAGACCTGACACAATAAACTGCATAGAAGAAAACATAGGTACTAAACTTATGGACCTTGGATTCAAAGAGCATTTTATGAATTTGACTCCAAAGGCAAGGGAAGTAAAAGCTAAAATAAACGAATGGGACTATATGAAACTTAAAAGCTTCTGCAAAGCAAAAGAAACCATCGACAAATTAAAGAGGCAACCAACTGAATGGGAGATGATTTTTGCAAACAGTGCCTCCGATAAGGGGCTAATATCCAAAATATACAAGGAACTCATGCAACTCAACAACAACAAAAAAACCAACAACCCAATTGAAAAATGGGCAGAGGACCTGAAGAGACATTTCTCCAAAGAGGACTTACAAATGGCAAATAGACATATGAAAAAATGCTCAACATCGCTAATCATCAGAGAAATGCAAATGAAAACCACAATGAGATATCACCTCACCCCAGTCAGAATGGCTTTCATCAACAAAACAAATAGTAACAAGTGTTGGAGAGGCTGTGGAGAAAAAGGAACTCTCATACACTGTTGGTGGGAATGCAGACTGGTGCAGCTGCTATGGAAGGCAGTGTGGAGGTTCCTCAAGAAATTATGAATAGAATTACCATATGACCCAGCAATCGCTCTCCTGGGTATCTACCCCAAAAATATAAAAGCATTTCTCTATAGAGACACGTGTACGCCAATGTTCATTGCAGCTTTGTTTACGGTGGCCAAGACATGGAAACAACCAAAATGTCCTTCGATAGATGAATCGATAAAGAAGTTGTGGTGCATATACACAATGGAATACTATTCGTCATTAAGGAAAGATGATGTAGGAGCATTTGTGACAACATGGATGGATCTCGTGAGAATAATGCTAAGTGAAATAAGTCAGACAGAAAAAGCAGAGAACCCTATGATTTCACTGATATGTGGTATATAAACCAAAAAGAACAAGACAAACAAATGAGAAACAAAAACTCATAGACACAGACAATAATTTAGTGGTTACCAGAGGGTAAGGGGGTGGGTGGTGGGTGATGAGGGTAAAGGGGATCAAATATATGGTGATGGAAGGAGAACTGACTCTGGGTGGTGAACACACAATGGGATATATTGATGATGTAATACAGAATTGTACACCTGAAATCTATGTAAATTTACTAACAATTGTCACCCCAATAAAATTAATTAAAAAAAAATGCTCCACATCACTAATCATCAGAGAAATAAAAATAAAAACCACAATGAGATATCACCTCACCACAGTCAGAATGGCTGTCATCAACAAGACAAATAGTAACAAGTGTTGGAGAGACTGTGGAGAAAAAGGAACCCTTATACACTGTTGGTGGAAATGCAGACTGGTGCAGTTGTTATGGAAGGCAGTGTGGAAGTTCCTCAAAAAATTACGAATAGAATTACCATATGACCCAGCAATCCCTCTCCTGGGTATCTGCCCCAAAAATCTGAAAACATTTATGCATAAAGACACATGTGCTCCAATGCTCATTGCAGCTTTGTTTACGGTGGCCAAGACATGGAAACAACCAAAATGTCCTTCGATAGATGAATGGATAAAGAAGTTGTGGTAGAAGGCAAGAAGACATATGAAGAAATGCTCAACCTCACTAACCATCAGAGAAATGCAAATAAAAACCACAATGAGATACCACCTCACTCCAGTCAAAATGGCATTATCAATAAATCAACAAACAACAAATGCTGGCGCGGATGTGGAGAAAAGGGAACGCTAGTGCACTGTTGGTGGGACTGCAGATTAGTGCAGCCTCTATGGAAAACAGTATGGAGGTATCTCAGGAATCTGAAAATGGAACTACCCTATGATCCAGTAATTCCACTCCTAGGCATCTACCCGGAGAAATCCAAAACTCCAATTCAAAAATCTGTATGCACTCCTATGTTTATTGCAGCACTTTACACAATAGCCAAGATATGGAAACAACCGAAATGCCCATCGGTAGATGACTGGATTAAGAAGCTGTGGTACATTTATACAATGAAGTATTACGCAGCCATAAAGAAGAAAGAAATCTTATCATTTGCAGCAACATGGATGGATCTAGAGAACATTATGTTAAGTGAAATAAGTCAGAAAGAGAAAGACAAGTACCATATGATCTCACTTATATATGGAATCTAAAGAAAAGACTATGTGAATGAACTAATCAGAGACAGTTTTGGGGACGCAGAGAAAAAACCGAGAGTGGTTAGATGGGTGTGTGGGAGGGGGTTGGGGATAAGGGGAACGGTGAAGGGATTTGGAAGCAGCTGGTAACCACAAGATGGCCTCAGGGTTTTTTTTGAAAATTAATTTGGGGAAGGTATTCTATAATGTTGTAAAGATTTTGTTGGGTATCCAATGGACATGCGTCCTATTTGGGAGACCACCTCAGGGATACTGTGGATACCTGATCATGGCATTGTACACCAGAAGCTAAACATTAATGAATGCCAACTATAATTTTATGTATATAATGTGATGGTTCAGTGTGAGGTCGGAGGGATAGTGGATGGGGGGAGGGGGGTTCACAGTGTGAGGGATATAAATGATGAACGTCTAAGTATTACCTTGTTTTGTACACCTGAAACTAATAAATAAATTAATTAATTAAAAAAAAGTTGTGGTATATATACACAATGGAATACTATTCGGCGGTAAGAAAAGATGATATAGGAACATTTGTGACAACATGGATGGATCTTGAGAGTATAATGCTAAGTAAAATAAGTCAGACAGAAAAAGCAGAGAACCATATGATTTCACTTACATGTGGTATATAAACCAAAAACAACAAAAGAACAAGACAAACAAATGAGAAACAAAAACTCATAGACACAGACAATAGTTTAGTGGTTACCAGAGGGTAAGGGGGGGTGAGAGATGAGGGTAAAGGGGATCAAATATATGGTGATGGAAGGAGAACTGACTGCGTGGTGAACACAGAATGGGATTTATAGATGATGTAATACAGAATTGTACACCTGAAATCTATGTAGTTTTATTAACAATTGTCACTCCAATGAATTTTTAAAAATGTATAATAAAAAAGCAAAGAAAAGAGAAAAGAAAAGAAAAGAAAGGAAAGGAAAGGAAAGGAAAGGAAAGGAAAGGAAAGGAAAGGAAAGGAAAGGAAAGGAAAGGAAAGGAAAGGAAAGGAAAGGAAAGGAAAGGAAAGGAAAAAGGAAAAGAAAAAGAAAAAGGAAAAGAAAAAGAAACTTGTTGCCAGGAAGTTATCCACTGTATGTCCTTAATTCTTTTCACCTTTCTCTATATTTCTAGTTATAACAATTGTCTAATGACAAAAATTGTATCATAATATTTTATGTTTGATTTTGTTTTGGTTTGTTTTTACACTTTTCAGTGGTTTGTCTATTTTCAAGCAACTTGTGGTTTTGTATTTTTGCAACATGCAGTTTTTAACACTTACACATTCTAATATATTACTCCTTTCCTTTGTAATTATTTTCATGATTTTTCTCTCTACTGATTACTTCCCCAGTCAAGGAACAAGTAAATATTCATTAATATTTTCTTCTGTTATGAAAATAAATTTTAATGTTTATTACCAAAAATACATACACCTCGGTTAAGTTTCTAATATTTCAACTATATGCTAAAGAAGCACCTGAAACAAAATATCTCAGAAGTTTAAAAGTAAAAGGAATAAAGAAGGTATGCAAAAAAATTAGTAAGAATAATAACAAAATAAAATTTAATGCAAAATGCATTAACTAAAACAAAGAATAATTTTATGTTAGTAAAAGCTTATAATGCACAATAATAGTAAAATAAATATAAACTTGGATGCAATGAATAGCATTGCATTCAGATGTGTGGAACAAAATCTGTAATAATTAAAAAAGAAATGGGCTAAAACACAATACAAGCAAGTGATTACAATGTGGCCAAGTATCACTAGTAATCTCAGTGTGTGAGAGATTATGAAAAAATAAATTATTTATCCAAAAATGCCCTGTTTTAAATCATAAAAGAAACCTAAGAAATTCTATGAAGTACAACATTTTTAACACTATGCCCTAAGTACAGTACAATAATACCTAGAAATTAATTTCAAATGTTTACATTTTAAATATATAAACTGAAAATTTAAAAACCTTCCCCTAAAAACTAGTGGGTCAAAAAGGACATTAAAATGATAATTACATAGTATTTAGGAAATGGGAATACTTTATATGAAAACATAATTGATACAGACAAACTCACAGAAAGGTAAATTCTTATACTTAAAAAAGTCACAATATAAAGGAATAAAAAGGAAATAAATGAACGAAGCCTTTGTAATGACCTAGGCAATCTTCGAAATGTCACCTTAAGTCCTTCTTGTGAGGCGAACTTCCTGCTCACAAGCCCTACTGCCACTCATGTATGCCCTGTCCCATACATTCTTTCTCAGACATGGTCAACTGAACCAGGGGTCAACTTGTGATCCAAGAGTTACTCATTCTTAGCCTGGACTGTGATCAGTAGAAATTTACTGTGAAAAGACGAACAGAGGCAATGAAACTCTTTTATTAGGTACCTAAACTTCTCACGATGCAATATCCCTCTGCCACACTACATATTGGTAGAGGTGGTCTCTGAATGATTAAGAGAAAAGTTGGTGATCTTATGTGTTGGGAGGTGGATGGAGAGAGACTGTCCACATGGGTTCTTCTGGTGCCAACTGACTCAGAAAAATTGATCCTGAGCAATTAGGGGGTGGCTGTTTGTTTTTCATATCAGTGTTTCCCCTAATCAATGGTTCCAATAATAGCAGCAGACTACGAGGGCCCAAAGTCCTTTCCTATCACAATGGTGACCATTCATGTATTTCTTTTTGAGAGAGCAAAACATGTGGCATATTATTTTAAAAACTCAGCATATGCCTCTCAAGGATATACTATTAATATAAGTGCTTCTGGCCCATGGAAGGAAAAAGACCTCACATAGGATCTTTCATTAACTTCAGGTGCTGTTGCTAGGTTCTGCCTTCATGAGCCTTCAACTGTACTTAATAGAAGCCCACGGAAGAAAACATACCAAGCTAGTCTACTGCCAGACGAATCATTTATTTAGTTACTCGTTCGTTCTTTTTGTTTCATTTACTCATTTACTTGTTTATTTACCAAAAAATGCATATAATGCAAAAAGGAATTAAATCAATATGTTTTGGCAGGCAAAAGGAATAAATGCACAAAAATTAATAAAATTGCAAGTGAGATGATCAGTAGAAAATGTATAGCATACTAGGTCTGTGCAATTGCTAAAGTTAAACTGAAAATTTATTTCTTTGTTCCACCAACCAAAGAGGGAAGTAAAATCAGTTATAAAATTTGTAATGTTTTCAAAATACAAATAAACTTCTTATTGTGGATAATCCACGTTTTCTCCTTATACTGATATGTGTTTCCCTATCTTGACTTGTGAGAAAAAGACCTTCTCAGTAACATCTTCCTAGCCACAGGTAGAAGCACTGTACAATGTTAGTGAACAACAGTTTGAAATAGCCTTGAATCAACATAATGAGAATTTTAAAACCTCCTTCAGTTTACACTAATGGCATAACATGAAAGAGCAGTATAATAGAAAGAATTCTAACAGGGACAAAAATCATATCATTTTATTATTTTTTAAAAATTGTGTTAAATTTATTTGGGTGACATTTGTTAATAAAATTACATAGGTCACAAGTATACAATCCTATAATACATCATGGAAAAGTCACTTATGTTTACAAGATGTCAATTTTTCAACTTTAAGTTGGGAATAAGTATTGTATCAAATCCCTTTGGGATGGCTTCAACACATAAAGGGTAATTAATTGACTCATGTAACCAAACTGTAGGTAGGGTCTTTCTCTCTGCCAAGTTTATCTGAGTCTTTCTCTGCTCACTGATTTCAGTCTCTGAAAACACCTTATTCCACAATGCTATCAGCAGCTCTAGAATTTCTTTATATCTACTTATTGACCTGCCCACCATGCACACAAGTAATATTGAAAATAAAACTCCAAGGAAGGACTTTGATTGGTTTGGGTCACGTGACCAACCTTTAACAATTATTAAACCAGAGAGTCGGAGTCATGAAAAAAATTGAATGATTTGGAACACTTGTGTATGGATGGAAAAAGAAAATAATTCTTCAAAGGGAGAGATGGAGTTTGTAAGGTAATGACCATTGGAGGAATCAGTGTGAGTTCTTGAGTTCTATAGACAATTTAATTGATGCCTAATAATGATACCTAATAATAATAATTGATGCCTAGTAATGTCATGTGAATTAAATGTGGGAATGTGCTGTGCAAGTAGTAAAATGATATATAAATCCCAGCCACTATTTCTTCTAATATGATATTCTTGGAAATTAAAAAAAAAAAAATCTCAGACAATGATTTCAGAGGAGAGGAGACTGCTTTGCCTGGGGAAAAAATGAAGCTGCTTTTCTACAATTCCTTGTGACTTGAGAGCAAATCACCAGCTGTTAAAAGTCTGAAAATGAAGAACCCTCAGGAGTGTACTCTGGCCTGTCAGGAAGATGATGGCTCAGCGACTCTGCTTCTAGACCAGTAGGCACCGTCTGCTTTAGAGTTATCCCCAAAGTCTAGGAATTACTGGTATGAACATAATACCAATGACAACACATGGTTAGACTCTAACTGAGGAAATATTTGTTTGTGTACGAGTGGGTATTCTTTGTAATTAAACATCTTTGAAAATTGTTTCTTAAGGATTCTAAGACGAGGTTGGGTCATTACCCTCCCATTTCCATGCAGTAATATTCCCAAGGGTGCTGTGAGAGAGGAAGTATGCCAGCAAAAGTAATTTCCTAAACAATTCTCCGAAGGACATCAAGACAAGGGCATACTTAACAAAAGTGTGTCATGTTTTATAATGTAAAGCTGAAATTTTGGCCTATATTTTCAAGATGGTTTAATAGAAAATGAACTATATCCTAACAGAGTGCAAAAGAACACATTGAAATGTCCTTCTTTCTTCTTCTCCAACAAGAAAGAAAAACTCCAGCCTCATGAAACAATTAAATTTGAAAACAGACTATTTTAAAATTGAGGAAATTCTATATAAAGGCACAGAAATATGAGAGGGTAGGTTGAAATCAGGGAGCCACATGAGAATGATAATACCAGAGCCCAGAAATCACCCCATTTGATGCCCAGCACCCCACAGCCATGGGTGTTCTCACAGCTATGGTTATGAATCTGTCCCCAAACAGAGTAATTATAACAGTAACATTTAGCGCAAATAGTACCTGCTGAAGAAGGAGCACAATGGAAGCCAAACTGTTATGCTTTGCTACGAGGACCAGTGAAATTTGAGACTGTCCCTATGGTCAAACCAGACAACTTCCTCTTTCTTATTATAAATGTGCAATAACCTAAATGCTCACAAACCACATACCAATATCGAGAGGGGGAAACTTCTGAATTTCTAGTCTAAAGTATCTATCTACAGTTTGCCCATTTAAAGATTAGACTTCAAAATGTGCTGGGATTTTTCTCCTGCTTTTTCAGTTATCTCCATGAAACCGAAATGTTTGCTGAGTTGAAGGGACTGTATGTGACTTCTACCCATTAGTCATTTCAGCACCTGCCGCATCTGATGTCAGCGCAGGACTCTTTTTCCTCATCTTCCTTCATCTGCTCCAGAATTTCAGCCAGCAATCAAGAACATACAATGGTTCTTGGCAATCCGAAGTCTCAGATGCTGAATAGTTTTTTTAGCAGTTAACTCATTACTATGGTATGCTCATTCCCACACTTTTGAAGCAGTCTGTGACCAGGAAACCAACTCAGGGGACAGTTACTGTCTTACTAAATTGAAATAGTTGCAGCAGAAGCAGCTGTGTGCAGGGGGATTTGTGAGCACCCTGGCCGTTAGGCATAAGTAGTGAGATTCTGACTCAGTGCTTTTATTGCAAACAGGTGATTATTTCTCAAGTATGTGCGCCATGAGCACTCATATTATAAGCCATGTTTTGCTTCTTGGGAGAAATAAATTCTTTTCTCCAGAACTAAAACATCTTCAGAACAGCAAGTGGAGAACAATAATGTTTTTGAGCTGGTATTCCTCATTTGTTTATTCTTCTAACTGGGTTTATGATGCTACCTTACATGAATGAATTTAAATGTTTTATGTTTCCATGATACCTGCATTTAAAGGACTTTAAATTAGGAACATATTGTGTCCTGACAACCTGCAGAGGCAGAGTAGAATGAATAAATGATTACTGCTTCTGTAAGGCAAACTGAGTTAAAGGGAGAATTTGATTATTGCAACACATTAAATTGCAGGACTCAATAATTCGTGGAACTAACACATTTTACCCTCTAACCAGGATGGCAAATCCCCTGGTTACTGCTGATAACTCACTGTAGCCTCTTTTCCTTGTGTGTCTGGAGGCAGCATCAGAACTCTCCATGACACAGCTACCTGTGCACTGAAGCAGCCCCAGCAAGCTGTCACATTACCTGAACCTCTTCGTTATCCCTGTCCTGTACTTTTCACATCTGGAAGAAGGAGAGTGCCAGGTAACTCTCTATTAAGGGGACATAATAATAGTACACATTCGGCTGGGTTATTCTGAAAATTAGCTACATTAATATGTGTAAAGACCTTCAAAGTGCCTGGCACACAGTAAGCACTACCTAAGTGCTAGCTATTATTAGCTGTCACCTATACGCCGCTCACTTAATTCCAGCCTCATCACCAGGGAAATACTGATCATAAGGAACAGTTGGTCACAGTCAATGAGAATGTGAAAATTGAGGAGAATAAATCCATCCCCACTTCCAAAACAATAAAATAACCTCTTTGGTGATGGTGGATCAAAGCATTACCATTACTTGCAAACCTCGCTCATATCTATGCTGGTGTTTGATGATGATAGATTTTGGCAAGTAGGGATTAAAACAACAAGCACAGTTTTTGAAACACTTATCGCCATAGGAAATTTTTTTTGTAAAACACTCTAACTTTTAAATCTGGTAGTAGAAAAGTTGATATTTTCTTCTTTTTAGGATGCATTGTGATTTTGCACATTGGTAATTATTGCAAATTATTTTTGCAATTATTTGCAAATTATTGTATATTTCCATCATGTTTGTATGTCACAATAATCATGATTCTTTCAATATAATAGGTATTCATCAACTTTTTTGAACTAAACTCTTTTCAGTTTAAATTTTTCATTGAATTGAAGAGTTTTTAAAGAAATTATGATCTGAATTTCTGATTTAGGTAGCCTAGCTTCTTGAGAACACAACTTACTCTATAGTTAAAAGGAAAGTAATAAAAAAAAAGCAACATTAAATTAGGAGGTAATGTAATGTGATCTTTTGGAAATGTACGTAATCCACAACTAAAAGGACCATTAATACTATAATATCTGAAATAAAGCAATATATGCCATCTAGTCAACATTTAGGTAAACTGGTTCACTTCACAACTAGTTTTAATTCTATGAGGAAATTAGTGACCTTATTTGATTTTCAAAATAGCCCTTGACCCAAATCCATTTTTTTGAATTACTGTTTGAAAATGGGACATTGTGAATAAAAAGAGTTAGCATTAGAACTATTTTCTAAAGGAAAAATAAGCCACCAACATGGTGATTTTTTTTCCCACATGTACCAATTCTTCAAAATTTAAGTTGATTATTTAGCACATTTGTCAATTAAAATGAACTCCATTGCTTTTGGGAAATATAATGTCAAACTTAAATTATACAAGAATTATCTGTTTGGGTGATCTAAAAGATATATACAATTTTTAAGTGGACTTTACAAATATATATTACATATATAATTATGACATCGGGATTAAATTTAGTTTCCATTACTTTAAGTCTTCTAGTCACACAGTTTTTATACATAATTTAAAATATTTACTTTGCCCTAATAAACACATTATTTGGCTTCATGCTTCTGAGCGACAGAGTATTGGGGCAAAATAAGAAGTAATGGAAAATTAAAGTCCATCTATACTACTTTATTAAATTAGTTATCAATATGATTATTCCATAATTTTCCTCAGTTAAAAAACCTTTAAAATAATATGAACTTTTTCAGAAATAGACATATTTCTACAAGTCACATAGTGATACATATATTTCCATTGAACAAAAGAATATTTTATAAAAGTACAATAAAAATTTAATTTCAGAGAGGAGAATTTTAATTTAGGGGATTGTATTTAATGACTTAAACCAAATTGTGATTTTTTTTTCCACTAACAAACCAAACAATTTGCATTCATTCATTTTACAACTACTAATAGGGTCATTGTTTCTCAAAGGTGAACAAATTATTTCAACCAATTATTTTTTTAAAATGTGTCTCATTAATATATCATAAAAAAGAATTTAAGTACAAAGTAGATTTTTACAAACATGGTATATATATATTTAAAAGCAAAACACTGAGTCATGAGTAATTTAGAGAATATGGACAAACTAAAATGAAATCTTTAATAAACTTCTCATAGGATTTTCATACTTGAAGTTTCAAAAACTTTGTATATATCCCTATTCAGGTAGAATACGGTAATTCTTTTTACTATAGTCTTAAACTGAACTAACTGGCAATTCCTTGGCTGTAGCCAAGAGTCATTGTCTTTCACCTTCCTAATCCTCAATAGTGAAGGTTAATTGTCTGCCCTTCTCCCTACAAATTTATTCTAAACCAGAAAACATTTACATGAAACCCAACTTCTTCCAATTTGAATTCATTCTTCTTTAAGGTCTGTGAAATCACACTGTTGCCAAGTTGTTACTATTTTTGTAATATTATTTTTGACAATCTGGTCTTTCTATGGACCGTCTTTACGTTCTAATGTCACACCACTAAAAATTTAAAATATCAAGAGCCCTGTCCACGCTAGGTCAGCCCTCGAGAACTCCCTCTTTCCTCCTGCTTCAATTATTTGTGTTCTTAATATAAAAAGTACCTGCTGCTACCTAGCAGGAACTCAGGAAAATCCTCAAGGTCTTTCTACTCAGCAGCACCCAGGACTGGTCTGATGATCCTTGTTTTTATACGATTACCTTGTGCTTGATATTCTTTCTCTACACACATACCCTTCAGGCCCCACTCTCCTTCATCCCTGTGTCCATAGTATTATATTGGGATTTATAAGAAATAAATATATTTGGTCATTCAGATGACCAAAATATATTTCTCATCTATATCTGGTCTTCATCGAAGGTGTCTGGCTCACAGCTTTCAAAACCCTTGAGTAATAAGGGTTTCTGAGTAATAAGAACAATGGGAGATATCTTTTGTTATATTTTGATCTCTTGTCCTTGGCTCCTGAAAATGCTTCTGGGCCATAACGTGAAATAGGTGTCTTGTTACTCATAATAAGCCCTTTCCACCACAACCAGATTTATGTTAACAGGGTGACTTTTGCAAACTACCTAAAGATGGGGGCTGATTGCCAGAGGAACCAACCCTGAATATAGGGTTGCAACTTTCAGTCCCATCTCCTGATTTCCTGGGAAGAAAGACAGGCTAGAGTTTGAATTAATCACCAATGGTCAATGAATTAATCAACTATGCCTACTTAATGAAGCCTCCATAAAAACCCAAAAGGAGGGGGTTCAGAGAGCTTCCAGGCTGGGGTACCAGAACACTTCCACATGCCACTGTGCCAGGCCTCCAGCTCCATGAGGACAGAAGCTCCTTTTTTCAGGACCTTGCCCTATGTATCTCTTCATCTGGCTGTTGACTCATATCCTCTAATATCCTTTGTAATAAATTGGTAACCTAGTGAGTAAATGATTTTCCTGAGTTCTGTGAGCACTGCTAAGGAAATTAATCAAACACAAGGAGGGGGTCATAGGAACCTCTGATTTACAGCCAGCCTGTCAGAAGTACAAGTAACAACCTGGACATGTGATTTGCATTCTGATTTAGACGGGCTTATTGGAACCTCCAATGTGTAGTGAGTAAGTAAGAAGCACAGGTAATGTGGGCTTTCAGTTGACTTCTGAATTACAGAGTAGTCTTGTAAGACTGCACTGTTCACCTATGGAATCTGATTCTGTCTCTAAGTAGACGGTGTCAGAATTCAGTTGAATTGAGTTGAATTCTTGGACACCCTATTGGGTGTTCTAGAGTTACTTGTTGGTGTGGGAAAGCGTACACACACACACACACACACACACACACAAAGGAATTGGGTCCAAGAATCAGACAAGGTATATCAGGCTGTTTCTTGAGCTTTTCCAGAGTAAGCATGAGAGTCAGCATTCTTGGTTCTGCTGAATTAATGCTTTTGCAAGACTTGCCAGTTTCCCATTTTTTAGTTCTTTTTCTCCTCTCCCATTACCTTCCTGTGTTAGTGTCCTAGGGCTGTCAAAACAAAGTACCACACACTGGGTGGCTTAAAACACCAGAAATGCATTCTCTCACAATTCTGTAGGCTAGAGCCTGAGATCAAGGTGTTGGCAGGGGCTTTCTCCCTCAGAAGCCTCTAATGGAGGACCTTTCCTGCCCCGTGCAACATCTGCTCATGCCAGGCATTCCTCAGTTTGTAGGTGTATCACTGCATCCAGTGTGTGTCTCCAGCTTCCTGTGGCATTTCCCCTGTTTGGATCTTCACATGACTATCTTCCCTCCAAGTCTCTGTCTTCTTAGAAGGACCCTGGTATGACCTCATGTTAACTAATTACATTTGCAATGATCCTGTTTCAAAATAAGTTTACATTTTAGTACTTCAACATATCATTTTTGGAGGACACAATTTAGCCTACAATACTTATCCTAATCATTTTATGCTTTCAAAAAAAAGCTCTTTCCTCTAGGTTAAGTGAAGTTTCAGGAAAAAGCAAAAGTCTTATTTGACCCCAAACTCTTCTATGAACTCTTGATGTTTTAACTCAATAACAGCAGAGCTTTCTTGAACTATGAGGCTATAAACTAAAAAATTACAGCTTTGTATCGAATTCCAGTCTCCAATATGTCTGGTCCTCCTACTTCTCCTTGTAATATCAGCCCTCAACATATTGCTAGTTATACTAAATTGTTACGGGTAACTGGATTTCATTTCATTGATGTTGATCTGTACTCACACAGAAGTGGAATAACAACTAACATAACATAGAGTGACAAGGTATTTTTCAAATTTACTTTATCACTACTCTTTCCAAAATAAGTTTGAAATAGCCATAATGCAGCAGAGAGTCCAAGTTTTCTGAGGAAAGACACTTTCTGAAATAATGTCATAAAATTTTAATCTAACAAATTACTGGCTTAACTGGCATTCTTGTTGCATGTTTCTCTTTCAGAATAGTTATGAGGACTGTTACTTAAAAAATGACATATACGTAATAGAGTCACAGAAATTATTTAATAGTACCAAAGTGTTCACATTACGAAGAAGATTTAATATCAAAGACAGGTGATGTAAGAGATATTTAAGCATATCATAAATATAAACGCGGCAAATGATGGGCCATGTTTTCAATGTCTTTATTCCAAAGTGTATCACCATATTAATCAAATACACGTTATCATCTACACACTGATTATTACTAAGAGACTAGTATTTCAAAGTAATTTCTTACTGTAGTCATTAATGAATCTCTTAGCTAGAGTGGCACTTAAGTAAATTAACTCAGGGAAGCAAGGCTACAGTTGAAGAACAGACTTACAGCCGACTCATCACCTGCTAATTATGTGACATTTGAAGAGATATTTTACATTTAGATATTTACACAAAATAATGTATATAAAACTGGCTAGCATTTTGTCTACAAGCAATAGATGCCCAGTAAGAGTTATCACTTATTACAGCATTATGCTAAGTGACAGACACAGTTCTAAGCACTGTTCTAAACAATTTTAAATGTTTACATTTTTATCCTTTTGTTAAAAAACAAAATTCAATCAAGAAAATTTGAAGATCTAATTGGCATTGTTAAGCCATTCATAAATCAGGCAGCATCCCTTCTAGTAACTACTGTGTTTCCCCAAAAATAAGACCTAGCCGGACCATCAGCTCTAATACGTCTTTTGGAGCAAAAATTAATATAAGATCGGGTCTTATTTTAATGTAAGACTGGGAATACAATATAATATAACATAATACAATACAATACAATAATAATATAATATAATATAATATACTGGATCTTATATTCATTTTTGCTGCAAAAGACACATTAGAGCTGATGGTCTGGCTAGGTCTTATTTTCGGGCAAACATGGTAGAAGGGCACCCGGAGGGTTGTATAAAATGGAAGGTTTTTTTTGTTTTGTTTTTGTTTTTTATAGGAAGAATAAAGGGACAACAGAGCTATTAATAAAAGAAAATGAAGGTTTATTTTTGGGCCAGGGACTTTTTTGGTGGGGAGAGAAGAGAGAACTGGAAGGGTTTTTATCAGCCAGATTCTCTCTTCTTTCTATGGGGGATGGAGAGGGCCACGTGACAGAGCACCTTCCTGGTGCTTGACCAGAAAATTCTAGACTCATTGATTAAGATTACATTTCTGGGAAAGGTTGAAACTACAGTTAGTTTCAGATTTTAAAGATAGGTTTGCTATCATGGGCCTTTAGCACAAGTGATGTTATTTTGGGCCTATGATTTTCTCTTTCACACTTTGTATAACATGTTTACATTCAAAAGTCACCAAACTGAAACTACCACTATCTGTGCCATTTTGAGAAATTTGTACTAAACATTTTAGATACATGTAAATGAAACACTACTCAGTAGATTATTGCTCCAACTACCACTTGGCAAGATTTCTACCAAACCATTCTATATATATATGTAGTTGTCTCTCTTATTTTTAAGAGACTTCAGGAAAAGTGTTATTACTTTAGTAGTATTCTATAGATTAGTGGTTCTCAATACTTAGCATGCATCAGAATCACCTGGAGGGCTTCTTAAAACCCAAGCCCCACTCACAAAGTTTCTGATTCACTAGTGGGGCTAGAGTGGGGCTCGAGAATTTGCATTTTTAATAAGTTCTCATGACACATTCCCAGGTGAAGCTGCTGGTATGGTGACAGCAATTTAAGAAACATTGCTACAGGTCAATGATTGTCAAGAAGCAAGAAATTCTTCCTTAATTCTAAACATAAGTCTATCTGATTCATGTTCTAAACTTATATCTAAGACTAAAGAATACATTTGAATTCTTGCCTATATGCTTTCTAATTTCTTTTGAAATATTGAAACTAAAAATGGTATAGATATTGAGGAGAAACTGAAACTCAGATGACAAGTCTCACTCCCAAGGTGTCGAAGATCTTGACACACCACTTATAAATAACCCTATCGCATGAATTTGGGACATCAGGGGAAGCAAGAAAACCTCTGCCATCAAGAGGAAATAATCCTGCTTTGTTCTGGACAGACAACACATCTGTCCAAAAACATTGTCCCTAAACAGGTTTGTAGTTTATTTTTAACTGATGTTAGCAGATACAATTGGGTCATCTCAGGCTAATCATCTAAATTAAAGCCATATGAATCCCACTATATACTTATAAAATTTGTCCTCAGTAACATATGGATTACTTTCTTGTAAAAACATGCCTCACTATTCCAAAATTTTCACTGTCATTGATTCATCATAGTATACAAAATGTATTTTTCACGGAAGTAATGTCAAATTTCAAAGTTTTTCAGAGTTTCTAGCTCCAAATTTGATAAGATAGAAGAGACACAGGATTTGTCTTTTCCAAGAAGTCAAGCATTCAGCTTACTACCATCACTGAAAGGATCAGCAGCCACACACCGTATGCATGCAGCACATTTTCTGTTCTGAAGTATTGATATTTTTTTTATCTGAAATAGTGGAATATGATGAGAATTCACACATGATACTTCCAAAGTGAAAAAAAAAAAAAAACACCAAAAAAACTCCAAAACCGAAAAGTTCCTCTCTTTATTGTTCAAAATAGTATATTTCATTTTGTTTCTGAGTTCCTTTCCCTCTGATGACAGGATCAGAGGAATGATTTAAACTTTCTCACTAAAGGGAATGTTCTTTTGAGTATATATGGGCCAGGTCGAAGTTTACTCTCCCTCCCAGGCTCTCTCTTCCTCCTCAAGGGTCTGCCGTCTCTACTGCCTCCCAAGGTAGAGTCTAGATACAGAGAAAAGCTAATATTCTCACGGCATTAGATTATCACAGATTCCAATGCTTTCCACTGAATGAATGTCTTGTCCCATGAATGAATGTCTCTGGGCATCTACTTACAGCTTCTAATGCTGATGTATCCGTAGCTGATATAAATTGTGAGTTGCTTACTCAGCCTGGGCAAGCATGCTAATTATGTCCGAAGACATCAGCAGTTTCCCCTCATTGGCACTACAGATTTCTTTATGTGTAGTCACAACTGTTTTTATGGGTCTTCCCTCAGCTATCAGCTTAATTTTACCCTCATTGACCTTATATATGCCCCCCACGTACCACTGAATTTGTGGACTCCACCACTCCACCTGAAAGCTGAGATCTACTCAGGGCCATTATCTCAGGTCTTCTTTCTGCCTAAACATATCACAACACTGTTTCCTTCATCTGCAGCTGCTCTGTATTGGACGTTGGACAGGGGATTCCCTGAGTGGTAATCTCCTCCCTGAGATCCATAAGTCCCCAAATGGAGCTTCTTTCTTCTCAGGGCTCACATCCAAGGGAAGATCTGAAGGATAAAGGCTGAAAAAGAAAAAGCAGGTCATGAGGGCCACTGCTTACCTGAGGGACAAAGGAGAAAATCCATCCTATTACATTCTCTGGGTTTTTTCCATCTCCACACATCATAGTTTATAAAAACTCTGTGTAAAGGTGCTAAGAGTAGAACTTAAAGATTCTTACCAAAAATTTTTAAAAATTAAAATTAAAAAAATTAAACGTTTAAAAAATAAGACTCTTCATTTTTTACCCTGGGCGTATCTTGAGTTCTTACTATCTGTGACTGGAAAATTTCAGTTCAGATCACCAACTTTTAATAGGTAAAGAAAAGCTTTTAAAATTTACAAAGTTTTTTTCCTCTAATACAGCAAGGCTTTCAGAGCTATTGCCTGTCCATGGACAGTAGGATCATATTTTGTCATATTTTTGCTTTCCTAATTATTACAATCTATATCATCTTGAGATAATAGCTACCTCTGGCTGAAAGGGAGAAAAAAGAGGTCAAATTCAAGCAAGTATGAAAAGAAAAGCACATTAATATATTTTTAAATAATTCCCTATTAAAGTGACAATGCTTTAGGAATCTTTTATTAAAAACCAATGAGGATTAAGCACACATTCGGTAAGATCACCATCATCTAAAGTCTGCTTTTAGCCCTGTAGATTAAGAAAATTTTAAATGTATTAGTTTACCCAAAAATAACCAGACCTAATGAATTAATTCTCACAATTTAAACCCATGAAAAGCTAATTTTGAAACCATACAGCTAATATTGTAATTTGTAATGTAATACATATTTCCTTCATCATCTACCAACTGCAATCTTAGGAGGCAGGGTCCACAAAGACTAAAGCTATGTAAGTAGATAACTATTTTTAATTGATTTACAACACAATGTGATTTTTCAATTTTCGGTTTATAACTGTCTGAGAACTTTTAATGTTTACACAATTTGTAACTAAGCAATAAAATTCAAGTAACATTGAATAACAGGTATAAATATATGGATATTTCTTTAAATGTTATCTATGGATCAGGAAGTTTAATCAGGTCTGAGGATTTTTCTATTTTATTCATATAAATACACATTGCCATCAAGAAATCTGATTTTATACTATTAACATGGTATTTAATATGGTATTAAATGCATCATGCTTGGAGATATTCATTGCAATCTGGGACTAGAACTTAAAGTTCTTGACGCTACTCTGATATTATTTGTTATCTTTATACTTTTAATTGAATATGTTATTAAGAAAAGAAAAATATCTCTGCCTTGCCACTTCCATTCAACATTGTACTAAGGATCCTAATCATTGAATTAAGGCAAGAAAACAATAAAAGGCATAAATAAAAATGAGAAGGGAAGACATAAAACA
The DNA here is from genome assembly GCF_964194185.1 of Rhinolophus hipposideros. Lineage (NCBI taxonomy): Eukaryota > Metazoa > Chordata > Mammalia > Chiroptera > Rhinolophidae > Rhinolophus > Rhinolophus hipposideros. Next base: position 79,962,498 of record NC_138050.1, on the reverse strand, counting down.
GTTTTTTTTGGTCACAAATAACATGATTATCTAAACAGAAAATCCTAAACAATATATAAAAAACAGTAACTAGGACAAATAAGTGAGTTTAGCAAGGCTGAATGAAAAAGATCAGCATGCAAACACAGAAGTTTTCCATATACAACCAGTGCACAATTAGAAATTAAAATGTTAAAAAATAGTGTCATTTAAAATAGCTCTGTAAAGCATGAAATTGTTAGGTATAATCTATTAACATAATTATAAAAATTATATGCTGAAAAGTATAAAATTATGAGAAAAATAATAAAATTAAATAAATTGGAGTCATACCATGTTCATATTGACATAACTAATGTTGTTAAGATGTTAATTTTCCACAAATCGATATATAGATACAACACAAATCCAATCAAAATTCCAAAATGTTATTTTTTTGTAGAAATTGTAAGCTGACTCTAAATTTACACAGCCAAAACAATTTGGAAAAGCAGAAAAAGATAGAGGACTTCAACTACATGATTTCAGGTCAACTATAAAGCTATAATAACAACGACAATGTTAGTGTAAAATATGGAGAAGTAGAGAGTCCAGAAATGGAACTACACATATACGTACTCATATGGTCAATTGATTTTCAAAAAAAAAAATGTCACAGTAAATCAATGGGCAAAGGATAGTCTTTTCAACAAATGTTGCTGTTGCATATGGACATCCACACACAAAAAAATTATGCTCAACTCACACCATAAGTATAAATCAACTGAAAATGGATCATAGACCTAAACGTAAAACCTGAAATTATACATCTTTTAGAAGAAAACATAAAAGAAAATCTTTATGACATTGGGTTAAGAAAAAACTTCTTAGAACCAAGAAAAGCATGTACATTAAAGAAAAAACTTGATAAATTGAACTTCATCAATACTGAAATCTTCTGCTCTTCCAGAATGCTGTTAAGAAAATGAAAGGACAAGACACAGAATGGGAGAAAATATTGGCAAAACACGTATCTGATAAACAACTGTATCCAAAATGTATTTTTTAAAAAACTCTTACAATTCATTTATAATAGTACAAAAAAATAAGAAAAAGGGGTAAGAAATTTGAACAGATATTGCAACAAAGTTGAGACACAAATGGCCAATAATTACATTCAAAAAACTGTCAACATAATTTGTCATTAAGGAAACACAAACTAAAACCATAAAGGCACATCTCTATACACATACTATAATGGCTAAATTAAAAAACAAACAAGCAAAAAACACTGGCAATAGTAAGTGCTGACAAAGAAATGGAGCAGTTGGAACTTGCATACATCACTGGTCGCAATGCAAAAATGGCGTAGCTAAAGATTCAGCTCAAAATAGATAAAAATATATGTTCACATAAAGTCCTATACATAAAAGTTTATATCAATTTTTCTCATAATTTCCAAAAATTGGACATAAAACAAATGACTAACAGTTGGGGAATATACAGAGGAGGCCAAAATAATGTACACACATTTTAGGAAAGGAAAAAACTATATTAAAATTGTAATAATATGTACCGATAACAAAAGATGAGTACAAGTCATGTATATACATTTTTTTTGGCACCCTGGTATAAAGAAATCATAATATATGACACAATTGTATACTATTCAACAATAGAAACAAACTACTTATACCTACAACAGTATAAATTAATCTCAAAAGCATTAAGTGCAACAAGGTAGACAAAAAAAACTAAATATTGTATGATACATTTATATGGCATTATCTTTTTCCTCCCTCATCATTATGCAGAACCATTATCTCAGAGTCCTGCTGCTCTTTGGCAGCTGTCAGGATGCTCCTTTTTGTGTGTGTTTTCTCTTGAGAGAAATTAACATTCCAAGTGACTGATGACTGCTAACGCCTGCAATGGAGATAAAAAGGCCTTAAGTATGTGCCATTTTGTTTTTCCCCCCATGGGAAACTAGCAGGAATTTAGGATACCACAGGGAAAAGGTAGATTAGTAAGGAGGAATGAAATCTTGAGTCTAATGTTACCTATTTGTGGATTCATATGTAGATAACTCTGTAGGTGAGTTTGGTATTTTTCGTTATCTCAAAGTGATTGAGAGACAATATCTAGTCTAAAAATTTGTTTTTACTTTCATTTGTTTTAGTCATATTTATTGAGGTATAATTTGTTTACGGTACAAGTGATCCTCTTTTAAGTGTATCCTTTATTTTTGATAAATTCCTGTAACTATGTAGCCACCATGACAACCATGATATAGATAGAACATTTCCATCATCTCAGAAAGTTTCTAGTGCCCCTTCTTGATGCAGAACTTCCATCCCCCTCCATACCTTCTGTCAACCACTGATCTGATTTCTATATTTATAGTTTTGCCTCTTCCAGAAAGGAAAGAACCAGATGACGTAAATAGGAAAGTTGATATTATTTGATGAGATGAGCATGTTTGCTAAGCCATTTGAGCTAAAAAAAAAAAAAATGTAATTTCAGTAAAGTTCTGGGCACTGTATTTGGCACTGCGGATAGAATAATGATTAAGACTAAATCTCATCTCACATGTACACCGTGTTTCCCTGAAAATAAGACCTAATCGGAAAATAAGCACTAGCATGATTTTTCAGGATGTTCATAGTATAAAATAAGCCTTAATGTGTCTTTTGAAGCAAAAATTAACATAAGACCGGTCTTATTTTCAGGGAAATACAGTAGGGCTTATTTTATATTACGAGCATCCTGAAAAATCATGCTAAGGCTTATTTTTCAGTTAGGTCTTCTTTTCCGGGAAACACAGTAGGAAAGAACAGTTACTTCCAAATGTGGTATTTCTGTAACAGAGTATGTGCAGAGCACTCTACGGCTAGAGGAAATGTTTTTATACATGTTTCTTTTCTGGGATAACCATGAGATAAAAATTAATTTTATTTTTCAGTTGCTCAACTCAGAGGAATAAAAAGAATGAATTTTCTAGGTCAAAGCATTTGAACAGCAAGCATTTAATGTTGTATGTTTATTCTAAAAGAACTCTCTTCAATACAACAGCCCTTTCTGTTTCTTCTTTATAAAAATAGAAGAGATGCTCTATGTTGTTGGAGTTCAAACCCATTGTTTGGAGCATTCATCTAACTAGGTCAATTAATTTCACACTTTTTACCAGTCTCATACCATACACTTCTAGTCACCGTCTCAAAGTGAAATTTTATAAAAGCCCAGAACCACTGCTAAAATGTCAAATCTAAAGTCTTGATAGAGACATAGTATAGTTAACTTGACTCAGAGGAATTAGGGACATGCAATGGAGAGCAGGAGGCTTTCTTGCTGATTTTCCTTTGTTATTGGTGCCATGATTAGGTCAGAGATTAGTTTCACACATTCAACATATTTAGTTGAATCTTACCGACTCAGCTGACCTAAGGCTGAATGAAATGACCTCCTATGTTTTGATGTTTCTTCACATTGTCAACCTTTTATTATATTTATGCAGTATTGATTAAGTATGCACTCTATGTGACATAATGTGTCCAGAAATGGGAATACAATACATATTTATTTAATGCCTATTATGCTTATTCATTTAACAAAAATTTTTTAGTGTAGCTTTATACTGGACACTGTACTAGTTACTAGTTAAGTATTGGTAAAGATAACAATACTTCTTACTTTCATAAAACTTACCATCTGGGAAGTTGGGAAACATAATTAAAAGCTGTAGCAGAAAATAAATCAGCATGAATGTAGAGTGTTCTGTAATAACAAGGCATGGAATTGTCCCATGTCTGCTCCTCTTTCCCTATTCCATCATCTTTAGGGAGTAGCAAGCTCTGTGTTCATTCATTAATTGATGGGAGATGCAAAGCAAGGTAAAAACTAGAAGTATATTACAAGACTTCTTGGTCTTTATGCTTAGAGGCTATGCCCACTGATGATATTCAAAGTTGAGTACAATAGATGCTGCTCTCAAATTAAAGACGGAGCAAGAAGGAAAAGGTGTAAGGACTCTAGGACGAGCTGCAAGTTGCTATTCCATGGCTGCAGTCCAGGAAGCTGGTCAGAATTGGAGGAGGTAGTAGCTTCCTGGAGACATTAGGATTTTTAGATTCACCATGTGCCCTGCACATGACATAAAACTTAGGAGCCACCACATTTCAAGGGACCACTATGATCTTAGGTGACCTGTGTTGTTTTGGCAGGTTAGACTGGCACTTACTGAACTTCTCCCCTTTTCTTGAAATGTCATATAAGGCTCATAAGATGCTACCATGAGAAAGGGAAAAAAACTTAATTATGACTGAGATGGAATTTCCTGCTAAGCAAGTGGGGTGAGATAGGGGCCCTATGTCAGAATTAGGTTGATTTAAAGGAAATATAGAAAGTGAGTTTGATGAGTGAGATATATATCCACCACTTAAATTTTGACTAGTCCTACAAAGGAAAATGACCAAGAGGAGGTTAGATCTTCTAACAAGGGCTCCTACAAATGGGAAGAAACTTCTGGCAGAGGGAAGAGCCTGAGTCAAACACAGGAAATCACTTAGCAATTTCAAGACACTGAAAGAAACCTAGAGTGTTAGAGAGAGTCACATATGATAAGATCTGAGAGGGAGGGGGCAGCCACCAGGTCCTTCAGGTCTTCATAAGTCATAGTAAGAAGTTCAGAAGTTTAATGGAAAATCAAAGAGGGTTTTAACAGTAGAGTGACTTCACCAACTTACGTTTTTAAAAAAGTTACTTTGCTGAGTGATAATCATTTGGATGGAGCAAAATTGAGAAAGGACAAAATAGTTAGGTTTTCAAAAGTCTATGTGAGCGATGATGGTGACTGACTACGGTGGTGAGAGCAGAACTGGAAAAAGTGAGGCAATATTATACACAAACACATATGCACACATATACTTGGGAGCATCTGAAACTGTACTGCACTCTGAAAGTAAAGATGGCAGAATCAATTGAGGGAAGCGAAACTTTATACAAATCTTTAAAAAATTATAATAGCAAATGATAAGTTCAATCATAGACATATATACTATATAGTGTTACTAATCACAGGAAAGGGAGTGGGGGGTCCAAGTCCTGTATGATATCAACAACTTTAAATGTAAACAACCAATTTCAAATGTATTGTTACTGACTATGGAACATCCCATCCCCGAAGAAGAAATTGACAAATTAAGTACTGTTTCATTAACTAAAACATGTTCTTAGCTTAATCTTGTGTGTGTGTGTGTGTATGTGTGTGTACCCATATATATCACTTTATAACTTTGGGATCTCAATCCCTTAAACAAAATCCCCTTTCGAAACATAGATATTATGAAACCTCACACCAAGATTAAATTTAAAATAACACTGAATGTTTGTGCTGAAACCCTCAATCAAATGTATTCTGTATCAAACAAGAGTTCAAAAAAAAATAGCTCATGCAATTGTGGCTTTATTAGATATTTGGTAAGCACCTACTATGTGACAGCAGGTGTTCTAAAATTATTTTGTGAAGCAGAGAAGAACAAGGGCAGCATTTCAGTGGACATACATAATAAAAGTTGGCTTACGAGGTCGGTCTCAGACCTTCTCCTTATGAGCCCCCATCAGCTTAACTTGGGACCTGAGATAATAACGCTGCTGAAGAGAACAGTTTGCACTAAGGGATTCTGTGAGACTGCTTCCTGTCCTAAGACCTATAACAATGACAATAGTTATTGTTATCGCACATCATTATTTGCTAGGCTCTCTTCCAAGCATTTCACATGTGTGAACCCACTGAACCATTGCAACCTCAGAGACAGTCTTCTAATTTTTCCAGTGAAGAAACTAATGCCCCAGGACACCCGGGCATTCACTTTGATGTGAGTCCATCCCTCTAGTTTCCTGTTTCATCTTAAACTAGAAATACTGTTTTTCCCTGCAATTTTGGAAAATATTTTAATGTTGTTTTTAACTTGTAAAACATGATAGAAGAAGGTCCATTTCTCAATTAGCTCTAAATATATAGTAATGAATGTTGTTTTCTTTACCTGTGAACATAAAAAGCAATTAGTTGCACAGGTGAAATGTGTCCTTTTCCCCACATAGCTTCATGAGGGCAAACGTCTTCATTCATCCCTTAATGAGTGTGCTCTGTAATGAATGCAAAACCTTCTTATAAGAAAAAATAGTTCCGCTGTGTTTTTCTGCTGACAACTCCATTATAGAATATAAGCAGGGAGATAAATATTTTAATTAATGATTTTATCATACTAATTCTCAGGGCTTTTTTTCTCTTCACCTTTTTACACACGGTGAATTTTTAAAGTTCTCAAAAGCAAATATGTTGTTGCCAAAGTAACCACCACAAATATGCCAAAAATTATCCTGAAAGAGTCATTTATTTGAATCTATAATTAAGTGGCATTTCAGTTCATACACATGAGGCCATAAAACTTTTTTATCTTTAATGATGTTGTTTATATATCAGTGTGCCCATCCTTTTCACATCATTTTCTCCATGATGAATAGAGTGTTAAGAATTTAATCTGAAATATCTGGTTGGCAATTGCACACGACTCTAAAACTTTGACACAGACTTTCTTCCTGAGAATTGATGTTACAATACAAATGAGGAGCAGAAACTATCAATCTCTTTTCCATTCAATGTTTTCAAAAACAATCACACATATAATTTTATATATAATAAATATTTATCTGCATAATATATATTATACATATACATAAATGTATATATATACATAAATGTGTGTGTATATATATATATATATATATATATACACATATACAATTTTTTAAATGCTTGCTGTATATATGTAAAACATTAATCAAATTTGGATGTGATCAAATTTCTGTCCCTGGTAATTTAAAATCTAAATTTATAATCCCCTGGATCAAGCAAACATATAATTAAAAATGGTCATATATTGGAAAGGTCATTTTACTTAGTTACTATGAAAAGATAAAGTAACATTCATCTAATTTCTGGTGGGACTAAAAGAAGGGCTTTCCCTTTTTCACAAATTGTGTCCACTCCATCAAAACCTGCAAAGCTCAGGGACAAAGAAGAACCTGGGATGGCTAGATATTTTTAACAAGCTCATCTGGTAACTCTTCAGATCCAACAAGCTTGGAAAATATCGGTTAAGTTATTTGACAATTCAGGTTGAGGATTTTGTTAATTGTCTCTTCTACTCTATCACAGTTATTTCAGCTCCCTGCTGTTACTCGGCAAGATATTGTTGGATAGAGGCACATAGAAATGGGCTACAATCTCTTAAAATCATACAGAATCTGGTTGGAAGGTAACTTGAAGGTCATCTTCAGTGATCTGATCTTTTTTCAAGTTTATCCCGACCTTCACGCTATCGCCTCCTGCTCAGCAATCTCCTCGGTTGGTGCATGAACAAATTACGTGAAGCTAACTTGATTCGATTAGAGAAAGTAATACATTTTAAAGAAAGCAATATATTTCAATAGATTCTACAATCCCCAGCCAGTCATTTTTGACTTACCTTGTTCACAGATATTTTTGGATTGACAAGTGAGTATCATGATTCATGTCTAATTTACATACTTATCTCTTAAGGCATAAAATAAGAATTATAGTTCCTTAGTTATCATCATTAGGTGTTACAGAAGATGCCATATTTACTCCTCCCCCCAAAATGGAAACAACTATAAGAAAATTTAATTGGTTACTGTTATGGCTATTTAAGTAGACAGTTCATATCAGTCTCCAAAATTGCATTTGCTACTAAACACTATTGCTATTATTGATGGATTTTAGGGCAAAAACAACTCTGCATGATTTAGTCTGTGATTGAATTGCACAGTATAACTTCATTGTACTTCAACAAACATTTTCTTCTAATTCATGGCCTGGGAGACATTAAGCAGTTATGTATTGATTCTTTTATTCCACTCGAGTAATCAATTCAGATCCTGTGGCCTTTATTTCCCAAAAAACTATGGCATTGATAAAAAGATTATTTCTGTGGGTATAAAATTGTGTATACTACAAAATGCCATCAGACATTTTTGAGGCCCGTCAGTAGTATTAGCCCTTCAGCTTCAGCAATGGAGCTGGTAAAAGAGAAGTGACTCTAGCAGAAACACCAGAAACTAATAACTATATGCTGAAAATATGATGTTTCAATACATGTTTGAAAGAAGGGGAATCTACTGGATTCCACAGTTCTTTTCTGAATAGGATAAGAACAGATTTCTTTTTCCTTTTAATTCCTACATTATTTATTGGCTAGCCATTTGTTCTTGACCATAGGTGACTGTAAAATGTTATTATTGAAGGACTCACAGATTATCTAGTCTTAAATCAATGAGGAAATTATAGGCTACCTGATACTGATAGTTCATTCAACAATATATAATTATCAAGGGTTACTGATGTACCAACCAATGCCCAGTGCATGGGAAACAGAGCAATTAACAAAATAAACAAATCTTTTTTGACCCTCATAGGCTGACATTATAGTGGGAGGAGATGGATAATTAACAAACACGAGATAAGTCCTACAAAGCAAAAGGAGGTCAGATAAGGGGATAGAACATTTGAGCAAGTCTGTATGAAGTGAAGGTGTGAGCCATGTGGATGTGTGCATGTCTGCCCCTCAACTAAGATTTATGCCTCTTAAGGGCAGAAACAAACTATTTAAATGTCTTTGATCTCTTTTCTCCTCCTCTTAGGGCCTTGCACAATCGGGGTCCAAAATATTTTAATTGCTTTGAAAGTGATTTTGCTGGCAGCCAAGACAATCATGAGCACCTCTTTCAAGTCCCTAACATAATATACAACTAATAACTTCATGAGACGGTAGCACAAATCCTACCTGGCAAGAGTAGTTTCCCAACTATTCTTCTTAGCTCAAGCCATACGAAAAATGTCATAGAACAAAATAGCAAACCCACGCTGAAAAACTGAAAAGAAATTCATTTTAGGTTGTCATCGATATCAGATATCATTTCACTGATTTATCAGCTCCAGTGGAGAGACAAATGTCTAGCAGTTTAGCAACTTCCATAAAAATATAATGCAGACGAGAGGTGAAACGCCTCTTTGTAAAAGGCTTCAATCTGACAAAACTGTGCTGTATGTTAGCTACCCAACAAACACTTGCTGAGCTTTTACTATATGCCAAACACTGGGGACGTAACGCAGAAGAGCGTCCCTGTCCTCAGAGAGTTTATTTGCTGATGTATTTCAGATAGAACATGATCGCTTCCTCCATAGGGGCTGATTCTTAGGGACCAGGCACCACTGCCTCCCAGCACTGCTTGAGGACACAAGGAACACTCAGGGAAAAGCCTAGTGAAAAGGAGTCCCAGGCTTCAGTATTCCATAATCCCAAAGAGCAGCAGTTGCCTTGAGCTGGCAATCCCAATGCAAGTGTCTCTCTGGAGGACAAAAGTGTTCAGAACTGAGCCCCTCACTGAGCTGAAGCTCTTGGGCAAAGATGAAACAGGTATCAGCACAAAACTGTACCAAACATAATCTCACCCATCGGAGAGTTTGCTTCACCTTCTCCATGACAGGGCTTTCCATGCCAGATGTTGCTCCATGACATACAGGTAGTCCGTGGACCACTGACCCTCTGGATAAGCTGTTAAGAGACATCTGGATGCGAAGAAAAAACGAGAATGGCATTGGTTTGACATATTCAAATTACCAAGTTTTTGTGACAGTCGTAGACAAGTGTTTAAATCTTTATTTTGTATTGAAAATTAGAAAATCTAGCATTATCTGTGTTTGCTCTGTTTTACACTGGCTCTTACATTTCTCAGACCACCCTTAAATTAGTATAGTTATGGCTAGGGCTGGTCTTCTGTTGTTTTTACAACCTTTCAGGTCTGAGGGGAAGTGTTTGATTGGACATATTTTTCCATCTCATTTGTCCTTTTCGCCCTTTGCTTTGATTGTTTTTGTTTTTTTCAGTAGCTTCCCAACTTAACTCTTCATGGATTCAAATGTGTCAGGTTGCTAACTGATCTTTCCAGAGTCATGTGGCTTTCCTATCCAGTTCTGATGAGAGATCTGACACTCTCTGTGATCATGCTGTAATTTTGACCATTGTCTTCACACAAATAACCTCGAAAGTCTTCCTCTCTTCCATCCATAAAACAAATGGTTATGCCAGCTTGAGGTAGAGCCATGAAGAGAATGATGCATTATGCTGTCAGCTGAAGCAATGAAAAAGGTATACATTATCTCTTCTGGTTAGCAGCATTCAGGCACACAAACAGGTATTTCTTATTATAGTATATACATTTGCATTTTTTTAAGAATAGCATACATTTTATTGTTTTCTAACTAAATAGAATGTGTACAATATTGTGATATAACCAGCAAACTGAAAGTCTGGGACTAGAAGAAAAGAATTGTGCTAAGTGTTAAGATTTAGGGTCTCAGAAAAATAGAGGGAAAAAATAATCAATAAAAGTATAGACTAGACAATATGCTATTTCTTTTCCTCCATAGGTGTAAAGATTCCATAATTTCACAATTGGGGTTCATGATCTCTTTTACCTGTAACAGCCATTTTAACACAGGCATATGGAGAATTTGGGATTAATTACTGTAGCTTTGGGGAGAAAAAAAAGTTAACTTTGCTTCTCTATAACATTTACCAAACAAAACAAAAACCACTGAAATATCTGCCTTTTATCCCTAATACAGCATAGCCTCAAGATCACCTTGAAAAACTTGTTATATTATACTTAATGAGTCTTTGTGAAAAATGGCAGAGTTCAAACGTGTCACTTCTTTCATTTTTATTACTAGAAAATCACACTTTATTCAGCCTATTCACCTCCCGGTTATACAGCTTTCTGTTTATATATTATTTACTTTACTAAGAGCTTCCCAGTTTCTTTTTGTGAAGTAAATACTCCTATTTTACAATTCTGAAGTTGGAAACCAGCAATTGAAAATTTTGAACTAGTATTTCTTGTTATAGAATGTACATTTACATTTTCCTAAAAATATATCATACGTATTTAAGGCTTTTGATTTACACAACAGGAAGTGTATAATATTCTTGTAAAAGGACTTTTATTAAACAAAATGTGACTAAATAATGTATAAAATAAGAGTATGGTTAAAACAAATATTGCAATGAGAAAGAAAAGTTTAGATAAATGGTCTATAAAAAGAGTCATAGTAAGAAAAACTTTAGTTATAACCTGGAAACTATTCTCCAGCAGTTTATATTGAAAAGAATGGTAAGGGGAGAGAAGTAGAGAATTTAAAGAAAGAAAACCATATATATATGGAAGCATGATCCCACTTAGTTATTTAAGTTTCCTCAACCTGATTTCTCATCTTTAAAAATCTACTCCAAGGATAGACCAGATATTAGAGCGCTGTAACTTACAAGGCATCATAAACAATCAAGTTAATTATTTGTATGGTATTACAAAAGTAAATATCTTACAACCAGAAATAGAATATTAGTTTCTATTTCTGAAGTCAAAATGTTATCTCTCATAAAATTGGTGTATAATGTATGTCACTCCAGACAGGAAGAGAATCTTAGTACATAACATGGCAGAAGGGATGCTGTTTATTTATTCTAAGCTACCAAAATCTTGCCACTTGGGATCCAACTGGTTCAGATATAGAGCCATGATATACAAAGTTACTTAATGCATGACTATAAAAAGACAAGAACTGAACTGAGAGTTACTAAACTTACATTCTGAAATCTAGCCCTGTAGACACCTTTGTATACAATTGACAGAAGTACAGGTGAACACAACAAACTGTAAGTGATCCAAAATGGTGTTCTATCACTGACTACCTCTCCCACCCTAGTCATTGAAGAATTAATGGGGCTGGGGGAATATTTTTAACGTTCTATGTCCCCTTATGTTCCCATCTCTCTGACTTGATCTTCCTGCATTCTCCTTGTTCTTGTCTGAGATTATTTTGTATCGTATCATTTGCTTCCATATTTATTTTCCCTTATAACCAAATAGACAAAATTCCAAGTCTGTCTGGAATTGCTCTCACTTTAGACCTCAAAGAACAAAGTCCTCATTAACTCTATTGCTATAAGATTGCTTCCTCCAACAGATTCAGGAAAAATGTCACCAGCATTGATTTCTCTTCCCATTTTCCCTGCAATGAAACTTTCTCTATTTCTGAATATTTTGGTCACTGTCATGTAGGCTGTTTTACTGTGACATTCGAAGTTTGGTTTTTTTTACATTCTTACCTTTTGGGGCAGGAACAAATTTTCCCTATTAGTCTTGTCTGCAAAGGATCTCCCTTTGGGTAGAGAAAGGATGACAAAACACTCCCAACTGCAGTAGCCTGAAGCTGTATTATTTTCCTCTTCATATTTTCTGTCACATAGGGCTACATATGTCTGATTCTTAAGATATCTCAGTTCTAATGTTTGCCAAAAGATTAGTCATCAACCCATAGTTAATATAATTTCTAATAATAATAATAATAATAATAATAATAATAATAATACCAGCTAGACGCTTAGAAACTTGGCTTTCATAAATAGAAAAGGAGAAAAAGTAAAGAAATATTCTGATAATATTTGGATGCTCTCATACTGTTTCAAAAATAAATATTTTTAAAAATCAAAAGAAAAAGTAAGAAAAACTTTTTAACTTTTATTTTACGTGCTATAACTATTGCCAATGCTAGAGCCATCTCTCCAACAGAGCACCTTATATTAACATCAGCCAATATCTATTTTATAAAAATCAATTATTAATAGCTGTTTGATTTAGCGTCAGCATAGGCCAAGAAAGTAGAATTCTACTCTGCAGCTTCTGTTTTTACTTGAGGTTTTATTTGTTGTTTCCATCTTGTGTCTTATTAAATTGCATCTATTTATCTCCTATGTCCTATCTTCCTCTGTACACGGTATGTTAACAATTAGGTTATTTGTCATTCTTGCTCAAGACCACGGAAAGTTACATACTTTTTAAAGGCTTTAAGAATCCTTCCAGATTAAAGCCTAGAAGAAAACTCCTCTCTCCAGATTTGCATTTTACCATCCATGATTTATTATTGTTGTTTGCCCCCTCAGACTATTGTTCTTTGTATAGTGCTGTGAGCAATATATACAGTCCAAACTCATTATCTTTTTTCATTTGTCTATCCAAACCTATAACCCAAAAGAAGACTCATTTTCCATACTTGAGAAAATGCCCGTGTGACCAGCCAAAACAGCAGACCTGTTTTAAGTCCTGAACTTCTGAGCTTAAAATGTTGAGATACATGTTATTCATGGCAATCCATACATAAACCACTCCTGTTTCTGATCTCTCCAGGATCCTCGTGTCTGAATGAGTTGTCCCAGAGAGAAGATAATAAATGAAACATCAAACTGCTTTCCAGCTCTCTTAGCTCATAGTAATCTTTATTGTTCCAGACACTCCCCATTTGTATCAGCAGAATCAGAATCAGGACACAGAGCTCTCCTTCATAATTTTAACCACAAAGAACACTTTCTCCCTTTTACTATTTCTAAAAGGAACATGTCTTCCCTCTAAGGTTCTTTTATTTATAGTCCAGAAATTGTCTTTTTCAAACCATGAAATGTATTGTTCAACAGCCTGAAAAATAAGAAAACAGAAACAAAGTTTGCAAGATAGAAGAGGTACACAGGAATATAGAGTCTAGTAACACAGAGTGTGTGTCATTTTAATCATTCTGCTTTACTAAGCTACTGACCAAAATCACTGGATGTCTATCTTACTTACCAAGTTAAACAATTTTCTGAATAGCATTTTGAATGGAAAATTCTTGTTATATGTTTTAGCCAAAATAAGCTTTGGTTCAATTTAAAGAAAACAGTGAAGGTATTGCTGATAAAGCTGCCAAGAATAGAATGTTACTCATAAAATTAACCTTTAGGAAAAGATTTAAGATCCTTTAAAGACAGATTCATCAGCCCAGACTCAGCGAGTTTAGAGAATCAGTATTATGAATAAAATTATTACCCATAAAAGTAAAATATTTTGGCCCCTCAATAAAAGTTACACAACTATCTGAATATCATGTTCTGCCTGGAACAGAACCTAGTAAAGCTTTTTACACACTATCTTGCATACTAATGTCTGTCATCACCATTTTTTGAAAAAAATTAAAATAAAATGATAATTACATAAAATCAGGTAAAATAAAAGTAATTATAATTTATTTCTACAGAGTAAATTCAACACAAACTGAGATAGATTACTGGATAATTAAATATCAGAGACAAAGCCAGATGAAATAAGTCAAAATAGATATAAAGTTGACAGCAATTTCTGCTGCTCTTGTATTTGTGGTTCACTTATGTCTAAAACACCATGAGTTAGGGTGTACAGGTTCGTGCTAGGTGCTGATTGGGCCCAGGTGAGGTAAGGGTAATACATCATTTCTTCAGGTCTTGAGGACAGCTCTGAGGTCTTTTCTGATGTTCCTCTGTCTGGTCTCATGGGAAAGTAGCCAGGAGGTCATTCTGCCTTAGGAATGAAGCCTTGAAACATACCTGAGGTCAAGATGTTATCTTTAGCCTGCCAGAGGCCCACACCTTGTGACTGTTAGTTAGTCATGTCTAAGCTATTGTCTTCTGCTGCTTTGGTGGTTGCTGAATATCCGGGGGAAAGGCTAGGTCTCTGAGGGTTATACATGTAGTTATATGTATACATATATAAAAGGATACGATTTCTAAAGCTAGGATTTAAAACTAAGTTTAATCAAAGTCATAGGGACCCTCAGTTTCAAAACCCAGTATAAGCTTTGAAATTTAAGAGGATAAAAACATTCACAATGATGTGGCGCATCTAGAGCTCTCATAAAACAACCATGGAAAGCAGTTTAGCAGTTTCTTATAAGGGTAAACTTGTACCCGTCCTATGACCCAGCAATCTACTTTGAGTACATACCCAAGTGAAATGAAAGCATATATCCACAAAATAACATGTATGAGAATGTTCAGAGTAGTTTTATTCGTAATAGCTAAAACTGGAAATAACTTAACTATCCACTAACAGGAGTATGAATAACCAAAATGTGGTATATTCATGCATTGACATACTCTTCAGCAATAAAAAGGAATGCTACACAAACATACATTTATCTCATTAACGTTATGTTAGAGAAAGAAGCCAACTACAAAAAACTATTGTATAATCCCATTCATCTGAAATTCAAGGACAGAGAAAACGAATCTATTGTTAAAGAAATTAGAATAGCAGTTTCCTGTGTGGTGGTATGGGGTGGGTGTGGATTAATTGTAAGAGAGCAAGAGAGATGTTTGTACAGTGATGGTAAGCTTTTGTATCTTATGTTGGGTATGGGTTACACAGGTGCATATATATTTGTCGAAAACATATTCTACTGTGCAATTTATTGTTTTTAAAGTAAGCATCAATAATTAAGAAGTGTTTATCCCTTCACAGTATTTGAATCATATGCTCCTATATATCATCTCATTTGCAACAACCCTGTGAAACTGGCAGGGCAGGTATTATTAGGGACTTTACAGATGAGGACATTAAAGCTCAGAGAGATGTGACTTGCTAAAGTCTCCTGAGTGCCTGTAGGTCTTTGACCACTATTTCATTTTCTTTACACTGCATTTCCATTCCTCCAGCAGCAGCAGGAGCAGGGCCACAAGTATTGAAATAGAAAAGAGTTCATGGATTTAAAAGTGCTGAGAAGAACTTTTCTGCTGGGATAGCACTATCTGAATACTAAGCATAGTCTTTGCATATCAAATATACACTTTTGTCTTTTGTCCACTCTTCTAGAGAATGGGGAAACTTTCCAAAGAGGGAACTGGAGAAGACCATAGAAAAGGAACACTATTGTTGCTAGGAGAGGGGCTTCCTTGTTTGGCTTGGAGCTATTCTTCCCTTGGTTCCTCAGAGCCTGAGGAAAAGATAAACATTTTCAACGAGTGCTAAAAAACTAGAATGAAACTACAAAACCCTGCCTCAGAGTCAACCTGAAGAGAGATAGACTGAAAAAAAATTCTAATGGGAAACATGGTTCAGGCTAGCCAGTGTGGTTGGTGATTTCTATGGCCAAGATATCAGCAAGGAAACAAAGGAGATAGACTTGAGACTGTGGCCTGGTTACCAGAGGTCAGGTCATAGCTCCAAAAAGGACAGTTTCTCCAGGCTTGTAGGCTCCTTCCAAACATCAATATCTGTCTCTAGCCCCCAGCGGCCCTTCTTGGCCCATATACTTGAAGCTAAGGGAATGATTGATTTGCTGGTGCTAACATATATATGAAATTGATTATATGCATATAACACACTGAACTGTCCCTTGCAGAAGAGATTGCTGGTTAAACAAGAAGGCGTCCTCACCACACTTATCACAACTACCATGTTTTCCCAAAAATGAGACCTACTCCAAAAATAAGCCCCAGTTAAGATCTCAGCCAGACGGATGCATTTAGTACGTTTGACAATGTTCCAGAAGAAGATGACATGACTGTATTTGAATGAATGTAGATTGCTGTACATGAAAAAATAAGACATCTCCTAAAAATACAGCCTAATGTGTCTTTTGGAGCAAAAATTAATATAAGACTCGGTCTTATTTTTGGGGAAACACAGTATAAGACCCGGTCTTATTTTCGGGGAAACATGGTTTGTTCTCCTGTGCCTATGTAGTAAACCTGTCTATTGTTCACCCATAGTGTTGTTCAGATTTTTCTCAATAAAATCCAAGCTAGAGCTTGCTAGAGAAAAGATATGTATATATAGGGAAGGGGGACCTGTGAAAAGAAGTGGTTCTTGTGAAAACTAAAGGGAGGACATAAAGAAGCCCAGTGCTTCTCTAGTCTGGATGTATGCTAGTGTCATATCTGGAGCTTTTGATAAAATATCACCACGCCTAGGTCCCATTGTCTAAGATTCTAATTTAATTGCTCTGAGTGGATAGAGAAAGGAGAGAAGTATGAATTGTGAAAGCTCCACAGGTGGGTCTAATGTGTCGTCCAGGGTTGAGAACTCATTAGTGAGTTAGGCAGATGAGAGAGGATATTTATTCAAAATAAAGTCCAAGTATATACACTGGCAGTCTAAAATGGGTTAGTGTCAACAACTACAGAAAGAAGAAAAGCATTCCTAAAGGTTGTCCCTCTTTCAAGTCAGATGGAAGTTCAAAGGTAGAGACACCAGAGAACCCAAGGGCAGGAAAATCTCCCAAAGGAAAATGAAACATGGCCTCAAAAGGCTTTCATTGTTTCAGTCTTTGCTGCCAGCACATCTCATTCTGCTGCCACTTCTTATGGGAAATAAACATGGAGTCAAGGTATTTGACATGGAATCTCTGAGTCAGATATGGCCACACATCCCATTTCATTTTACAAAATGGTAAACAACAACTTTCCCACTTTGAGGCACTCTGATCCAAGTTACCCAGATAAGCCATGGATACCATACTAATAACATTCACTTTCCTGTTCCTTCTGTACTGTCAAGTTGCATACTCTTATACTACTAACAACCGAAGAAATACAAATGACAATAATGACATATTCTTAGAATAAGATTAGAGAAGATTAAAAAGATAATACCCAGCATTAGCAACAATAAGGGAAAAATAGCTTTTTCATCATTTACTGTTAGAAATCTAAAGTTGTAAAACTGTCCTGGACAACTTTTTTTAAATCTCAGGAGATACTATGAAAGTTCAGAACATTTGATCCAACATACCCACCTCTGGAAATGTATCCTAAGGTACTAATTATGGTTATATACAAATAATTATCAGGGTGATCATAACATTAGAACAATCTAATATTAATAAGGGATTGAGTAATTAAATCACTAAGTTCATTCCATATAAAATGTGAAATTGCAATGTGTAAGTGAATTTTATAAAATTAATATATGATTAGACAAAGACTATGTCACCTAATGAAGAAGCACTTTTTCCTTTTGTACTGCATCTTTCTGTTATATTTTATAAGGTGAAAATTTTTATTCTTTATATAATTAAGACAAGTGCATAAAAGCAAATAAAGAAAAAAGACTAACAAGTTATATATAGCAGAATATTAATAGTTGGAATGCATTCTTTCCTTATCTATATTTTCAAGATTTATAACAATAAATATGTGTTACTTTTATGATAAAAAAAAATCCCCCAAGTATGGTGACAGAAGGAGGACTGACTTTGGGTGGTGAGCACACAATATACAGATGACACATGAAGTCTGACATTTAAGTTCCTGAACTCATCCTAGAAAAAGTGCTATATAGTGTAGTGCTGAATATCGCTACAGCCACCTTCGAAGTCCTCCCCTTGGGAAGGTATGCACCTATGCCAGCGCCTAGTCCACCCTTCAAAGCAATGTTGGAACTCTTTTTCTGGAATGGCCATTAGAGCTGTCGTCATATTACTCTTAATGTTCTGAATGTCATCAAATGTCTTCCTTTCAATATTTCCTTTATCTTTGGGTAAAGAAAGAAGTCACTGGGGACCAGGTCAGGTGAGTAGGGAGGGTGTTCCAATACAGTTATTTGTTTACTGGCTAAAACCTCCCTACAGGCAGTGCCATGGGAACTGCTGCATTGTCGTGATGCAAGAGCTCCTTGCATCCTTGAGACCATTTTTACACACACTTTTCTCATGCCAAGATTTTCAGTTAAGACTTTCTTAACTGTTTCACTATCAATGTTTACTTGGTCTGCTATGTTTCTCACAGTCGACTGATGATTTTTATGCACAATTTAATGAATTTTTGCACTGTTTTCATCAGTTCCGCTCGTTACTGGCCAAATTGACCTGTCTTCATCAGTGACGTGTTCTCTCCCCTCAGGAAAACGTTTAATCCATTTGTACACTGCCGTTTTCTTCATGGCATTTTCCCCATAAACTTGGACTAACATGTACTTGATTTCACTTCCACTCTTGCCAAGTTTAACAAGAAATTTAGTGTTTGTTCGTTGTTCTAATTCACGCTCAGACATTCTTGCGACAGCACACAAAAACACGCAACAACAATAATGAAAGCTACTCAGCAAGACACCGCCATACATTGACACAAACACAGCTGTGAGACACTAATATACCAAGGTTATGAAACCTTACCGACCTGTTTGTACAGTGCTGCCAATGTAAGTGCATGGTGGCAAGTTCAGACCTTGTATTATAGAATTGTACACTTGAAACCTATATAATTTTACTAACCAATGTCACCCCAATAGATTTGATACAAAATTTTAAAATTCCACCTTGTAATTTTAATTGCATACTTACATAATCTAAGACCTTTTAGAATCTTCAAATGATTCAACTGTTACAGTTATAGAGTTACCTTTATTGAGCCCAAAATTAATTTAAAAACCAACTGCAGACAAAAACACTAAGCATTTACACAAGCCTAACTCAGCTGAAGAGAGCAAGAATCTGGCCTACACTGCTGATAGTCTGTTTGGGTTTTGAGAGCTGTCCTCGCCGTTATGTGTGGCTTTGCCACTCAGAGTAAAAGCCACTTGAACTTTTGTTCTGCTTAGATATCCCCATGTTCTTTTGTCATGTTTCACTCTGCATTTAGAATCAAAAGGAACTTTGCTAACAACTTCGTTCACTATGCCTTTTTAGTCATATTTTTATTGATTTTTTTTCCCCACATTGAATTGCCCTACTTCTTGACAACCCATATTTTATAAGCATCAAGCAATACTCTAATTACATTGTGTGTGCAAATGTTCAGGTAGCATTTAGTGCAGGAAATCACATCAAAATACTCCCCTTCAAATTTCACATTCAGTAAAAGGGGTAGATATTTCAGGATTTCCAAACCTATCATCTTGAGGCGCCAAAGGCATGTCTACTGAGAAAAGCAACTGTCCAATAGTCTCAGCCCGAGAATATTGTTTATATAGAAAGTTAGCACCTCCTCCCTTTTTCACTTCCTCTGTGGAAAAACAAAGTGTAATTTTCTGCAAGGGTTACCTGAAATGTCTACTCTGAACTAGAAGAACCTCTGCAGACCTCAGCCTCAAACACTCTTCCAAGAAGTGGCATATGTTTATTGGCAATATTTTACTGTGGGTCCTCTGTATGGTCTAAAGATAAAAGGACATCTCAGGAAGAACTCCTGGATCCACGCTAATACCCTCAGCTGACCAAAGAAGTAATGACATCTGTGTAAGCTCCCTGAGAACAAGCACTAAAATGTATTTCCCATCATGTCCTCAGAGCTGGCATACAGAAGTCTTTGATAATACTTGTAGGATAAGTGAATAAAAACATAAATGGATGGGTGGATGGATGAATGAATTTCCATGGAATTCTTCACAGAGGATAAGTCTTTATACAAAAGAACTTGCACAGGATAGGAGGTAGAATAACAGCAAAAATAAAGCCACCCTATTAGATAAATGACTAATATCAGATATTCTTAAGAATAAGTTTTAACAGGTAAAAGGATGGAGAGAGCACAAGGCACTGGGCAGAAAAGGGAGAGGAGCACTGGAGAAAAACCTGGTCTACTTCAAATTTTTGGCTGGAAACCACGCCTTCAAATTTTTGGCTGGAGACCATGCCTTCCCTACTGGTCCTTGCCAGAGACTTCCAAGGAGCCCCGAGGCTGTGCCCTTTTTGTTACCAAGGTTCTACTGTCCAAAACTGGTGCTTGGAATGGGGAGAAAGTTGCTCTTCAATAGAAGCAGAGCAGAAGAAGCTTCCCCAGAGAGAAGCAGAGATCACAGGCATATAGAGAATCTTGGCAGCATTGGAATCCTGCTTCCAGTTATCCCTGAATCCAACTGTACTCCCTGGTTATATGAGCCAACAAGTTCTCACATTTTTGTTCAACTCAAATTGGAGTTCTAGGAACCAAAAAGTAAATGTTTTTTTTTTAAATACCGATCCAAAATTGCACAAGATGAGTAAAGGGAAGAAGTCACAATGTCAAAATTATTGGTGACAGAGCCCTTTCAGGACAAATAGCAGTTTAAGGGAAATACCAGAAAGCACAATGAAAGGACTTGCGGAGTATTTGCATATAACTTGTTCTTTCTACTTCCACTTCACTTAAGGTAAAACATTAGAGAGCTGGGTAGGGAAGCAGGAGTAGGAACTGAGAAGTGTTTAGGAGGTTGCCAAAGTGACCATTCACTCCTCCATCACTGAAGACTTGCCACAGTGGAAAGTGGATATGGGTTGGCTAAGGAAATAGCGCAGAGCAGACTAGACAGTGCCTCTCCCTGTGGAGCTCCGTCTTGTGTCGTGTGACTTACAAGGGCACTACTGCTGCAGCACACCGTGAAGCCAAGAAAGCTGGGAGCTCAACACAAGCAGTATTACAAGTTTCCTATGGCATGTGGACCCAGGCCGCAGGCTAAGAAAGAGCTTGCCGGTACAGTGTCACAAAAAGAGATTTCCGGAAAGACCAGTGATCAAACAGTCATGTAAACATGTTGAATCTCCTGACACGTCCTGATAAGGGGCAGAAGACATGTCCCAATGAACGGGCTCGCAAAGGAGCGAAATTGGGACGATGTCCTGGTGCTTGGAAGCACGTTCTCTAGGGATGCATTTATCCCAGAGGTCGTCTCCACTCTCCTCTCTCCCATTGGAGAAGAGGTCTACACGGGCACACATGTCCTCAGTGTCAGTCAAAAAACTGAGAGCACATAATTAGGACTTAGACATTTGCAAGCAGAATTCTGTAACAATCTGAAGTGTCTTCCCCACAGGATAGTCAGAAACACTGCCTCTCACAGCCACACCCAGCTATTCTGTGGCCTCGTTTTACAAGTAAATGAAATCTCACACCCATCCCATAATGCCAGAGCTGTCATCCAGGCCAACACATACTGCCTGGCAGGTTGGAAATGAGGGGAGGACAACATATTCCGCGTTTGCCTATGAGCACGGCCCTGTGCTCATCAGTCAGTCTTGGTACATGGCAAAGGGTTCCCGGAGGAGCTCTCAGCACCAAATGCGTTTTCTGAGGCAAGATTCTACACAAATGGGGGAGAAAGTCTCTTGACTTTATTTATGCCTTAAGAACATCTAAATTGTCTGTGCTGTTAATCAGCCCTGTCTCCTGTCAAGACTGACACTGTCTACCCAGGAATATTCTCAGCAGTCATCAGTCTACAAACTCTAAAGTAAATTAACATTGACCCCCCAAAAAAATTACATATATATATATATACACATACATATATATGGAATTATATATATATATATATATATATATATATATATATATATATATGAACTTAAAGCCATTAAATTAAACTTCACAGTCACTGCTACAAGATTCCTTAACATCCTCAAAGAAGGAACTGTAGGACTATGTTCCAGATATATGTGAGTACACGTATCTGAAAATCATATTTGGCTGAAAATAAGATTTGAGCTATCCCTGCCAAGGTCCTGAGCACGTCCTACCACCCCCATTAACAGGGGCTGTTTGGAGAGACGGAACATTTTTCTTGAATTGAGAGCACTCTCAAGGACATTATTTAGTAGGACAACGCACTCTTGTCCAGTGGGTTTTGTTTACAATAAGAGTTAAGCGTACGAATGTGGTATCTCACCAATTGGTTTAATGAGACTGGACAGCCAGAAGTGGATGCTAAGCAGTAAAACTTGGTGCAGGAATCAGGGAAGGCTTCCCTCACAAAGCGACCTGGAGGATAAAGAGAATGTACCCAAGTTCAAGAGAAAGGAATCAACTTTCAAGGCTAAAGGAATGTTTTTTTTGAAGGCCTGGGACACGTGATGGGACCAGCACAAGTGAGAGTCAAGAAATGAGGCTGGAGAGCCAGCTCGCTGACCAAAGCCACAGATGCGGGCTGGGAAGTGCACCCCCACAGGTGGCAGAGACTGCAAAGCTCTATGGCAAAGAGTTTGGATACAGAATGGGAGAGAGAATTGGGGCCAATGATTCAGTTAACCAGCCAAATTCACCACGACCATATTCTTTCAAAGATTTTGAAAAATAAAGAGAGAAGGAAATGTTCTAATTGTTTTCAAAAGAAGTACAGGTTTAATAAAATAAAACTAATGATGACTTCAGTTCTTCCTCTGGAACACAAAGTACCAAAATAAGTGAAACTTGACATGGTCGGCTGAGTAATACCTTCCCTGCAAAATGTTCCCACTCTAATCCCCAGAACCTGTGAATAAGTTGTCTTACAAGGTAAAAGGGACTTTGCGGATGTGATACATTAAGGGTTTCGAGAAGAGGAGATGATCCTAGATTATCCAGGTGGGTCCCATGTAAGAGAGAGGCAGGAAGATCCAAATCAGAGAAATGAAATGATGGAAGCAGAGGTCAGAAGGAGAGGAATAGCTCTGGTGCTGACCTTGCAGACAGAAGAAGAGACCATGAGTCAACACGTAAGTGTCCTCTAAAAGCTGGGAAAGGCAAGGGAAAAGACTCCCCCCCGAGAGCTTCCAGAAGGAATGAGTCCTTTTCAGTCCAGTGAAACTGATTTCAGACTTCTGACCTGCAAAACTGCAAGGCGACATATTTGGGTTGTTTTAAGGACTGAGTCTTAGTAATCTACACTTCTAAAATTCCATATAACGAACATGTGTTATTTCATAATCAGAAAAATGTTACCTTCTTTACTCTCTTGGCTTTAGCTTGACAAGGAGTTTGAAGTCATAATTAATTGGAGGAAGGTAAATGAAATATCATGAAACATTCTGGTTCATAAAACTTTCAATATGAATGAAAAACGAATACTTTCCATAATATTTCTGAAATGCTGATCCTTCTTCTTTAGTCCCTCAATTTATTAAGTTGTAAGGCCATGAAAATATGTATTACAGGTTTCAAATACCTCTGCCAATATTCATTTAGATTTTTTTGAAATAATTTAACTTAGCAAGATGAAACACCAAAGCACAGCACACAGAGGAGAGGAAGTTAACATCTAAAATGGAGAGTGATGTCAATAATAGTTTGGTATTTGATTCATTCAGTTGTTTTCATTCTTTCATTTCTATTTGTACTATGTACCGTAGTAATGAGTAAAACAGATAGTTTTTCTTACAGTGGGGAAATAGACATTCACAATCACACAGATAAATGTAAATTGTAACATTGAAAACTGTCACTAAGGGAGAAAGTCAGCATAAGTGAGGTCCTCAAAAGTGTGGAGTCTGGAGTTCGATGTGTGGGATTGATCCCGTCTGCCACATACTAGCTGTATGACTCTGGGCAAGATACATAACCTCTCTGTCCTCGATTTGCTGATATGTAAAATTATTTTTTTTAATATCTATTGCATAGGATTATAATGAATATTGTGTTAATATTTAAAGTGCTTATAGTAGTGCTTGACACACTGTAACCTCAAGTTAAATTTTCCATAAATAAATGAACAGAATGAATGAAGTACTTGTATTAGAAGCATTTAATAGGGATATATGCCTATATGATATGGTCAGTGAAGCCTTCCCTGCCTAACTGTCGACTGAATGGCAAGAGTAACCTATGTGAAGGGCGAGGGGTAAGGGAGTTGTACAAGATTAAAGGGGAACATGGAAAAAGGCAGGACAGACGATGCAGGGCATATTTGGCCACATTAAGTAAGTGGGTTTTTATTTGATTAAAGTTATAAGGAAGGTGTGACTTGGTCAGGTTTCAGTTTGGAGGAAATAAAAATAACTCTGTCTATAGAGTAAAGATTAGAAGAATGCAACTGACAACAAGGGAGGGTCTCTTAGGAAACTATGTATTATAATAATCTAAGTGAGAGATAAGGTAGCTTGAACAAGGACAGAGGCAGTAGGGAAGAAAAAGGGACACATTTGAAAAGCAGGGGAGGAATGAAGAACCTTCCTAGTGGTGTATCATATACTGAGAATAAGAGAGAGAGAGAAATGTCAAATTAACTTCTGGGTTTCTGGAGTGACTGAGACAGGAACCACTGGAGAAAAAGGGCAAAATTTGGAAGATAGAGCATGACTTTGGATCCAAATAAGTTGATTTTAAGGTATCTTTGAATCATCCAAATAAAAAATGTCAAGTAGGCAATTAACTATATCAATCAGGAGCTCAAGGGATTGTAAAGTTGGAGTATAAATAGCAAATGTTGTTGAGAAGCCAAAGAAGACTGACGGAAAAACGTCCAGATTTAGCAACGTGGAGGTCATTCTTGACCTTAGAGACAGCTTTTTAAATTACATGATAGGGGATAAAACTAAATTGGAAAAAATTAATTATGCAGTGGGACAATATAAAGAGCTGGGAGTGAGTGTAGATGGAAATTTTGGGTAAAGGAAGGATTATTGGGGTTTGTTTAATGGAGAGCTTCAAAAATTGACTGAAATATTTGAGAGGAAGATATTAAATATATAAGACAAAGAAAGTATAATCAATAGCACAAGATTTCTGAGAAGGCAAATCAATGAATTAGCCTTAAAGAAATGAGGGGATCCAGATGTAGGATCCAGAGCCTCTAGCATATTAGCCACCTCTTGTTTATCCTGTCCAATCAGCATGATGCCCCTGATAAAATGGATAAATGTGATGTTCTGTAGGCTCCAGATCTCTTCATACCCTATTACGAGAAAAAGAAGATGAGTTAATATAGTTCTAGGTAAGGCAAACCTACTAATAAATATTTTTGTCCATTTCATAAAAATGTGAACAATTCATGATAGTCTTTTCTTATTAGAATAAAAAAATGCATTCATCAAGTTAATGACGTGGTATCATGTAGCTAAGACTTCAGACATCTAACAATGAAACGTCTGTCATAACAGCTACAAACAGGGTTACTATATGTCTGAGTTTACGGTGATCTATAGTGATTCTCTAGAATTCATCAGTAACTGAAGAGGCCAGACTAGGACACTAAAAAGAGACAAGGGAATGAAAGGGACCACCACCCCTCTATCTTTACCATACTCTCACTACACCTTTTCTGCAGAATGCATTAGCCAGTATGGGTGGAGATAATTACAGAGGTTTCCATTTGGCCTTTCTCACTATATTATCTCTTACTTAATAGTTCCAGGTATGCAATGAAAGGATTATTTCAACTATAAAGTCTGACCATCCCAGTTATACATTCAGGAAATGACCATTGAGTAGGTCCGTGGAACCAGTAGACCCACTGGAAACTGAATTTTAGTCAAAACTCCATTTATTATCTGATCTTCATAAACCACCCCTCTACCCGGGAAGCCATGATTATGCTTTGGTTCCCCAAGCATCAAATTCAACTCCTACTTGAGTCCAATAGTCCTTGAAATATCTGAACATGTCCCTCTCCCCAGTACACAGCCATCTGAGCAAATGACATAGGTCCTCGGGGAAGGGACTGGGGAATCATTAAAATGTGTAGTTGCCAGAGAGTTGCTGTGACCCTCCTCCTACGAATGAGGCTACCTTTCAGTCAATGGGTTCCTATCCTGAAAGCTGACTCAGGTCCAGGAACCAACAAGGGATTATGACTTTTTATTTAGACTGCTCTCAGCCTTTGTGCCTTCTTCTGATTATGGATGTTCAACAACACTTCTATTTTGCCCCTACAGACCCCATACTCTATTTCCACAACTTCTAAAATGTTTTTAAAGTTTCCTAAAATGCTAAACACACACCTACAATACGATTTTGCTATGAGAGATGAATGCACATGTCCATATCTAAACTTGTACGTAAATGTTCATAACAGCTTTATTTGCAATACCCAATAGCTGAGAACAATTAAAACGTCTGTCAATTTGTGAATGGATCAACAAATTGTGGTATATTCATACTCAGCAATAAAATGGAGTATTAAGACATGAAATTAATTGAAATATGAAACATCATGGATGACTCTCAAAAATGTTATGCAAAGTGAAAGCAGTCAAACACAAAAGACTGTACACTGTATGACTTTATTCCTATAAATTCTGGAAAAGGCAAAACTATAGTCCCAGAAATATGTGTAATCATTTAAGGTAATGGATTAAAGGAAGAGGATAGATTTCAAAGATGTATGAGGAAATTTTTTACAGTAATAGAAATATTCTATATCTTGATTGTGGAATGAAAACTGTATATAATGACCAAAATTCATCAAACTAAACATTTAAAAGTAGATTTTATTGTATCTAAATTATGCCCCAATAAAACTGGCAAAAAAAAGATACTATGCTAAGCATCAAGGAAATAGAAAGACATCAAGAAGTATCTATGTACTCAAATGATATATAATTTTGTAAACAAGAGAAAACTACTGATATGTTTAATAAATATATAAGACATGCCATGAAAAGAATGCAAAATGTTACCATATGAGAATTTATAGGTAGAAGAGGTCACTTCCATTTACGAAGCTCTGACAGACCTTATTGAAAGAGGTAACATTTGAATTTGTCCTGACAGATGAGTTAGGTAGCTAAGGAAAAAAAAAAATCAGAAGAACTGGACTGATTTATTTACTTACTTATTTCCTTCCTTAACTTATTTCCTTCTTTAACTTATTTACTTATATTTATAAAAACCATGGAGTGCATTTGTAAAATGCTTAACTGGAACATAAAGTTCACATAGGGAATTATTAAGGGATACAGCAATAAAGGCCAGTAGAGCGAAATCATAGAACTCCTACAATTCTAGTGTGTAAGCATCAAAAACTGCTGAGAGTTGCATGACCAGAACTTTGTTTGGGATGAAGAGTACACTGGTAGCTCAATGCAGGATGGACTGGACAAGAGTCATGGCAAGAGGGTAGGAAGTGGTGGCGAAATTTTCCAGTTGAGAATTCTGAAATGGGAATGGATAAGAATAGAAATATGGATGAGAATTTGCAGAACGAGAAATTGAGGGCTGAGTGGATATAGTGGCGCAAATACAAGATGAAAAAGATGACCACCCAAAGAATGTGTTGTCTCGATAAACATTAGGATTGAACAGAATTACTATCAGAAGCCTCTAAAAATGAAAGAAGGTTTGAGAAGGGGCTGTTGGTTTAAGTGATTACCTAGTCACTCAGTCAATAGTCATGGAGTGCCAACTCTGCACTAGACAGGATATAGGAGATATAACAAGGAACTAGACAGATAAAACCTCTGTCTTCAAGGGGTTTATATTCTTATTTGTGGAGCTAGACAATAAGCATGTAAAGATATATAAGATTTATTTTAAATACAAGATAATTTATTACTATTAGGAGATTATGCCTTCAAGAGAGTATTTCTCCCAATGGAATGCTAGATATCTAATGGTAAGTGTATATGGACTCAGCAAGTTATTAAAAATGGAGCTAGTGGACATATACTGCCACTGAAAAGGAAACACGGAAAAGTAGCAGTTTAAAGGGAAGACACAAATGTATTAATTGGAAGAAAAAAATAAATTGAAAACAGATTGCTTAAAGATGTGAAATAAAGGGACTAATTAAATGGAGCAAATCCTGCAAAAGGGATGACATTGTGAGTATAGAATAAACTGTTGGCTTTGAGAAGGAAAATGGATCTTCTTTCTCCATTAAAAGAATTAAAAATAGGATGATACATGAAAATACAAAAATAATGTAATGTGGGAAATATCTAAGGGAGTATGAGTTGGGAAATTATTTGGACTCAGACGATGAAATGAGTTTTTTTAGATGATATTATTCATCTTGATGAAGATAAAAGGGGCTTTGGATGGATTTTCACGTTTGAAGAGGGAAAAAAAAAATCTTTGGAATGGCAGCTGTAAGGACTATGCAGCAATTGCTTAGAGGGTTTGCTAAGGGCTCGTCCAAAGTTACATGCCATGAATTTTTGAAGCACCTAATTAGCATGACTTTCTCTAGCAATCCAAGAGCAGACAGCATAGAAAATTTAGGATGTAGAACAAACTAAACTAAAATAAACCAATGCATAAATAAGTGAAAATATGATGGAAAGTCAAGGAGGTTAGATATATAAAAGTGTTATTGAAATAGATGATAAATGCATATTTCAAAGCACTAAGTATATATACATTGTGACTCACCAATTTCGCCTCTTGGGATTTTATCTTGTGGAAAATAAGTGGTTTAGTGCACAAGGATCCATGCAAAAGGACGTTCACTGTGTTGATTTTTCTAATAGTAAAAACTGGGCAGTAATCTAAAGGCCCATAAAAAAGAGAATTCTTTAAATAAATTATGAGACATTCTGGACAGATTGATTTACCAGTTGAGGTGTTGCTACAGAAAATTTATGGTTGCAGTAATCAAAAACTAGAATTCCTATTTCTTCATCATTAAAGAAAGAGGAAACTTGGGAACAGTATAAATTCAGCTCTCAAGGCCTGCCTGGTGGTGGAGGATGCTGAGACATGAGAGCACAAATAAGGCTGAACCGGCAACGAGGTGCAGAAGACCAAATGCAAAAGAATAGCATTTGAGAAGGCCCTCAAACAAGCCAGCCAGAAGTGGCTTAGTGACACATACGAGCTAGGGGCCATTTTGAGAGACAAGGAGCAAAGATGATGAACACAAAATGCAGCGCAATGGTTGTCTCTGTACTGGTGAGTCAGGGGACCTTTGTGAAGAGAGGAAACAGGAAGTCCCCTGGGTATGGCTGATGCTCTAGTCTTAAGCTGGAAGGCAGATCTTTGGACATTCATCTTATCATTATGTTTTTCACATGTATGTGTTTTACATACAATCTTTTTCAGCTATGCAATAAAAACTTTTTAAACATACACACATGCACACAAAATAAATGTATGACGACATAATCAAATATAGGCAGAAAATTTAGGATCTAGGGGAGAAGTCATGGTCAGTGCATAATAAAATGGCAAGCTGATGCAGAAAAAGGCAATTGGAAAGGTGGGAAGTAAGAAGAATGCACAGAGAGAGAGAGAGAGAGCAGAAACGAAGATACAAAATTTCAAAAGTTCCTTAAAATAACAATCAGGGTGAGGTGTTAGGACTTAATTAATAGCTGTACCTTTATTGTGTACAGTAAGGGTTTCAAAAAATAACTTCTTAAATATCAATCCACCATTTGCATACAGAACTCTATGTGAAATCCTAAGGTGCTAATTAAAGCCTAAACATTTGCACTTAGTAATTTCACAATTCTTTGACGAAATATGAAGGAGCACTTCATCTTTTGAACAGTCTATTTTTGTAAGTGGTTGTTATCAATGTGAAGTTATTAAAAGGAAACTTCAGATGCCTTCTCTGTGCTGTTGGCAACAGTCTCGTTTGGGCCAGAAAAGGAGGGTGTGATTGGAGTATAAACTAGAAAATTCCTAAATGTGCCTCATGCTATATTTATGATGATTGGATTAAATTTTGTTATCCCCAGGGTTTGGTGATGAACTTGGGAAACAAACAGAAACAAAAGAAATAGAAAAGAACATTTTCTCCTAATGTTCTGCTTCTCAGTAGAGAAAATGAATTTTTAAGAACTACATTATTTTGACTAGAAGAAACAAAACTTTGGCAACGCAGCAGGTGGCTATCATTTTGAAACAGAAAAATAAACATATTTCCATACCTTAAAGTTTAAAGTGTTCTTTTGAATTTAGTTCAACTGAGTATGAATATCTCTTTAATATCAATGTTCATGGCTGAGCTCTGAGGTGCTAACACAGTGAGTGACTTCATCACTCTGGATCCCAGATTCCAAGTCCGAAATACAGAATAAGAAACAAAATATCTCCCTCCACCACCACTACCCTGTAAGTTGCCCACTTCTGAAAGCAACATGGATGGCAAACCCCCGCTTGAAAACACTGCAGTGATAATAGAACCCAAACAGGTGGTTATACCAATTCCCTAAGAGCAATTTTCCATCGCCTGAGCAGCACACACAGTTCTCTGAGGTTCTCTGAGGTCTCCCCAGAATCATCTCCCTGTTTTAGATGAACTATAGAATATCAAACTGACTACATTGTTTAGTCCAATTTGTCACGTCTCTATAGATATGATGTCTGTTTTCTTCTACAATGGAAGATTCTTTTTCTCTCCTTTTTTAGAATGCAGAGAAGAAACTCGTCTTCTTAATATGGTTGAGGAGATCTGCAAAATACCGGATGGTCTGCTTTGATAGGTAGCAAGTGGAAGCAGATGGATCAGATCCTCC
Source organism: Rhinolophus hipposideros (assembly GCF_964194185.1). Taxonomy (NCBI): domain Eukaryota; kingdom Metazoa; phylum Chordata; class Mammalia; order Chiroptera; family Rhinolophidae; genus Rhinolophus; species Rhinolophus hipposideros. The sequence goes on along the minus strand of NC_138050.1, from coordinate 79,931,495 downwards.
AAATTACACAGCACCAGGGGACATCATTCTTACATAACACAGCACTGTGTCCCAGGACGTGTCACTCACATTATATTCTATGTTGTGCAACATGGTGTCCCCATGGAGAGCAGGTGACAAATGTGTTTATCAGGTAAGTGCACTTTACCAAACATTTGCCATGTGCAACAGGTTGTCTCCCCACCCTGCAACTTCTGCCTAGCACTCTTCTAACCCTATGGGGAAAATAACATTTCTGGTATTATCTCATTTTGCACATGAGGAAACTGAGTTAAAGAGACGTTGTGTACCTTGCCCTTGGTCATAAAACTAATAAGGGGCAGAGCCAGGAGTTGAAATCAGGTAGTCTGCTGCCAGAATCTGGGCTTGATTGCTTTTTTGCTAGAGATCCAAATCAAAGAGAGAGAGAGAAAACAACTTAGAGTTTGTGAGATCTACAATGAAAGAAATACTTGGTATAGAACTTAGTTTATTATCCAGGCTGAGTCTTTCAGAAACAAGCACTGGATATATTTTCTAGTAAGTTTTAAAAATATAAAACAAAATAAATTGACAATGGCATCTGGGAGAGCAAATTTAATTATGTAGCAATTCTTTCTTTAATATAACAACATCGAATCTATGCAAAAAGTAAAGAAACCAGGGAGGTTTCTTTAGAGGGGATTATTAGACACAGCTTTTCACTTTTCTTTCTTTTAAATGAAACTCAGTGAAAGAAAAGTATGAATTTCATTTTACCATATGTTTCTTTACCTGTAGCACCATAAAGTTAAAATTGATAAATGACAAAACAGAAATACTTGAAAATCTCAATTCATAAAAAATATACCAAATATCCTAAAAGAAAGACAATTACTGGTACAGTTATTTTTCTGTTGGTTTTATTCATGGGCTTCCTGATAATGCTGTATCTGATCTGATTTTTTTCATATATGAATAATTAAATGTTCATATTTAATTTTTATCTAATTAAAATTTCATCTATGTATAATTAAAGTAAAATTTTCAGGAATATGAGAACTTCTCAGTGTATGTTATATTGAATTTCTATAACACAATTTGGTTTTATTAAACACAGAAACTATTTTCCTTGAGTTAAAACAAAACGTTACTGATTTAAATGTGCCAGGCAACCACATAATATAGTTTTTCTCACAAGCTATATCTTCTACTTGACAGTGTTCATACATCATTCTCAGATCCTGACAGATAACATGATTGTAAAAATTTTGCAACCAAGTGAGTAAGGTAAATCAAGGTTCACAGAAAAGAAAAACCTGCAATTGGTAAAAGGCTTCTCAATAAAATGGAACACCCTTGCACCTGAAATAGCTATTGCGAAAGATTTGGGAGATAAAGAAAGGCATTTGGATGGAAATTGACAGAGTCAACAGTAGCAAACACACTGCAAGATTCAACTTCGCTTTGTACCTCAAAATCCAGCCACAAACAAGAGGAAAGAGAATAAGGATGAAAATGTCCATCCTGAAAGCTTTTAAAAATAAAAAGATGTTTCCCATTTAGGTTAAAAGTGCCAAAAAGCAAACTCATTCAAGAGAACTAAAATTCTTTCTAGAAAATTCTCAGATTATCTGAAGTTTTATATAGGAAACTTTAATGGAACAGAATATTACACCACTTCTTACAGAGCTGAAAAAACACAAGATTGGTTGCCTCTGTTAATCAGGAAGAAAATCTGAGGCCACATACGAATGATTTTGCCATTTATATGAGTGCACAAGAGGATTGTGCTCGAGTCTTAAAAATATTAATATGCAGATTCTTCAGGAGAGAGTGACATCAATCTCCAGTTGTGAGGAAGAGTATATACCTCCAGCCTACAGCTGGGCTCCCCCCCTGAAAAGCAAGTCTTGGGTACACCAGAGACAATGCTTCCTAGGTAGAAAGTGTCAGCACGTGTATTAGGACATGTGTCATCTTTGGTTTTTCCAACACTTTGTCTTTTATTGACTCAGCAAACAATTCCTATTGTACAAAATATACAGTGAAAGGAAAATTTTGAGAAGCAAAAATGATAGTGTGTGTGTGTGTGTGTGTGTGTGTGTGTGTGTGAATGCGTGTGCATGTGTGGGTGAGAGTGTACTTATTTTCCTATGTATTCATCTAGCTGAGTCCAGGAGAATAAGAGATGCATGACTTAATAAAAGGATATAATTTCAGTGAGAGCTTTTCCTCGTCCTTTGTTCCAGCTGGAATTGAAGGTCAGTGTGATTTTACCAACAAATGCTGCCTGTGAGAATCCATGGCAGAAAACAAAGATTAGCAGCAAGGCACCAACGAAATAGGAAATTAGGGAGCTGGCAGCCTTTGCCTCTCACTTGTGCCTGTCCCTCTTCTTGCCTCCCAATTTGAGCCTCCCTGCTTGAATCTTGTGGACCAAGGACAGGAGTGAGGGTTTTGTTCTATTGTTTTCAAGTTACAAAAGCCGTTGGGGTTATCTCATCTGGAGGAAAGAGCTTAAATATAAAAATGCTCTGTTGAAGAATTAAAGCTGCTCTGCAAACTTTTCTCTTTCCCTCTGTCTGTATACATCTCTATTTCTCTGTGCACATCATCTCTTTTACTCTCCCCACCTACCTACTGTGTCTTTTATGCTCCCTTATAATTTCAGTTTGCACATGACTTTGGCTAATCACAGTCCTGAGCCATGACATCCTTTCAAAAAAAAAAAAATCCTATTATTGCTTTGTTTTCAAATTCCCATGGTAGAGAATGTGGTTGGCTCAATTCATTCTTTTGTGTCCAGTCATTGTTCACAAATATTTGATTACTGTTACTGCTTGAACTGTGTCCCCCCAAAAGATATGTTGATGTCCTAACCCTTCTGATACCTGTGAATACAGGGTCTTTGTAGATGTAATCAAATCTTATTTGAACACAGGGTCTTTGTAGATGTAATCAAATCAAGATGACGTCATTAGCGTAGTCCCTTAATCCATTATGACTGGTGTTGTTATAAAGAGAGAGAAATTTGGACATGGCCACAGAGGGAAGATGCCCTGTGAAGACGGAGGCAGAGATTGGAGTCATGCTTTCACAAGCCAAGGAATGCCTGCAGTTACCAGAGCTGGAAGAGGACCCTCCTTACAAGCTCCCTGCCGACACCTGAATTATGGACTTCTGGTCTCCAGAACTGTGAGAAGACATTTATGTTGTTTTAAGTCACTCAGTTCATGATGCTTTATTGCAGCTGTCCTAGAAAATTAATACAGTCATGTTAGTCAAATGTCCAATCCTTATCCAAATATTTAGAGGGTGTCATATGTCCAAAAATGGTACTTTTGCCCTCTGACTGAGCTTGTGGGAAAACATTTTCCTTCAGAAATTGTGAGAATAGGGAACCAGTGTCCTTATCTCTTGTCAAGAACATATCTGGTGACAATTGCTAATAAAAATCTTCTCCAAAAGGTGGGGGGCGAGGAGTACATGGTTTTCTCAACAATTTCTGAGAAACTTTCAAAAGGAAGAAAAATTAGTTTTTCTGAAACTGGAGTTAATGAAGTCCTTTTAAAATGTCTCTCTGTTTTTCTCTTCCCAAGTTATCATCCTTTTGAAAAGAGAATTTTAAAATAGAGAGGATGTCTTACTTAACATTGACCATCATTCATCATTTTTTGAATTCTTCTGTTCTCACTAACATGATGGAAGGCACTAAAACCTGAGACAAAACCCAAGAAAGAAATAGGCACAATATGCTATCCAACATATCCTATCAGTCCCTTTGATTTATTTTTGAAATATAATTGACATATTACATCACATGAGCTTAAGGTGTACAATGTGTTGGTTTGATACATTTGTATATTTCAATATGATCATCACTATCATGTTAGCTAACACATCACTTCGTTGCCAATATGGAAGTAGAGGAATTAGGAAAGTGAAGACGTGAGGCGGTGGAGCAGAGAAACAGGAGGGAGCCTGGAATAGTTCTGTAAAGGGCCAGATAATAAAGGTTGTTGGCTGTCAAAAGTTGTAGCACAAAAGCAGCCATTGATAATATGCAAATAAATGGGCAAGGACCTGTTATGATAAAACTTTACAAAAATAAGGAGGGGGATTGGATTTGACCTTCAGACTATGGTTTGCAAGCCCCTAGTCTAGAGGATAATTCAAACACTCATGGTGCTTTCTGATGAGGTTCTCCATGGGTTTACACTCAGCATGGAAGAGGATAACATCCTATCCAGGAGGACACTAACTCTAACAACCTCTTTCTTTTTCTGTTCCTCCAGAAAATGGGTCTCAGCTACAGTCAATGACAGTGTATGAGAACCATATGTTCAATGACAGCACCTTCAAGGCATGGCGGCATCACCGCAAGGAGTTTGGTGCCCCTTACAGATGCATTAAGACCCACCTCTGCCTTTTGAAACAAATGAGAAACCCTCAGAATTTCAGTGTGTTCTGGCAGTCACACTTCAACATTTGTTGACAACTGCCATAGACATGTCCTTTCTCAGAAACAAAAGTGGCGTGTTAAGCAGAGGGAATCCATACTGTGTGTATATCTAGATGCAGAAACCCATGTACGTCTACAGCCACACAGGAGCTCACACAGGCATTCTGATGTTACCACCGAACAAATGCTTAATGACAGTAGAGTGCATATCAGGGTTTTGTGGTACCAAAGAAAGGAAAGACACTATTATCCTGTTTCACAAAGGCAGAATGTGACATAGACTGTCACTGGTCACAGAGGCACGTAATTCAGGACGCCAACCTGGCCGGTCCTGAGAGTCCTTCACGTGGTCCACAAAACTCACAAAGGCCCTGCACCCACCAATACATGCTCAAAATGTCACTACCTGCAAAACTTACGGGTAAAGTAAAAGACCCGAAATGCCACACAGATTCCTCAGTTTCCGATATCCAAAAATCCCCAAGACCCTGTGCCATTAGATTGTGTCTCAGACTAAAACACTTCCATTTACAGTGGAGGATTCCATCATGCAAAACAAAAACAAAACCAAAAAAGTGCATGTCAGCCTGTATGCTGCCAGTGATGTGCTGGATCTGGCTTACACCAGCTTGTCAGAGCCAAATGTCAACTTCTCAGAAATTTTGTGAGCCAATTGACCTCACTGTAGTTTAAAATCAGCCACCTTGGGAGTATTTATTTCACAAGCATCAGCAAATACTACAAATCAAGATCTTTCTTTCTCCAGAGAGCTGAGCGTTGGACATTTGCCAGAGCACCACCGACCCCGTTCCTGCCCTACTGCACCAGCCAGAGTGACCTTGGTTTTCAATGAGATATTCCACTTCTTGAATTGTCCAGTCACTTGACCTGCAAGTTCTAACTTCTCAGTGCCTACCATTTCTGAATCTACCTGTTTATCGTCCTCTATCACGGAAGAGCAAAGACACAATGCAGATCAGCTGTTATAGCTCCTACCAACAGCACATCTGGGCCACACATCAGAGTGTATCCGTCACTCACAATACTCCGACAGCAGTAACAGCTATTATCACTAAGATCATTCTTTAACCCAACCTCACCACTCCAGGTCCTCCAAAAGGAGGGACACATTTTTTATTTTTAAGTTTCAATTTAAAAGTGGGCATTTGAAAATATTCAGTGATAAGAATTTGAATTCCAGACTAACTCAAAAGGAGCACAGTCCCCATATGAAATATAGAGTAAGGCTAATTCCTCAGACGCTGCTTCTGCAAAATCGAGAAGAGCAACTGTGAGTATTAGCTTCCATCCAGCTTGATCAGTTAGGGATGGTTTGCTGCTGTTCGTGGAAAGTGTAATGTTCACAACTCCACTTTAAGACCTATAACAGGGACTGTTTATCCCTTGTGGTTTTCGACTGATTTCTCTTCCACAAAAAGGGAACTAAGCCTTGTTCAAAGTGTAAATCTTTCTAGACTACAATTATAACATGAGAGGATGAATCCTACTTTTCTTTATTTTTATAACTGCATTCCTTTTGCTTTCTCCCCCATGTTTTTGTGCCTAAATAGACAGAAATACTGATATGAAAGTGCTAAGTTATCAATAGGTAAATTCCTGAAATTTGCACATAAAATGCTATTCTGACTAAAAAAATCACTCTCGTTAGGGAGTCATAATGTATAAATTTCTACCATTAGAGAGTCATTGCTTTGGTTTAAAAAAGTTCTATATTAAACCATTCACATTTTAATACGAACCAAATTATCCAAAATTTTACAAACTTACTATTCTTCACACTACAATCTTTGCATACTCAGTTTATGAGGCCCTGGACGGCTTTAAAGGAATGCATATGTGAAGCTTAGACTTGATCAAGAAAGATCTTCATGAAGGATACATGGCTCCTTTAAAGTGTCTCTGAAGATGGTACCAGGACAAGTTTATCTCCATGTAGCAAGGAGAAAGTTCAGGCAATATGCTCAAGATCAGACAACTAGTAAATGATAGAGCTATGAGGTGAGTCAAGATCTAACTTCAAAGCTCTAGTCTACCCTATATTGTATTGCTTAGGGGGACAGAAATGAGAGATTAATCTCTGATAATACGCAACAATCCCAGGAATAATGGCATGCTTGTCCTAAATGACAGCTACTCCAAACTTGAAAATATTAACTGGTGTTCTTCCAAAATCCTTGGCCAGACAAAGCACAATCTACTAATTTCATTTTCTGTTTCTTGAAACCCATGTATTAGGGATGGACAGGAAGGTGATAATGACAGTTTTCAATTAATAGTACTGATTTTAGTTTCCCATTGCTGCTCTATCTAACAGATTATCACAAACTGTGTGGCTAAGACAACAAAAAAATTATTTCTTCACAGTTCCAAAGACAGAAGAACAAAATCAAGTTGTCAGCAGACCCATGCTCTCTCTGGAGGCTCTAGAAGTGAATCCTTTCCTTGGTCCTTCCAGCTTCTGGTGGTGGTCAGCATTCACTGGCCTATAGCCATATCTCTCTGCTCTGTTCCACATAGCTTTGTCCTCTGAACTATCTCCCTTTGCCTCTCTTATAACATTATTTGTGATGGCCTTTAGAAACCACCCAGCTAATCCAGGGTAAGGTTCTCATCTCAAAATCCTTAACTTAATTGCATTACAAAGACCCTTTCCCCAGTTAAGTTACCATTTACAAATTACAGGAATTGGGACGTAATATCTTTGGGTGGTCATTAATCATTATATCATACTTTAGTATTATATTTGATGAAATCTGTTTTTATTCACATGCAGGAGAACTACATGTAGTGACAGTTAGATTATCAGTCTATTTTTGCTTTCTAGCGGGAAAACATGGATAAGAGACTCCACATTATCGTTTTTTCCTCCTTATAGTGCTAACTCTGTATTATCCCCCACTCCACCTCCATCTCCTGCTAAACTGGACCATCTTTATAGGGAATTGTTTCTGGAGTAAAGGTTAGCCATAGTCTGTAAGTAATGCTGCCCTTAGGCCCAGGCTACCGGTGTCCCCACCCTGAGTCCTACACTATGGAGGCACGCACGCTGGCCTTACTACCGCTACACTTTTCCCCACAATGCAGAGTCCATGGATCAGGAAAGTGCCTCCCTAGACTCATGCACTTCTGCCTCCCATTCTAGGCCACATTCTGGGGACCTGCAATCTTGAAATTCCCTGCCCAAAGAGCCCCAAGCCTTTCCCCACAAAGATGGATGGCACAGCCAGTGTAGACACCCCTAGCCCTGACAGATGTCCAAGAGGGGACTGTAGAAGGTATGGATTCACTTGGATGAAAAGACTGGAACATCTACACACATGAACCCCAGGTCAGAGCCAGGTGTGGAAGTGAAGGTGGGAGGCCTCTGCTGAGAGCTTCCATTCAGTGTTTGACTGTATGTCCTGCAAAGGTCAGAGGTGGACCTTGCCCTGTGGACAGTGACTAAGGCAAAACCAGGTATGACCGTGAGCTGCCCTTGGCTTCTTCATGGAGTAGTCAGAAACAAGAGCCGGTAATAGGAAATAGCCAAGTAACGACTCTGCTGATTTAATTTCTAATAAATGCTAAAAATATATAACTCCTGCCTTATTATGTTAATAGCCTTAATAATCATAATTTTTGACTTAATAATTTCACTTCCTGGAATTTAGGCCTTGAAACTATTTCAAGATACAGAAAAGGCTTGACATACATATTTTCATCCCCAAATTGCTTTTTAGTTTGTTTGTTTGCTTTTTAAAAAAATGAAAAATGAAACATCCCAAATGCCGAGTAATAGACACATGGCTAAATAAACTGTGGTTTGAAATCAGCATAATGAAGCTTGTAAAAATAACATTTACAAATTTCTTTAATAACAGGGAAAATCCTTATAATGTTGAATAAAAAGTAAAAGAAATAAGATACAGTAGTCTAACTACAAAATAGTCTCAACTCTGTAAAAAATAATTCTAGAAAAAAGCGGCTTCAAGGAAATAACCAAAATGTTAATTGCCCACACAAGTAGGATTCTAGATTATTTGTAATACACTTTATAATTTAATTAACAAATTGTCTACAATAACATAAAATTGCTTTTAGAACTGGATTTTTAAAGACAACATTAAAAATAAAACACTGAGACCATTTACACATAGGGTTTAACCTTTCCTTCCCAAAACCGCAGTAGATGACAGTATGAGAGATTTTTTTAAAAGGGCATAAACCCACAAAGGAAAAGAGAACAGGAAAAGAGACAACAGCAAATCGAAATTTGGAACATAAAAACGTTGGTGACTAAGAGGCAATTGATGACATAGAGCTGAAAAAAGTGACCTTGCTAACTAGCAGCAGGGACAAGCCGCTGATCCACAAAACAATTTCTGATCCTCAAGAATGGGAGGCACCTTGTTATATGAGAGTGGGAGTGCAAATGGGCTATAAAAACAAGAGGATAGATTGAAAATCTGTACCAACTGCATTTGGCACCCCACAAGTGTCTCCCACCCCAATGAAGACAGATTTACTCTCTAAAAAGAGTGAACCAGAAAGATTCTGAGTTCAATGCCGAGGAAGAACTGAGTGTTGGCATGTTACATTGAAAATATGGGCATTAAATAAATGGTGAGATCTCTGTTAGCTTCCTCCAGCATGACAGTAGGAAGGCCTGTGCCTTTCAGATAGGAAACTGACCAAACCAAGAGAAAAGACTTACATGACCTGACAGATGAGGGTCCCTCAATAAAGATGCCATCCATTGATAAGCCCTTGATATTTATACCTAGTTATCAACCACCTTTCTATTGCTTCATTCTTAAAAATGAGTGGAAGCCGAAGATCGTAAGTCATTTGAAGAAAGTCTACAACAGAAAAGAGAGTAGTTAACGTATAAAAAAAGTAAAAAATATCTCATGAGAAACTGAAATATTGCAGTTATCAGACAGAAAGTTATAAACTATAATTGAAACCCTTGGAAAGATAAGGTAGTATAATTAATCCACAAAATAAAAAGATAAGGCTATAAAGCTAAGAACATTGAGAGAGAAAAAAAGATCTTTGCACTTCAAAAACAATATGATAGCAAAATGAAAATCTCAACAACAAGAATGAAAAAAGGCTTGGAAACAAAGGTAACCATTGCCGGACGAATGATAGAGCCTATCCAATAAACCTGAGTTTCCAGTATTCTGCTCCCTGCCTTCCATCAATGCCTGTCCCCAACATATTCTTGTGGGTGGTGGATATGGTTTAAAGAATTCATCCAGGGCACTCTAAGCCTCTCTTACAATTGTTATATCAAAGCACTCATGAACAATGAAACTTTATTGTCAGACCCTACCATTTATCTGGAAATAAAAGAATAGGTTTTCTCTGCCCGCTATTTTCTCCCTCATTCTTAAAGACATTCTATGCGATAACTTTCTAATCCCAATTACCCATTGGGTGTTTTACTTTCTTTACCCAGGCAGCACAAAATTGACTCTACTTTTACAGCCTTTGGAAATAGTAACTAGAATTAGGAGGAGGTATTGACAAGTTCCCAGAGGCAGTCCTCAGCTCCAGCAGAAACTTTTACTAACACCAGTTAGCTCCATCCATAGGTACAGCCCCGCCCTGAAACATTCTTTGCTCAGCCCACCAGTCTCTCCAAAATCATCAATTACTTCAGCACATTTGTGCTGTACTTGTAGGTGCTGCCAACACAAGCCTGTGTCCTTTCATGTGGTTGTTTGAAACTTTCACAGCAGCCAAAGCTCAGATTTAATAATTTAATTCTGATGCACTTTCTCTAACAAATTGTAACAGCATTTAAGTACAGTATGACAGATCTGGGACTGTGACAACACTGTTGATTGGTTATTCTCATAGCCAAAGGTCTATCTTTGTGAAAAGTTATATTCCTGGTTTTCAAGGAACTTTCAGACCTTTAACTTTACTGTGCTAAAAGGTTTGACTTGTTTTTGTTGTCACTCGATATATACTGGAGTTCTAGAAGAACCAAATATACAATGATCAAACTGGTATCTAGTGGCATTGAATCAGAAACATTACATAAAAATTCATTAAAACAATTGTGCTTTAAAAAAGGAAGGGCAAGTGTGTCCTGCTATGAGAAAGTTCAACACCTGAAACCGTAAAACAAATGTGGTCAAGAAAGTCATTCTCACCTCTAAAGTGTCTAATCAATTAGAATTTGTCAAAAATAAAATCCTCCAGTCCACTTAAACCACACCCACACACTTTGTAATTTATTAACTATATACTTTGGAGCTCATAAGTTTACATTTACAAGAGCTACAATATTTATTAGATAGAGCTTCCAAAATAAGTTTGCATATCTTTTCTCATTTGATCCCATTCACACCACTGTTAAGTATGCAGAGCAGCTCTTATCTCCAATTTATAAATGGTGAAATTACTTGTTATAAAGAGTGAAAATAGACTTTCTTCAAATAAATGTTTCTTCTTTGCATATAACAATGCTTCTAGCAGTACCTAAATCTAGAAGGAGCTCAATAAATGTTTTGTGGTTTTTTGGGGGGGGGGTGACACATACCTGAAGAAAATATTTTTTTTTCAAAGTTATATTTTAAGGGATTTCAAAAAACAATATTTGCAAGAATGATGCATGTAAAATACTGCTATAGCAAGGTTTTGATTTTTTTAGCTTCCTAGAAGAGACAAAAAGTCTTTTGACTCAGACTCTGAACCTAAGTCATCCTTTGAGTGAAATGTCACCCTGGCTTACTGTATCTTACAACACCCCTACTCAGAAATCAACAAGGTAAATAAGGTAAAAATCTAATGGTGGGCTACTTGGTGAATAATTAATATAACTTGAAGTATATTAAGGAAATATCTGAAAGCTATTAAAGAAATAAAGTTAGTTCTACAATTTTTAAATTATACAAAGCAGCTCAAAGAATGCCAACAATATGACTTAAGTGGAGAAATAAGTAAAACTTATTATTAGCAACTAAAGTGTTTCTTATAATGGTAGCTTTGCATATAGCTCTGTGACAGAGGTGGCCACACTGGTTGTTGACCGTCTGCTTCCATGCATTACCATCTCTACCTCCCACCTGCAGGGCAAGGTCTGGATGTTATTTATCTTGATACTGCCAGAGCCTGTCTGGTCCATGTATTATAGAAGCTCAAGAAATGTTTGATGAGGAAGTTAATTGATGAATGAATAAACTGCTGTCGAATGGTTGTTGAATACATCTCAGGAGAGATAAGAGCCCGGACGGTCATAGAGTCAGAGAAACTTGGCTGCAGTTTCTGACTCAGCCAAACAGTAGCTGTGTGATCTTGGCCCTCAACCTCTCTGTGCCCCTCTTGTCTCACCTGTAAAATGAGGGTAACAGTGGGTAACAATGCTACTGTACAGGGTTGAGGCAAACATTTTAACTGTTTTCCTTGATATCTCATATGTACTATAAATTTAACTGATTTTTTTTTAACCAAGCAAGCTAAGCTTTAGATCTAAAAATTGCATAGTCCTAAATAATAAAGGCCTGAAATGATAGACTTCAATGAAATTCATGGCTGTCTTTCAATACACAAGATAGGGAATGATTAATTGAAAGTGCATGCCAGTGGCCATTCATTAAAATAAAAAATGAATAATGCATATGTGACCATCCATTACAACATCTCCAGGAATATGGCTTTATGTCAGTTTGATTATTAATGTTATTAAGTGAATATTCATTGAATGGCTTTAAGATGAATAACTTTGTCCCAGTAATTTCTTGAAATTTAGACTCTAACTGCGATTTAATGCAATTTCCACATAGGAAAAGTATGGTTCGTGAAATAGCTTGGATACCAAGTTTAAGGCCAAAAATAATTGAAAGAAACAAAACCAAAATATTGCAAAAATCTCTGTGGGAATTCCCTCTCTCCATCATTGCAGAGGATGATAACCTGGACTGGTGTGATTTCTATTTCCCCGCAAGGCTTTCTACAAAGAAAATGTCATGCTGAAAACTTTGGCAATTGCTTTAGGGAAAGGGAAGTTGCCCATATTGCTGGAAAATGTTTTGACATTTTAGTGACCCTTCCACTCTGTTTTACAAAAAAAGTTCCAATTAAGCTCAGAGCGTTCCTCTTATTTGCTATCCTGACCCTGGAAATGAAGGCTGTGAAAAGGCTCTGAATGCTCTGTAAGACGCAACAAGAGTTCTAAGCTGCTGCCCAGGAAGATGAGAGATGATGCAAATTACTGGTGTTTTTTGTTTTGTTTTGTTTTAATGAAGTTTATCACCATTTCCCCACAGCACTGGTTTTTAGTTTTGTTTTGAGTTTTTTTCGTTGTTGTTGTTGCTTTTCCTTTCCCTTGGCTATGACCCATCACACATGCTCACTTCAGCTGGAGGTACACAGGAAGGAGTCAGCTGTTAGAAGTTTCTGTTCTTGGTTTTGCCACTAATTTATTGTGTAATGTTGAATAAGCCTCTTCATCCCTTAGAATCTCTGTTTTCTTATCTATTAAATTAAGAAGTGTACCAGATGATTTCTGAGGCCCCTTCCAGCTCCCATATTCCGTGGTGGGTGCGTATGCTGTCAGGAATGAAAGGAGGAGGTAGAGCTTGTGTAATCATGTGATTCCCCCAGTACAGCTAACTGTCCCCTGTTTCCAGGGGAAATGCAAATGTTGGAATGGAACAACTGAAATGATCTGAGGCTGGGGGTGGGACATTGTGGTTACTCAGCTCCAGAGTCCAGAAGTAAGACATAGACTCGGGCAGACTCTGGCAACCTAGACAGTTTGGTTTCCAGACTTATCTGAAAAAAAAAAAAAAAACTGCACAAGAAGCACTTCTATTTCCTCTCTTAATACTAATTAGGATTTTTCCTTTGCAGGGAGTAGAAATCATACCAAAGTAGCGTGAGGAAAAGGTGGAAAAGGTTATACAAATACAATCTGAACCTAGGAAGGAACTGGAACTGTGAGTCCTTCAGGAACACTGGAAGTACTCTCCTACTTAGTCTCTGGTCTCTGCTTCTTTTAGCATATCTGGCTTCTCCCACACCTTCTCTCCTCCTTTTTATCCCCTCCTCCTTTCACTCCTCCTCTTCTTCTTCCTCCTTCTCCTCATTTGCCACTTCCCCTCTCTCCTTTCCTCCCAACAGGCTTTCTCTACTCTCCATGCACATAGAGAAACATGAACCCACCAATGCTCCTGACTTTATGTTACAGTTGTACTCATATCCAGAGAAGAACTGGCCTCTCTGAATGCATTTCTAATTTGCCTGGACAGAGATGCGTAATGGGCCAGGTGTCTGTGGCATGTCCAACAGGGGACAAAAACTGTTGGTGGGTGTAGTTGGGGCTCTCGGGAGCAAGTGAATAGACAAGAGTTCTACAACTTCAACTGTAAGGCCTAATCTTCTTAAACTCTCATCAAATATAAAGCATACTTCAATCACTGGGTTTCATTTGTCCATAGAATTTGATTATATGAATGTTCAACCTCACTCACCTTCATAATGTAGCTAATGGCCAAAATACTTTTTTAAACTGTCGAGGTTGATATATATTTTTAAAGCAGTGCTATGCAATTAAGCATAATCACATTTAAAATGAGAGGTCTTTAAATGCCTTTCAAAGTCTTACTTGATTTGGTTACTGCCACTGGGTTCATATAATTCAGAATATTGGACTCCAGAGATGATGTCCTCTGAAATTTCTTCCTGAAATAATTCACACTTAATCAATATGAAACTGTGCTTGAGTTCCCTAATAGGTGATGTTTATAGCTTGTATTATCTGAAGGTTCCAAATTGATGTCAGGAGACTGAGGATAGCTTCAGGAATTACAAGCAGAGGGAAAGAAATAGTCAGAGATATTTGAACGCTTTTTTCCTCAGGTAGCATCAAAGAAACGATTGTTGGTTCCTGTGGGAGATTTATAGAGCCCACCTTTCTTAGCCACCAAAGCTACTTACTCATTTATTCAATCAGCAAGTAGTTATTTGTTGTCTACTCTGCAAAAATAATTCTCTAGGTTTTTTTATTCCACATGTAATCAAATTGGTCATTTGTTACCAAGAGAAGGTGCTCAATTATGAGTCACTTGAGATACCTTAAACATCTAACATAAATACATTTTCACAGTCCTATAAGTTTTTTATTTCTGAATAAAAAAAAAACATGTGTTGTAAAAAAAAAATTTAAATGATAGAGAAATAAAGCAGAAGGTAACAGTCTCTCATAATCTTATCCTTCTGTTTACTAACTGTTTGCTTGAAAACGCTGATAGATTTTTCCTATGCATATACTGATACAAACTATATATGTATATAATTCACAAATATACATCTATATGTTATATAAATGTATAAATGCACATAAGACACACACACATTTTTATAAAAAAATCAAAATCTACATATTATTTTGCAACAAGTTTTCATCACTTATAAAACAGTTCTAAAATTTCAGCTGTTAGGCCTAATCTTCTTAAACTCTCCTCAAATATAAAGCATATTTCATTACTTATCAATGTATTATAAATATTTGCTGTTATCTACTTCAGTCTTTTAAAAGACAACGTCATAGTCCATTCTTATGTGGATGAAAAAGGGACCACATACTAAACCTGACAAGCTCTGGGGAGGCCAGGATGGGCGGGCCCTACAAACTATATAGACCGAAAGTAACTACATAGGATGATCTGAACATAAAAATCCCTAATATAAAGTGGGTCGTGCTAGGCCTGAAGCTTCCTTGACAAAGGTCAGACTTTACCTTCAGTGAGCCTATCTACTGTCTTTTTGCATCTAAGATAATATACTTTTGAAATATCCAGACCCCGCAGGGCACAATCTCAACCCCAGAGCACAAGACCACAGAACTTCCTGTTTTCTTGTTCTCTGCATACCATCTCTATGTGCTGTAAATGTTCATCATAAACTATCCTGTACCACCAACGTAAAAGAAGTATGTATCTCTCCATTCTACTTTTTATCCAAGTCCAGAGATCTTCCCCTCCCACTCTGTTTTCCTCCCCAACCCCCTGAATCTACCACCAATGGATTTCATGTAACCTTCCTTACATCTTCTCCTTTGATTCTAATGTATAAAACAAACTGCAAAACTGCCATTTTCTGTAGCATTCTCTCAATCTGTTGAGATTTTGCTTCCTGTAATTGTCAGTTTGGCTCAAATGAACTCATAAAAATTCTCTACAGATTTGGACATAACGTCGACAATTTGAATTTAACAAGTGTTTTCAATCTCCTAATCATACCCATTATAGGTAGTTTCCATTTTTTTTCCAATCAAACAATGCTATTATGAACACTTTTATGTGTGTATCTTTGTTCACTTGAGTCAGCATTTCTAAAGAATAAAATCCTAGAAATAGAATTGCTAAATCAAAGGGTACGTACAGTTATCATTTAAGTAATAACTGCCAAATTGCTTTCCAGAAAGCTTTTACCAAACCATAAGCTCATCTAGAGTTCATGGCAATGCCTGTTCTCTACACCCTGGCCACTGCTGGGTGTCCAGATGAAAAAAGGTTACTTCAATGTTTTAATTTGTACTTCTTGGCAATACATTTATCTCTGTTTTCATTTTTTTCATTTTTTTCTGACACTACCAATTCATTATTCTTTGCTTACTTTCAATTGGATTAGCCTTTTTATACTGCTATTAGTATGCTTTATATGTCACTGTTGTTAATCCTTTGTGTCTGTACATATATTGCCTTTCATATAACCTTTCTTGGTTTTCAATTGTCTTTCAGCAGATATATGATTTGGAACTAATATCCATTTTCCCCTTTGTTTCGTGGTTGCCATCTCATATTTTCTTATATAACAAAGTACCAGAAATTTGTGGTTTAAGACAACACGAAAACATTAGCTCACAGTACTGGAGGTCAGAAGTCTTACAATCAAGGTGTCTGTAGGGCTGCCTTCCTCTAAGGCTCCAGGAAAAATTCCATTTGCTTTCCTTTTCCAGCTTCTAGTCGTCACCTAAATTCCTTGGCTCATCGTCCTTTCCTCCTTCATCTTTAAGTCCAGCAGTGTAGTATTTTCAAATCTTTCTCTCTCTCTCTCTCTCTCTCTCTCTCTCTCTCTCTCTCTCTCTCTCTCTCTCTCTCTCTCACACACACACACACACACACACACACACACAGACACAAGGAAGCTCTGCTTCCTTCATCACATTTCCCACCTGCCTCTGACATTGACCCTCTAGCCTCCCCCTTATAAAGACCCTTGTGATTACACTATACCCACCCAAATTACCCAGAATAATCTCTCATCTCAACATTCTCAAATTAATCAATCTGCAAAATCCTTTTGGTTATGTAAGGAAACATGTTAAAGAGAAAACCACAGGCCCAAAATGGCCTTCTCTTCCCCACAAAGATGTCCTGGTCTAAAAATAATCTTTTCTTTTGTTAATGGCTCCCTTGTCCCACCTGTCTTCCTATAAAAACCTTCCATGTTGTATAACTCCTCAGAACTCCCTTCTAGTTGCTAGATGGGATGCTGCTTGATACATGAATAACTTAGTAAAGCCAATTAGCTCTTCAGTTTTACTGCATTGAATTTTGCTTTTTAATACATATAAACAGGCTTCAAGATGTAGGACACTGACATCTTTGAGGGGCCATAATTCTACCAATATTTCCAAAACATCATTACCAATATTATCTTCTACTATGTTGTGATTTCAATGTTTATAATTAGAAAAACCTGGACTTCATTTTACTATAGTATATCATTTACTTAAACTTCGTAAAAATAAACAAATAAACTTGCTGAAGCTGAATAGTATTGACTGTCAACTATAATTGAATATATATATATCTAAATATACATATATATCTAAATCTAAATATATATATATATATGTATATATATATACATATATATATATATATATATATATATGTATATTACAGTCACAGATGTGGAGTACCGCATAAGAAATAGTCAGGGGAATTGTAACAGCTATATACGATGTTAGAGGGGTAGTACTGGGTTTCCCCGAAAATAAGACCTAGCCGGACAATCAGCTCTAATGAGTCTTTTGGAGCAAAAATTAATATAAGACCTGGTCTTATTTTACTATAATATAAGACTGGGCATAATATAATATAATATAATATAATATAATATAATATAATATAATATAATATAATACTGGGTCTTATATTAATTTTTGCTCCAAAAGACTCATTAGAGATGATTGTCCAGCTAAGTCTTATTTTTGGGGAAACGGGTAGACAGGGGTGGGGGATTATCACTTTGTCAGGGGTATAAATATCTAACTACTACATTGTTTTGTACACCTGAAATTAATTAAAAATTAAAAAAAAAAACTTGCCTCTGTTATATTTCTAGTGCTTTCTTTCCTTGTTTCTTCCATTTAAACAATAAGCTTACTGAACTCTCATGCATTAGATGGGTAGATAGATAGATGAGTGAGAGAGAGAGAGAGAGAGAGAGAGAGAGAGAGAGAGAGAGAGAGAGAGATGAAAAGTACACTTGACCCTGTAACTTTTTTTAGTTACTGCCCCCCACATCCCTACCCATTTGCTTCGCAGTTAAGCTTCTCTGGAACCAGTCTGCATTCCTGGTAATATGACCTCATCTTTCACCATTTAGTCATTGGAATCAAGCTTCTGTCATTGCACATCTCTCACTGAATTTCCCAAATATCCTCCTTCCTCTGGTCAGTCTTATTCTCCTTCCTAACTGCTTGCAGCCAGAATGTTCTTCCCAAAATTTAAATCAATCATGTCACTTCCTGGCTTAAAACCCATAACACTGTCCTTATTGCCTGAAGGATGCAATGCCAACTCTACAGTAAGGTGGAGCTGACCCTGAAAGTTTGAGCTACTGAGGCCTGCTCTAGGTATCCCTCTGGGTACAACCACTGAGCGACTGGCAGTTCTGCAGATTCCAATGCTTCTTTTATTTTCAGGCTTCTGATCCTTGTACTATACCCAGATACCCACCTTGCCTCATATCTGCCAGGCAAAGCGCCACATCTTCCAAGACTCAAGTGTTGCCTTCTTTCTGGCATCTTTCCTGACCAGCCTCTCCACCCCTTAACCCACATCTCATAGACCAGCCTCATTAGTACTTTATCAGTACTTTTATTAATACTTTATCAGTGTGAGAGCACAGTGGAAAGTTCGTGAACTTAATTGTCCAAACTTTGTATATTAAAATTACATATATAAATATAAATATAAAGTATTTTATATTTAAAATAAAATATTTTAAATATTTTAAATATTTTAAGTATTTAAAATAATATTTAAATATAAAGTATACAGTATTATACATGGTTTCAGCTATCCACGGAGAGTCTTGGATCATATCCTCCACAGGTAATAGAAGACTACTGAATTCTCTCTAGACTATAGAGGTTAAGGAGACAGTACAAGTGATTGTTTGGGATGGCTTTGATACTCTCTAAAACTTTTTTTTTTTTTAAACAGGACATTTTAACCAAAGACTATTTACTAAAAGCCAAGCATGTACCAGGCACAGTTCTTGTTTAGTTGGCTAACAAATACAAATGATATAACCAATTCACTTATTAGCTTATCTGATTAAACAAAATGCATATCATAGAAATAATTTTCAATGCATTGCCAATAGAAATAGAATACATTCTATACTTATAGATCTTATGCTACCTAAATAATTATTGATAAAACCCAGACAACCCATATGGTAAATAGATGTAAGCAAACCACTAGCTATTTCTTTATTTTAGTCAGAAAAAACAAACAAGCATAAAACAAAAAAAAAACGCTGTTGTTATACTGAAATGGGTTTATGAGTTTCAGCATTAAATACAGATATCTTATTGCAAAACTAACATAGTCTACCTAAAATCTTAAAACTTGCTGTGTTTTTTTTTATTGCGTATCAATTCACTATTATACTGTTTGATTTAAAGATTAGTTTTGGTTTCAAAGTAAGTTTAATTTAGTACTTCAGTCCTGTGGCTCACACATTTTTGATCTGGGGTGCGTGAGAATAAGTCCAATTAAGTACTAGTCTGAGGAACAAACCAAAATATAAATGGGATAGTTTTGGGGGGTTTTCTTTATTAGTTTTAGGTGCACAAAACAAAGTAATAGTTAGACGTTTATCATTTATATCCCTCACACAGTGTCATCCCCCTACCCCCATCCACTATCTAAATGGGATAGTTTTATCTGCTTTGCTTAATATTCTTGCCAATACTCAATTGAGAAATTAAGATATACAGGAGATTTAAACCACAACATAAGAGCAGAAAGACAAAATGTTGGTACTATTTGTTTGAAGCAAGTCTGTCAATGAAAGCCATTTATTGCCAATCAAAATAAATTACAGAAACATAAGGTGTCTACGATGCAAATAGCATCTCAAGATAAGTTCCTTAGGACCTCCCACTTCCAACCAATTTCTCTCCCTAAATCTCTTTGTATCTGTCAGGCATTTGGAAACAGGAAATAGATCCTATCCTTCATATATACTTTAAAAAGGGTTTGATTATAAGGATTAAGTGCTTATAAAATTGTTGGTAGGGCTGGAGGAGGAGCCAGGGGTGACTGGAACTTTTGGGTTCAAGAATACTCCACAAGAGGAATCAAGAAGACTCTGCCATTGACGCAAGTGCTGCAGCCACTGCAACTGTCCTACGACTCCCACAATACAGGCAACAGAGATTGATTTCAGGGGCTGTAATTGCCTCTCCACATTCACAACTCCAGCAGTTGTGCCAAGAACGTGGCATCTGCCTCTCTTCTGCTTTCCAAGTCTCACACAAAGGCATCTGTTTGGTGGAACCTATCTAACACTGAGAACATAAGTCTGGGAGAACTAGACTTTTGTTTTCTAGGCTTTTGCCATACAAGACAGAGCATAGAAAGAGGTGGAAATGGATGTTTACAGCCAACTGACAACACCAAATTGCCCTCCTATCTAGCAATTTCAGAACAATGCTGCTCTGTACACATCTATGCGAGTGCTTAGAACACCTTCCTATAGCTGTTCAGTGTCTGCATTCCCTTACAAGACTCCAAGTATCTTGAAGATGGAAATGCGTCAGGTTTATCTCTATCTCATAGGTCCCCAAGAATAGTCAGCAAGCAAAGCACAAGACAGTGAATTAGATGTGCAGAGTCAGGACACGTTGTGTTGTATCAATTCTTACCTCACCACACTTGTCCCACTTGCTTTCAAGATGCATGCACAAAGCAATGGAAGAAAGCAACCTGCCTCAAGAGCATAGATTTGGAGTTAGAAAGGTCTCTGTTCAAGTCCAGATTCTGTGTGATCTTGAGAAATGTATCCTCTCCGAGACTCAGTTTCCTTACTTCTTCTTGAAAGGGGCTTGTTAGAATACCAAACGAGCCAATACATGAAACACACACGACAGGTGCTGAGCCCGGGCTAGTTTTTGCCCCCCAGCCTACTCCCCATTGAATCCCACACATTCTGTGTCTCTTATTCCATCTCCAGTATCTGCAATGGGGAGGGTAAGAACTAAGAATAATGTAATATGAGAGACACTACACAGAAAATCGATTTAAACTTTTTTCTGCCATAACTAATCATCTTAATTATTTTGTCCCTTCATAGACTTTTATCTGAGTATTTCAAAGGGTTTTATGAGCAAGAATTATGATATATAACTGATAACTACAATAGCTGAGGCTATGGGCTGAGTGATTTGTCAATTTTCTTGTGATCCTCAAAATACCAGCAGTCTACTGATTTTTTTCTATGCTTTCTTTTTCTCCCCCCCCCCCGTGTGTGTGTGTGTGTGTGTGTGTGTATGTGTGCTATTGCTGTTTAAAAGCTGATTATCTGCAAAGGTCTTTTTAAAGATGGATTGTCGTCTAGTGGTCTGGTCAAAATTACATGTTTAAGGACAGAGAAGGAGCTGAATTGGGAAGATAGTAGCTGAACGATCAAGTTACTTTTCTGCTTCTAACCTGATATAATTTGGGGTCATTTTGCATTTTCTTATGTAGTTTATTTTTCCTCAGATTCTTGCAGCTTCAATCTTTAGTGCATTAACATATAGGATGGTGTCACAGACACAATTTCTATCCCCAACCCTCCCACTAGTCAGCTTTGCTGTGTGAAGCCAAAATCTCTGGGTTGTGATGCCTTATCTCTAAATTCATGGAACTGGGTAAACTCTATTTCTACTCAATGTTTCTGAGTCTTCATGTACAATTCCAAGATCGCTGAACAATGAGAAACCAATTACATTTTCATTCATGGCACATGAGAAGCCAAAAATACATTCTCTTTCTGAGCAGAAGCAGCAGGTAGTAAAGAGGAGTGAAGCTCTATTTGTCCTTGCCAGGGCCAGGGCCAAAAATCCATACAATTAGGCATTGAGAGTGGCATGCAGGGCCCAAACTAAACTGGGGAGGAAGTTGAAAAGGCAGCTTACAACCAAGATGCAGAAATGCTCAGGAGATTCTGCACACTCCCAGCCTGAAAGGCACCAAATACAGTTGAACGGTTGATGGTTCTGTTTAGTGATGCAATCTGTATTTCTTTAAGAAAATGACAAATAATTGAAATGGTAGTGTTATGTAGGAGCCTTTTGTATAATAACTTGACTCATTCTGTGGGTTCATCTAATTTGTGTAAGCAGGCAAAGAACCAAAGAAAAAAATGTAAGAAAGATCAGAGAATAATAACACTAAAAAAGTGGACCTTTGAAATAGGAAATCCAACCCTTATCCACCCTTATCCCCTTCCTCTTCATGAAGGATTAAAATGAGGAAGAGAGAGATTAGTGATTTGCTCAAGGTCATCCAGCTTAACAGTATCTGAGTAGACTTAAGCCAACTGATTTCTAGATCAAATCCCACTAAATTATGGATCATGTTTGCATATGCCCTTGTGAATCATACTTGGCTACCCCTGGATTCAATCAGAATCAGAAACGCTGTGCCATTCCACAGTATATATTTAGATTGAGCCTAACCTAATGGGGGTCCATTTGGTCTGAACTTGCCCCAAGCAGTCCAGGTTAGAAGCTCCACAGGTCCCAGGGACTCCTATGTATGAAATATTCACTGTTCCCCTTACCTTCTTTAGTCTTTTGGTTGACAGCCTTCCATAAGTACCTCTTTCATTTCAAGCTCTGCCCATGAAGTTTCCTGCCCTATACAGCAGTTTAGCTGGGGAATCACACATTTTCTTAGTCAGATGTTGGCATAGAAACAACTGATTAAAAACCCTGAATACCCTAGTGGCTTACTCAATAATAAGCATTTATTTCTCACTTATTGGTCTGCAAATCAGCTAGGACTCAGTCTCTGCTCCATGCGTTTTCTCATTCTAGGACATGACATGGGCTGAAAGGGCAGCCCCTATTTAGACATTCTGTTCTCGTGGCAGGGAGTGAGCAAAAGGCTGAACCAAACCACACAGCATATATAAGTTGCTGTTTGAAAAGGCATACATCCTGAATACCCACATTCTGTTTGCCAAAGAAAGTCATATGGCCCATCCTGACTAGGGGACAGAAAAACATCATCTATTTGGAGTCACGACAAGGGTGAAGATACATGCTAATCTTACAGGGGAAGGAGCAGATCATTGGAAACAATAATGTAACATATCACAGCTGAAAAATACTGATATGTCAATGATGCTTTCTTGAAGGATTAAAACAGGCAACCAGTTGTGCCTATAGCAGATTGTTAAAGAGGCTGAAAGAGATAAAAACATGCTCCAAAAACCTTTGTGGGATAAACAGCTTTCCAGTCATCAAAGGATGAAAAAAGCATTTTAGGTACAAAAAAAAAAAATACACTATGAAAATCAGCATGAAAGTATTAAATAACATTATATTCAGAAAATTGTGAATAATCTTTGCAAGAAAGAATCACATTATTTTATAAATGTCTTCTTTTCACCTAGCTAGATCACAAGATTCTTCAGAGTATAAAACACATACACACATGAATACACACAAGATTCAAGGGGGCAGCATGGGAAAAGAGTAAGGTTTAGAGATGATGCTGTTTACCTAGCTTTCCTAGACCTTTCTCAAACCTATAAGACATGACATAGTGGCTGAAGGTTTAAAATACCACAAAGTAACTTGCACTGGGGTTGTGGCATAGGTCACCCAAAACTTGGCTCTAAAATCTCTGAAAGGCAATGAAAGAGAAACTTAGTTACATGAGTCACTATGTCTAGAATATAAAAACAAACCACAAGAGGATTTGGGTTCCAGGTAAAAGGGAGTAAGCACTCACCGCCCTGTCTCTCCCACTTAATGCAGCTGTAAAATTTTGACAGAATTCAAGAAGAAACCATTTAGGGAGTCTGAAAATAGCAAGTATATTTGAAAAGCATACCCAAATCCAAAAGTATTGCTGAATTGGTGTTGCGTTTACCCTTGTTTTTCTACAGTAGCTCTAGCCAGGTCTTGGAGAAAACACAGGAAGGGATATCAGTGAGGGCTGAGATAGCTCCAGAAGAAGCCTACAAGTTCAGGGTCAAGGCATAGGAAAGGAAAGAAGTCTACTGGCACCAACAGCAGCAGCCCCTGAAACAGCAGGCTCCTAAAACTCTGTGGAAGGAGAAACTTCTTCCATGACTGGAGGAGCTTGTGTTTACCCAGAGAATGGGTGAAACCCTGTTGCTTTTTCTCTCTCCCTGTTCTTCTACTTCTTGGCCCCAGACATGGACACATTCGTGGAAGTGTACAGCCAGTGTGAGGTTAAAAACAAGTCTTAAATTTCTGTCCAAAACGTTGAAAGGAATATCTCCATTGGAAATTGCCAGGGGGATCACTGAACAGGAAGAACTCAAGAAACTGATTCCATAAAGTAGTTTATGATCACAAACTCCCCTCAAGGTGCACATGTGTGGATCTAATCCTAATAACATAGAAAAGATTTTGAGAACTGAACCAAGATATAGACCACCACGTAGGTTTCAGAACTGGCCTCTGGGTAACGCATATATGAAACAGATTTGAATAGCACTGAAAAAGCTTTGAAGATGGGAGCGTATTGGAACTGCATTCAATAGAGATTGAGTGTAAATGGGTAGCCTGAGTCCAACTGAGCTGAACAACTGCTAAAACAAAAATAAAACACTTTGCATTGGATTTAAATAATATGTCGAGTTCCATAATATTCCAAATGTCCAGAATACAATCCAAATGTATTCAACATATGAAAAATCAGGAAAATCTCAACCTATATTGAAAAAGGAAATAAAGAGAAATCAATACCAAGGGGACACACATGTCGAAATTAGTTGACAGACTTTAAAGCAGCTACTATAAAAACACACCAACAAGCAATTGTCAAAACAGTTTAAACAAATGGGGAGTTAGAAAATGTTGGTAAAGAAATAGAACATTGAAAGAAGAACCAAATAGGAATTTTAGAACTGAAGAAATATAGTAACCGAAGTAAGGAGAAAAGAAAAAAAAAAGTATTGTATGGACTTAACAGGAAAGTGGAAATGACAGAGGAAAGATTCAATGAACTTGAAAATAAATGGCTAGAAATTATCCAATCTGAACAGTAGAGAGGAAAATCGTATTTTTTTAAAAATGAACAGAGCTTCAGGGACCTATGGGACAATACCAAAAAGTCTAATATTTATGTCATTAGAAGCCCAGAATAAAAGGAAAGAGCATAGTATAGAACAAAAATAAACAATGGATAAAATTCCCTAAATTTGATGAAATACAGTGAACCTCATATAAGATAAATCTAAAGGAATTCATGCCCAGACAACTGCTGAAAACTAAACAAAGAAAATACCTTGAAAGTATCCAGAGACATGTGATGCATTACTTGCATGAGAACAATAATTTTAATTACTATGTATTTCTCATTAGAATCCATGGAGGCAAGAAGTGGAACAACATTTACAGAATACTCCACCCAGCAACATCAGAATACACGTTATTTTCAAATGCCCATAGATATACCAAAATAGACCATATCCTGGACCTTTAAAAGAAAATCTTCAAAAAATTTGAAGTAAATAAAAAAAATAACATCAATCTACACAACATTTTCCAGATAACAGAAGAGGAGGTAACACTTCCATGTCATTTTATAAAGCTAACATTACTCTCATACCAAAACCGAAGACTGAATGAGAAAGACTACTACAGATGTCTTTAGATCTGTAGATAAAACTATAGATGCAAACATTTTCAACAAAATACTAGCAAATCAAATCCAACAAGATATAAAATGTATGACACATTACGACAAACGCTAGGCTGGTTCAACATTTGAAAATCAGTGAATGTATCTACCATATTTTAACACTCTAAAGAGAAAAAAAAACCACATGATCATAATATGATCATAATATGATCATAATATGATGCAGAGAAGACATTTGACAAAATTGAGCATCCTTTCATGATAAAAACTCTAAGCAACCTGGGAACAGAAGAGAATTCCCTCAGCCTGATAAAGGGCATCTACAAGAAACACACAGCTAACAGCACACTGAATGGTGAAAGACTAAAAATTTTACTCCTAAGATACAATAGAGAAAGACCATCTTGCCGCTTTTACTCAAAATTGTAGTGGAATTCTTAGGATAATAAGGCAAGAACAAAAGCTAAAATGATACATGTTGAAAGGGGAGAAATAAAACTCTATGGATAGATGGCATGATTGTCTGCATAGAAAACCTCAAGGAATCAACAATAAATCTTCTAAGAGAAATAAGTGAGCTTAATAAAGATACAAAGTCAATAGTCACTAATGATGATAGTCACTAATGATGATAGTCACTAATCTATCATACTTATATTAGTAATAAGAAATTAGAAACTGAAATATTAAGAATGACATTTATTATAGCTCCAAAACCATGAAATATTTAGGGACAAACCTAAATAAACATGTACAGAATTTGTATTCTGAAAATTACAAAATGCTGATGAAAGATATCTAGGAAGACCTTGATAAATGGAGTCATATTGTGATTGTGGATTTGAAGACACCATATTTTTAAGAGGCCAATTCTCCCCCAAAAGTCATCTCTAAATATAATGCAATTTTAGTCAAAATCTTTTCATGGTTTTTGGTAGATACAGACAAGCTAATTCTAAAATTTGTATGAAAGGCAAAGAAACTGAAATAGTCAACGCAATTTTGAAAACCAAGAATCAAGTTGAAGTAATCCACCATCCAATTTTAAGTCTTACTATAAAGTTATAGTGTCAAGACAGTGTGATAATGAGGAAAAAGATAGATATATAGATTAATGGAACAGAACAGAGAGTGCAGAAACAGATCCACACAAATTCATTTTTGACACAGATGCAAAAGTTATTCAATGGAGGAATATAGTCTTTTCAATAAATACTGCAGAGCAACTGGTCATTCATACTCAGAAATAAAAGAACTGCAACCTAAATTTTACCCCTTATGAAAAAGTTAACGCAAAATGGACCTCAGATCTAAACATAGATGCAAAACTGTAAAATTTTCACACAAAAACAGGAGAAAATTTATGACAATCATTTTCTATGGCAAAAACATAAAACAAGCAGCAGTTCTTAAATATAACAGAAAAAAATAATAAATTGAACCAACTCAGAATTAAGAACGTTCACTCTTGAAAAACACTGTTAAGAAAAGAAAAACAAGCTACAGACTGGGAGAACGTATTTGCAAATCACATATTCAATAAAGAACATTTATCTAAAATATGTAAAGACTTCTCAAAATTAAACAGTATGAAAATAACCAATTTTTTTAAATAAGACGTGTTTGAATATGTCACAAAGAAGGATATACAGAAGTCAATTAAGCACATGAAAAGACATTCAACATCATTAGCCATTAGGAAAATGTAAATTGAAACTTTGATGAGATAATGTAACAAATCTATTAGAATGTCCAAAAAAAATAAAAATTACTGACAACAAGAGTTGGCAAGCATGCAGAACAACTGGAATTCTCATACATTACTGGTGGGAATGGAAAACAGTACAACCACTCTGGAAAGCGGTTTGGCAGTTTATTACAAAGTTAAATATACACTTAACATAGATCCCACATTCTCAGTCTTAGTTATTTCACCCAAGAAACAAAAACTTATGTCTTCACACACACACTGCATAAATGGTCATAACAGCTTTATTTATAATAGCTAAAAACTGGAAACAACCCATCTGTCTTTCAATAGGTGAAGAGATAAACAGTGTCACATCCATATAATGGAATACTACTCAGCAATAAAAATAAGTTAATTAATGATACACAAAACAACTTGTATGATATCAAAGGCATTACGCTAAATGAAAGAAGCCAGTCTCAAAAGATTACAGATGGTATAATTTTATCTATATAACATTTTCAAAAGGACAAACTTGTAGTGACTGAGGACGGATCAGTGGTTGGGGGTTGGTGGGGAGAAAGGTACAACTGCAAAATGAAAGCCCAAAGAAGTTTTTTGGGGTAATGGAACTGTTCTGTATCCTACTGTGGTGATGGTTACCTGAAAGTAGACATGTTAAAATTCTACTGTATACCTACGGACTGTACATTCTACCCCTCAAAAAGCAAATTTTACTTTACGTTAATTTCAAAAAACAAAATTTTAAAAATACTGAGGAAATGCTTCTAATTTTAGTACTGAGGCCTGTGATAAATTTCTCTGAGCATCCTAACGAATGTAGTGTAATGAACATAATAAATATCAAATATCCTAAGGATGAATCCATGTAATCATCCATTCATTCATTTATTTCTTCATTTATTCATTCATGTAACAAATACTTACTGAGCACTTACTATTTTTCTGTACACTCTACCCGTCACTGGATTTAGCAGCAAGTATCAGAAGACCTTAGTCTGAAACATCTAACAAGTCAGGCACAGTGACAAAGTACAATTTGTAAAGTCAATCCTACATGAACTGAAATAATATAACCCAGGTGCTTAGCTATCTTCTTCTCTGATTTAAATTTGGGATGGATTTTAGAAAGTGTAGAGGAATAAATAGATCACAATATTAGTATTAGTTCTCTAAGCTGAGCTTTTAATAAATAGTAAGTGGCAGAGAGTTTGAGATAATACTCCCCAATAAGTACCTGGAGTGCCATATTCTATTATTTCAGTTACATGCAGAGCCACTTGCTTTCTAAGCCAATCCAGCTGGGGTAGAATTGCCATTCTCTTACAAAATTCAAGAAGTCTGATAAATGCTCCAGTCCTAATAGAAAGCCACACTGTCTAAGCCCAAACAGAGAGTTTGGAGGAAGTAAGGATGAGAAAGATCCTAAAAAATCTCCGTTGAGGACTCATAGAAAGAATAACCTTGAACCATATACATTTTTGCTATATCCTACAGAACTTCCTGTATCAAATAATTAACATAAACCAGCTCAATATTGGGAACTAACCACCAAAAATTATCATTTGGGTTTTAAAATAATTAATTTGTAGCTCTTTTATGAGTAAAATGATAAGGCTATTTTCTATGGACTGAATTATGTTCCCTAAAAATTCATGTGTTGAAGCCATTACCCCTAGTGTGATGGAATTTGGAGACAGGGCTTTGTGTGGTCATTAGGTTTAGATGAGGTCATGAGAGATGAGGGGTCCTAATGAGACAGCTTGTGCTCATTCATATTCTCTCTCGCTCTCTCTCTCTCTCTCTCACTCTCTCTCTCTGTCTCTCTCTCTCCCTCCCTCCCTCCTTCCCTCCCTCCCTCCCTCCCCCCTTCCCACTCTCCCCTCTCCCATCTCTCTGTCTCTTTATCTCTCCTCTCTCCCTGTCTCTGTCTCTGTTTCTCTTTCCTCCCCTCCCCTCCCCTCACCTCCCCTCCCGTCCCTTCCCTCTCTCTCTCTCTCTCTCTCTCTCTCTCTCTCTCTCTCTCTCTGTCTCTCTCTCTCTCTCTCTTTCCCTCTCTCTCTCTCTCTCCCTCCCTGCCATGTGAGGACACAATGAGAAGGAAGCCAGGAAAAGGGCTCTCTCACCAGAACCTGACCATGTTGGCACCTTAATTTCAGACTTCTAGTCTCGAGAACTTTGAGAAATAATTGTCTGTTGTTTAAGTTACCCAGTCTATGGTATTTTGTTATGGCAGACTGAGCAGACTAACATACCACTCTTAGGTCATGACAATAATAAAAATCATTATTATTGCTAAAATGTGTTGAGTGCTTAAGGCATGACATATCATCTCACTCAATCCTCACAGCATCTCTATGAATTAAGTACTATCATCATCACCATTTCACAAATAGTTAAGCATCTTTCTCAGTGTCACCAAGTTAGTAATAGTGGGTGTTCGATTTAGACCCTGGATGCTAAAAAAAGTTCCAAGGTATAGCTCTAGTTACCCATTGCAACTGACATAAGAAACATCCAAAATCTTTACTATTGACCCTGCATTAAGGAGCAAGTTCTAAATAAGCGTCAATAACCAGGTTGGAGTGTGGTCTCTATAGAGATCGTCTTGATAATCCATAAACTATTTCTATTAACAAAAACCACAAATACCTCCTATTATTCCCAGAAGATTTCTCCCAGGTGATAAAGTGGATAACTAAAAGAGGTTAATGGTGGAATACACTGTATTTAATATTACTTCTAGTTGAATAACTAAACTTTGTCAGTGCCTTCCAGCTAAAATCAATGAGAAACACATTTGTATTTAAACAAGTTAGACTTGTTGATCATTGCAATAGGGAGAGCACACAGCATGGAGAACCAAGGGACATCTCAGTAAGACGATGTTATAAGAACTTATTATAGGTATAAGGCTTAGGTTAGGTGACTTTGGGCAAGTTCCAGGAAGCAAAGCTTTGCTGTGGATTGGATGCTTTCAGGAAGTAGGAGTAATTTTATAATTCTAGAATGCTATCTTATATAGAAGGAAGGAAGTATAGAGTAGGGCAAAAGCTGTGATTAGAACAGAAGCAGCAATCATAATAGCTGAGATAAGAGAATGTTTAGTGTTTTGTGGTTTCCACGCTGACATTTTTTCTGTTTGTGTGTAGACATGATTACACAGTGGTCTTGTTTTGTGTCTTACTTCACCATGGTCACAGAGTGTCCTGGTCAGATGCTGGTGCTCTGTGAAAGCTTTTTTGTCCAACAGGACAACACACCAAGGCTTTGCTGTGAGTTTTAGGCCAGCAACTAGCATCACCAATGACTGACAGTGCCAGGCCATTTCCTAGCAATCAGGGGCTGCTTTTCTCTCTCTCAACTTAAACTTTTCCTTCTCATAAAATATAGGCCTGGGAAAATGAAGTTTGCAAAATACCAACTAGGTAATTGGCATCTAGTTACCTTTTCAGATCGAGTGTCTAAGAAACTAATCAGTCTATAATTTTAAGGGAACAGCATTGTCCTTTAACAAAAAATGAGATAGATTACACCCTGAGTCAACAAGCTCTGTATTATGCAGCAGTGGGTGTCCTTTCAAAAATAACAAAATCCTTTTTAGCATTCTTCCTTGGCATTGAGATTACAAAATCATTTTTTTCCATTTTATTCAAATGCATCTAAATGTTTTCTCAGTGTCTACTAATTATTTCCCCAAATAGGAAAGAGTTCATTGAGGCTAAGGGAACATTTCAATTTTAATAAAAGGCTTTCGGAGTGATCAATGCAGGTAGTTTGGTCCAATGGAAAGAGTGTAAGTTATCGTCCAAGCAGACCAAATTGCATGACCTTCAGCTTGTTGCTTAAACTTTATGTATAATAGACAATAATTATCACTACCATCGCATAAAGATAACTGAGATAAAACTAAGAAAACACTCAGTATTAAAAGTAGAATTACCATATGACCCAGCAATCCCTCTCCTGAGTATATACCCCCAAAATATGAAAACATTTTTCCATAAAGATATATGTACTCCAGTGTTCATTGCACCTTTATTTATGGTGGACAAGACATGGAAACAACTAATGTATCCTTCGATAGATGTTTAGATAAAGAAGATGTGGTACATATACACAGTGAAATACTACTCTGCCATAAGAAAAGATGAAATACTGCCATTTGTGACAACATAGATGGACCTTAAAATTATGTTAAGAGAAATAAGTCAGACAAAAACAGTTGAGAACCATATGACCTCACTCATATGTGGGATATAAAACTGAAAGCAACAAAAGAACAAGACAAACAAATAAAGAAACAAAAACTAGACACAGATAACAGTTTAGTGGTTACCAGAGGGTAAGGGGGGAGAGGGATGGTAGAAAATGGTAAGGGGGATCAAATATATGATGATGGAAAGAGAACTGACTCTGGGTGGTGAACACCCAGATGCTATATAGATGATGTATTACAGAATTGTACAACTTATGTAATTTTATTAACCATTGTCACCCCCATAAATTTAATTTACAGAAAAGAAAACACTGTAACCTCTAAAAGCATCCTAAATTCTAGTCATGTTTGTCATTATGTAGTTTGTGCTACTGACTTAAAGTGTATCAATAATGTCTTAGAAATAATGTAAGGAATGAGATCATATTAGGCTATCTCTTTAAATTAGACATAGAATGTTTCTGATTTCTAAAAATCTTCTAAAATTCAAAGCAAGATTATATAAGATGTTAACTTCAGGAAATTTAAAAAGATTCTTCAAGAGTCATCTCGTCTATTATCTAGCTGGCTCAAAGCCATTTATGTAAAATAAATGACCCACGATATCAGATTGATTTATTATTTCATCTTATAAAAAAAACATTTCAGTCCTCAGAGCCCCTGTGGGCATGCAATTTTCAAAGAAGAATAAATAGTGAGACTAACTGACGCATAGGGCTCTGATGCTAGTTTAAGGGACTATTACATCTGTGGCTCTAGAAGCCAGGCTGTTTCCTACACTTAGAGCCAATCTTCACCTGAAAATGTATCCTGTTCTGGCATTCTCCTAGGATAAAGACTTGTCCCTCAGATTAAAAATAGAAAGAATTAGAAAGTCTCAGAAGAGGATCAGAATTAAAACATCTTTTCTTGATCCTGTAGCAAAGGGACCAAGTGAAAAAAAAAGGCATTTTTTTTCTTCTGGAAACAAGAAGCGAAATGCAATCAGGAAACTGGGAAATGAGGAATGCAGATAAGGTGTTCTTTTAGGAACAACAGTTACGTTAGCCATAGCAGAAAAACTTGAATACTGTATATGCGGACTGTAATTTTATGCCTATGACTTTTGTATTCTATAAATTTGTTTAGTACTTAAAAAAGTCCTTTTGGAAAACCGTAGTCTATCTCTGCTGTTCTATGAGAAAATCGGTCCTCTTAAGGGATTAAGCATATCTCTAATGGGATTAAGAATTAAAGTGAGAGGACTCTGAAATAAAAAGAAAAGATAGGGCACTGGATGCTGACTCCTCCCCTTTGGAGGTTCTCTCCAGAGGTTGACCCAAGAGGACCTAGGTTTTATTTTGCTGATGAACAACATGCCCCTTGTATTACGGTGACCTTGTAGCTATATTGAATTATAAATAGACCAAACTCAGCATCTAAATGACCGGAGTGGTCACACTAGTGACAGACACATATGCATAGCCCCTGTGCAGTGTTCCCTTGCCTCAGGAATGCCCATGTGACAGAGTCACTCCACAGGGCACATACTGAAGCCTCAGGCATCACTAACACCCAGTCTGCAGTGCGAGCCAACTTTCTTCCATGAGGCACGTGCAGCTTGAAAACTGAAGCTTCTCTGAATTGGTACCAGCACACCACTTTATAGATGTTAAGACCCTGCCCATCCGCTTCAGAGCACCCGGCAGATTCTCATATCAACAGAAAATCAATATATGGAAAGTAATTCATGTATCAGCACAATCGGCAGTGCACAAAAGAAGAGACTAGAAAAGTAAGCACTTTTTTTTTTGCTATTATATTTGGAGTAAAAAATAAGTTACAGCAATATTTTCTCACAATTGCTCAGCAAGAGAAAATACAGTTTTAGTGTGTCTACCTTTATTGGCTGATTGTAGAACTATTGGATTGTAAGTGCTTTTTTGGAAGCAATTTTAATCTTTTCTACGAATGCACCAGGCTTACTAACTTAAAAAAGCCTTAGAACCATTTCATTGGGAACACAACAAAGTTCCCAAAAGGAAACAAGCCTAAGAAACAAAACACCATACAAATTCCTAACGATGTAATTAATGTTTTTTTAATTTGGTTGGGTTTTGCTGCATGTCTCCAAGCATAGATTATCAGTTGCTTCTTGTACAATTTAATTCAGAGTGACAAAAACTAGTTTTGAATTCTAAATAGATTTTTTAAAATAACTTATTGTTTTGCTTTTGCAGTTTATTTGAACTCCAAATATGTGCCTTATTTGGACTTTAAAAAAATATACACCATAGTATGAAATATGTAATTTTTGCCCTCAAGTTTTAATCTATAGTTATATTTTTTGTTAGTTTTTAAGTTAGAAACCACTCAAGAGAGACACAGCAGCAGTCTTCTTCTAACATCTCAGCTATGTACTGTATTTGAACATTATCAATGTAATAAAACGTTTCTGAGTTCTTTAAAAAATACAAAGTCCAAAACATCAAAAATAAACCTCTTGAATATGTATCACGTACCACCCATTTGTTTTAAAATGGAAAGCTAATCTTTGGAGCAGAAATTTGTAGTGACACTGGATCTATGCTTCTTGTTACTGTTTGCATTTTAGCTCAGTAACTTGGTTCATAAGGAAGTAAAATACAGGACACCATGAGACTCACTTTCATCACAGCAAGCACTGACAGGGTTTCACCATACAAGTTGCAATAGCCTTACTATGCAATGAGAAATACATTTCCACGCACCATGCTAAATTTTATGCCAGTAGGACTGCACTCAGAATACACAGTAAAACTGAAACCAGTAGGCTACTCCATCTATGGTTGGGCATGAAAAGCACAAAGAGAGTTGAGGATCTGACAAAGATCAGTTAATTTGGACAGGGGGACTACCTAAATGAGATCATTTCATCCTAAAGTGTGTACACATTTATTATTGGTCAAATTACTCATATAATTATCATATATTGTTTGCAATTGTAGGACACTCTGTTCGCATAAGGTACAAATGAAGGAGATTCAGATACCTGGTTTTTCTGATTTACTAATGTTGCTAAGATGGTCTGTGAATAGTAGATGTGGTAATTTAGTTCCCTAATACTTTCAAGGCTATGATATGACGAATAATAAAGCCAGCCAACAGAGTTATTGGTCACATTTCATTCCTTGAAAAAGGTACAGGCTTGACATATGCATTACACATCTATTTATTCTTCCCACAAACTTGTGGTGGGACCCTATGAGCAAGGCACTGTGCTAGAAACTGCAATGATCACAGGAAGACCCAGCCTGCTGCCCTGTGCTTGTCACAGCGGGCAGAGGGACATAGACCCGGCCGATGTCCATTCTATTTCTATAGTGATAACAGCATCACCTTCAGAACCAGACTGCCCTGGAGCACAGTCAGGCTCAAATCCCAAGTACAAACCTTGCCTTTGGGCAAGTCACTTAATTTCACTGAGTTTGGGTTCTCTTATCTGTAAAAAGGGAATAGTAATGTCGACCTTGTAGAATACATTAGGATTCAGAAATCTAGGAACATGCCAAGGAAATTGCTCACATAATAGTTCTTTTTAAAATAAGAACGATGATGATGAGGAGGAGAAGGAGGATGACAAGTCTTAAATGAGCAAATAAGCTAATTATTAGACTTGTAAACATCTGTAATTGACCACTACCTATACATAAGTATATAAAATAAAGGTACAGTCAGGTATACAGAAAGAGATTTATTACGAAGAATTGCCTCACACAATTATGGAGGCTGAGAAGTCTCATGATCTGCAAGCTAGAGGCCCAGGAAAGCCAATGGTGTCATTCCAATCCAAACCTGAGGCCTGACAACCAAAAGCACCAATGTCTGAAAGCAGAAGATGAATGTCCCAGTTGAAGAGAGCAAACACCCTTCCCCTGCATTTTTGTTCTATTCAGGACTTGTGTGTGGGGTGATGCCCGCCTGCATTGGTGAGGGTCATCTTCTTACCAATTCAGATGCTAATCTAGCCCTGAAACACCCTCACAGACACATCCAGAAACAATGTTTTACCCTTTGCAGGACATTTGGTCCTGTTTGTAATGTTGACAAAAACATTTGGCCCACGCCAAATGGTACTTGATGTTTGTTCCTGTCAAAATGTCCACTCTTAGAAAATGGCCCTGGGTTCAAATAGCCCGTAGGTATATAGGATTACTACATTTAAAAAGCACTATTGTGTTTTATTGGTCCAATAATTGTATGGCTGTGTTGTCAATAATAACTCTTTTGTTTTGGTAAACTAACTGGTCACGGCACATGGGGTTATGTAGACATATTGGGATTGGAATCTTACAGAAAGCCTCAATTAAAATATCAGGGACTTTTGCCATGGACCAAATGTCTCTGTGGATGTTTTGAATGGGACCAATGTCTCCTAATCATTTTACCAGCTATCCGGAATTATCTTTTAGCCCAGTCAAGTTAACACATAAAATTAATCGTCACAGCCAAGATTCTTAAAGCCCTTTGTATGTGTAAGTCCATCCTTTGAGTCAATTTTTATATTGGGCCCATTTTTATATTGGGAACTTCATGTGGGTACAACACAAAGGGTGATAACGTGGAAGTAAGACCAAGGGATTCTGTATCCTAATATTTTTAGGGGTTACGTCTGAAGAAAGTACAGTGTATGCAGACACATAGGTGAGGCATTTGAAAGCTTTTTATAAGGAAGAGACAACTGCTCACCTTTGAGCACAGCTGTTAGAATGTACTAAAAAGTGCTCTTTCAGACAAGGCTAGCCACAGATACTTAACAAAACAGGGTTCCTAAATCTATCCTTTTGGTAATAGATGGGAGTAGAGGCTCTCACTACAACCTACCAATTTAGTTTCCAGCAGTAAGTGCAGCTTGGGTTTGTATTTGACATTGGAAGCCCGAACCACAATAGGAATTTCTAAGAAGCAGGAATTGGGGAAAGTGGGCAGGGGGTGGGGGGACAGGAAGCACATGAAGTTTCTTGGCTCAAAACAGGGGCAGTTGAGGAACTTGTGGTGTGAGAATTAACTCTTTTCTTTCTTATTATGATAGTTCTCAGGGGGCTTGTCTGAGTTAGAAGTAAAATGAATTCCTCACCCTGGAGACCAGTATGTCCTTTATAATTTCTGGTTGTAGCTTCGGACAACTTATAAGTCTTGTACTCGTATTCCTCTTTGCCTTACATTAAGTTCAACTGGCAGAGATAGGATGTTAGCTCTCCTGTTGAGGAGGATGGGGTCTGAAGTACAGGGATCTAAAACGGAAGAGGCCTTTTTCCTCCCGATAGACTGATGTCTTTTAATTTTCATCAGAGTTATGACTGTGAAGGAGGGAATAGAATCAAGACACAGAATAAGGAAGCTGGTTCTTTCAAAATGACTCCCAGACCTATTAAAACATCAAAGCCAAAATAGGTCCCCCAGGAATGAACTTCAGATGACAATTTAAAAAAAGACCTATTAAGGAATGTGTTCTTCATAGCCACAAAACCTAAGCTTCCCATCTCCACAGTATTGTGTTTTGATGTATTTGAGCAGCTTCAGATAACACGTAAAAATATGAGCAGGTGGCATATATATAAATAATTGAAAACAGTCCTTAATCATTCGTTATCATTCTAGGCTTCTCCAGCATGGACAGGATAAGAGTCTGAATTTGTTGCGCAAATTAAAATAGAGAAAGAGAATTTCACAAGACTAATCTTTAGAGAAATGTGTTTTTTGGTTTTGTTTTTTTAATTGTCACAAAAGTGTTTCCAAGAACTGAAATAGTTACACAGATACATAAAAGCA
Organism: Rhinolophus hipposideros; assembly: GCF_964194185.1. NCBI lineage: Eukaryota > Metazoa > Chordata > Mammalia > Chiroptera > Rhinolophidae > Rhinolophus > Rhinolophus hipposideros. Next base: position 79,894,200 of record NC_138050.1, on the reverse strand, counting down.
TAAGAGGGGCTATGAACCTATCATTAAACAGGAAATCTGCTGGTGGGAAAAGCACACAGCTCGTTTTAAGTGCATCTCTCTGAGTGAATTTCTTTTAGACAGAAAGAGCATAATGATACAGGGAAAATCAAGCCTGATTTTAATCAACTTGTTAATGCACAGTCAGGTTACTAAGACATGCAGTTTTAGGTTCTTGGTAACCATGTGGATGCTTTCCTGAAGTTTTTACATTAGAAAACTCAGGCCTGTCAAACATATGAATGTTGGTGAGAGATTTTGCTATTTGAAGCTCGCTGATGCTTTCATAGGAACAGGGGAATACGAAATGTGCCTTTTCTGCCAATACCCCCTTGGGAGCACTAGTAGAAGAGTTTAATCCTCATAATGATTTGTGCTCTCTGCAGCCGGCAGCAAGAGGTGCCAAATAAGTTCCTTATTCTAAGGCCTGTGTGAAACGAGAAGTCATACAAAGTAAGTTGTCTAATATATTTGGTGTTATTGTCCCCATGTAGGCACACACTGGTCAGACCATGTGTACTGATTTTCTCTACAGGAAATATGGTCACCATATGTTCAGATGTCTATGTTTTACCAGTTCTATTTTCTCCTCCCCTTTCTTTAACAATGTGTGGTTTCTTTTCGTTGACAAATTGCCAACTCTTAATTTATAAAACAGACTAAGTGTAAAGGAACCATACTGAGGAAACCAAAACAAAGAAAAAAAATAAAGCCATGAGAAATAATATATCAAAATATGATCTATTTTCAACCTTTGAATCCCTGGAGCACTAAAGGATACTAGAGCTACCGCAGGTTCTGTTTGGTATCTGCTTGGTGGGACTAGGGTAGAAGAGATTTGTGCAATTTACAAACAAGCCAGCTTCCTAAAAAGAAGTGCAAAGGAACTAATGAATAGATTATTGAGCAATGCTAGAGAACATGTTTTCTTATTCTGGCTTTATCAAAATAAAAAGAAAACATCTTGAATCAGGAAATTCCCAAACCTGCCCTAGCATCTAAGTGTCTAAACAGGATCTCACAAAGATAGTAAGCAAGGACCTTTTATTTGAGGTTCTTTTGCCTTCCTTCAACTCCCCAGATACTTAGAGCTCTCCTCTAGACTTCCCTTCTGGTCTGTTAAGTCTGATATCACCTAGAGACTCCCATCAAGGCCACTGCCCTGATTAAAAATCAGGTACTTTGATTACAGGTTCTTTGTTCAAGATAAAGTATTTGCCTCTTCTGACTCGCTAAAATTTTATGCATTTGTCTAAATCCACCCCTCTAAATTGAGGAAAGATTTGATCTTACAATAAAAATAGATAATTCCATTGTAAGGAATTGTCTCCTCTAGCTTACCAATGGTATTAACCTACCTGAGAATGTGTGCTTGAAAGCAGAATGAGGATATGGAACCGAATTTGCAGAAGTAACCTTTGGCAGGTGTGCTTGGCATGGTACAGGAGAGGTGGGTGCTGGTCACCTCCTCCTGCGGGAAGCAGTAATTGATTAACTCGCAGGGTTGGGAAATGGAAGATAAACCACGCTCCCTGCTTCCAAGCTACATTCTACCCTTTCTCTATCTCCAGGTTCACAAGGTATTCTGAAGACTGGATTGGCTTCCCAAGTGGCTTATTTTACTACAATATATGACCAGGTCTCTATGATATGATATGATATGATATGATATGATATGATATGATATGATATGATATGATATGATATGACATGACATGACATGACATAATATAATAATATAATACTGCATCTTATATTACTTTTTGCTCCAAAAGACGCATTAGAGCTGATTGTCCGGCTAGGTCTTATTTTCGGGGAAACACGGTAGGAGGTCAGTAAACTATACTCAATTAACCCCTTTTAATCTCTTCTTTCCTTCCTTCTTTCTTTCTTCCTCTGACCCTCCAGAATACTCATCATTCCCCTAACATGCCAAGAACATATATATTTCTATCCTTTCCTCAAATCGTTCTTTTTGTCTAGAATTCCTTATAACTGACTATATCCAAGAAGTAAAGAGAAGAGAGCTTTTGAGGATAACTCTGATGGTCGTGCCAATAAGTGAAGTGAGATGCAGATACAGAGTGAGGGCAACATTTGGGAGGGAAGGGGATAGTGGAGATAATGAATTTGAGGGTCTGTTGTTTTTAAAGTACCTATGAAACATTTCAGGAGAAATATGTAGCAAACAATTTAAGATGTGGTTGGGGGTGGCATAGATATATGAGAATCATTAAAGCAGAGATAGATGAAGAGCTTTCCAAAGGAATAATAATAGTACAGTGAGACAATAAATAAGAAGAACGAGGACAGTGCCTTGGTAAATATATGAAATTAGGGCACAAGAAATATAAACAGTAGAATTTAAAAAAAAGAGCAGAAAAGTAGGAGAAACAGATGACTTCATGGTCACAGAAGCCAAGTAATATCAAAATGCTAAACAAAGGAGAACCGGAAAAAAATATTTTAATATGGTAATTAAAAATTCAAGTAAACCTTGACCAGAGGAAGCCTACTTAACTGTAGAGTGGGACTTCCTGGGTTTGCATCCTCGCTGAAACTTTTGCTGGCTCTGTGACATTGGCAGATTATTTATTCTCTCTCTACCTCAGCATCCACACCTATAAAATGGAGATAATGATAGCACCTACTTCAGAGAGTTGACTTGAGAATGACGTGAATTACTATGTTTAAAATGCTGAGATCACTGCCTGACACAAGCTCTATGTAAATGTATTTATATTTTAATTACTATAAGATTTCAAGGAATCAGAGAACAATGCATATATGGAACAATATAGTAATCTTTGAAGAAATGTGACAAATTGAAGGGGAGAAATAGGGCACTACCTTAAATACGTAAAAGATTACTGGCCCTTTTCCTTTTTCTTTTCCCCTACCACAATAGGTAGGAGAAAAGAATATCAAATTCATGGATAGTTCCAACATAAATATTAGTAACATGGACACCAAAGTTCTTGTCAAATACAGCAGAGCCTCAAATAATGTTGTTTCATTCAGTGTCGTTTTAGTACAGCATGGATTTAGTACAACTTTTGTTTTTATCAGTTAGCCTGTGGTAAAATCAGGTTCATTGTACGTTGTTTCACTTAAAGTGGCAGAGCCTATCAGCAACTTTAAGTAAGGACTTCCTGTACTGGAAAACCACTGTAGTCCTTATGAGCACTCCTAATCTGACTTTTTAAAAACGTGGAGGCAACACTTTTCTGTCTGATTAGCTTAAGGAATATTTTTATTTCTACCAATTCTGTGATATATAATTTGGTAAATCAAGTATCTGTCAGGTTGAAGCCTTAGTCTCATTGTCTCTAATATGGTTTCAAGAAATAAATGTTGCATTAAAACACATTTGAAAATAAAGTAATTCACTCCTTCCAAAGAAACATTACAGAATAACTAATCTAAACAACACATGTCATTATTGTAAGTAAGAACAAATTATGCTTCCCAAATAATTTTGCATTAACTCTGGCCATCAATCATTTCATACTTAGTAAAGAAAATGGTTCTCTTTCATTATGTAAGTTCTTACATCTATGAGTAAAAAGTGGGAAATAAAGTAAGGCGTTATTATGAGGAATGTAGGTGCCTTTTTAAATTAAAAAATGACTCTAGTTTTCAGTTTTCCCAGCATTCAGTATTATTCTGCTGATACACTATTTCATTGTATTCTTATTTCTTACTCTCATAAAGCTTCTATTCACATCAAAAGTATATTAGAGACCCTGACCTTGACCATGAAAGTTCTCTTTGTCTTTATGATCACAGCTGGTAAACTTTAACTGGCCACCTTTTATCAATTATGTTATTTAGCATCATAGAATATTTTGGCCTGTTCTACATGGTTGAGATTTTTTGTTTTGTTTCTATTTTTTTTGAAACAAGAGAAACTAGATAACAGAAGATTTTTAAGCCAAATAATTAGTCACATTTACAAAGCAAAACAATCAAAATTTTCACAAGCATATTGCCAATCAAACATATCATTATCAACATAGGCCCAGTAGGAGGTCTAGGTGCAATAAATCATGGCTTGCCAATTTATCTATGTCATGTTCCACCGATCATTCTATCAGGGAATCTTAGTACCACGGTGAGCTCCCTTTTTAAAGGACATTTTTTAACTTCCAAGTGTTTGCAAGAACGCAAGCTTAATTTGGTAAGTAAAACTAATAAATATGGAATGATTAAATATCAGCAAAATGTCAAGCTGTTGGAAACAGTTCATAAATGCAATTAGAGTGGAGGGAAAATGGCGTCAACAGGGAGGAGCAGAAATGAAGATGCACTTGACTGGAAAGGTATCAAGAATGAGAAGGAGAGCTTCCTGCGGGAGGAAAACTACATGTGAGAAAACTCCCAGCAATCAGTGCTTCCACGGAAAGCAAAAACAGGAGCCCTAAAGGATCCCAATAACTAGCTCAAGCACAAAATTTCCTTTAGATGGACCACTTTCAGTCCATACACTTCTCTTTTTATCTAAAACAGTAATTTATAGGTTGATGTTTAACATCATTGTATAACTCTACTAAATTTGTGAATTCCAGTAGAAATTTCTCATATAGGCAACCTAATTACTGAACTAAAATAAACTTAAAAACATGTGTCCTCCTTAAAAAGAAATTATTCTTTTATGGTTCATTATGTACAGTTACAGACCATTTTCCAAAAATGTTTATGCTTCAGGTTGTATTTTCCCAGAATTACGCTGCACATGGCACCAAGCCATGTGTGGCCTCAGGGAAAAGCTACCCTGTGATCTCCTGATGAGGGTGACCGCAGTGCTGCCTGTATGGCCTGGTATGGGGAGCAGGCAGTGGGATTCTGGCTGTGTATACAGGCCACAGACCTGAAAGTCACATCCACCTTCCAAGAGACTGCTGTGGCTCCCTGTAGGATATTCAATTTTATTGATAAATTGACTTTAGAATGATATAGCTGACTAAGTCAATTCCAGGAAACTTAAAAAAATTACACATTGGTTTAGATCAGATTGAGTATCAGTAGAAAAAAAATTGCTGCCCTGCACCATGGCCAAACTTTCCAATTGATGTGGTTCTTTCTAGTCATTCTGATTGCTGCTCACCAGTTGTCTGAATCACTGACATGGCTGTACAGAATAGTTTCCATGCTCCTAAAGCCTATGACACCGAACTCTACAACTAGACGTACCAAAGACCTTGAAAGACATAAACTATACCCTAGCATAAACCACCTGCTATTCCTCATCAAGCACCAGGGTTGATTTAAGCTGTTACTTTTTGCTTATTGCTTATTGCAATTTTCTATTCAGTCTTTCATTCTATGACCCAGCTGATGAGTCAGTAGAAAGCTCTCAAATAAATACTTTACATGTCGACTCTATATTGCCAAATTTTGTGAAAAATATTGAACAACTGCTTAATGTGTTTCCTACAGTAAGCTATATAGCATAAGAGTAGTCATTTAAAAAAGGTAAGAGAAAAAAGGGTCTGTTGATTGAAATTCTGTTCCCTAATGCAGAACAGACACTAATAACTTACCATAAGAGCATTCATTTCTTGCACAGGTAACTCAGATTCCTTTAAATAAATAGGTATGTCAACCTTGTTGTTGTTTTTTTTTTCTTTTATCTTAATAATGGTACCTAGGAAATAACCTTTCTAATCAAGGAACACCATTAATTTGAAGTCTGCCAATTAAATCTAGGTTTCTGACTAAATTTATTAATAGGACTCATTACCAGTCTACAGCAAATAACAAATGTTTTACATTACTGACTTATTAAGAAAACATTTTACATGTACATTTACTCTATCCATCAGAAAGTGTAGTGTGAAACTGCCTCAGAGTCAACATATAACAAAAATTTCCATCCCACTGTCAAATGTCTAGATATTGTATTAACCTTTCTAGTTCAAAAATGCCTGTGTTCTCAGTAACAATGAAGCTGATAAAATTGACCAATCTATCTTTTAAAGAAACGTATATTGGCTCATGCCATCCTTCTGTCAAAATCATGACCTATATGGAATTTTGCTACAGGACTGGTTCCCATTTTACTTACAGAAAAGCTAAATTTTGGACAATATCTACATGAAATCAGTAAAGGGAACAATACTTATGTAACTGATGTCAATCCTCACTGTATAAATAAAGGTAGCCATAATCATTAGGATCATTAAATAGCCATGTAAAATGATTAAGTACGTATCAGAGAGCTTGCTCATCAATGGCATCGATATATTATCTACTGTAGGAACATGCATCTATCGAGGAAACAAAGATAGGTCCTGGACCCTTAGAGGTCCAGGTCCAGAGTATTAGAGGGACTAATACTCTAGTGAGAATACAGAATATTTATGGCATCATTATACAAGAAAAATAACAGAAGACAGGAGTTCTATTTGATAGAGTCCTAGTCTTGGCTCTTCCTTGATATGATTTCAGCTTAATACTTCAAGGCAGATTTCAAATTCTAAAAATGGGGAAATTAGAATAGATGCTTGCTTAGACCTCTCATAGCTCTAAAACATCAATGAGTTTAGATTAAAAAAAAACACATAAATATCTAGACAAGGTCACTGGTGCTAAGTATTGAACAACTACAGATATTAAGTACTAAAGAGTAGGTTCAGTCACTACAGCCTGGCCAGGGGAAGACCCCCAGAAGGCTTACTAAGCAGGCTAGGTTTCAAAGACTGCTGCTGGATGAGGTGACAGTACATAAACCTGCCTACTGAGGTGAGGTGGTGCAGAGTCTAGGAGAAGATTCTGGGGACCAAAGGCAGGAACAACTGGACAGCAACAGTGACTTGATGCTGAGTAAACCTAACTTGGCCACAGTCCAGCTATATCCAAGTACTGAGACCAGTCTTATTGGCTGAGGGGACGAATGACCCCAGCCAAAGGAAAAAAAAAAGAGAGAGAGAAATTAAGAGGCTGAGACCAAGCAGTTTTTAAGAGGTTGTTTCCTTCACATTACATTGACCACATAAGTTACTGGTACATAATTTTAAACTAAATATAAATAAGCCAAATTCTATTTCACAATGGAGCATACAACCTTCACCTTTTAATGGAACAGTTACTCACCCTGGATTCTTTTTATTAAGTAAAGGACAAAAGTACATCTCAGGGAAAATGGTGATTTAGAATTTAGATAAAGTATCTAAGGAAATAGGCATGCATATATTCCTTTTTCCAGTCCCCCTCCCCCCAAAAAAACTGAAAAGCTAAGAATATAAATATCAGTTTCAATTCAAGGATTCATCACTAATAGATATCATCCAGGATTTCTGGGTCTCTAATCACATCCGACCAGCTTCCACAAGTTCCTGCTCAAGGGTGAGGATTGAAGATTTCCAGGCTGCTTGCTTCATGCTCGCCAGTCCTTCAGGTGATAAGCAAGCCCTGCCAAGTATAGGTGCTTCAGTTCCATGCTCAGTCTGTCTCAAGTGAACCCTTGAAGATCTGTTTGCTCTCAAATTGCAGGCTTACGTCTGAGCCTTACCGGGTGTGCCCCGTTCACGTGATAGGGCTTCTTGTCTCCTTCTTTGTTGTTACTCACATTCCTCTACTGATTCTTGCCTTTTGCTCTTAACTCCATCTTTCTTTTCTACAGCTATGCTTACCTAATCTGTAGCAATCCCCTATTTCTAGAAGCAATAATATAAATGACTAGATGTTTCCCATTAAAACAGTCTCCATTGTTTCTAGTGACAGCTCCTGTTAGTATATTTATTCTGCCACTCCCAGGAAGAAGTCTTTAGCAGGGCTCCATGGTGGCTTTCAGGGCCCAATAACAGCACAGCAAATTCTCAAATTGTCCCTTAGCTCCCAGCAGCTTCCAGAATCTGTTTCTGCTATTAGTCATAGTCTGTGCCCCAAATCTGATTGTGTCAGCAGCTCTTATAGAGTAGGAGAATCTAAATGTCATTTAAGAATGGCACTCAATCCCAGTGTGCCTCTCTTATCATCAGTTCTCTGGAGGAGCTTATAGTATTTTATACCTTATTGTATTCATTTTTTCTTATTGTTCTTGTTGTTGTGTTTTACTGTATAAAAATTATCATACACTGCATGATTTAAAACAATATTCATTTATCTCATCGTTTTGTAGGTCAGAAGTTTGGGTGGACTCAGCCAGGTTCTTTGCGTTAGGCCAAAATCAAGATATTGAATGAGCTGGACACTTATTCAGACTCCGGGGAAGAATCCACTTTGAAAACCATTCAGGTTATTGGCGGAACTCTCATTTCCTTGTGAGGAAATGAGGTCTGAGGTTCCCTTCTTTTCTGGTTATCAACCCGAGTCCATTCTCAAATCCTAGAGGCTGCCCATGTTGGCCCGTCTTAGCCCTCTCCTTTCAAGCCAGTAATGGCTCAGTAAATCCCACTCATACCCCCAATCTGACTTCCTCTCCTGCCACCAGCCGGATAAAGTTCTCCTCCTTTGAAAGGCTCATGTGACTGTATTAGGCCCACCCAGATAATCTTTGTTTTCTAGAGTCAACCATGCCTTATGTGTTCAATTGTGTGCCCCCCAAAATGTAGATTCAAGTCCTAACTTCCAATACTATGACCTTACTTGGAAATAGGTAATCAAGTTAAAATGAGGTCATTAGGGTTGAGTCTAACCCAATATGACAGTGATGTCCTTATAAAAAGAAGAAATGTGGACTTAGAGACAAGCACAAAAGGAAGACCGCATAAAGACACACAGGAAAAATGCCATGTAAAGATGGAGGCAGAGATCAGACTGAAGCAACTGCAAGTCAAGGAATGCTAAGGATTGCCCTTTCCTACCAGAAACTAGGATGAGGCAAGGAAGGAATCTATCCAGAGGGAGCACGGTTCTGCTGACATCTTGATTTCTGACATCTACCTTCCAGAACAATACATTTGTTCTGGAAGTTAGAAGCAATACGTTTCTGTTGCTTTAAGCTATCCAATTTGTGCTGCTTTTTTTCATTATTTTTAAAAGATTTTTATTAAAATATAGCTAACATACAATATTATATTAGTTTCAGGTATACCCCATAGTTATTAGACAGTACAAACCTGGCTCTGTACACAGTTATTACCACCTTATTGATTATGCTAAAGACGTGATCACAGTGATTAAGTCCAGCAAACATCTGATACTGTACCACGCTATCACAATGTTATTGATCTTTCCCCCCCTTTTAAAATTTTTCAATTCAAATTGACATTCAATGTTATTTTATATTTGTTTCAAGTATATAGTATAGTGGTTAGATATTTATATAATTTAGGAAGTGATCCCTCTGACTAGTACCACCTGGCATTATACGTGGTTATTGACATATTATTATGTTCCCTATACTTTACAACCCATGACTATGTGTTGCTTTTTTATAGCAACCCCAGTAAACTGATATGCCATATAACATAACACAATCAAAGAAGAATTATCTCATCACCTTCACAGGTTCAAGGGATTAGGGGGTGTATAATCTCCAAGACCTGTCCAAGAAGTGCTGCCTACCACACATATTCCATAGTTCTTTAAAAACAGTTCAAAGGTTTTGTGATCTGAGTCACCTCAACATCCTCTCTGCTGACCTCATTCCTTTTTGCTCCCAGGACAGACACAAATCCATTCTTTATTTTAATTCTTCATTGAGATATAATTGGTATACAAAAACTGTACATATTTAATGCATATAATTGCTGAATCTGTACATGGGCAAACACCTGTGAAACCATCACCACAATCAACGTAGTAGACATACCCAACACCTCCAAAAGTTTCCTTGTTCCTTTGTTTGTTTTCTTTTTTTTCCCCTTGTGGTAAGAACATTTATGTGTGATCTACCCCTTAATTTTGAAAGGCATAAGCAGTATTGTTAACTATAGGCACTATGTTATATAGCGCTTAGGACTTACTCATTTTGCATTGCAGAAAGTTTATACGTTGGCTCAGGATATGTTCTTAACTTCCTTAAGGGACTTCCTTTTGGTGAACTGACCTGTGGCTATTACTCCCTTCCAGCGAAGTCCAACTATAGATACAGAAAATGCTCCCAAAGTCTTCTTCAGGGATTCGATCATCACAAATTGGAAAAGCACCTATGTAATTCAAACACCAAGAGGAATTTAGAGAGCTACAAGGTGTCCCAAGTAGCTTTGTGAATGAAATCCTAATGATGAATCTGGATTACACAAGAGTAACATGCTGACAACTAGTGCAGTAGGGAACTACTTCCTCTCAAATGGTCTGCCAAGCACATAGCTGCTGCACTTGTGAACGCAATGTTTTGGTCAAAGCGATTTGCTCTTATTGACCCTGCTTAGTTAAAACAAAAATACTGAGGTCTGAGCATTGTCTCCAAAATTCCCAGCCCCTGGACTTCTGCCCTCCCTATCAAAGAAGGATGTGCTATTTCCCTGCAGCCACTTAAGTCCCTGGAGTGAAGAGTACAGACTTTCCTCTGAGAAAACTAGGACTTCTGAGGTTCCTCTTGATCTCTAGATATGCTGTCCTGTCATTTCTTGTCAAATCACAAATTGTGCTTCTTTCTACATCTTCCTTAGCACTTAACAGCATGAGAGTCTCTGCCAAACATTTCCCTAGTACGTGACAACGCATCATACTATCTGAGAGCTACAATACCAATTCATGCTCAGAAAGAACTGTGGGCGCAGGGCCCAGGGATCACCTTTGACCCAAAAGCCTTTCTCAGTAGGCTAGATGGGAAGAGAGTCAGCAGCCTCTGTGGAACAGCAGGCAGGAGAAGTGTGTCAAACACTACTACTCCATACTGGTGTATGACCAGAGAATCTGAGCAGGTCTTTCCAGGGCCTCGGAAAGCAAAAGACACTGCAGACAGGAGCAGAAACTGAAGGGGTTACCCAGGGAAGAGGTACGAAGCAATAGTCATGAGACAGAAGTCCTCAGTGAATAGAAGCCACGAGTAATAAAGGTAGTATGAGAGTACAAGGGGATGGAAAAGCAGAGCCAAAGAGAAGCTAAAACACCAGAGTGGTAAAGTAACCAGAAGAGGGAGGGATGAATTCTACACTGAAGGTGCAAAGAGAGATGCTGTTCAGCCTCCAGAGCTGTCATTGTAGCAAGAATGATGAATTAATGAGGCACATGGTGGGAGTACAGAGGCAGTTTCCTTAAAATCATTTCCCATCACATAAGATTATGGAACATTTACTAATTTTTTTATGTTATTGTCTTCCATGTTTTGCATCCTGAAATGGACTCTAGCTCTATTATATAGTTTCAGCTCCAATTATTAAATTTCAGAATATTGGTATTATATTATAACCATAAATTCTCTTTTAAAAAGCATTATTGATTTTCTAAGGTGGACTTTGATGTTGTGTATAAAAGTCAAGTTATCTCTGAGCAAATTCAAACTATTTAACAAAACTTTACAGTATATGATAGGAAAAACTATCTTCCTAATGATCTTCAGATATTCAGAAAATGTATATAACCAAAAGTTACAGCAGTCACTTTTGAAGTTACACTTCCTTCAAACATTTTTCATCAGGAATAGAACACACTAACAGAAAACTGTATCCCAAGAAATATCACCAAGTGAACACCCACATAGCCAATACCAAGGTCAAGAAATAGAATACAGTCCTTGTGGGGACAAAGCCCCAAAAAACAGTTTCCAAGCTCTCGGCCTCACATAGAAAGGTGCTGTCTCGGGTAGTAAATGGCCATCAACTGTGATCAGATGGCCATCAGCTGTGGCTAGTGGGCCGTCAGCTGTAACCAGTGAGCCATTGGCCACTAATATAACGGTTGTGGCTACGCTAGCAGAAAGAAATGGGGGCTAGCAAGAGCGGATTGCAGAGAGGCAGATGCCGCCAGCAAGAATATATTGGTTTGACACCCCTATCTATGGCACCGTGGGTGTTCCTTTTTGGCCTTACCGTGTCCTGTGTTCTTATGTGGGGAGCGGGAGCTGAGACGCCTGACGCCCTGCGTGACACATGGCGTAGTCGGCAGGATACGGTGCTGGCCAAAGCTTTCCGAAGGGCAGTGGAGCAGTTTGTGTGTATGAAAGCTCATTCTGAGGAAGACCAGGAGGAGCAGCTGCCGGAGAGCTCGATCCCCTTGGAGGGGTGGAAAGATGTGGATGGTTCCCCAACCAGCAGAGGCCGGAGAAAGCGGAGGTTGTTGCTGCCCTGTGGGCTGGGAACTGCTTGCTGAGGCATCCCGGATGCAGGACTTTTAATGCCAGGAGGAAATGCTTGCTGAGTCCTCCGTGGGAGATGAGGGTGAGGTCAAGGTCATCCCTCACCCCCAGGACAGCCCTGGCAAATGACTATGGACTATCAGGAATTGCCTTCTATCCCTGCTTTAATGGACGCTTGACTGTTTGGGAGCATGCCACCATGTAGTGGGACTGGCCGATGTTTGCTTTTGTGTCTTGACTGGCCGTCATTGATAATATGTAAGCACCTTGATGTGAGCCGCTGTTGTTCCAGCACAGTATCCCGAGATGCCCAGAGAGAGTGGCAGTGCCCTGAGAAGCCCTGGCTGTGTCCAGGAAGTCTGGCTGAGCCCAGAGAGAGTGGCAGTGCCCTGAGAGCCCTCGCTGAGTCCAGGAAGTCTGGCTGTGCCCAGAGAGAGTGGCAGTGCCCTGAGAGGCCCTGGCTGTGCCCGGGGAGACAGGTGGTACCCTAAGAAGCCCAGGAAGTCTGGCTGTGCCCAGAAGTACTGGTGGTGCCCTGAGAAACCCTGGCTGTACTCAGAGAGCCTGGCTGTGTCCAGGATATTGCATTCATCTCCAGGCTCCTCACACAGGGCCCCTCGTGGAAGACACTTGTCATGTAGATTGTGAGGCGAGACCCTGTAGGGGTAGAGTGTGGGGACAAAACCCCAAAAAACAGTTTCCAGGCTCTTGGCCTCACATGGAAATGTGCTGGCTCGGGTAGTAAATGGCCATGAACTGTGATCAGATGGCCAGCAACTGTGGCTAGTTGGCCATCAGCTGTAACCCGTAAGCCATTGGCCACTAATATAACGGCTGTGGCTACGCTAGCAGAAAGAAATGGGGGCTAGCAAGAGCGGATTGCAGAGAGGCAGATGCCGCCAGCGAGAATATATTGGTTTGACTCCCCTATCTATGGCTCCATGGGTGTTCCTTTTTGGCCTCACCATGTCCTGTGTTCTTATGTGGGGAGCGGGAGCTGAGACCCCTGACAAATGGCACAGCGAGCAGGGTCCCCTGCGTGACAGTCCTCATGCTTCCTTCCAATAACTACCGTATTTCACTGTGTATAATGGGTACTTTTTTGCCCAAATTTGGGAGGGAAAAATAAGGATGCACATTATACATCGGTAGTACTAATTCTGTATCTACATAAATGTTTTTAATTCTTTTATTTATGTTTATAAGTTAAAATGTAACTCTAGAAATCAATAACAATATCCATATGCAAAATAATACCCAGGAATATGATAATTGGTTTTGTTGAATTTACCTCGAACTTGCAACAAAAAAATGCATAAATATCATAAATTTGTTACCAGTACATGAAACTTCTTGTACTTGTATCTGTTCTTGTGTTTTGTAATTATTTGTTACATAAAGTTGCTTTTACCATACTATGTTAAAAAATAAATGCTAAAGTTCCTTTATAATATGAAAAACAAGTACCTAAATGTAAACAAATGACCATTTAAATTAAAAAATTAAAACAAAACAATTCTTTTCCCTGAAACTTTGGGCCAAAAACTAGGGTGCACTATACACAGCAAATACGGTACTTCCTTTTCTCTCCCTAAAAGTAATGGCTATCTGTAATTCTAACTCTATTCCAGGAATAGTTTTCTTTTTGTGATTTTTTCTGTTGTTGCTCAGCATTATGACTGTCAATCTGTTATGTGCTTATTTTTATTGCTGCATATTATTCCATTATATTTATATAATCTATTGTGAAGGGCAGTTAGGTTCACTGTGTTTTGGCCATTACAAATAATATAGGGAGATTCTAGTTTCTGCTCCTACATGTTAAGAGCTCGGAAATTGTCACTCCCATCCTTATACACAAAAAACGCTGCGCAAACCAAAAAGCAACAACTGTTTTTGGAGCCATCAGAAAACTGGGGTCACAGAGCAAAATGCCCCACTAAAATCTGGAGAGACAGGAAACATCCGAAAAGTCACAGCCAAGATCTTCTTATCTGAAACTGAAGCTATTAGAGCCATAAATTGGTAGGAATATTTAAATTGCAATCTTGCCAAACTGGTGGAGACTAATAGTAAGAAACTTGGGCTCCCAAACATGATCCTCCAGGAATCTTGCCAGCAGTTCGTGGTGAAGATATGAGAAAGATCTTATGATGGTTTGGGCAGGGAGGAAGGAAAGAACAATCACTGTGAAATATACCCAGAGCCTTCTCTATGATAAAGGTGTCCCCTCCAGAAGGAAGGACGTTACCAGAGCCTCCTCCTGGCTAAGGGAAGGGAATTCATACACACTCCAGCCTACTACTTCTTTATCTGACTGAGGGGAAAAAATAAAAACAAAAATCGCACAGTCAACAGAGATCAGAGCTTCATAAATTGAAAATGCTGCAGTCAGGGAAGGGTTTAGGAGGCTGAGGAGGACAAAAGTTATACCAGTGCAGAAACACTTGTGAAGGTTACAGCCCCAAGACACAGGTCCACTAAAACTGAGCTTTATTCAGAATGTTATAAAATGCTTCCCTTTCCCCACACCTTACCACAACATCAACAGGGCTCTAGTATAATAGCAGTAGATTATAGTTGCAAGCCCTGCAAGATACAGACTCTTTTTAAGGAATAATTAGGGAAGGCCAAAGTCCAAAGAGAAGAATAAATCAAGAACAAGTACAGGAAGTTGGAGCCACTGGCACCTAAAGCTGCCGCAAACTTTAAACACAGCCCAACTTGTAACCACATGAACATAAATTCTCACACTAAGGGTCCATTTAACTCAATTCACATTATCCAATATATGTTCAGCTTTCTACAAAATATTACAGGGCATATGAATAGGCAAGAAAATAAAATCTGAAAAGACAAAGCAATCATCAGAACAAGACTTAAATATTAGAAATGACCAAATAGGGCATTTGCAATGTAAGCAGAGGGATGGAAACTCTAAAAGAATCAAAAGAAACACTGCAAGTCAAAAAACACTGCAATAGAAATGAAGAATCCCTTCACTGGGCTCATTACTGGACTGGATGTGGCCAGTGAAAGATGCAATGAGTTTCAAGATAATTCAAAACAAAAACTTTCAAACTAAAATTTGAAGAGGAAAAAAAAGAAAAGAATTAAAAGAAAAGAACAGAGCATAAAATTTGAAGAAGGGCCCTGGCAACTTCTAATGAAATTTGTCTATCAGGTTTGTCCTGTTTGCCCATCCTGAGGGTATTAACAAAATAACCCACTCCTATCTATTAGCTCTGCTCCATTTGTCTGGCCAAAAGGAATTTTATGATTAACTCAAGGCACTGTTACATTTTGTCCTGGAGCGAAAGAGTGATTTCAAAACCTAGAGTTTCAGGATATGGCTGCCTTTGTTTATTCCACCAGGGACCTCCCTGTCTACATAACAACATGCTAACTAACCTGCCTCAAAATGATACAGTCATGTTGGAGAATATTTTGACCCAGCAATTGAACTCTTAGATATTTACCCAAAAGAAATGAAAGCATGTGTTTATAAAAATCCTTGACATAAATATTCACAGAAGCTCTATTAATAGCCAAAAGATGGAACAACTCAAATTGTCCATCAAAAGATAAAAGGATAAACAAACTGATACATCTATATAATTGGGAACTACTCAATAATAAAAAATAAATAAATAAATTACTGTTACATGCAACAACCTAGCTGCATCTCAAAAATCATTATGCTAAACAAAATAAACCAGAACCAAGACTATATAATGAAGGAGTCTATTTATATAAAATTTTAGAATATGCAAAAGTAACCCAAGGTGACAAAAAAATTAGTGGTTGCCTGGGGCCGGAAGTCAGCAGATTGACTCTAAAGGAGTTTGAATGAATTTTCTGGGGTGATGGAAATATTTTATATATCTAATGTGGTGATTGTTGCATGGGTTTTTACATTTGTCAAAACTTAAAAGTAGAGCAGAGCTTCCAAAGTCACAAGCATATAAAAAGGGAAGAAGGAAAATTTTATCAATCCAATAAAAGTAGGGAAATGGAGAGAGAAAAGAAATAAAAATATCATATTAAAAAGGTATAAACTCAAGTATATTACATGACCTAACATATTTTTAAGGGAAATTCTGGCCTCTGTTGTGAGAAGAAAATGAAAAGGTAGAGGCAACTTTTCTTCTAATTGTTTTCCCTACAGTCTTCCCTGGCTCCCTTATCTGAAGTGGTCACACATATCCCATTTATAATGATGTGATTGTAACATAAAAAAAAATTTTGTAATAAATTATGTGATATTAGCAAGAGTTCTAGATACAAAAATCAGTATGTAAAAATCCATTGTATTTCTATATAATAAATAATTGTAAAATATTTTAATTGCATTTATAATAGATGCAATACCAAATACCTAGGAATAAATAAATTATAAAATATTATTGAAAGAAATTAAATAAAACCTAAATAAATAGAAGCATATAATCATTTTCATGAATTGGAAAACTTGATATTGTAAAAATGTAGATTCTTCCAAAATTTATCTACGGATTCAAAATTTGTCTATGGATGAGAATTTCTACAGCTTTTGGTAAAAGTTGGTGATCTAAACTTCATCTTAAAATGCATAATAACCAAGGTGAGAGTACTTACTCAACTAGATATACAACTGCAGTAGCTAAAACAGTGTGGTATTGCCTCAAAGATAGACAAGTAGACCAATACAAGTAATTAAAGAGGCCAAAAAGAAACACACGTTTGGTGACTTGATTTATGATAAAGCTAGCACTGCAGAGCACTAGGGGAATATGAGACTCTTTCCATAAAAGGTCCTGGGTCAACTGGATATCCGACTTGAAATAAATGAAACTAGATCCTTACCTCGTATCATACGGAAAAATCAATCTTAGGTGGATTGAAGATTTAAACGTGAAATGCTAAGTGAAATTCCCAGATGAAAATGTTTGTGTGTGTCTTTAAGATCTTGAAGTAGTTTCAACTGAATATAAAAAGTCCTAATGGTAGGAAATGAGATTGAGTAAATAGATTACAGTGAAATTAAGAACCTCTATTGAAAGATCCCGATACAAAAAATTAAATAGGCAAATTACAGGATTTGAGAAGATGTTTGTAACACTTATAACCAATAAAAGGCCCATACGCAGACTAAAGAACTACAAATCACCACTAAAGAGACAACTTGTAGACTTAAATAAACTTTACACAAAAAATTAACTAAACGGTCAATAAAGTTATGAAAACTGTCCAGTCTCAATCGTAATTGAGGAAATGCAAGCTAAAATCATAAATCAATATCACTGTAAATCCACCAGAATGACAGAAATTTAAAAGGTTGATAATGCCATTGTGATAATTCACTAATCTGTGTATTTATGATTTGTATGTAAAGTGTTGTTCACAATAAAAGGTACAACTAGTTAAAAAATAAATGGTGGGGGTATCAATATGACCGTGTTTCCCTGAAAATAAGACCTAGCCGGACAATCAGCTCTAAGGCGTCTTTTGGAGCAAAAATTAATATAAGAGCCAGTTTTATTTTACTATAAGACCGGTTTTTAATGTAATATAATATAACACAATATAATACCAGATCTTTTATTAATTTTTGCTCCAAAAGATGCATTAGATCTGATTGTCTGGCCACGTCTTATTTTCAGGGAAACACGGTATAATAGAAAGTCATTTAAGAGAGTAAACAAAATTATTCTGATGAATACACAAATACCCAAATAAAATTTATAGAATTTTTTGTCGAAAATTTAGTTCAACCAACATTAATTTATTAATTTAATGCAATTTCAGTAAGATCTTGATTTTTGATGATGTTGTTTTTGAGGAATGGAATAGATAAAATTGGTTTCAGCTTAAAAAGAAGTGTCTATAATAGAAAAGAAGATTATGAACAAAGAAAAATAGAAAGGGGAATATATACCTTACCAGACATTTAAATTTACTATAAAGTCTCTGTAACCTCTGGTTCTGACACAGAAATAGACAAATATAGGTGCTGAACAAAATAGAGAGTCCAGAAATAAATTCAGAAAAGCGACATTTTAATTCAGTGGGAAATAATTGGTTTATTCATAAATTATCCTTGCATAATTGGCTATCTGTCTAGAAACAAATAATCTAGACCATCAATCTTGCACCATATGCCAAAATGATTCCAGATGGATAAAATTTAAATGCAAAAATATTTTTAAGTTTTTAAAAATTAGAAGATTAAGATATTTTCACAAACTTGGGGTAGAATAAAACTTCTAATGCAAAACATAGTTTTCTGAAGTCATAAATAATAGGAGATACATTTTGAGTCATGAAATTAAAGCATATTATATGGCAAATCCACTATAAACAAAGTCAAAATAAAAAGGATAAACTAGGAAAACATGTAGTTCATGTGACAAAGGGTTACTACATCTAACAAGCCAAAAGAATGCCACTAATGTAAGAAAAATGGACAAAAGCAATAAACAGGCAAGTCACAGAAGATGAAACCCAATTGGCCAATAAAAGTAGAAAGATTCTCAGCTTCAGGAGTATCTAGAGAAGTGGAAACTAAAGCACAATTAAAGTGGCATTTTTAATCCATATCAGCAAAAAAAAAAAAAAAAAGATTTATGGCATTTGGTGCTGATGAAGATATTGGAAAACGACAATCTCCTATTTTATTGCTGGGGCTATGAATTGTTCAAGCTCCTCATAGTAAGCTAATGTTAAGAGGCCTGGCAATTGCTATAAACATTCAAAGTATACAAACGTTTTAACCAAGTAATGTCACTTTAGAACATCTATCCTACAGAAACAAAAGTACCAATATGTGATGACAAATACAAGGGTGATTGTTTCAACAATTTTTGTGGAGATTAAAAAAAAAAAGAAAAAGCCTCTGGAAACAAATGTCATCAAAACAGAAATAGTGAAATAGATAATGGAATATCTGTTCTGTACCTGGGGCTCTTGAAAAAGAAAAAAATGGAGAAAATGGGGCATTCCTAACAAACAGGTATAAGGGTATGTTATACCCAAGACAAGTAAGTTCTAGAGATCTGCTGTAGGACATTGTGCCTATAGATAACACTATTGTGTTGTCCACTTAAAAATCTAGAGGGTAGCCTTCATGTTAAGTGTTCTTACCACAATAAAATAAAAATTTTAATTGGAAAGGGAAGGGAGGGGGAGGAGTAGGGGTGGGGAAGGAAGGAAAGGAAACAGATGAGCATCTATTCACTTACAGGGATATCCAAGATGTATTGTTAATTTGCAGGTGAATAAATATAGCATAATATATTTTTGGAAAGGAGCCAATGAAATTTTATGTATGTATATACATTTTTATGAGCACTGAGAAAGTAGTGGAATTTTAACATCCAACATGCATACTAGTTTGGAAAACCTGGGAATAGAGAGAATGAAAAAAAAAATCTTTTTAGTGCATCTTTACATTGTTTCACCAATTTCAATGAACACATATTTTATAATTATAGATTTGTACTAAAGTACATTGTCTAGGATACTTGCTGACTGATTAAAAATAGGCATTTAACCCTATTGATTTTACACATTCTAATATAAACTCTTTCCCTTAACTTCTCTGTCTCTAGATTTCTTTTTGCCCTCTTTTATCCCTTTTCTATCTCCCCTGTTAGTAAATTTAACTCACTAATTTCTTGGAATGAACCATTTCTAATTCCTTCTAGCCATTCCTTTCCCAAGTTTATGGTCTCTAATTCACTTATTCACTTATCCATGGTACAAAATCCCCCTACAAATTCAGAGAAAAATATGTAGGAAACAGATACAGAAATCAAAACATTAAAAAAGGGTGAGATAATCTTTTAATGTAACATACATTGAGTTCCTAGAAGGAAGTACATTTTGCAAAAGCACATTTTGAAATAACAAAAAGTAACCAGCTACCTGGGCTGAGAGCATTTGGAGGAGAATCCTGGAGAAAGAGAAGTGGCTTTGCTGTGTGAGCAAAGAGTAGGGTCAACATTGCAGACATTACAAACAGTGGGTGTATGTTGCATTCATGCATTCTCTTTCTCTGCAACATCAGTTTCTGGATAAATCCCGTGAACCTTGCCTACTGAATGAAAATTGTGTTAAAAATAAATTTCTTTTCCTGAAAAATGTAGAGAAGTAAAGATATTGCCTAGCTGGTATAACGGTCAATTTTTTTAAAAAAGTGTTAATTTGGATTTAAAATTCAGGAGTAGGAACATGAACGTCATGCAAATGCTAACTTGTTTGCCTCTAAGTTTCTGGCATATCTATTGTTTTACTTATTCTACAAGTACAGTCGCTAGCCTCCCAGAGCCATGTGGTGTGGAAAGAGGCATTGGAAGATGATTGCTTCTTAAAAGGGCACTGTTGGAACAAAAGAACCTGGAAGAATTCAGTAATAGATCTGTGGATTTCTCCTCTTCCCGTCCCACCACAGAGCATGACTACTACAAGGATAGAAACCAAAGCAAAGAGAGGGGAGAATGTGTTAGAACAGGGAGAAAAGCTTCTTCTGCTCTTTGGCTAGGTCATCTTTTAATACACAGAAACACATTTGCCCAATAATAAAAGAGAATTTTATTATTTAGGAAACATTTGTATGTAGCAGAATTATAGACCTACAGAATATATAACTGGCAGCCATCTTAGAAATATGTATCTCTGCTCTTTTCTTTCACAGATTAGATCAGAGCAGAGAAGTTGAATAAGATGATCAAGATCTCACAGCTACTAATTGATCGTTCCTGTCCATAAGTCTACCTCAGTAGTAGTACAAATCTATTGAATAAGAAGCAAGCAAATATTTGTAGAATTTCCGCAAGCCTGAATTGAGATCTTTTTGAAAATGTAGACGTAGGAATTCTGCTTTAAGTACACAAAGGAGATTTCTTTCCCCCTATTATTTGCTATTTAAAGAAACTCTGAAATGAGTTCTTTTGAATGAAAATAAATATCCTTTCATCAATATTAGGTTTATATTTTTAAATACTACTGTATCTTTCTGAGGGAAGGAAGTACCTGAGCTATATTCTTTCTGTAAAAATGAAAAAAAAAAAAAATCAAAGCTCTTGTCACAAAAGCTATGACTCTACCAAGCCTATTATTAGGTCATTACTGAGAAATGTATACTGTCTCTATTTCACTTGAGAATGGGCACACATGTTTTTACCAATAAAAGAAACCTCAAGATTGTCCAGTTAGAATACAATAAGCATATTTAACCTAATTCAACTCTCCCTGGCAGTTTCACTGATTCTGTCTTGCCTTTTGCTTTTCTGCCTCCTATAGACCATTCCCCCCTGCCACCCCCCACTCCGGGATTTTGATTTTTTTATTACACTTGTTTGTCAGCTGCAGGGCACCACTTGGCCTTCATGTCTGAAAAGTTGTTATATAAATACCTTGAAACTTTCCTTTATAGTCCTTGTCAACTTTCTCAAGCACGTTTCTGTTGCCACGCAGCAGCCTATCTGTCTGTCTCCATGTACCTGCCCCTAAAGAAAGGAGAGTCTGTAAGATGGATCCTTTCAGGGACTTTCCTTCACTTTTGTGCTTACACCTTATGTCTCCCTGTTTGGCCCCAAAAGATGGCTGGCTAGTCAAAGACGGGTACGACTCCCCACTGGGGGTGGGTAACCCAAGCTAGACACAGCCATGTGGGGACCATCTGGAGAACTCATGGGGTTGATAGACGTGGGTACAGCCCCCCACCTTCCCCAGGCTAAGGAGAGCCTCTGCCTCAGTGGCTGCATTCCTTCCCACAACTTGCAGGGGAAGTGACTCAGTGATGTGCTCTCCATCTATTCATATGCATAAAGGTTTTTTTCCCTTGGGTAGGTACATACATCCTGAGACTTTCGGTTCCCCTGCCTGCAGGCAAGGGTGATTGGCTTGAATCAGTTTCCTATTGTAATGTATGGCATTCACAGATCTTGATATTCACAAGCTTTACTTCTTTTACTTCCACACCTAAGTATAAAAGCTAATCCATAGGCCTGATTAGGTGGATCCAGTCCGTGAGGCTGGAGTCCCTTGGCTCCGCTTGCACACTACTCTAGTCTACTGTCTTTCTTAACCTTGTGCTGCCCTCCTTGCTTCCCACAGATCGTGTCATGTTGGACGCGACACATTTCAACATTCAGTGATTATATTTCCAAGCTAACCTTAAATAAAAGAATATGCAGTTACAATTTAAGAGAAAACATGAAATTTGGAAAAAGGATGTGAAATATCCCAGCATATTCTCTTCCTCTCTATCTTAAGCCAAGGTCTTGGGTTTCCTTTCAGTGGTTACAGTTCAGTATCAACCACACCCTCAAACCAATGCAACATTTTACTTCAACATATATTTCAGTGTTCAGTATGTTGCAAGCACTGGCACACCACAGGTAAAAAGGACATGGCTCATCCCCTAGGAGCACACAGTCTTGCATGGGAAAGAGATATGCCAGTTACCAACTTAAAAGGTAGTAAGTGCTGTGTAATAGAGGTAATATCATACAACGGAAACATGGAGATGAGAAACTAGAATTCAAGAGGGAAAACAACCTGCAGAGAAAAACGTTGCTTAGAAGATTCTTTGGTTGTGGCTATCTTTGGCCATAGCAAAACAGACTATTCTAAGTTAGGTCCTCCCTTCGTGAACATACCAAGGTGTATGAATACCCTTTATAAATTCCAACCTACTTCTATCCCTTCCCCCAGGCTCAGTCCATCTCACCTGGGGACCTCTTTGAAATATGTATACATGTACCTAATCTGGTCTCCAGTTTCTTTCCCTGGTCTATGGCCTCTTCTGCCTGGCTGTTCCCACCACAGTGCTTTTCCGGTTCTTACAGACTATAACTCTTCTCTCTCATGTTTAAACAGCCATCTGGTGGCTGGAATTAACTTTAGAGTTTGGAATTAGAATCAATCATGGATTGGGGAACCCTAAAGCACCTCTCTGCCCTACACACAACTACTGACATTAGCACAAATTAGACATCAGCATAAGAGATGGCAAACTCAGGGATAATGAAACCTGCCAGAAAATAAAAATGAAAGAGACAAAGAGTCAAAGCCTATCAAGAATGGGCAAAATAACAGTGTCAGAAGGTAGGTTTTCACAGGATTCTCCAAGGTCAGCATGTTGATTTTTTCCTTTACTCCTGGTTTTGGGTTATTGGCGGAGTTTTGTTTTGTTTTGTTTTTTGTTTGGAATAACCCCAATAGCTTCTTCCCACATCTTAATCACCCAAAAGGAAAACAATAGTTTTCTCATCATCCAGATGCCGCATTTAGCCACTTCAACCCACAGTTAGATCGCCAGGAATTCTATCTAGAGAATTGAGTGGGGATAAAAAAGATAAGGTCTCTGGCTCCATCTGGGTTCAATCAGTCCCAATCTTCCAGCGGACACTTGAAAGAATGAGGTTCTTAACCCTCACAATACTTTGAAGAAATTCCTGCAGCTTCAAAGGAGTGTCAGTGGGAACCTTTCCTCAGCATGTTTTCTAGCTTCTCAGTGACGCTAAAGCTCTGAGGTGGAACCTGGTTTGTTGTACAGGCTTCCTGTTTCCACCTGACCCATGGAACACTCAACCTGGGTTCTTTCTGTGTAAGAAGCCGAT
Source organism: Rhinolophus hipposideros (assembly GCF_964194185.1). Classification (NCBI taxonomy): domain Eukaryota; kingdom Metazoa; phylum Chordata; class Mammalia; order Chiroptera; family Rhinolophidae; genus Rhinolophus; species Rhinolophus hipposideros. Next base: position 79,870,389 of record NC_138050.1, on the reverse strand, counting down.
TCGTTCCTTCTTGTTTCAGACTTTTGTCTGGTTACCTCATGCCTTTTATGAAAGTAGAAACATCTTTGGCAAGGAATTTCTACATGTTTTCTAAGCAAGAGTTTAAGATTAGGTATTGTCTAAAGGCAATTTCCCCAGACCTGCTTCTCACGCAAGATGGGGTGTTTGCAAACATCATCTGATTTATTACCTTGTAATATGTTTCCCAACTGAAACCGTATTTAGTCATTATTCACCACGATCACATGGTAAACTTGTGCCATGAAAATATTATCAAATGAATATTAAATAATGAATGTGGAAAGAAAATTATTGAGTTCTTCAGAAAGCCTTAACGTCTTGAATAATTTCAGCATGTGTATAAGCTGAAATGCTATGAGTCCTATGCAGTTCAGACAAAATATAAACTAGTCTTCATCCAAAAGTTTATTGTAAATTATTTAAGATTCAGTGAATGTCTTCACAGAGACAGTGATATAAATGATGCTTAAATGACAGTACCAATCCTCATTAGCACGTTTGATTCCATTTGACACAAAAGTGCCATTTTCATTGTAGTAAATATCTATATATACTCAGAAATCCAGAACACATCACCTACTTCACCACACCTCCTCCTCACACATACCTTTCCTTGTTCCACCTCCAGAGCTGCATAAAAAAGAAAACTAAGATTTATTTAGCAGCTACTAACTTCTAAGATAGGAAATTAAATAGGACTTAATATACTGCCCTATCAACAAGACATTCAAAAATCTAATTATTAAAAATCCGATAGGGCCTATAATTATGTAATCGTAAGTTGATATTGCAATCTTTCCAGTTTTTGCAGACCCATTACATTCCTATGTAACAGGAGACAACGCTTGGTGACAGATGTAAGATGAATAAGACAGTGTTGTTACTGTCAGTGAAGCTTATAGCAAAACAGACAAAGCAAACGCCAAAAAGCCTTATGCACCTAAAGCCTAAAACTCCTTATAACAATACTGCATCATCCAGCATCTTCGTAAGCAACGTGGGTCTAATAATACTGACCAAGAGGTTTGGAGTCAGATCCAACTGGGCAAAACAGTTTTGCTAAAGGTATTAATTAGCATTAGGACTTTAACACATTGTGAAACCTAACTTCCATCTCTGTAAATGTGGCTTGGTGTGAAAACACATGAAAATCACGAGTTGAAGTGTCCTGTGTGAAATAAGAACTTGAAAAAAATGCTTGCTCTCTTACCTTCCCTCCATGATATTTCATGTCATAAGTGGAATTTTAAAACACTTTTTAAAAGATAAAGTTCCAGATTTCTGAACCGCAGAGGAAAATGTCCAAATCTGGGAGCATAATTGCTCCTCTGTTGGGCAGCCCACACAGTAATTGCATCTTACTGGTATCCTATTTCTTCCACTGTAAACAGTTTTCCTATCTAAAGAGCTGTGGGAATGTGGGCCATCGATACAGGATAGGTCTTTCATTACCACTTAACACAGACCACATCTTGCTTTGGCTGGGAATCCTCCCTATAATTGCAAAAAGTGCTTGGCTGCAAAAGGACGTATTTCCAAGCTGATCCAATATAATTATTTAGAAATAACCTTCTATTATTTTCCTTTATTTTCTTGTTTAGTAAGTCTCCTTTTGTTGAGAGTGGCAAAGTTCAGAAGCACTTGCAGCAAATTTTTAAAAATCCATTCAGAAGGCACAGCTAAAGAAGGTTTAAGAACTGAAAGCTGAAGAACAGTTGAGAAAATGCCAGGGGCTTGTTCAGAACTTGCTTATTAAACCCCAGACCTAGTTAGCACTAAGTTCTTCTCTTTTAGGTGAATAAGGAATGATCTCTATGATGCCTTCTGGCTCTAAATTTCTATGATTCACAGTGAATGGAGTTCCCTTAAAAAAGACCCAGCTTTTTAATGATATGAGCAGTGGATCTGAACCCTAAAGCTCTTCTTCAGAAATTCATTTCAAGGGACTGATTTCTGCTTTCAGTATTCATCAAAGACCAAGCCTGTACTTACTCCTTGGAGGCGAACTTCTGGAGAGGAGCATGCCTTTCTGATGTATACTGCCAAAGCAGCACACGTTTTTAACCTGGGTTCACAGTATTGGGGTTAAGTCGACAGGAAATGCTTCAAGCTGATCAAACATTCTCTAACCTCCTTGCTCCGGCCTTAGGCAAGAAATGAAAGACAATGTTCTATGAATTTTAGTTGTCATTTTAATTGAAATTCTTATTTGTTCTCAGTCTAAACTCTTAACCTAGACTCATCTTAAATTCTTCCCATGACAGACCCCTGAACTGCTCAGGAAAACCCAATACACACAAAAATTGCCATTCGAATCTGCATTGTGTTCTCCAAGAGTCCCATTAAGAGGAAGAAATTGAGCTAAGAGAGTCTAATAAGAGCTAACATACCCAGCATTCGTTTAAGGGCCTTACACAAAATCATTTAATCTTTGTAATTACCCTATAAGCTAGGGACAATTAATCACCATACTATATAGCTGGAGAACACTGAGGCATAATGAGTTTCCCAAAGTTACATAGATATTAAGTGATAGAGAAGAATACAAACCTGGGAGACCAAGCACTGCCTCACAAGGGCTCTGTGTGAGACAGATTTCCTTGGATTTATCATCGGAGATTCTGATTTATTTATGGTAAGGTGGGATAGGATGAGGAGGAGAGGCTGTGGACGCTGGAACCAGCTCACTCTGGCTCATGAACCAGCCACTCCCCATACCCCCTACCCATAGACCCATAGTTAAACGTAGCAGCACACCACTGGGTGGAGACCAGGTGTGTTTCTTCTTAACTCCTCTGATAATTCTAACACACAGGCAGAGTTGAAAACTACTCCTGACAAGCTGCTAACTCTGGTTTCTTCAAAGAGAGCAGAGAAGAGAGAAGGTGGGTTGTTCACTTTTTACTATACAATGTGTTTGATATAAGCATGTATTTCATAAAATAATGTGCCAAATATAAAGAAACCAATGCAGAAACATCTTTTTCAAGGTTGCCTCTGTCTTTTACTTACAGAAATAGAAGTTGATGTCACACTTCAGGTATGGAAATGGAGTGGAAATATCAAGTAATGGGGAAATGTTCTTACCATTGTCTCTAAGGAGAAGTGAAAAGCAGCAAAGAATCGGTGCTGTGAATAACCAAGAGTAGATTCTTGACAGACCATGCACAGTCCCAGGGGGGAGACTTCAGGTGGCTCTTGTACCAGGTAGGGAGTAAACATGAAGGAAATGAGGCCGAGGGGGCTGACTTCTAAGAACTGGAGCACAGTCCTGATGCCTGGCCTTCGGAGAGAAGAGTTCAGACCTGAGAGGATGGGCAATCACCAGGGGAAACTTGGATCATCCTAGGCAAGATGCCCGGACAGAAAAACATATGGAGAAGTAACGCTGAGACCCAGTTCCTGAAAGACCGGTTCACTAGACCAAGGGTCTGAGAGAACCAGCAACCAAGCTGGCCTGACTATGAGCCTCTACCTGAGCTTACTATTAGGTTGGTGCAAAAGTAATTGCAGTTTAAAAGGTTACAAATAATTGCAAAAACCACAATTACTTTTGCACCAACCTAATAAATCCCTGGGCCTTGGCCATGTCCTTCTCCTCTTCACAGGAACAAAGATGATCTGACTCTGGAACTGAAATTCTGCAGAGGCAGTGAGTCAACAAAGTTTGACATGTATAGTGTTACTTCAGCAATTGTGACACTCTGTGAATTATAGTTTTTCTTGCTGTGCAATCTCAGTATGTAGACCAACAAATAAAATAAGACACCATTACCATCGATCAACAGAATGAGGCCACACCATCTCCATTACAAAATTTCTTTTTTAAGGCACTGTAATTAATACATTAAGAGAGAAAATAACATGGAATCATGTAAAATGTTCAGTTAAAGAGGGGGGAAAAGAAACAAAGAATAAATGTAATGAATAGGAAACAGTTACAACTACTGTAGATATTATTCCAACTACATCAGAGAGTGTCATAGGCATGAAGCATGGGAGAGTTTTACCGTGGTGAGTCTATTTGTTATGGTACTGTATGGTGGATACATAACACTAAACTCAGCTTTACAGCACAAAGAGTAAGCATTACTATATACAAATTAAAAACAAAAAAACAAAAAAAATATTTAGGAGGTCAGGGAATCCTGGAATGCAATGTGGTGTGTAACAAAAGAATCTAACTGTATTACAAATATAGGAAACAACCTCACTTGACAAACTATGCCATCAAGGTGATCAAGACTAACATCAACAGAAGTGAAATATGTTAATAACATATACCTTTGAAACGAACTGACAAGAAGGGCACTTTCTGCGGTCTTCCTCCCCAAAACAGATAACTTCAGTCTATTCATCAGAAAAAGATCAGACCCAACTGAGGGACCTTCTGCAAAATATCTGAGCAGTAGTACTCAAAATTGTCAAGGATATCAAAAACAAAGAAAGCCTGAGAAACTGTCATAGCCAAGAAGAAAATAAGAAGACGTGGAAATTAAATCTAATTCTAGATGGGATCCTGGAACACAACAGGACATTTAGTAAAATCCAAGGAAATCTGAATAAAGGATGGACTTTAGTATTTCTATATACATATAAATTTTTATATATAATTTTATATACTTATATATAGATAGATGTTGTGGGAACAAAGCCCCAAAAAGCAGTTTCCAGGCTCTCGGCCTCACATAGAAAGGTGCTGGCTCGGGTAGTAAATGGCCATCAACTGTGATCAGATGGCCAGCAGCTGTGGCTAGTTGGCCGTCAGCTGTAACCCGTAGGCCATTGGCCACTAATATAACTACTGTGGCTACGCTAGCAGAGAAAGGAATGGGGGCTAGCAAGAAGATGGTGGCTGGCAAGCGCGGACTGCTGTTAGGCAGATTATGTAGATCCTGCTTCCTGTGTCTCCAGCCCAGCCGCCAGCGAGAATATATTGGTTTGACTCCCCTACTTATGGCTCCGTGGGTGTTCCTTTTTGGCCTTACCGTGTCCTGCGTTCTTGGGCGGGGAGTGGGAGCTGAGACCCTGCATGACAAATGGCGCAGCGAGCAGGGTCCCCTGCGTGACAGATGTGTATACCTACATATAATGAATGTATATGTATATGCGTATTATATATATAATTGGAGTTTGAATGTCTTTAATCATGAGTGAAACTGATTACCTTTTCATAGTTTAAGTCTTTTGAAATTTGGTTCTTTGTGAAAGGAAAGAAGAAAAGGAGGGAGGGACGGAGGGAGAAAGGAAGGAGCAGAATATAGAGAGAAGGAACACTGAAACAAAAAGTGGATTTCTCATTTTAACATTTTTAATTTATTTTATTTATATTATTCCTACTCTGATTTTAAATTTTATTTTAGTCTAGTTTTTAAAATGTTTCTTTTACTTTTATCTTTGATATTTATTGTTTTAATTTATTTTAATATTTTAATTGTTCATTTCAATCACTTCATTTTTTTAAATTATCACTCTTAACTTTTATCCTCTTCTTGGAACTCCATTTCAACTTCCTCTTCTTTTATACCAGCTTAATATAGTGATTTTCTTTATGAAGAAAACATATTCTGACTATGGAAATGGAAAAATGGAAAAAGCCAGCAAATGTGAGATGTGGGACAATTACTCTGCTGCCTATATTGTTATTTGCTGCTGCATAATGATCACCCCAAAATGTAGTGGCTTAAAACAGTGGTCACTTACTATCTCTAACAATTTCTACGGTTTGGGAATTCATACAGGGCACTGCAGGGCAGCTTGTCTCTACTCCATTATGACTGGGGCCTCAGCTGAAAGAGTTAAAGGCTGGCACGTGGAATCATATGAAGGCTTGTTCATTCACAAGTCTGACATTTGACTCTGGCTGTCAACTGAGACCTCAGCTAAGGGCTGTTGGCCAGGAACACATACACCTGGTCTCACCACGTGGCCTGGGCTTCTGCACAACATGGCGTCTGTGTTCTAACAGCAGGCAAGCATATAACCTCGACTTAAAAGCGATGCAGCATCACTTCTGCCATTCTGTTGGTCAAAGCAGTTGCAAGCACACATCTAATTTTAACGGGGAATTAATATTGTCAATGTCCTATCATATATATTGGTGCAATCATATTTATAAAACACAATTTGCTAGAGTGCCAGATGCATCTGAAATAACCCCTCAAGTTGCCCCTAAATGAAGCTTCATGCTTTCCAAGTTTGGCTATGAATGAATGAATGAATGAATGAATGAATGAATGAATGAATAAATAAATAAATAAATAAATAAATAAATACTTCACCTAGTTAATTTAGAATGATTGAGGACAATACATTTCTCTGCCCTCCATTTGGTTCACTGAAGATTGTTTCTCTCAGATGTCGTCGACCACTCACTCATTCTCCAAATATTTTAGAGTGCCTGCCATGTTTCAGTCACTGTGCTGAGGTCTGGAGAAATACTTACAGAATCCCTGTCTTTAGCAAGTCACAGTTTTGTGGTCAACATAGAACATACACCAGAAATTATAATTCAATGTGTTTTATATGATAATGGTGGTAAATACACAATTCCATGGAAGTACATGGGGTAGATTCATTAAGTGTGCCTGGGAATTGGAAGTAACTTCAAAAGGGAAGTGACATCTGACCTAGAAAGTATGAATACGTAGGAGTTCACTGGGAAATAAGCATCCAGATGGAGGAAGGGGATGGGGCAGAAATATTCAAAACAGAGGGTAGAGCAGGTTCATAACTCCAAAGGCAAAAAAGAATATGGCATTGTCATAAAAGAGTAAATATAATAAATAGTTCATTATAGCTAGAATGATCACTCTGAAGCAGACATGGAAATAATTGAGCTAAATTGTTAAGTGAGAACTAGATCAAGAAAGGTATTGGAAGTCATGCTAAAGAGATTGATCAATCAGACCTTCGAACCCCAAGCTGCTCTGCCCAGAGCTTCAGATGTCGTTTGCAAAGCCGCTGGGGCTACACTCTTCAGAACAAACACTTCTCCAAGCTCTAAACCCTCTACTGTACCCTTACATACCACATAAGTATATGCTCTAGGTATGCAGGTTTAGGTAATCCTGGACCTGGTATATCCTATTGTATATGAAAATGAAATAAACCTTGTTGAATCAATGAATTTCTTTTATCTTTTCTTTGTCCCATGGCATCATACTTGTATCCGCCCCCCCACCTCCACCCCTGATTATTTGCTTTGAATGAAAACTCCATTGGACAGTCTTGCTATCAGTCAGTTTCCACCTTCCATGCTGCTTTTTAACTCATGCTCAGCTCCATAAACTGTGGCCTGAAAACAAGACCTGCCCTCCTAGATTTCCCCGCCTCTGCTCCAAGCGAGCATTTGAGAATTCACGGTCTCCAACATCTGCAAGGTTTGTCAGGAGTCATGGAAGTAGAGTTGGTTATACCCAGGGAATGATAGGGTTCACATAAATACCACTGGCCTACCTTGCTAAGGAGCCAAGTGGAGCTGAACACCCATGCAACCCACATGCATGACGTACATGCATGTCAGGTGGCACAATAGAAGGGTTACAGCCAGATAGTCAGGCTCATTACGTCAGCCTCAACCTAAAATACTCATCTGAAGTTTGGTTCTTCTACCCACCTCACTGATCAGTAGTTTTATTGAAAATATTACGCATATTCCAATCACTACCACCCAGCTCTCTTTTCCTGTTTCAGTCATCAAAGTGCCTGGAATTAGAGCAGGGAACCTCAAACTTTAGAGTTTACTTAGGCAGCTTACACAAATGATTTAATGAAATCGTGGGAGCAAGAATCTCCAATGTATCAGCTGGTTAGATTTTGATGACCTGAGTTCTGGCCATTAGAACTAGCAAAGGGAGAAAAATGGAGAAAATATGTATTTATGTTAGGAATATGGTAAATCACATTGTGGAGGCTAAGGTTCTGATTTTTACCTGGATAATTCCTTTCTAACTGCAATGTAAACCAAGCCCACCTGCTCTAAGGTGAGTTGAGTCTTCGTCTCTGTGTCCCTGGGCCTGTCTGTGTTCCCTCCCATAAGCGCCCTTCCCTAACATGCTTAAACTGAATAAAAGATTCCCAGTGGTTGCCTGTCCTCAGAGCTGTTCAAGGTCACTCTAAATGACAAGCATACATACTCATCATAGGATTTACTGCTATTAATTCTTGGGATATGGTGGTGTCTGAGGCAGACCTTATTGTCTTCAAATTTGGAGATGCAAAGTTGTTCGATTTCAACCACAAACTTCCCCAAAATTCTCCGTCAGCTTCAGCGTTGGCCTTGGCCTTCAGAAGGCTGAATAGCCAAATGCGTATTTCAAAATCACTGCTGGAATTGCTCAACTTACATCTAATCGATTTTCTTGAAAATGTGTTTGGTTATCATCATAACTACTCAGCCAAACAACATCTAAAAATTTCTTGTTCACATTTGTTATAGCCTTCATTCTGTCTGTATCAGAGATGATTTTCACGGATGTCATAAACAATTTTGAAGAGTTTCCTGCTTTTAAAAATCTTCTGGTGGCACAGTTGACCTTCTGCTTTTATATTTTCTTCACAAATGTGAGAAACAAATTTTTTTTCTTGAAAGACTTAAGCCTTAAATGAAATCAAATCAATAAAAATTAAATGCAGTTCTTACAAATTATTTTGTTTACATTTATGAGTGCTAATACCCCAAATATTTCACAGGTTAAAATGATATCTTCTACTCCATTATTCTGGACTGCATTATTTAAATATCTATAAACATGTATCTGAATGTACATACTTTTCTTCCTGAAGTTGCCAAATTAAAACACTCTTAATATTTTAGTAACTGCCAGTCTGTTTCTCTTCTCAATTATTTAAAAGTTTTTTTAATCACTTTTCATGGAAAACTAACAACTTCCTTAATCATGTTTTATCACTGCACATTTGACTTCAGACAGCTGGTAGAATTTCAACATGTAAAGCACATAAGGATATTATTTTACTCCAAGATGTACTTAGCATGCATACGTATGCTGAAAGTGCAGTCATTAACAATGACTCCAAAAACTTGTCTTTCTTTTGTCATTGATTTGTTATGTTGACAAGATATGATGGAAATCTACCATGTTAGAAGCACAAATGCCAGGATTCCAGAAAAAAATAAATCTTCAGCGAGTTGGCTTTCGAAGGGCTAAGATGGAAGTCTAAGAGAATATTTGAGCCAAACATGGCGGCCAAGTACTCTTTGCTGCACTTGGCAGTTCTAATGGAAATGCTGGCATTTCCTAGCACCCAGTCAGCAGGTCAATGTAACAAAACATCTGTGGTTGAAAATTATTGCTTTGAGGTTGATTAGATACTTTCTCCCAAAGATTCTCTTCATATGCTAGTTTTCATTCTACCCTGGTTTTAGGTTTTGGCAAATATATAAAATATTATTCATGTGAAAAGCAATTTCTTTGTAGTAGCTACTTTTCTGCATCTTCCACATTGTGGACATGACTCTCATGTTTTTGTTTTTGTTTTTGAAATATAAAATGTGCATACTACAGCTGTAGATAAAGGAAAACCCTTCCCAGGTTTCCAATTGTCAGTGCCTTGTATGGCCACTGTCCTGAAAATTTATCTCCTCTAAAGAAACTCAGCGGGGTTTCAGGAACATAATCAAATCAGCAAAGTTTATCCTTAGCATCCATCGTGCCCACTACACACTCCCTCTCCCCTCCACAGCAATACCACTCCAGACATCTGGAGCTCAATCCTTTCCCCAAACCTCTCCAAGTCTCTTCCCCACAACTCTATTATCTTTGTTCATTTTCCCAAACCCTGACCTGCCTCCAGGCAACAAGGGAGAGAGGAGAGAGCAAGGTGGGTATGTGCTGAATGTGTTACCCTGCTCTTGGAACATATTTGTATTTCACTGAGACACTTTAGAGAAATATTTATCCCAAAGAAGTTATTACAACGATCGCAATTTTAGGTCCTAAATGTTGCTGAGAGTAATGGTTGATGATGGAGAGAGATATTGTTTGAACAAGAAAGCTACTCTGTACCTCACAAATTATACCACCATTCTCAATATTACCTTCTCAATGACACAGAGTAGGGTATGACTTCTCCAACATCCCCCAGCCTTGCCTGCGGCCCCCTTCCATGTTCTCATAGCATCCTGCACATGACCCAATCATAGCACAGGCCATATATATTACATATTTCTATTTATATGTTGATCTCTCCCAGGTCAAAGTAACTTGGCCAAGAAATAAAAGATGGAGATGGGATTTGCACCTGAGCCTCTCTGATATCACAGCCTATGATCTTTTGATTTTCATGTTGTGGCTTCTTATCTGAAAATATATACATAAAATGTGTATATAAAAAGTGTGTATACAAAAACATTTATTCAAAATTATTACTCCTGATATAACAAACTCTGATATAAAAACTCAATGTATTTTAGTGTCCTTATTTTAGGTGAATTATTACTGTCATTTGTTTGGTTTGCTTAGGTCCAATGTTTCTTAAACAAAATTTATTTAAAAAATAACTATCAATGTGATTCTCACACCATATAATAAAGTCTGCAAAGTCATAAAGATTAAGGAGAAATATGTACAGTATAAAAATTTCATCCCCAAGCAAAATGGCTGACTAAGATGCCCCTTGTAGGTACTTCCCCCCAAAACAATAATTTGTCATCTCTCCAAGGACAAAAGTGTTTTGTGGAAGTTTGGGGATCCAGGTAGGAGATCGTAAAACACTGTGCTCTCCAAGATCAAGGAGAACTGTTTCGAGGAGACGGGCTCAAAACCAGGCATCTGACTCTCCAATTGTGGTCACGGCTATAGAAATGGAAACAGCTCCATACCCCTGGCAACTTGGCTATTCCCCATCTGGCTTTTAGTCTGTCACCATCACCATACACGAAGGGACCCAGGAGAAGTCATTCTTACCCACACATTGAGTAATAGACATACAGACCTCAGTCCTGACTATAGACCCTGAACTGGCTCCAGAGCCTCTTGGCCATTATAGTTGGTTTCCAAACTGGCCCCTGTATACAAAAGACAAGAAGAGACTGACAGAAGAAGCAGACCACTCCGGATAGGTAAGTGGCAGTTTTTGCAAGCAAGGGAACTTACAAGACTTGTCTGGGGCAAGACCAGTAGTTCCATGACCCTGCCTGCCAAAATCTTAAAAGTTTATATAGAGGTCTTAATGGGGTTTAGTTACATATTCAGTCCAGAAAGTCTCAACAACACATAGCTCTCTCAAGGCTAAGTCTTTGAAACAGCTCCTAGTATGGGCACAGTGGGCAGAATATACATTCCAAGATCAGGGGACAAAGTGAGTAGCCTCTAATTGCCCAGGTCTAGCTCTTGGTCACATCATCTTGATGACCTCCTACAAATATTATCAAAAAGACAAGAAATAACAAGGGTTGGTGAAGATATAGAGAAAAGGTAACCCTGGTACACAGTAGGTAGGAATATAAATTGGTATAGCTGTTATGGAAAACACTATGGCGTTTCCTTAAAAAGTTAAAAATAGAACTACCATATGATCCATCAATCCCACTTCTGGGTATATATCTCAAGTAAATGAAACCAGGATCTCAAAGAGATAGCTGTACCCCCGTGTTTATTGTAGCACTATTCACAATGACAGAAACATGGAAACCACGTAAATGTCCACGTAAATGACAGATGAATGGATAAAGAAAATGTGTGTTTGTGTGTATGTGTGTGGTATATGTATTACATCATCACATTGTACACCTATGTTAGATAACATTGCACACAAGGTTATATTTCAATTTTATCTCAATAAAGCTGAAAATAAATCTTAATTAAAAAAAAAACCCTAAACAATGTTGGCATGCAGTGGGAGGTCAGTGAATGTGGAAAATTTCTAGATGAGAGGCAGCAGGTTGTACCCAAAAGAGCACTGAGCTCAACCGTTAACTTAAATGTCACTTTTCTTCTAGGAATCTCAGCTCCTCTTCCATAAAATGAGTAGATTGGTCCTATTACTTGGAAACCCTAGTGTTGAATAATTTTTCTGCTGGCCCTGCAAGTCCAAATTAAGCACACTTGCATTGTTTTTCTTCACAAAGTGGCATATTTCTTTGGAGTAGTTCAATTGCAGAATTTCAGGAAGAAATTACTCAACATCTCAGTTTATATAAAAATAAGAGCCTCAGAAAACACTAAAACTTAATAAAGTATTTTAAATGCCTAAGTGAAAATAATATGTATATGTATTATAAAAACCATGAAAGCAAGGAATAAACTTCCTTTGATATTTGGCAGCTTCAGAAAGCGGTGATAGATTATGCATTTGCTTGTTGGAATTCTATTTATAGTCTATTCAATGCTGTAAGATTTAAAACTTCATGAAAATATTGCAGTTCTCAGGGAGGAAAAAAGAGGAAGATAATAAAGTTAATCCTTGGATTAAATTTTTAAAAATTAAGGAAAGATGAAACACATCTCAGAATACAGTAAAAACAGAGATTTTTCCAAAGGGGGGGGAGGGGGGAGTGTATCATGCAGGTAAATGCAAGTTTAATAAAAAGAAAGACAAATTTATAGTTGATTTGTCGCATTGCTGAAGCATACAACTAAATAACCACCAGTGCTCCACACTATACATGTAAATATATAATTACTTCACGGTCCTACTAACTGCATTCAAACCTATAATTGTTTAAGTCCTATTGCAAGCAAAGTTTTGCAAACTCTCAAATGTGTTCAGCAACAAATTGTTACACTCAGCTATGACTAGGAAAACAATCAGAAGACATTCAATAGCATTTCTCAAGTTATAAGAAAATATTCAACTATGATTTATTCAAATTTAGACCAGCATCCAATTAAACCCAAATCTTGCACAGTTCTTCATTTGAGTATTAAAACCTATTTGTATTAAACACTTCAAAAAGCATTCATTTGAATTTTATTAAATATTCCCAGCTGGATTCATTATCCGTACTGAATTTATCATTCAATGTAGCAGTACCAGGTGGTCCCATAGGCTTAATGAGAATTTGATTATAAATTCAGGAGGGAAATATTGCGGTGGAAACATCTATATCTTGGACACCTGTCTTTCTAACTTATCTTGATATGCTACCTTTTAGCTAAAGCTTCATTTTGATTCCTAACAGAGATAAAGTGAAATAACAAGGCTTATCAACATCAACTAGACAGAGCTGTGTTGGAATTTTATTAGGTTGGTGCAAATGTAATTGCAGTTTTTGCAATTATTTTTAACCTTATAAACCACAATTCCTTTTGCACTAACCTAATACTTTGGCCTGACTTTCCCAGACCATATCCCATGTAAGTGGTGAAATGACAAAGATCAGAGATTATGCCCAGAGATGACTTCACTAATAAACAGGCAGGTTATACTCAAAGGGTTCCAGATGGGTTGCTATGTCACAGAGTCAAGTTTTTAAGATAATCTTAAAGGGAGAGAGACTATAAAAAGAAAGAGGAAGGGATTCTTTTGCAGCTGATGTTTGGGAAAGGAGAGCTAACATAGTCAAATACGATGTATGTTTAATAAGTCACTGATGTCAAAGTGACTAGTTACCTCTGAATTAGACTAGAAAAACGTTTGACCAACTGTCATTACTTAATTTTTATTTTAAAAATATGAAGAGAGAAACACTGATAGCCTGGTGAGCTTTCGTCCTCTCCTACCCTCTCTATTCCTGTGTATACCGAGGTGCCAAAAAAATGTATACACATTTTAAGAGATGTTATTTATCTTTTATGTTATGATCCCTGACTGCTATGTAAGGAAAAGAAGCTGCCTTTGTTCTTCTGAGGACTGTTATCCGTTTAGGTATGCAAGTTTGGTGTGGGGGGGGGGGGGATAAGAATTACTTTGAAAAAAACAAAATAATTTTGAAATCTGTGGTTGTTGTGAGATCAAAGAGAAGGCCATATGAGTGAAAGCTTCCAAAAATTAACAGAAACCATGAGGCAAGCTTTAGTCTCTCAAAACTATGATTTTAACAAAGGTCTTAGGAAACAATATTTAGATATCAGGAGCATGAGAAGCTTTATTTCATATCTGGGATACATAACATACATAAACAATGGACCATGTAGGGGCCTGAATATGGAGATTGAAATTGCTGATACCACTAAACAATCAGGTCAATTAGAGTTAATTATAGGAAAAGGTTATTGAGTTTTGGTCTCTAGAAGAAATCTCTGAAGTCATTTAGCCCATTGCCCTGATTGCAACCTGGACACATTCAGACTATCACAGCAAACAGCATTCTTTCACACCCTTCCTTCATATAAGAAGAATTCACTTGCCCCCGGCAATATCTAGTTTTCACAGTTCAGGGCAATATTTACCAAAGTGCTACATAATTGAAGGACTCCCTAGTGTTTACAGATCTACCATTTAAAATCAATAGAACTTGTCAGATTTAATGAATTAATCCATTTCCTAAGAAATATTTTAATAATTTAACAATAAGATTAATAATAAAAGGTATTGCTGAAACTACAGCTAATGTTTCCCAGAAGGAATCAGCAATTCTATCAGGACTCTCAAATCCCTCTTTAACTATGATTTCAAATTTGATTTTTCCTAGAGTGAAGAAATATTGAAAACATGACACTGTACTGGCCAAAAAGGAACTTGTCAGTGTTGTTTGCAGTTAATTGGGATAGAAACACCGTCAGTTAGAATGGACCGGCCATGCTTTACTAGCCGAAAACAGATAAAAGGCTAGCACAAGTAATTCAGCACATCATTAAAATTTAGTGACTCTCAGGGTTGCAACTGGCCTTAATAAGTGAGGCGACTGTAAGTCTTCCGGCGAAATAATGAAGCTAAGAGAGTCAGGCGGGTTGAGAAAAGTGAGAGCTTTATTCTGCGCTCCCTGGTAAGGTTCACCGGTCCGGTGAAGTCGCGCCCAGGGCAGAGCGAGGGAGGCGTATATTAGATTTGGGGGATTGGCTGAGTGAGGTGGCAGATAAGCAGGCCCCCCCAGCGCAGATCCATCATGAGCGGCTGTGTCTTGATTATGGCACCCAGGTCTGCTGCCTTTTCTGGGAAATGCCAGGGGCCCCGGTTTCCGTCATGCGAGGAGGGGTCTGACTTGGCAGAGGGGTATGACTTGGCTCCCAGCCGCTTTGACCATCATGCCCGTGGCTGACCTAACAGAGACAAGGCCACAGCAGATCACTAAAATGTATTTCAGACAATATAATTTCATTTAGTCACTATAGTTAGTTCATTTTTTTAAATCTTTCACTTACATTTTCTCTAGTAAAGTGACTAAAAGGAAATCAGGCTTAAAAAGGAGAAAAATAAAGGTGTAATGCAGGGTCTCTGGTCCCGTTCTCAGCAGGTGGACACAGAATATGGTGAGGCGGAAAAGGAACACCAACGGAGCCATAGATAGGGGGCTCACACCTCTATATCCTTGCTGGCGGCTGGGTTGGAGACACAGGAAGCAGGATCCACACGATCCGCAATCCACCACCCGCTTCTCGGCCAACCGCCTTGCCAGCGTAGCCACGGCAGTTATATTAGTGGCTAATGGCCAACTAGTTACAGCTGATGGCCATCTAATAACTGAGCCAGCACCTTTCCAAGTAAGGCAGATTGCCTGGAAACTGCTTTCTGGGACTCAGTCCCTACAAAAGGAATCAGATAATCCATGAACTCAATATTATAAAAATAACCCACTTTTTGGTTTTAAAATGCTTTGTTTCGTTTTGTTTTGTTTTGCTTTGTTTTTAAACAAAACTAAAGGCATACGTGCTACAATAAAAATAGTACATTTCAATAAAAATAGTACATTTTTTCTTTCTTAGTCCCCAAATTTCTCTTTTAGTGACCACAAAAAAAAAATTATAAACTTTGATTTTGTATACAAATAGCATTCATAAAAATATACATTATACTTCATTTAAATAATGATCTATTTTAATTAATAGTTGGAAAAACATTTTATTCTTATATTTTATTCACATATTACTAGTTGAATGCTAATATATATTTTTATGTCACTTTTTCTCTTCCTGTGAATGTGTGCAGACCACACATCACAGAAAAAAGACTTCTATCACCTATAAAAATCTTTGCAGCAACTGTTCATGCAGGTGCACGTTGACTTTGGTTGTAATCAAAGCATTGATAAAACCAAAACAATTCTGGAATGAGACAGAGTTCAAGGTACAAAAAAAAAAAAAAAAAAAAAAAAAGCAACAACAACAGCAATGGGTGGCCTACTTTTCAAATGACTCCAGACAGGTAAATGTTGGTACAGTACCACATCTTTATCCATCTGGGTTTAGATTCTAGCCTTTGGCTCATCACCCTTGGCTACTCATGGAGGAATGCTCCCACTATGCCTGGGGATTAAGAAGGATTCAGGCAGGTGTTTTCATTGGAATCGATGGCACAACAGTCACAAATGGGAGCCAAAGCAAAACTTAGCCCTATGTGATTTCCCTCATTTTGAAAGGTATTCTTCGATTACAATAACATAATTTAATAGAATAAATTTATTTGTAATAGAAAGTGTTGGATCTTAGATGTCTTAAACTCCTTAATTATGGGAGATTTGTTGATAGTAATACTGTTAACTTATCCTGAACTCCAAGTATTAGGTTGGTCCATTTCCAAACGATTGTGTTCTTCTTTCCTGGAAAGGCCTTCGTTGGAAGCTGGTGATTCTGTTTGCTTCTGTGGAACGGCTGCTGTTTTTCTTTTCTGTTTGTATTGGTTGGATTGGATTTTGGCTTTGTTTATATCTGTTCTTCAGTTACTTTATAATCTGCAGGTTTCCTGGTATGTCAATGGCTTCATATCTTTAAAATACAGTTCAGTTTATGAGAAATTCTATAAAGTAGCCACAAAAAGTCAAGAAGAGGAAATTAAGTACCAAACTGCCTCTTTTTAAATTTTGTAAGAGAATGGGTTTTCTTGCATATGAATAAATGTCCTCTAACACGGACCCAGGTGGACATTAATTGCTTTCTCCAGAGGTGTATCACTGTCAAAGAAAGATTCAAACTCAAGATTTTTTATTTTCCCTTAGTTCAGCAGATAATTTAAAGTCAACAAATATTTCCTGAATCCTAAAATACTAGACACTAGATTACATAGAAGATACATCCCTTACCGTAAAGAATATGTCCTCTAATTGAGGAGGCAGAACCTCAAGGGAGAACCGTAGACCGGTGATGTATGACATACTGAAAAGCCTGGGCTCAGTGTCAGAAGGATGATGTTAAGTACAATCACTTTACCTTTCTATCCCTGGTTACAGCTGTGAAATAAAGACACTTGTATTTGCTCTGCCCTCCTACTTGGGTATACTAAGGATCTGATCAAAAGAATGTGAAATGCTCAGGCAAACTAAATTGGAAGGATTTAATTTAAAAATTGATAATAAAGAATCAACATTTTACTAACTATCCTATTTTAAATGTGACAGGTGCCAAAATTCTATACTGAACTTCTTTATTTTACAAAAAATTAGGATTTTGAAAATCATCATAAGGGTTAACAAGGAAACCCTATTTAGTGCTTGGTTCTTTTCCCTCAGTGATGTCAGTATGACACATTTCCCAAAGATATAGTCGACTCTTTATTACTCTTAACACCAGACTCTGAAGCTCTATGTGATTGTGGTTGTTTGTACAATCTTTTTTTTTTCAATTTCCAAAGTGTTTATTTATGGTTTTTTTTAATTAAAGGTTATTGAGGTGACAATTGTTAGTAAAGTTACATATGTTTCAGGTGTACAATTCTGTAATACATCATCTATGTATCACATTGTGTGTGCATCACCCAGAGTCAGTTCTCCTTCCATCACCATATATTTGACCACATTAACCCTCTTCTACCATCCCACCTCCCCCTTCCCCTCTGGTAACCACTAGACTATTGTCTGTGTCTATAAGTTAAATAATGCACATCTTCCCTCAGAGAAAGCTGCCCCCATCTTCAGGTATATAAGGTGTACTTAGTTTAAGGGAGATTAACTTCCTTTGTTAGCAATTGATTCAGTAACAGGCTTGTGACTCAACTCAGACCAAAAAAAAAAAAGTATGAAAATGTCTTCTTGAGAGCTTCTGGGAAAAGCATCCCTGCTTAAGAGAGCTGCAAGAGGAAATAGACTCCTTTGTTCTACTGGATTTTTTTCATGTCCAGGAAACATAGAAGCCATGATACTATCTATGCATGAAGCCAACACTAAGAATTGCAGATCACAGATGGAAAAACTGTGAATCTCTACAACATCATTGAGCTATGGACTCAAACATCCCTTAAGGGCAGTAGCCAGTCCTACTGGTCTTCCTGTTATATGAGAAAGTAAATTTCTGTATTCTTTAAGCCAGTTTGAGTCAGGAATTTTGTTGCTTTTAGAGGAAAGTACTCTAACTGGTATATACATCATACCAACATTTACTTAGTTCTTATTAGGAACAAGACCCCATGCTAAATACTTATATGTT
Organism: Rhinolophus hipposideros; assembly: GCF_964194185.1. Classification (NCBI taxonomy): domain Eukaryota; kingdom Metazoa; phylum Chordata; class Mammalia; order Chiroptera; family Rhinolophidae; genus Rhinolophus; species Rhinolophus hipposideros. Next base: position 79,851,889 of record NC_138050.1, on the reverse strand, counting down.
ATCTCATTTTCGACTCAAAACATTATCATTTAGAGATAAGGATATAAAGGCCCCAGATTAAGTGACTTGTCCAAGATCACACACAGCTAGATTTGAAATCCAGGCTGTTTCCAGGCACAATTATTTTTTAACTAAACATTATCTTCTAGACTATTTTAACAATCCCTTATTAGAACCAAGCAACAAGATACTTTTCTTTAAAAATGAATTGATGAAGTCAACATATAATAGGTAGAGTCTTATGCAGTTTCCCAATCTTCTGTTCATTTCTTGAGTATGGCTTGACAAATGTTTGTTTAGACACTCTACTTCCCTCAGACACTCATGAACTTCCCCCAAAGATGAGAGAAATAATAGAACTAATTTTGCAGAGAATCCATTGGAATAAGATGTGGTTAATATTAATTCACAATCTTAAAGATGGAAGTATAAACACTGCTATAATAGCACAGAACATCTGGAGGCCCTAACCAGAAAGTGAGGTCTTACATCTGTTTTATTGTAAAGGACATTAACGTGATCAAACTATATACAAATTTTTCCTCTTGAAGGGCCTGCTGGTCTAACTCAACCGGGTTGATGATCAAGTATTTGTTTGGGATCAAGATCAGATTTCCTAGGCTTAAATGGAAACAGTAGAAACTATAAACACTCTGAACCAGGGGGAAATCACCAAAAACAATTGGGGAAAAATGTGGTTCAAAGCCCAAGAGACAGAAGCCAGGTGTCAAATCTAAGGGTAAAAGGCAGGAATCAACGTAAGGGGCAAAAAGCCCATTGATCTTTAAGTCAAAATTCAAGATGATCAGAACCAGCCCAACAGGACATGGGTTTCCAGGAAAACACTCTCCACTACTTCTGGATATTCATGGTCCCCTGAAGGAGCCAGCAGGTGTACGATGGCTTTAGAGACTGAGGCTGGGCAGACCGCCAAGGATCTCAAAATAAAAACCAAGGTTTAGGTACTTAAGTGTAGATAACTATAATGGCATGAAGCAAAGTGTTTGTTGCCATGGTTAATATCTGAAAGCAGACTCTTTCTCTTGGTACAGCAAAGGATCCCTAATAAGAAAAAGCATGAAAAGATACAGGTGATATAGCAATAATAAAGGTGAATAATTCTCAAGTACACTCGCGGATGTTAAAGTTTGAATAATGTTCAATTGGTGAGGAGTAGAGATCGAGTGTCATTTACAAAATCCTTCCACCAAAAGACATCCAGATTAACTGAAATTCAAATCTTGACTGTAGGATAGCCATCTGGAAAATAGTGCTGCAAAACTAACTATACGTGGAAAGTAAGTCAAGCTACAAAGATGAAATGAGCTGTCGTCTGCTGGAGATTGTGTACTGCAGGCCACTCCGATCTGTGCATGTGCGTGACTGTCAATATCCAAACTTGAAATAATTTCAGTGATGGGAATAAACATTAAATATTTACCAGATGGGGCACGGCTGGATCAATGGACTTATCTCCCTCCCTTGAGTACACACAATAATAAATGAATAGACTTGGGCTCCCACCAACAAGAACAGTTTGCCTGAAAATTGGAAATCAATGATACCACTATGGTTACTTCACTAGATTAAGCGATAAATGGAACCTGCTATCTTTTTTTTTTTTTTTTAAGAATTACTATAATGACAAGAAAAAAAAAACGAAGGTAAAGGAAAATTGGTCTTATGTTTACTTTATTTACTTTCGAATTTATAAAATGAATTATTGCCAAAGTCCCAGACTCTGTGTATTTTTTAAAAGAACATATCATCCCAAACTAACAATGTCTCCTAACACTAAATCCAGTTGCTGTCAATCTGTCCCTAAAAATATCTTAGGTTCAGATTTTCAGTTGTGTCTTTGCTAAGAAAAAGTATGATGACTAAACTTCTTGAGGGGGAATGGGAGATAGAGTTGCAATAAATAGAGTCACGAGAACCTGTAAAAAAAAAATGTGTTTCTTTTAATCTCTATGTTAGTCTATTAAATCTTATGCCTTATAAAATATGCTGAACCAAAAAAGTCCCTACGCCATGACTTATCATGGAAAATTCTGGTGTTAATGTTGTCTCTCAGAAATAGTGGTATCAGGCTTGAAAAGTAGATTTAGTTACGATCTTGCGAGCTTATTTAAGGAAATGGTTGACATCCCTTCCGCACACCCAATGACATCTTCCAATAGCAACGATAATTACACCTTCTTGGCCTTCATTCTCTTCATCCCAAATCAAATGGTGAAGTAAAAAAAATCTGTCTGATAGAATGCCGCCCCACATCAGCCTGCAGCTTTATCCCCGACCAGTGTGTTCTGACTAGAATCCAAAACTTGGTCCCGGTCAATTCTGAGGTTGAGACAACAATGAGACAATGAGACAACAATGTCAGATGATACCAAGGGGACAAGGGAGTGGAATCTAAAGAATGTCTCTTTTTGGAGAACAGAATTGGCACTAATTAAAGGGAAATACAAGTTATAATTTATTACAAACCAAACGCCCTACAAAGTAGAAAGCCATTTCAGGGGCCTAAAAATACTTTGTTGCTTCAGTTGCTATTTTGAAATAATTTTTCCCTGTATTATAGTCTGCAGTAGGATTCAGAATATTTGAGATGAACAAAAAGACTTATTAGCCCTTAGCTTTAACAAAAAGTCTATTTGTTAGCATTTTGTGTATTCTGTCTCTGTATTTTCTCACGTGCAATATAAAAAAGCCCCCCAAAATTTAGATTAGTTTTCTATAGACTATCTTTTTGTGAGAATTCCAAGATCTGAAAAGCATTGCTTGTAAAATGTCATGAAGGCATATGTATGTCAATAGTAAGAGTTAGTTCAAAGCGCCCCTATTATTCATCACTTAAGTTGTAAATAGATTAGTTTGGTTTGGTTTTCTACTCTTTTCCTTTCTTTATTCTTCCAATTTATATAAACTCTGTGAAAGCTATAGGGAAAAGGTCTAGTCAATGTGTGAGTGTCCTACAGCTTCTGTATCAAGACAAATTAAAAAATGTGGATACCAATATGCCACCTCTTATAAAAATGGTCATTTCATTCAGTAAACTTTGAACATTTGTTTATTGAGACTCTAGTATGTATTACTACTACTGGGCTAGGAGATGAAGGGACAAGACAGTAATCTGGCAGCAAATCATGTAATCCCCAGTGTTTTTCAATTAAATACAGTTCAAATGTAAAAACATGCATGCAAAAGGTGGAGGGAGAGAATATTCCAGTTCCCAAAATTCCTCTTGGTGCAAGCACTGTACATTTTTTAAAAACGAAATACTTGGATGAGTCACTTTCATAAGATTGGAGAACACCAGAGAACAAACTCAAGTAAAAGACTTTCATTGACGTGTTTGCTAAGGATCAGAGGCCAGGTAAATGTGGCTGTATGTTCCTAAGTCTTGTGACAGTTGAGCAAACAAACCAGGGGTTGGAGTAGTGAAAGAGCTGGACGGCTCTGCCCATAGAGGGCAAGGGAAGAGCTCGGGGAAAATTCAAAAGAAGAAAGAGGATCCAGAGAAGGGGAAACAAAGAAAACAAGAGAAAGAAACAGCAGCTGAGGCTTGAAACAGCAGGTGAGGCTTGGTAGCAGCAAGACCAATAAAGAAATCCAGTGAACATATATATCTAGTATATCTTTTTTAAATGCTTTATGTCACAGAATCTCCCACTGCTACTCAATCTCCATTCCCCTTCACCCCAGGCATTCTCCCCCATGTCTTCAGTAAAAACTGAAATAAAATAAAAATAAATTGAAATACACACATACACACACATTAAAATCCTTGGTGTTTATTGGATTTCTTGATAAAACCATTGAATGAATAATATTCCACACTTGGGTAGATGCAGCGTGAAACAGAATCAGGTTGTGGCTGAGGGAACAGCTGACATTGGGTTGGTTACATACACAAAATCTTTAAGGCAGATCCAGGTTCTCCTGGGCCTAAGGTAATACAATTTGAGGGATTCTATTTTCAGGAAAAAAAATTCACAAAAATACAAAGCTAGTTACAGGGCCTTGGAAGGAGCACCTGTAAGTGAGGTACAAAAGCTTCATTTTCTTCAAAATAAATCCACCTTTGCCTGAAAGTCAGTCAAATTGTGGGGGCTTTTCCTAAAACAAATACAAATATTGTCCAAGACTATTTTTCACAAAAGTCAGGAACCTTAGAACTCTGGATAGAGTGGAGAAAGGATGAGAATATATAAAAATAGAGTTGTTTATGAAGTCAATGTTTATCATTAGTTATCTAAAACTTTTCCTATATACCCATCACTGACATATTCTTTTAATTAAATGCATGTCTGATATAGGAACCATCTCATTATGTTGCTATAATCAGATAGGAGCAGTTTATGTCATTACATTTAAATACATAGTATTTTCTCCAGCGTCAGGTAAGTATATGTAGAATGTCGATTGCACTGGTTTCCAGTTTCTCCTATTAAGATTTGCAGATAATCTGCATGAATTACAGCGCATGTTATTATTATAATATGGGTGTAAAATAAGCAGAAAGTAGATTCTTTAAATTCTTCTAACAATGAGGGGCGAGTGTCTGAGAGAAAAAACATGCATGCTTTGACCACCCAAGTTTCCTAATCTATGCCTTTTATTCAATTCAGTGCTTTCCTATCAGAATTTTCCAATGAGAAAAAATATCAGAAGAACAACATAGAAAGCATATCAGAAGAAGCAGAGTTTTAATCTACATATTGTCTTTCTATCTGCATCTTGTTGACTTTGTGTTAGATGATAAGGCTCAAAGGGCAACAGAAAATAAAACTCCGCTTGATGGTTCTGCTTTGCCACAGTACAAGGGATGCTGGTCCAGTCTCCCTGCCCCCTTCTCTTTGCAACAATCTCCTTTGAAGGACTATACCCCTTCCTGTTCTTCTAGTCCCATGGGGCTAGCTCAAGGGTAATAAAAGGAAGACATGTGTCCCAGGTCAAACCAATTGGACTTTCTTTCCTGGGAGGCTGCACCTATCTATAACAGCATAAAAACAGATGGAAGCCATTGGGGCTGAGTTTTTTTAAGGTCACTATCCAGAGAACACACTGTCAATGAAAGTCTGACAGCTTCCTGGAGCTGTTCCAACTCCTGCCCTTCCAGAGGCTTGGTGATTCAATAATTCCTTGGAATCTGTGAGCTATCCAGAATCTTTCCTACAAAGTCCTTATTTGCTTAAATCAGAAAGAGTGGGTCTCCATTGCTAGCCACCAATGTGTGCTAACCTGGGAAGAGCAGTGTTGATCTCTATGTAAAGGGTAATCTATCACTAAGTTAATGGAGTCTCACTTTTTTATTTTACAGTCATGTTCATTTCTCTCTATAATCTTGCAGCTACATTGGAAGGAAATCTGAAATTATTTTTTAAAGGAAAAATCTTCCCCTCCCCCCAAAAAAAGTCCTATGCAAAATTTTAAAACATTTAGTTGCTTTCATAATTCACCAAATCATGTCTAAAAAAAAAAAAGCAACATATTATATGAGACTAGTAGTGTCTTATATAAAAATTCCTAAAAGAAAATTGTTTTTTTCTCCAAATGCTTGTAAGGCTAGATGAATTGTTGCATTAAAAAATTATCTTGTGATTTAAGACCTTACTGAGATTTTGCTTTAAATCCTCTTTAAGAACTAATCTGCAAATTCACGTTCACTCTTGGTACACTTTTAGTTAAAAAAAAAAAAAAAAGTTAAAAATAATTAGCTAATTTTTAAATTAGTTAAAAATTTGGGGGGCAGGTTTGCCTTTTTTGTATTTGTATAGCTCAAAAGAGATTAATTTTAACAAATTGAAATTAGAAAGCCAGTTATCTCTAATAGCAGTCTAATTGCTCTATCTACTTAAACCACAAAAACAAGTAGGTATAGAGAATGTTCCTAGTGCTGAATTTTCCTAATGTTTTCATTAACAGCTTAAGAGGTTACAGTACAATACTCAAATACGCACAGAAGGAGTGAGCCCTCTGTGGAACCACTCAGAAGAGATCTCACTTACCCTTCTGTATCAGATCATAATGGAGATAGGGCTTTTCTCTCCCCTGACCAAAACTGGGCTTAAATTCAGCAACTGCAGAGCTATCTCCTCTAACATCTTCAGTGTAAAATTTCTAGAGTTGGGCCAAATGTATTTCTAGAATTGTATATGAAAGCACTTTTAAAATAGCCAAGTAAATCTATGTACAATGTAGGATTATATTAAATATTCATAAATTGATGATAATTACAGGATAACCTTTGATGTTTTTCTGCCTGTACTCCGGATCATTCAAATTAGGACAAGCTCTATCAAGAAGCCCTGCATCTTATCTTTAGAGATGACTTACCAACCATACTTCAAGCCAGGGTGTGGGAGCGGAAAGCATATGGTTTTAGCAATAACTATAAAGTTCTAGAAAACATTTGCTGATACTGAGATTATGGAGATAAAGTGTACCGCAGTGCCAAAGAGAATTGCACATGATAAAACTCTTGGTGACACCCATATTTTAGGTCCGCTTTAGAAATCAAAGGTGAAGCAGAATATTAATTGGGTTTCATTAAAACAGCAATGTGAGTTATGGGGTAGAGAGATGACCTCAGAAAATGCTATTTTGTTGCCCATATCACAGAGATGGTACACATGGCCACGTTTCCACATGTCCCAGCTCTGGGAAAGAATCTCAAATTCTTTTCAGTCACACCAAGTAAAGGCATTAGGGTTTTCTCTCCAGTGCCTCATTTATCCCTGGGTGTCAAGGGCCTAAATTTCTGCTTTTGTTCATATTCTGTAGATGGGGTTGGAAGTGACATTGGAACTTGTAGCTGTTCTGGGTCATTACAAGGAAAAAATCCATACTGAGGAGCTCAAACAGACCTCAACAGGCATCACTTTTATCCTTCACGTCAGCTCTTGATGGAGGGCCTCACCAGATACCCACTAGAAGGACAGCCGCTGTGGTTCTTCTGAACAAGTTGCAGGCACAGGTCACATGGATGGTGCTGGGCAGGCGTTGACTGGACCACCATGCCCTCAACGGTGTCCACGTGGCAGAAGTTGACAGATTCTCAGGGCTCCTCTGCTCTCATTCATGCATCCTTTCAAGCCTGTTCCTCTCATTCCATGGCCCACCAACCTCCTCAAGTATCAAAATCCATTCATACTCCTCTTGTACCTCCCACCAACACTAACCACTCTGATTTAGTCTGGCAAGGCTCTTTATCCATTTTCTACCGTGTGTGTGTGTGTGTGTGTGTGTGTGTGTGTGTGTGTGTGTGTGAACCTGCTTCATTTCTCCCCTAATAAAGCTTTGTGTTCCTATAACTGACATGTGATAGTGTCTTAGTGCATCCCCGCACAACCTGCCCTTCCCAGAACTGGGAACAAAGTTAACATCTGGAATCTGTTTCTTCAGAGTACTAGGCAACTCATGAATATATAGGTTGGACCCAAATTCTAGTGAAGTGCTCATAGTTTTCCTCCAAAGAATCTGTACTTGTTTGCTCAGGACACTGTCCTCTCTCCGAGCATCACTGACCTCATCTACTCCACCCAACCCAGATTACTTCACCTCATACGTAGAAACGGCTCCCCTTGACAGTGGACAAGCTTTGGGTAGTCCTTACTCAGTAAGTATGAAGAGCTGCCCTTGCTAAAGGCAAAGGGAAGTACTGGGTGAATCACCAACTCAGTCTTCTGCTATTCCATTGTTGAGGTGTGGTCACTAGTTTGTGAAGTCATTTTTGGCTCCACTTTCTGGAGCCTCTCTTGTCCCCATCCCCGCTCCCCACCCCCCACAGATCTCCCAAGCCTACTTCTTTACCATCCCAATTCCTAGCTTAAGATCTCTTCCTTGCCTAATTATGAAGTAAAATCTCCTCCTTAAAAGTGAAGACCTTCCTAATGCCTCTGTACTTCTTATGTAAGATTGGATAAGTATTCCCTCTTCAAGAAGAGATTCAATACATTCAGCACTTCAGCATCTGCAATTAGGTGTCTTTCCATGCCCATCCCTTTCTGTGACACACTTTCAATCAGGGGCTTATGACAGTCGCTGTTCCAAACTCAGCAGGGAGCTCTGAGAATTTGCTTCCTTGTTGCACATCACTTTTCTCATAGGGTCACAACTCTGATTTCAAGCTGACTTGTTCCAATTCTCATCTGGGATTACATTAGTTTGCAGAGCAGATGTGCCTTTATACAGTATACTTCAGAATTCTAGTCAAGTGTCCATGTATAAGGGACACTCATTTCAACAATCACAAAAGATAGATGTGCAGAGGTAGAGCTTCCTTTATATATCAATAACTAAACACATCTTATACCTCCTTTTTCCCTTCTGATGCAGAAAAAAAGGTAACAATCATTCCAAGTTTAGATATTAAAGAATATTAAAAAGATTGTTTCAGTCCAAGTTGTGGCTGAAGCTCCAAAACAGTAGATGCCAGCCATTCCCATATTTCACTTCCCACAATATTGGAGGTAGTGAAAAAACAAAAACAAAAAAACAAAAAGTTATGTGACCATTGCCCCTAACCCACTAGTGACTATGAAGGGAAGAATGTGGATTCTTTTTTGTCATCTCAAATCAAGTGAGAAGAGGTTCAACGGGACCAGTTACAAAGTTTTGCACGCACAGATGAGGTTAGAAAGATTCGACAAAATTGTGTTCTTCTCGCACAGCTTTCTTTGCATAACTGTCCAGCGCAGAGAGGGAAAACTTACTCATTCTCCTTACTTTAGATGAACTCTAGGGCAGGTCTCACAGGTCATCTGACGTTTCTTAGATAATTGCTTCCAGTCATGTCAGAGCTGCCTAACACATATTTGTGTTAGTAATTAATGTGTGATCCAATGTAATAACCAAAAAATCAAAATTTCACTCGGAGTTAAGGCTTCTGTTTCCTCTAACACAAGCCCATGGTGGGTGGGAGCCCAGCAATGGAAAATGATGGAGAAGGCAGATTATTCCTTCTTTATTCCATTGGCATCTCCAGGAACATGTCCTACCTACAGGCTATAGGTTCTGATACCTCAGGGTTTGCAGCATGGAAAGGGAGAGGAGCTGAAGACAGGAAAATATATTGCTCAATTGACATCACTCTGGAATTGGTTTCCACAGAAACTGGCAGGTGTTTAAAATGCATTCTTTTTCCTATAGGTGTTTCATCATAGGCTCTTTGGCAGCATACACTATGTCAGTCCCACGTCGGTTTGCTCTCAGATTCATCCCTCACAATTCACTGGCTCTGTATTTCAACTGAGCTGGCTTTTTTGTGTTTGGACAATTGGAGGCACTGCCTGGGTCTAGAAAGTGGGAGGGAAGGGACAAGCCAGGGCACTCCTCCCCATCTCACTGTTCTTCCAGTGGCCTCTCCTGCGTCCACAGAAGCTCAGCTCCTAGTAAAGAGCCCCACTCTGATTCCAGCTTCTTTCCAGTGTCTCAGACTCTGAGCTCCGGTAACACCACCTCTCACTTTGTGCTCCAAGTTCAGGGTTAGTAACTCTCTGTCTTACCATTCTCTGGATTAACTCTCTATCCCCTACTTCTCCATCTTTAGTCACCTCTATAAAAAAATCCCCTACAATAAATTCCCTCCACTGTAGACTTGCAAGTGTTTCTGTTTTCCTAGTTAAACCCCGATGATATACCCCACACACATACATTGCGTCCCTCATTACGGGGACTTCACTTTCAACTCCCTGACATGGAGGTGCACTCTGGCTAATAACTTGCAGCTTCTTCCTCCATCCCTGGTCATTGGGGACACGTGAACATCTTTCAGTGGAGGCTTTCTTTCCTTGCCAATGCCCTCTTGGGTTGGAATCTAAGATCAACCAACAGCACACGTTCTAGAACTGGTCCTCAGAGAAAACATACCATAGAAACTGTCAGTAGAAGTCCAGTTACTTCCTGTCTTAGCCTGGATTCCCCCCAAAGCAGACTCTGAGACAAAGCTTCTACATGAGCACTTAACTTAGGAATGTGATCCCAAGGATTGAGAGTGAGGAATGAGGGAATGAACCATGGATACTGTGTCAGTTTGTTATTACTGCTGTGTCTTAAAACAACACAAATTTATTATCGTATAGTCCTGAGGTCAGAAGTCTGCAATGGGTATTACAGACTCAAATCAAGGTGTTGACAGGGCGGCTTTCTTTTGGAGACTCTGAAAGTAGAATCCTTTCCTTTGTGTGTTTGTGTGTTTCTTTTCAGATTCTAGAGGCTGCCATATTCCTTGGCTTACGACCCCTTTCTCACATCTTCTCGCATGACCCAACTTCTTGCTCTGCCTTCACACCTTCTACAACCACTAACTCTACTGCCTGCTTCTTATAAAGACCCTTGTGATTACACTTGACCCATTTAAATAATCTAAGATTATCCATCTCAAAATCCTTAACTTTATCACATCTGAAAAGTCCCTTTCTCCATCTAAGATTATTTACAGATTCTAGGGACAATATGTGCCCATCTTCAGAGTGTCATGAGTCAGACTGCCAGACGTGGACTGGTCACTGCTATGGGCAGTTCAGTCCTGCAAAATCCATCTGAGAACCATCTATCGAGGGGAAGAAAGGGAAACAAATTTATCTGGCAGCACCCTTCCCTTACAACCAAGGTGTTCCCCAGGGGTGTTAACTCCCCCATAAGACCACGACCCATGTACATTATGCTGAATAGGGTTCCTATGGCCCCCTATGGCACAGCCTCAAGAGAAGGCCCAGAACAGGAAGCAAGAGGTTTCGGATAAAGTACAGTCAATTTTCACTTCTGAAATTTGATTGAAACCTGCATGGCTCAAATAAGAGGTAAAGCCTAGAGAATCTGAAGTGATTCATAATAGGTATCCAATTTATTCCTTGCCCTAATCCGAAGGCATTTAGCCACTTTGTTCCTCTTTCTCAGACATTATTCTTAATTCCTTAGAATACTTTTCACAGGGCATCAGGTGAAGAGGAAGATCTCCATGGCCACATCTCACAGGTTCAAAAGGGGGGAGGAGTAGCAAACCTGCCAAAAGCCTCGAAAAGAAGAATCAGAATATATCTCCAGTGACTGCCACAAGGAACTGATACAGAAAGAAGGTCACAAAGATGAGACTAAAGCACCAAGAAAGGGAGTTAAAGAACTTATTCTCCCTCTGGCTAACGACAATTATTACTGACCGTTCCAACTCTTCTCTGAGAGCACTAGGGAGAGGTCACCAGGGAGAGAGCATCTGAGCCCTGACCTGGTGTATTCCTAAAATGCTAGCAGAGTGACAGAGGTAGACAAGCTATTCAGGTCATTCTTGTTCACAAGAAAAACCACTTTTTAATGAACAAGCATCTGGACTTGTTGAAAACCTTAGGGTGACTTCACTCCTCCACCTTTTATCAGAAATAGGAGAAAATTATCTGTATATGGAAACTAGATGGAGAACAAAGAACAGCACTGCTATGCTGATAATCAAAACCGTGTGCTAAGACAATACCGTCTCACTTATGAGATAGGCAAAGATGACCAGGAGAAAATAAGCACAGCTTTGGAGAAGGCATTCTGACAATTGCTTGGAAAGTACAAATTGATAGCTGTTTACAAGGCACTCTGGCCTTATCTATCAAAATGTAACAGGTACAGGTCCTTTGACTCAGAATTCTACTTCCAGAAAAAAAATCTTACAGAAATACATAAACAAATAAGCAAACAAGTTTATTAAAGCACACTTATTGCAACACTGCTTTCAATTAGAAAGCACCTGAGAAGTTGTTTTAGAAAAAACGAATGAGTTAGTTCTTCATATACTGATGTGGAAGGGGCTCACAATATATAAAAAGAAATGAGCAAGTTGCAAAACAGTGGATGTGTTATGATCCAGTTTATATTTTTTAAAAATAATATTTGCCTGTGTGAAAGCTTATGTATGATTTGACTATAGTGTCATACCCTTGATATGATACGGAACAAATTTTGCATTATACTGTCACTCTTACGGCCATCGGTAGGTTCACAGAAGAGAAACAGTAGCACCAAAGATGCTTCCTATCATGACTTCCAGGTAAAATGAGTGATTAAGATGATAGGAATCAATATGAGCTCTGTGTTAATGAGTGTACTAATAGTGATAAGAAAAGAAAATCCATTCTTTTGAACAAAAGCTATATATAATCAAACGCTAAATATGCTCAGAGATGTTTAGGTTTTTTTGCTTTTCTTATAACTATAAGAGTGACTGAAATCCCTATTGGTAAAAAATACTCTGCTTTAAAATTCTAAACCCTCTAGTTCCAACCCCTTTTTCTATTAAGATAATTTATGTGATTTTTTTTTTGTTTGTTTAAAGCAAGACGAGATTCCCAAAGAAGACAATTATTGAGCGATAGCAGAACACATTTGTGTATGTTCCTAAAAACCTAAAAAGCCTTAAGACTTCAGGCTACACCTGGCAGATGGAACATGGATATTGCTCTCTTGTAAAACTCTCACTAACACATGACTGGAAAACTAAAATCAAGATAGAAATCCACAAGGACCAAGAGAATGTAAGAGGATACAATAGTGAAAAAGAGGTGTCAACACATTTTTGGAAGACGGTAAAGTGATCAAGAACCAGGAAAGCTGAACAACAAATGCCCCCGTAGGTGGGGCAAGTCACTTCATTCCACAAAACCCACGAAGTCTCAGGCACTAGTGGCACAGTTGCCTCAGAGTTGGCCAAGATCACCACACAGAGTCAGAGCATCTGAAAGCCTAACCGGGAGTTAAGTCTCTAGCCCCCCTTCCTCCTCAGACACATTCAGTCAATTGCTGCTGATCAGAGCTCAGAAACATGTTGCAGCTCCCTCTATTGCTTCCCTGTCCAAAAGATATTGAAACTCCCTCTGCAAGGGAGTTACGAGTAAGGAATGAGGGAAAATGGCAAAAAGCTTGGAACTGCAACCTGCATCTTTGTCATCCTGGGAAAGCTGCCACTCTCCCAGTAGGAAGGAGGAAGAATCCAAGAGAGTGGAAAGGGCAGAGGAAAAGCCTGAGCCCTTCGAAGGGAGAGGACCAGAGCTTTCTCTAAGGGAACCAGAATTTAGCTCCAAGACTGAGAAAGTAAAGCTGTTTAATCGGGCATTGTATTAGATGATATAATTGTTTTCTGTAACTGGTTGTACCCCAACAGAGAAAAAAAAAGACATTGGCTGCCCTAGGAAAAGGAGGAAAAAGAAAAACTTTTTAAAAAAATCTACGATGGTTGAAAACATCAAATTTAAATTCCAGACTTGTACCCACTGCAGTCAGCAGAAAACCTTGCCAACACAGACAGCTTATTTGGGAAATACCCAAAGTAGCAAAATCCTAGTGCAAATATGCATAGATTTCTTGTCCTTGAAATTAAATGGAAAAAAGCCTGGGGACATATCATGGTGACTCCCAACTTCAGTCAATATGCAGAAGCCAGTGACACCATGGGTTAGCAAAGCACCCAAAACTCCCCAGTCTTACAGGAGAAATATTTTTCCAGGTATGAGTTTCCTATTCAAACCCACTCAGACCAATAGAGGTGGTCCTATAAAAAGTGCTCACTAACCCTGGTTACAAAAGTCTAAGATCAGTCCCAAGAAGACCTACCATTTGAAAAACTCAACAAATTGAACCCAACTTGTTGGTGACAGTGAAACCTGAGCCACCAGATGGTCTTTATCAGAATATATCCTGACCCAGCTGTATCAGTTATCTGTTGCCATAATACTATTACATAAATACAAACACAAAACCTCAGTGGCTCACAATAATCAACACATATTTTGCTCACAAGTTCATAGGCCATCTGGGTAGTCCTGCTGTTCTAGGACCGGCTTAGCTTGTCTTGGCTGGACGCACTCATGGATCTGCAGTAAGCTGGGGCCTGGCTATCTCAGACATCCTCAGTATTCAGTTGGGATACCCCTCTCTGATTCATGACATTGGCTGTCTATCTCAAGCCAGCAGGCTGGCCCCACATTGTCCTTATAAAGGAGGCTGGGGTCCGAGGGCGTGAGCAACAGCACCCAAGGTTTCCTAGGGCCAGGCTCAGAATGGGCCCATCTTCATGTCCACTATATTTTATCGGCCAAAGCAAGTCATAATTCAACAGTGGGGACTTAGATTCTACCTCTTTATAGAAGGTAGTAAAATTTGACCTTACTAGGGGATTGTTGTGGGAGGGGTGATCAATGGAGGCCTTTAGGGCAATTAATCGACCCCACCTGCCTCTTGACTTACGAGAATTCGTTCTGTGAGTAAATCAAAACAACTTGGTTAAAGGCAATATGGTATCCTGGAGGAACAAAAATGAGGTCAGTGAGAAAACTGCTGATATTTGAATAAAGTCCCTATTTTAGTTAATACTAATACTAATTTCCTAGTTCTGACAAATTCGTCATAGTTATATGATATTAATAAGCAGAGAAGCTAGGTAAAGCGCACATGGGAACTGTACTGTCTTTGCAACTGCTCTATAACATTAAAATGAATTCAAAATAAGAAGTATATTTTTAAAGGAACATTATGCAAAAGAACCTGGGGTACATGCTTTTTGGTGTGCAGCACCCTTCACTGGGTGCATTACAGGGAATGCTCCATCCTATATTCAGAAACCCCTGTGGCCTAGGAAAATTTGGCAGCATGTGGGGCACTGAAAAACCAGAGCAGGTGGCTTGGCCAGGGCCGGTCTCTGCAGACCTCCCAGGCAACAGCTACACTGAGCCTCAGCTTCAGTAGGGAAGGCGCCAGGCTCAGCAGGCAAGTGGCTGCGCCAGCATCCTTTCTCAGTGTGACTGAAGGGGTGTTGACCCAGCTGGCTATGGAGCTTACAGCAAATGTCACGTGGCTGCAAGGCGGAGGTGTTTGGGGATTCTCTTTTGTTCCTTTTGTGAGAGAGTGAAATCCAGACTTAGCCATCTCCTTCTGACTTGGTGAGAGTGAAAAATTGTGATCTTTGTTGCGCGGTAGCTCTGAATCTAATGTGGAAGCTAAATGAGATACATTAGCACAATTACTACAAGATGAGATAAGGTCCATGGAGGAGGCGTATATCCCTTGCCTGTTCTGCTCTCTTCCTTCAGGAAACCCCAACCTCCATCTAGAGTGGTTAAGGCAGGGTGATCTCCCCCACGCTCCCCTCTGTGCGTCCCAGAAGGAGGCACATGCCAGGTGACCCAGATCTGGTTACTCAGAGCAATACATCCCTCTGGGCACTGTAGTTGGTCAAGGGAGAGGCATGTCCTCCAAGGTGGGCTAATCAGACCCTCTCTATCATATTTGATATAAGGGCTCCAGGAAAAGAAGGGTCTTTCTCTGGTACTAGAAGCAGTTACAAAAATAGTAAAAAGACTGTCTTGGACTTCCATACTTCTGGTCATAATCTAGATTGAGTTGGGTTCTCTCACTTGCACGCACAAGAATTCTGCATAATGCAGAGATCAGTACCTGGAAGTGGGGTGTTGGAATTGACAGACATTGCAATGTGGGTTTCGTTGAGAAAACATGGGATGCCAGGCAATGAACATGACTTTTCATTACCTGGGAGGACAATAGAGCTTGGTAAGTGGTAACAAAGCAGCTGAGCAGATTTTTCCTTTTTATGTCAATTTAGTTCACTTCCATGTGTCTGTGGAACTGATTGTGACAAAATTAAAAATGGGTTGACCATGTTTCACAGTCTTTGGGACAGTCCTGAAAGCTTCAGCCCAAGTTGGCCCTCTAAAAGCATAATGGGAAGGGTAGACATAGCCTCTCCAAAAAGATCATTTCTTCCTCCAGAAATCCTTAGGAAGACACAAAGACTGATTTTTCTATTTCAAAAGAAGATAATACTGGGATACAGGAAGAAGTAGGGCGCTGGGGAAACCTAAGGTCTTTATCAAGCACTCCTGGCTATGTGCTACCCACCTCAAGAAGGCAGCTAGTTCCTCATTTTAAAAAGACATGAGCCCCACTTCATTATCCCAGCCCACTGTCCCAAGTTTCTGAGTGACAGAAACTCCCAAACCAAGTTAGATTCAAGGACCGTGCCTTGGTACAATTGCTGATCTTAGTTGCTAGCCCATTGGATTTCCAGAATTGAATAGGCTGGCCTTCCTCTGAGATTTTCGGGAAGTGTTATTTCCAGAACTCCACAAACCCTACAAAGAGGCGTGAGATTGATTGCCTAATCCCTAAGGCAATCAATCCCCAGACACCAAAACCTGCACCAAAAGGAAATGAGCTATAGTTCCCAGGAGCTCTTCCTGAATTGTATGGTATTTTCAAAGAAAGGATGGAGGGAAACCATATTTTAGCCTGTCTCTGGCCCAAACCCCCCCAAGTAGCATGATCAGCAATAATGAAATACTGCATTTTCATCCCCAACTAGCGTGTGTGTCTAACGCACAATTGATGCGGAATCTGGAAGGCAAGAAGGATAAGTAACTAAGCTCTGCCTTAAACCCCAATGCAGGGAGTTGGTACTTTATCTTACAGGCTTTAGGGAACAGTAGTGACCTATCACCAGGTTTAAAGCGGGTAAAACTTTGCTGTGTTTTGTAAAGGCAACTGTGGCAGCACACAGTGAGTCAGTAGAAAAAGGGTAAGACTGGAAAAATGAACCAAAAAATTGAGTAAGCAGTAGAAATAGGAAAACGAATATAGGCTTCAACTAGCAGAGTTGCAATGAGTATGGAGAAGCACTGAGGGCCACAGAGATTCCGCAGAACATGAGGAAATCACCAATATAGGAAATACAGCAATACATACATCCTGTAAGGGAGCACCAAGATTAAACTTCATGAACTGTAAATGGATACAAGTCATTTGTCTTGTTTTTATTGAAGGGAAGAAAGGAGCAGACGGGGAATTCTGTCCAAAACAGAAAAAAAGATTTTTAAATCCCTGTTTATTTAACACTTGAAACGGATTTGTCCTGAAAATTGCCAAGGTGTGTAGGTCCTCTTAAGGGATTTTGGCAAGATATACACAAAAAAATGCCTTGGTGAGCTACTGAAATACAGCCTTTACACCATAGCAGGCGCTTAGGAGCGTCTAGGTCTGCTGCACAAGGTTTTAGGTTAGGTAATGAGGCTAACGACATTCTTTCTGGGTTCCCTTTCACCTGGATGACTGCACGGTGCTAAGCAATACTAAAGGATTTAGCAGACTATAGAAACACGTAGAGCACAAAAACTCGGAATACATTTCCGTGACTTCTAAAAGCCAGAAGAGATGATTTCCTGTTCAAGAGAGTTTAGCATAAGCCTGTTCCTTCAACATCCCTTCCCTCTGGGATTCTATTAAACACTGTGTTCTTCTCGGTGCTGTGCCCTTCTTCCTCTGCCACGGCGTCAGTGTAGTCCCTAAACAGTTCCACCAGGGTGCTGAATAAATACCTATTGGTCTCTCAGGCAAATGTAGTTTCAGTTTGACAATTACAGTTTGTCCATCACATAGGGTCTACGCAAGGGTTAAATGAAGTTTTGCAGGGTAATACTTAGCTTAGTTCCTGGCATATAATAAGCAGTCACATATGGTGGCTATCCCCAATGACATACAGCATTGAACTGCCATGCGGGGCAGCCTGCGGGGTCTCTGGTCCCGCTCTCCACATCAGAACGCAGGACGTAGTGAGGCCAAAAAGGAACACCCACGGAGCCACAGATAGGGGAGTCATACCACTATATTCTCGCTGGAGTCTGGGTTGGAGACACAGGAGGCAGGAGCCACACTATCCGCAACCCGCCATCCACTTGTTTCTGCCAAACAATCTCACTTGCTAGCAATCCGCTTCTCTGCAATCTGCAATCCACACTCCGCCACTTGCTAGCTCAGCCACCATCTTCTTGCTAGCCCCCATTTTTTGCTAGTGTAGCCACAGCAGTTATATTAGTGGCCAATGGCTCACTGGTTATATCTGACGGCCCACTAGCCACAGCTGATGACCATCCAATCACAGTTGATGGCCATTTACTACCTGAGCCAGCACCTTTCCACGTGAGGCCGAGAGCCTGGAAACTGCACTCCTGGCTCTGTCCCCACAGAACATTCTGGCTTTAGCTACAAAAAGAGTATGTATAGCAAAAAAGATACTTTGCCAATTCAATTATCTGGTAAATCACCCCTATTTTCACTCCAGTCTGTACTTCTTTTTTTTTTTTTTTTTTGATGCTTCTCCATAATTAAATTTGTCATTCGAATTCAGGAACTTAGATGCTTCAATTAAAAAAATAATAATAATGGTAATCAAAATACCACCCAAGCATTCTTTGGCTAGTTCCGAGATTGTCATTTACTAGCACATTTATGCTTCTAACCCTTTGCAAAGAGTGAAAATTGTTTATCCTCATCAGGAGGAAAGCTTAAAGTTCTTTCCCAGAAACCACTTAAAGTTTATTCCCCAACTTGGCCAGCTGCACTTGAATTCAGGGTTTCTGCCCTAGAAAGAATGGGATGTGTCCAAGTGGAATGAATCACTGAATTCTAAGCAGAAAAGCTCTCCTCAATAAGAGGAGCAGTGGAGAGTTCCATTGTTATGGTGAACAAGTACTTAAAGTGGAGCAGGGCAAGTGGTCCCATCTCATATCCTCTTTGCCATGCCTTGCAGCTAGGAGAGGAAGGGAAGAATTGACAAGAGAGAAAGAATATTTGAGCTCTGGCAACAGGGCACTTGGCTTTAATCTTGGCAAAGAAAAAAAGGCCCTTGAGTAGTAGTATGGGACATTAAGCCCCCCTCTGGGATGCTCATTAAATGCTTGTTGGCTGTCTGTAGGGAGCTCTAGATTTCAAGTCCTGCTTCTCTGTTTGCTGCTGATAAACCTATAGACTCCATCCCATCTCTACCTTCCTTGAACTCCGTCTAGAAAGATAGGCCATTATTTTTGAGAGTTGCAACAGTTCATCATGTCTCCAACATACATCACGTGAAGATGAGTTTTTGTCAGCTAGTTGGTTGAAAAAATGAATTTTTCAGATGTACTTATGAATTACTTACATTTGTGTGAAATGTTGCTAAGGATAGAGCATTATAGTTTTGTCAATGTTCTTCCACATAACACGTCACTGAATTTTCACATCTACCTTGAGAAAGGTAAAGTCGACAATATTAGTTCCGTTTGATAGAATCATGTAACAGGCATGTAGTGAGTACCTACCAGAATTCAGGCTGCTTTGCTAAGTGCTTGGGGAAATATAAAGCTGAGAGACACACAGTCCCCACTCTGGTAGATTTTAATCAAAATAAAGACAAAACAAAAGCACATATGACTGCAATACAAAGTGGGTGATGAAAAATTTTTGGTTGTTTTCCATAAACTAATGGAAATGCATTGGAGGATTAAATGCAGGAAAGGGACATAATTGTAATTGCATTTTAGAAAGATCACCCTGCCAGAAGGATGTAGAACAGATGTAAAGGGAGCACGCAAGGCAAAAAGCATTAGGAGGCTAGTGCAATCATTTGGGCAAGATATGAAGGAGGCCCAACCTAATGCATGGAATACAGAGGGAATACAGAGAATGCATATAAAGATTTTAATCAGGGAAAATTAATAGGGCTGGTGGCAAATAATTGATTGATGAGGGACACTGAGGGATTGTGAAAAGGAACTTCAACATCTCTGCATTTGGCAGCTGGGTGGGAAGCAGTGCAGTTCACTCTATAGGAGAGTATGGAAGAGATGGAAAAGGGCATTTAGGCCAGGCCAAGACAAAAGAGCACAAGAAGCCCTCAGAAACCCACAATGGAGTATGGGGTACATGTAGCAGCACACAGCTGGAAAGGTCAAAAAACAGGCTGAGGGGTGTGAATGCCAAGGACAGAGTTTGAACTTGCATTCATTGTGCAGTGGAGAGGCTTTGAAGCAGAAGAACAGGATTGAATCAGTTCTCTTGGAAAACTAACCTGACCAATAAATTAGATTCCAAGGTTAAGTGGTAAGACACCTAGTTAGTTGCATCAGAGATGCGACTAAAATGCAGGTCTTTGGACCCCTCGTCCATTCTGTGCAAGGAGGAAAAACCTTGCCTTTTTCTCAGAATTCTAAATGCACATTCCTCTCTCCAAGAAGTCTTCTTTCCTTACTGAATCGCGCAGCCTCTTTATTTAGCTTGGGGCAGACATTAAGCACATGAAGAGAATGGATGGATTCTATTCTTTTGGGTTAACAACCAAAGAGCTCAGTCCAATTGTTGCTCTAATCATAAATGCTCAAAAAATACCATCACCGCTAAAGGTAGATAATGGCAGTGCTCTTTAAGACTCTTATCTTTGAAGTGGGAGTCAGAAGGGTGTGGAATACTTTAAAAACGATAAAAGTAGCTTGCAAACACAAGTTAGTATTATAATAAGGCAACAATAACAGACACATTCTACTGAAGTTTTATTCTATGATAGCGATTATTTCATACATTATGCTATTTTGTCTTCACAAATAACTATTTGATAGGTGGGGAAACTGAAACTAAGAAAGGTTAAATAGTTTACTCATTGCCACATGATGAGTCAGAATTTCAGCCCATATCTCTCAAAACTCGGTTTTTTATAGTCTACTATTCTACAGAACAGTGTGCTAGAGAAAGTTCAAAAGAAGCTAGAAAAAGAGCAGCAGCAGAGTTTGTTTTATATAAGGGATATGCCCTGATTTCTCGTGGCTCTATAAGATGTTGTGGCAGAAAGTTGTCTTTTATTCAGAGTCGCAATGAGAACCTACCAACTCAAATCATGTTCCCGGTTGCAACCTACTATTTGAGAAGAATAAGTTCCTTTTTCACTAGAAATAAAGAGTAAGGGAGGAGGACCAAATGTGAGAAAAGTGGACTGCCATTAACTTTACTTATTTTAAATTAGCACTTTGATAACAAACACAATCAGTGAATTAAAATAACCCAAATTCTAATCTGTGTGTGTGTGTATTATGCACGCATGTGCTTGTGTGCATGTATGAACTTGAGGGGAAAGACTGGAAAACTAAATATCCCAAGTCAACCTGAAGCAGTAGGCTTTCCTGTTAACTTCTCAGAGCTATTATTTTCATAACATAACATGGTGTGTGTTGGCTCTTCCTTCTTATTAAGACCCTTGGGTAAATTTTTTAATGAATGCTATTATTTGTGAAAGTAAATTTAACAGAAAAATTCCCATAGAAGCAAAATGATGAGCTTTTTAAACAGTTTTGTGATATAACTTTACCACATCTATCTTTACTATGTTTATTCATGACCAGCAGATTCATGAATCATAAATCTGCTCCTTTGATAATCCCTCTCCTGGGAACAATGAAAGCTGAGCTTGATAAGAGGGAGGGCTCAAAGGAGAGAGACTCCTATGTTGGGCTAAGTGTCCATGCTACTCAAAAAGGAATTGCAGTAAAGAAGAACCATTAAAAAAAATACCATTATCAAAGCCACGTGATGAGAGCATACAAAAATTATTGTTTTACCTAATACTGGTTCTTTAATTTTTACACACATTATTGCCCTGATATTCTCAGTTTCATAGTACTCTCTGGATTGTATCAAAGTTATTGGCCCACTGTAATATCAAATTAGGGAGTCCTATGGTCAATCCCATCAATTGCAAAACAATTAATTATATACAACCACTCCACAGTGAAAAAATGTTGACTCAGAGGATGAGTATGAACAGGAGTAAAAGATGAGAAAGTAAAAGGGCAAGGAACAAGGAAGGGAACCACTCATAAGCACAAGAAAAGATCTTTATGTAATAAAGTGCATGCTTAAATTTTATGTTTAAGTTGCTACAAATAGATGAAACAATAGACGTAGTTTAAGGAAGAAGAAATGATTAGCACATCTCAACTATGTCATTTCTATAGCTATTTAAAACTGTAAGTTAAATAGATACAATACATAGTAAAATTAAATGAATTTTAGAAAAAGGAAATGGAAAATATCAAGTAAAGTAACATGCTAGTCTCATTAAAGTGCTGACCCTTAAAATATTGCAGTAAACATGAAGATTTAAGGACAACTAATTCTAGAATACCCAAACCTAAAAGAAAAATAATTTATTGACCTAACAGAATTACCTGAGATACGAACTTATTCATCATATGATTTATATGTGAGACAAAGGTTTTAAACAGAAAAACAAAAAAATTTTTACACTTAGTATTTCAAATGAGTTGTTAAAGAAAACAAAAAAAGCACTCAGTCTGGGATTTTTCATAAGAAATTATTTACAATGCCTCTTCCTGTACTGATTTTCTATAAGTAGTTTCACACTGGAAAATATGGAATGACTTACTGTGTAATCATAGATCTGGAAAGAACCTGTCTACAAATCCACATTCTTCCAGACACCAATGATTTTGAACCAACCAAAATTTATTCCTATTTAACCTTTTTTTACGAGCCTCAGAAAAAGGAGATGCTACAATAAGTCTTGACAAGGCCTATCGGTTTATTCCCAACAACCTTGAAAGATCATTTTTAACTCTAACGTGGAACCAATAAAAACACAATAGCTAACTTTCTGAAAAGACATTTTTCCTAAATATTATCTTTTTAAATTATATTAATTTGTTGCTTTTTCCTCTAATAGAAAAATATAAATTAAGATATCTGCAGCCAATTTTGCTGAAACAAAAATATTATTTAGATAAAGTAAAGAGGCCAGCTGGTCCAAGGAGCAGTGTGGGAAAGACCCAGACAAACTCCAGTCTGGCTGCAACGAGACCCACTGTCTGCTGTAAGCAAATTAGGAAGTGACTGACTAGCCTGGTGAATCACCACAACTAATCTCTGTCTGGAAATGGCAATGCAGGAGTGATTAATACTGCTGTGTACTATCTGTAGTTGGGATTTTCAGCCCTAGTCTTGGAAAAGGCCTGCCACAGCCCAGCTGGTTTCTCACAAAGAAGATGAAAAACTGAGAGAAATCTTCCTCCCCACTAAATCAGTGCCTCTATGTGAGGTGGTGGGTATTAACTAAACTTATTGTGGTAATCACTTGGCAACATATACATACATCAAATCATTATGTTATATACCTAAAACACATACAATGTTATATGTCAATGATATCTCAATTTATAAATAAATACATAATCTAAGCTTAAAATACATATTTTAAAAAATCTTAACAATAAAAAAATTATAATAGGAATAATAAAAAAACTGGAGGAGACATGAAAGCTGAAGGAAGGAAGTGGTGTTCTAATTTTCTAATCTATAGAGCAAGGAGTCAATAGATATTGTCCAAAATTTAAATCTGTAGTTTTAAATAATGATGACATTCTATTTTCTGAGCAAGCTTCCTTGAGAGCCAGTATGCCTTTTAGTGAAAATTTATCTAAAGTTAAATGAAGCAATACTTCATTTTAATCATTTCGGGGTTTTTGTGTATGTTTTAAGGGGTTTTTTCTGTGTGAAATTAAACAAAACTTAATGTATATTATTTTCAAATAGCATGTATAGAATAATCCCATCTTTCTAAAAGTGTTTATATCTCTACATATCTATCTTTCCAATATACATAGGAAAGTATAAAGAACCACTGGTTATTTTTGGGTGGTGAAATTTAGGAAGGTATTTAATTTCAATTTTGTACTTTTCAATATTGCTTGATCTTTTTATGGTGAGCAAGTATAGAGTCAATATAAAGAGTCAATACCCTTTATATTACTTAGATACTAAGAGAAGGGAAAACGGGTGGAGGAGAAAGAAAGGAGGAAGGGAGGTGTGGAAAGGTAAAGATTCAGTGCATACACTCAAGTGACTTACAATGACAGTTTTTGAGGGAGACAAAGAGTAAGAACACATATTAAACAAATAGTGAGAAAGGCTGAACATGCTGTTGCTATTAAGAACTGCCATAGAATTTCACTAAAGGAAAGCTTCATTTCAGGATGGAGTCCTCAGGACAAAAGTAATAGGGGGGAAGTGAGATTTGCCCAGAATCCTGCTGCTGCACTCTAACCAGCTGACACCCCAGAAGTGCTTTTTCTCTTGATCTCTCTTCCCGCTCCAATAAAACACAAGCAATTCTACCTGTCCTTCCTTTTGCCCTGATAATGGGGGCTAATGGGAAATAACGTGCACTTGTGTGGTTCATCCTTTCCCTTCAGAGTTGCATTTGGTCAGCCTTTTGGTAGATATAATGCCTTCATATAAAGGAAAAATTGTAAAGGTGAAAATTTCTTGGACCAATGCAAGGCAGGGGTGGGGACTTTTTTAGACTTCTCTGGCAAGTACTTATCAACTGTTTGTCAAGACCATCCCACTACAAACTTCTTCATTTCAATGTGGGGATTTTTGACCATGTGATTCTGACATAGGGACTTTTGTGACTTTCCCTCCATCGCTAAGTATTATCCCCACAGCTGAGATAGGAGAATTGCAGAATACAGAGAAGATCAGGAGAAGATGAGTTTCAGGAATAGGATAAAGTTGGCAATCAGATAAGGACCCAGGATAAGTTATGGCATAGAGATGGAGTGAGGTATCTATTGCATACATTATACAGTGATTTGTTTTTCAGATGAAAGCTTAATATTGTTTTGTTTTATTAGTTTCAGGAGTACAAAACAATGTAATAGTCAGATAACATAGTTTTTTAAGGTCATAAAATAAAAATGAATGTCAAATTGTCCTTAGCAGCAAACCATAATATCAAGATATCAGATAGCCAATATAATGCAGTGTGAGAAAATTAGCATGTCAAAAGAAGTCAGAAATCTGTTTTGATTGCAAGTGCAAGCTCCCCAACTCAAACTTGCTAGAGACAAAAAAGAAGTATCCCTTCAAACAACTAGAGTTCAAAGGGTACAGCTAGCCTCAGGCATGGCTGTGGCCTCGCGCTTAAAAATGTTCTTCAGATCTTCTTTCTCCCATCTATGTTGGCCTGATTCTCAGGCAGCGATTACCCACCAGTTTGGCAAAATGGCCACCAGCAGCTGTAGGCATACATAGTCTTTTACCCTAATGACCTCAGCAAAACAATCATGCCTCACTCCTGACAGTTCCCAAAAGTGGTTTTAATAGTCCTGGTATATTAGTTTTCTAGGGCTGCTATAACAAAGTACCACAGAAAGTGTGGCTTAAATAACAGAAATTTATTTTCTTAGTTATGGAGGCTACCTTCACACAATCACATGCTGGTGGGAAGGAGAGATCAAGAGAAAAATGGCTCTGTTTGCTTTTAGAAATCTGTTGTAGACTCGTCCCCAGTTCTGTGCTTACCTCACAGGCAAGGAGAAGTAAGGAGTGCCCTGGCCCTGGCAGAGTACAGGGCTATGCAACAAAAACACAGGAAGCCTTACCACATAGACCTGCCCTACTCAAGTTATATCAGTAGGGCTCAAGTTATATCCACAGATCATATTAGCTCCTCTCTGTCCCTTGAGGGAGCCTGAGTAAGAAGTAGAAAAAAGCAAGAAGTTCCCTTCCCAAGCCTACCCCAAGTGGAAACAAGTATTAGAAGGCAGAAAAATAGGCACACGTGTGTTCTTTCTCTGTGGGCTAAGGCAGAAGTGTGGGCGGGGGAAGAGAAGTATTATCTCCTATAGTGGGAAGAGGCATGCCAGTGGGTGGTTTCAGAGGCCGCTGAATTGGGGGCTGGGCAGATCCTATTGCTGCCCCACCATATTCCCTCTGTCCATCCAGGAAATGGACTATTCATGCTTAAATGGCTTTCTGCATCTATCTGTCGGTGTCAGCAGTGTCTGACAGTGGGAGAAGCTTGGCAGGCTGGAAGTTGCCCCAGGAAGAACCCTAAATGAATGAGGGCTAGGAGTCAGTGGATAAATACTCTGCAGTAGGAGAATTCTGAGATGAGTTCCAAAGTCCCTCAGAAGTTGCCTGGAGGACTGAGCCCCAATTCCTCATAGCAGCAGTCCACTCATTACAATTTTTACCAGTTTTCCTCCCTTCCTTATCTCACTTCCCCACTGTCTAACAGTACTTTCTGGGATCATATTCCAAAGAAACTACTTGCACTCAAACCCATGTCTCAGGTTCAGCTTCTGGGGGAAGCCACGTGTATTAGTCAGCTCAGGCTACCATAGCGAAATGCCACAGACTAGGCAGCTTAAACAACAGAAATTTATTTCTCACAGTTCTGGAGGCTCAAAGCCCAAGGTCGTGGTGCTGTAAGGGCTGGTTTCTGGTGAAGCCTCTCTTGCTGGCTCATAGATGGTCACCTTCTTGGTATGGTCTCACATGTCCTCTTCTGAGAGAGAGACAGAGAGAGAGAGAGAGAGAGAGAGAAAGAGAGAGAGAGAGAGAGAGAGAGAGAGAGAGAGAAATAGTATTTCTTCCTCTTAGAAGGACACCAGTCCTATTGAAATAAGGCCCCCCCTTACGACCTCATAAAACCTTTATCACCTCTCTATAGGCCTGTCTCCAAATACAGTCACACTGGGAATTAGGGCTTCAATGTGTGAATTGTGGCAAGGGGAGGACAAAATTCAGTCCGTAGCAACATCCTAAGACAGGACCTTCCAGGAGGGGATATCAGTTCCATGCTGGACTCCAGGATTCTCCACTACAAGTGTGGGAGCTGCTGACATGAGTCAATAGAAGGTCTGGTGAGTAGTCCCACTGTCTACCTACAGGCTTAACCAAGTTTCAATAGGTGTCACCATTAGGAGCTGCAGGTAAAGTTTCAGGATGGCAGGGTATATGGTTTGAAGATCTGTAGTCCTTCTTACCATCCTAATGGGAAGAGTGGTATCCAGGTAATGGCAATGGGAGGAAGCATAGGGTTTCAATATACTCTCATAGAAGAAAGGAGTTGCCAATTTCTCCAAAGAAATCTCATGCATTTAAAAGTCAAGCTATAGAAATCTTATGCTTGAATCCCAGCCCCACAGATCCAATGAATAGAGGATCTAATTCAAAAAGTGTGTCTATATTTATTCTTTTTTTTCCCTAAGTGATGGGTCTATAGTTTCCTCTTCCATATAACAATAACAATGATACTTAATATCACAGTGGTGATGAGTAAATGAAATCATAGATGTGAACTGCTTAGCCTAGAGCCAGACACAATGTTGGCATTCAACAAGTTGACTTCTGTTTCCCCTTCCACAAATGTGAGAACCCCTCCCCCTCCCCAGGAAACTGGGACTTAGGTTGGTCCCTGACTTAGCCAGGATATGTCATTCACAAGTATTATTGTCACTACCAGTTTTCAAAAACAATCTTTAGGTTCTTGTGTTTCAAATCAAATTTTGTCCAATTTTTCCGAAAATGGAAACCAAATTAAATCTGTCTTCTTCATGGACTTCTTAAGCTTTCTAATTTCTACAAAAATGATATTTTGAGTGCAAAGCTATCTTTAAGTGACTTTTTAAAAAATCAGGTCTACTTTAGGTATGTATCACTATGATTGATCCACTGAGGTCCTAGGTTCAAACAAGGGATATCACAACTGCCTACTTCTAGAGCTTGGAAGTTGAAGGTAGGCCAGACAATACATCTTTCACCAAAGGAAAATCCTATTTCACAGATAAGGCACCACAAGAAGAGCCGACTCCTACTTCAGGTGAGATAGAAGTGTTTTCATTGCTTCTCCTCTTATTTAATCAATATGGATTTGTTTTTATAAGCCAATCTCATCTCCTAGTTCTTTGATCTGTTCGCATGCAAAGAATATCTGTTTTTCCTTTCCTATTTCCACTTTTCAAGTTCCCACCCTAAAATGTTTTTTTCTCAATACATCCATGTATTTCTCATACAGTTTCTCTCACTCTCCCAGGCCCTCCCTGTCTTTGCGTTTCTTCTTATTAGCTTACTATACCAAAGCCATTATAGGAATAGGTGGTTTCTATGATGCCTAGTGATAATCTCCATACCAGCCTTGTCCCCGGATAACGGATAGGTCTCACTGGTGTTTTCTACTAAGTTCACACTGTACTCAGGAGCTTAACTGAGAAGGTCTGTAGCTTTTTTAACAACCTCCACAAATACTTTTACCTTTACCCTCCTGACTTTTCTAAAATTAACAAGCAGAAAACTCTTGTGATCTTAGTGGAAGAATCATGAAGGCCTGATAACAATAAACCAAATATTTTCGTGTATGTGCTGCCGGAGTGACTTGCTGAGCCCAGCCTGGGTGAGGCACCCAGGCTCCCTGCAGCCCACTCTTCCGGTATAGGCTTGCAGACTTCCCTGACAACCACTAGGGACCACAACCTCACAACTCACAGCAAACAGGAAGCAGGGGAACCCACTACATGAAATGGGGTCAGAGCCCCAAGCCACTGAGAAAGCTCAATGCCAGACTTCCATTATCTGCCCCAATGATATCCCATACTTTTGGAAACTAAGCAACTAGGAATTCTCCCCATTTCTAATAGGTGCCACCTGCCGCACATTCTCACCCAGTGAAAGAATTCTGTTTGTAACATTCCTGATGTTTAGTTACTCAGCTTCTGCTAGGCTATTTCTAGAAGAGAGTAAACCCAACCCTGCTAGATTATTTCTAGACGGTCTTGAGAGACAATGTGGAAAGAGTCTGCTCCCCTGTCACATCTCATTTTGATCTCTTCTTCTGCAAGCTAAACAGTCCTGGCTCCTTCCCTCATTCCCAGTTTGACACATTTGGTAGGTCCTTCTCTATCTGAGTTGGCCTATTGTTATTACACTTAGGTTTCAAAGCTAGTTTCAAAACCAAGGGTATTCACAACTCCAGCTAACATTGATACAGTATTATAGATACATTATTATTTGTCACTGGTCTCCATCATGGTAGGCAAACTCCAAGGCTTTAGGACTTCTTACTCAATGTTTCTCATTGCATTCTGAACACATATTAGTCACTAATTAGCTTCCACTTTCTGATTTTTCTCGAATAGTTGGGCAGGGAATGAAAAAAATCACATACGTTTTCTTACCAAAATCACAATATGTCTTACAAATGTCAAATTATTTCCCAGGCTTTTTGCTTGTTTGTTTTTTTTTGCTTAATATGACACCCTTCCTGAAAAGAATCATCAGCAAGAACTAAAGAGCAATGAAATTTAATTCAACAAGTACTGGAGGAAAAACGCACTTTAAAATATGTGGAAAGTATATGTGACACAATAAGTCAGACATGAAAGAGGATCACATTGAGTGGAGCTAAGAACGGGAGTGTGGGGACAAAGCCCCAAAAAGCAGTTTCCAGGCTCTCGGCCTCACATAGAAAGTTGCTGGCTCAGGTAGTAAATGGCCATCAACTGTGATTGGATGGCCATCAACTGTGGCTATGCTACAGTTGGTCATCAGCTGTAACCAGTGAGCCACTGGCCTCTAATATAACTGCTGTGGATACACTAGCAGAAAAGAATGGGGGCTAGCAAGAGCGAATTGCAGAGAGGCGGATGCCGCCTGTGAGCATATAGTTATATGACTCCCCTACTTATGGCTCCATGGGTGTTCCTTTTTGGCCTCACCATGTCCTGCGGTTCTTATGTGGGGAGCGGGAGCTGAGATCCCGCCTGACACCCTGCATGACAAATAGTGCAGCCAGCAGGGTTTCCTGCGTGACAGGGAGCCAAACTTTATTTTTTATTATTATTATTATTTGTCCATGAGCTAAAAATGCAGCTATGGAATTACAGATTAAAGAAAGCAGCAAACCCAGGCCAGGGAACTGCTTCGTACATTAAGTGGGCAAATGCTGGACACTGTGAGGTCATTATACTTTAGAAGCACTGCAGAGCAGGCTGAGAATAAGGAAGGAGAAATAGAGGGAAGGCAAAGAGAGAAGGAAGGAGAAAGAGGAAGGATTAAAGCAGTAACAGAACAAACCAACCCTACTTTTCTTATACAAATTTCATTTCTGCCAAGAGAACAGAAAATTATGATAGAGTGTTTCATTTTCAATCATCCCGTCTATCAACAACCTAATTTGTGTAGCCACTGGAATGATGTGTGCAGTAATTAGTAGAACCCCTCCCTTTCTATATTATCTAATGTGGATTGGCCAAAAAAGAACATCACTTAAATACCTTCAAAAAAAAAAAAAAAAAACAACTCTAAGAAACAGAAGTACTCACCCAAAGCTACCATTGCATCTAGAGAAATAAAAAGAAAGACAAAGTGTTCTTTTCTGAGTTTAGAGTATGCCTGGTTTGGTACATGGAGGAAGAATTACCTGCAGCTTTCTGCTTTTTTGTTTTGTTGTGTTTTCTAGATGATAGCATCTGCTGAGAGACATTTAAAAATGGAAAGAAAATCTACTGCAGGTTTAGCAGAGACAACACGAAGAGATGTCTTTCCTGAATCACAAAAAGCAGCAGACTTTAAAAAAAAAAAAAAAAAAAAAGGAGAAAGTAACAAAAGGTCATCTCACACTCCTGGCCCTCTGAGTTTGGGTTTTCCGTTTTCCTTTGCCCACCACACCGCAGTCCACTTATATGTTGTTTTCTTTGTTGCATCAAAAAAGCAGGCAAGCCAAAGCTATTATTTTCCAGAAGTTCTGCTTGTTTAGTGTCATGGGAATTTGAGGCTATTATCTAGTACACTCGGGACGATTCTTCAGGGAAACTACAAAATCTCCACAATGCTTACAAATTTACTTTCTAGTTTCATGTTTCTACCACCTGCACACTTCCAGATGAATTTGAATTGGATTTTTCCACCTTCCCTGTGATATGTAAAAGTACACCTCACATTTATTATCTGAGGCTGCCCTCCATTAGCACGAGAATACTATGAGCAGAGAAATTTTAAAACATAGGAGAAGCAAGGTTTTTCTCAAAATCTTATCAATTATATTGATGCAAAAAGAGATACAATACTTGGAATTTTTTTCTTATTTCCTGATCAAGTAAGAGGAAGTTCTTCAACCTATCAGATAAAATGTATTCAATTTACACCTACTATGTGCACAGAACTGTAAGCAGACATGGTAAGGGATGTGGCATTTTTTAAAACACAAGACATGGTCCTTGCACCTATTTAAAAGTGTAACTGAAACAATTTAGAGAGCAATGAAAACATGGTCAGAAGGAAGAGGTCTCAGGAAGAACAGAAATGCCTGCAAGACCTTGAATTATGAGGATTCTTAATTCAAGAATGGAGAGGTAGAGAGAAGGGACTCCAGCCTGGGAATGACAAGATGAAAGCCATGAGGGAGGAATCACTGAGAATTTTCAGGAACACCCAGTAAACCCAAGAAGGAAGCAGAGAATGCCAACTAGTTGGTTAGAAGAGAGATTCAATTATTTTAATTCTGAAAAGGGGTCATTTTCCTGCTCATTAGGGCATCAAAAGCTTTGAATATTTTTTTTTTATTTTTCTCATTTATCTCAAAACCTATTTCCTTTAATGCACAATTTCCTTTTTTTTTTCTGTAGTAAATTACGTACAGAACCTGAAGTAGTGCTTCCTCATAACCAAAGTACGACCTCTTTCACATGCGGACACCACACATGAAATAGCACATATTCCTCACATCCCACCCACCCGCCCACTGACCCCCACCAACCCCCCCATCCCCGTCCACACTTACTGCCCAGACAATTAATTAATGGTTGGAGGGCTGAGGGGAATAGGTGGTAGGCAGAGTGACGGTGAGAGCATGGGAGCCAGATGAACTGTGTTTAAATTTTGATGTTTAGGGGTTTGGTGGGGATATGTTCTATTAATTTCTTAATAAATAATGTTCTATTAATTTCTTAACTTCAACTCCACTGGAAGTGGAAATAGTGCCCCCCAAAAAAAAACTTGGAGAAGACAATATTTATTTCACTATGTTTGGTAACATGCATGAAAGAATCCCCTTCTTTCTTACAGCAGTATCTCTGGGGAGGCACCCTATTTTTCTGTGTTTAAATTATACCCTGCAGGTTATTGTAAACTGTTGGTTCTGTTGTTTAGCTTTGAAATTCCCCTTCAATTTTCTTCCTTCAATTGAGCCAATGTTCAGGTAAAGCTGTGAACCAACTTGAAGACCAATAAAAGGGAAGACAAATACTAGATAACACTTACTAATATCTTTCATATGTCAGATCTCTGCCAAGTACTTTATCTGCATTATCTCACTTAGTCCTTCCCACCGTTCTATGAGGCAGGCATTATAATTTCCGTTTTGTAAATGAGGTAACTGACACTTATAGAGTTTGGGTAATTTTCCCAAAGTCACATTTAAACGAGTGATGGAGCTAGGATTTAAGGCCTGTTCTTAACCACCATGCCACTTTCAATGTGGAAGGTGGAGAAAGTGAAAAGGAGGAAAGGCTACAGGAGGGTATGAAATTAACACTAAAGGAAGGAACTGAAAAGATGGTACTAGTGTCAAAACAACTACTCTGTCATTTTGAAGCAACAGGATGATTAAAGAAGAAATAGGATTAAAGAATTCAGAGCTGATGAGAGAGAGACACAGAATTGATGAGCAATACCTAGAAAGTTAAATGCTTGATCTCAGCCATAAATAATCTGAGCCCCTAAATTCTCCACTCTTAAATTATCTGTTTGGGCTCTTCTTGGCATGGCTATACATAAGCTATGAAAGTGACCTCAGAGAAAGCCAAGACTAGAAGCTCCAGTAGTGTGGCCAAAGAAGGAGAAACAGTCTCTATTTTTACACCTGGGTGGTGACAACCTCCTATGTGGAAGTGAGATCAATAGCAGAACCAAGGACTAGAGCAATTCAGTTCTCTTAACAATATCATGCTTATCTTCAAAGCACTACATTTAATATCTGGAACATTTTGCCATTTTTTTTAGATCACAAGTGTTGAGAGTATTTAGAAAAACAATAATTTAAATGTAACAGTGTGTTTTCGTAGGCTGAAAGACATTGTGTTGGACCAGCATTTGGATTTAAGCATCACTCCTGGGACTACTTAAGGTCTTCTCTAAGACCCTAAGAAAAAGTGTCTTTCACTGTCACAGGATATTCAGGGACATGCCAAAAAATTCTAGCCACGTGCCCATAGGAAAGGACTGGAACTGTGACAACAATGACATTCAGGTACATTAGAAATATGTCTGCTGGAAAAGCAGGGAGGAAGCCAAATGTCAGAAAGGAACAGCCAAAACCCTCAGAGAAGCATTGTACATGCGGAGAGAATCTAGCATGGTGGGTGAGAAGTAGCCCAAGACTTGAGTATGCAAAAGAAAAGCTCTAGAAGGTACAGTGCCAGGAACGCACTGACACTCACCCTTTAAAACTCAGTCTTGGGGGTGTCCTTAAACCTGAGCCAAAGGAATTCACTAAAGAATACTTGGGCATCTTTGTCTTCTGGTATCCAAGACTCAGAATTTTAACACAATCCATAATTCCAAATATCTGCTCGCATTACTAATGCCATTCAATCCCCAGGGAAACTTTGCACATTTCTTACCCTATCTTTGAAAGAAATGACAACTGTATCCAAATGTCATAAAGGGTTGTGGGCTATGCCACTGCTAACCTCAGAGATTGACAACGCTTCAGAGTGCTGGGAGGATTCAACAATAAAAAGTGCTTACATAAGGGAGAAACAAATTAAATAATGTGTCATAATACTCTCCAGTATTATGACTATAATAGACTCCTGCATGAAGTATCCTTTCCCCATGGCTACTAAGCATGCATTGTCTTTCTTTTCTTCATGTTCCAAATTGGAGTTCTGTAGGTATTCACAAATTAGCCCACTATTCACAACAGTTGCATATGGAACATGAGGGACATTCTTCAATGTTAAATAGTTCATGTCATATATATATATAAGTTTATTCTTTTACACTATACATAATGATTCAGACCTAACAGGGATGAAGCAAATATAATTTCTTTACATTGGCTACTAGATGGATATTGAACACTAGAAGTAGTAATACTGTATTTCCCCGAATATAAGACCTAACTGGAAAATCGTCAGCCAGACTGATGCATTTAGTATGTCCATTGCAACACACGACGGACATATTAAATTATAAAATAATAATATTAATATATAATTAAATATAAATAAATAATATTATTGACATTAATACTTAAAATAAATGATAATATAAATTATAACTAAGTATTTGTAAATACCCAACCAGGTGCCTTTGGACAAGAGGTAAACGCTTATGTAAACACATGAATTTGAGACTTATTGCCAAATGACCAGAGTACAGACACAACACACAAATAACGTGCGCATTTCATAATGAACAGACGTGGTTCTGTCTAATATGAATCTTCATAATTCAAAACGTCATGTGTTGTAACGGACATAATGCACTCATGTGAAATAAAGAAATGTTTTCTGAATTTTGGTGCCTGCAATTTTTCATTGCTTTTGTGTGGACCATCATTCTTAACTGTCATCATTTTTGTTGCCACTCCTGTCTCGTAAGTCTTCGATTAACACTTGATTTAATGTCATATTTAAAGGGTATAATATTTTGAGCCCCAGACAAGATAAGTGCAAAAAGAAAGAGCTATTCCATCGAGTACAAGAAAGAAATCATGGAGGACTCCCAGGGCAAGAATCTCACAGCTTTCTGCAAAGAGAAGTTGGATCTCCAAATGGTCTAAAAATGGCGAGCAGAATACGATAACCTGCTCGCCTTGTCAACAGGTGGACGAGGGAAACGCTAAGAAACACACGTGTGGATCAGGTCATCAACCATTATTTCCTGAGCTGGAAGACATCGTCTGTGAATGGATTACTAACAGGAGAGCAAAGGCTTTGGCTGTGTGCAGGGCTGATATTCAAGCATTTGCCCTTGCAACGGCACCACAGTTAGAAATATCCCCAGAATTCAAAGTATCACAACACTGGCTGGATGGCTTCCTTCAGCGATATGAACTGTCTCTAAGAAGATCTACAACATTGTTCAAGCTGGAAGATACTGAAGTTATTACACGTGCACTTGCATTCAAGTCCTTTGTTGATGGCATTGACTTTTCTAAATACCAAGTCTCCAACATGATTGCTGTGGATGAAACTGCGGTGTTTATGGGCCAAAGATCTCAAACAATTGATCAGAGAGGTGCCTCATCAATCTACATTCCCTCCACTGGTTACGAAAATGCACGTGTTGCCTGTATCTTGGCAATTCGTCTGGATGGAAAGAAAGCTCCACCTTTAATCATCACTAAGGGCAAGAAAGATAAGGTTGAACGTGTTTCAGGCATTTGTGTTCTTGAAACCGAAAAAGCTTGGTTCACACAGTTATAAGGAAGTGGGTCGATTTAATGCTGCCACTTGTTTTGTGAGGTGGTCAAAGAGGTCTGCTAGTCTGGGATTCAGCCAGCACTCACTGTGCAGAGAGAAGAGTAGATCAAATAATGATTCTCCCAGAAATGACTGCCTATCTCCAGACTCTTGATATTGCAATAAACAAGCTATTCAAGAACCATTTGAGCATGGAAATCAATGACTACATTGAACATAGAATGCAGAGAAATCAACAGGGAAACTTTGCGAAGCCTAGCCTACAAGAGGTCGGGACTTAGGCGAAGAATTCATTGGATAAAATCACTGAGAGTTGTGTTGTCAATGCACTACGAGCAGGCTACATGGACAGGAAGTGCTCATTTAAGGAGAGCTCTATTGTTTGATGTGAGAGATTGGAGCCAATGATTCTACGGGAAATGGAGTCGCAAGAAATTCAAGCCAGAATTCGGGGTTTGGGATGTTATGACGATGTTCCAGAAGAAGATGACATAACTGTATTTGAATAAATGTAGATTTTCATACATGAATAAATGAATAAATGTAGATTGTTGTACATGAAAAAAATAAGACATCCCCTGAAAATAAGCCTTAATGTGTCTTTTGGAGCGAAAATTAATATAAGACCCAGTCTTATTTTCAGGGAAATACCGTAGCTTTATTTGTAGAGATATAGTTCACTGATTTAATTTATATTCAGAAAATTAAAATGCCAGCTCTATTTTAAACATTGATTGAAATTTATGATATTCATTAATTCCAATTTGAATTATATCTTTTAATTTCAGTAACTCTCTTTTAATATCTCAGAAAATAATATGATTTTATTTTTCAATCTTCACATGTATTTTAATTGATATTTACAAAAATGTTCTCAAATTTTATATACTAGAGGTAAAACTACATTTTATTTTTTTCATACTTTACATCATTGTAGCTGAGAACAAGCTAAAATCATGTTAGAAAATGCAAAACAAATAGTCAAAGATATAAAGTACAGCATAGAGACTATAGTCAATAATATTGTAATAACTATGCATGGTGTCAGGTGGGTACCAGAGTCATAGAGGAGATCGCTTTGTAAGTTACATAAATGTCTAATCACTATGTTGTACACCCGAAACTAATATATTATTGTATATCAACTATTGAAAAATTAAAATATTTTGTTTAAAAAAAGAAATACAAACTAGAATTCAGAAAAGTAAAAAGGCTAACATTTTTTAAATAGAAATTTTGTGTAATGAAGAGATATCGGTATTTGTCAAGATGGGGGATAAGATATATTTTATGTAAGAGTATGTTCAGTTGATTTATCCTCTTAAATATTTAAACTTTTATATGTGAGCCTCCATTTTTTCTCTTCCCATGGCCCTCAAAAATGTTGGAAGCAGGACTGCCTATGCACCCTAAAAAAGACAGAAATACGTAGATAAAAATATTTAATGTGCAAAGCTGTGTCTCTAATATCCTAAGCCACTCTGCTGTTCGAATTTCGCCACTTTTCTACTGGAGAGCTTGTAAATATAACTGAAACAGCTGTCTCTCTTGAAGTCTGTTTATGAGCCATCTCCCACCCACCCCATGCCCAAGAAAGAGAGAGCTGGGTTCTAAAAAGAGGGAAGGTTCCTGTTAACCAAAGGGTGAGATGAACACTGTGGGTCAGGAGTCAGAATTCAGGCTATGGCAACTCCAAGTAGAAACACTCCAGGTCCTTAGAGGTCAAAGGCAAGTGTTGCGTGCCAAGGAAAGAAGCAGCAGCCACTCTACAGGACCAGAGAGAGAGTCCAAGACAGCGACATTTCCATGAGGGCACCAGCAGCACCCAGGGCACAGAGACAGACACCCCCAGGCAGTGACTGTATTATAAGGTCCCCTCTCCTCTTCGGTCTTCTGGATGATTCCCTGAGTAACACAGTAACCATGACAAACCAGAGACTGCCGCTCCCGAGAAGTGGCTGCTGATCCATGAAATGAGAGGACTGCCACTGGGAAAAATCACCTTACCCTGGCTACTTCCATGAGCTTGTGGAATCTAAGAAATCAAGGTCCACAGATACAAATGAAAATATTGTGTATGACTATTATTAATAAGTAACAATATCCCAAGGCTAGCTCTTAAGTAATATAAAACTAAGAAATAAAGACATTATCGTGCAACACTAGCTCATTTTTAAATTTCCCTGAATACAATAATAAATTATTTTGAGATATATATTTAAACTGGGATTTTCAACTTTTTTGTCCCAAATAGTAACAGATCAGATACTTTAAGAAACCAAAGTCTCAAGAGCTTTAGGCTGGTTCGTTTGTTTAAGGCATAACAGATATGTTTTACTCTTCTGGCCTGTAAATGTCAGAGGCACCACTTAAGCAAAAGGAATAAACACACTTGAAATAGATGCTCTCTGCTCTAAATCAAACATTGCAAAGAAAATGTGTTAGGAAAGGATTCTTTTTCAAAGAATCATAGAACTGATTATAATTAGCTTTTTTTCTGGAGGGATGATTCCATTCTTTTGTACCAGTCAACATTCCCTTGAAAACAAATGGGATTTTCTCTCTCTGCCCTGGATAGTTGCCTCACAGGGACAATACTACTTGGGAACTTATCTACCCAGTCATGAGTGAAAATGTGAGAACTCACTAGAACTTGTCTGTAAGTCTCCTATCAAGAAGACTCTCTCACAACCTCAGACACATTCAGGTCTTTCCAATGACTGAAATTCCATTCAAGAGGCAGACTTCCCAGATGGGTGTACTCTAGGCAGTTAAGGGAAACTGAGACATTATGGAATTGTCTAATGCTTAATATTTCGCCCCTGCTACTTAGGAAGACTTTTATCCGATCACTTAAATGAGTGTAATATTTATTTACCCATTTTAGCTATCTTAGAACTATTTTAAAAGGACGCTTACAGTTGACTTCTTTTAAACAAATCATGCCTCTCTGTGTAGTTGGAGAAGCAGCCCACATCCAAACACCAGTTTCCCACTTGGATCACATGGGCTGGGGAATTTCCCACTCATCGCCCCATTTTGTTGGCTCTCTTACATTAGCTGTGTCTCCCACTAAGCTATTTTGAAGACAGGACTTTTACTTAAAACTACTCAAAGCCACTTACAATATGTTTGATATTGGGCTATGAGCTTCCTGTGAATTATTTCATTTAATCTTTTTACAACACTATGAATTAGCAACTATTATTATGCTCATTTTACAGATGAGGGTGTTGAGGTTTAGAGAGATTAAATAAGCCACTCCAAAAACCTGACACCAGAATCTGCACTCTGAAGTACTTAATTGCATTACTTCTAAGAGACATTGTTTTTCCAATTTAAACATCTCTGAAACTGTTAGCATTCTCTAACAATGGAAAGTTGATTACAATTAAAACTGGCAGTTGTTTTCTTGCCTAATGGTACATAAATAACACAAGTGTCTCACAAACTCTGGTATCTTCCTTTTTATGAACTTGTATAACCTCTTTTCTTAGTCATATTTAATTCCCCTGGAGGACCTGACCCCATCCTAGTACAGGATAGACTTTCAATAATACCTTTTCCCCCTTCATTTGTTCCTTTTTTTCCAGTTGGGTTTTTTTTTTTTTTTGAGATATAATTGACATACAACACTGCATTAGTTTAAGGTATACAACATGATTTTATATATGTTTATATTGAGAAATGATCATCACAATAAACTTAGTTAACATCTATCACCTCACGTAGTTGCAACTTTTTTCTCATGATGAGAACTTCTAAGATTTATTCTCTTAGCAACTTTCAAATATAAAATATAGTATTGTTAATTATGGTTACTATGCTGAACATTATATGCTATACAGGATTTTTTATCTTATAACTGGAAGTTTATACTTTTGGACCACCTTTACCCATTTTTCCCACCCCCTACCCTTGCCTCTGGCAACCACCAAGCTGTTCTCTGTTTCTGTGAGTTCCATTTTTTTAAGATTTCACATATAGGTGAGATCATACAGTATTTGTCTTTCTCTGTCTGACTTACTTGATTTAGCACAATGTCCTCAAGGTCCATCCATATTGCTGCAGGTGATAGTGTTTCCTTTGATATTATTGCTGAAAAATATTCCTTTGTATATGTACCATGTACTTTCTCCAGGTCAATGGACATTTAAATGGTTTTCATTAGTTGGAACCCTATTCATAATTGGTTGGCTATTGTACACAGTGCTTCAATAGTGAACATGGGGGTCCAGATATCTTTTCAAGATAGTGATTTCCTTTCCTTCAGCTATGTACCCAGAAGTAGGATGTCTGTGTCATGTGGTAGTTCTATTTTTAATTTTTTGAGAAAAATCCATACTGTTTTCCACAGTGGCTCTATTAATTTACATTCCCACCAACAGTGCACAAGGGTTTCTTTTTCTCCATATTCAATAATTCTTACATTTAACACTATGTAAATTTAAATATTACCAAGTAACATGTGGTGTAAAGGAAGACGAGACTGCTAGCTGTCTAAAATATCTCTTCTCCCCTACTTCCTTAGTGACTCAGCACTGATGTTTAGCTGGGCCCTTGGCTACTGGGAATAAAGAGTGTGTTTTCAGATCCCTTGCAGCTCAGGTGATTCCATTCTGGACAATGGGCTGTACGCAGAGGTACTGTGTCTGACAGCTGAGAAAAGTCCTTAATGGGAGGGAGCATATCCTTCTTTACTCTTCCTCTATCCCACTGCCTAACACTAGAAATGATGGCGAAAGTGGTGACAGCCCTTTAGGACCATGTGAATAAAGGTTGCACCTTAGGAATTTTAGAGCAGAGAGCAAGAAGTGGCAGACCCCTGATGACTTTGGGATACCCCATACTAACCATAGAATGCTTCCATCTTCACTTTTCACATGAGAAAATAAAATACCATGTGTGTTTAAACAACTTTAAATTTAGGTTTGTTGTCATGTATAAACAGATGTAATCCTTTCCAATACAGAATTTGGTACCTGAAGAGTGGGGTTTCTGAAACTTCCTATGAAATTTGCAATTGGCTCCAAGTAACCTAAGAGAATGTAACTTCTAGAGCCTCTCCTGAGTTCTGGGGTCAGTGGTAACCATGTGTACTAATCTAATGTCTAGATCAAGCCTGAAGCTGGATTGTTGGGCCACAGTAGGGCTCCACTGTGTATCTGCCCTTTCAGGGTGATACCAGGTCTCTATTTCCATTGACCAAGTTGCTCTGTGATTTGGGTGTAAAAGTTGGGGTATCCCTAGTAGCTTGTTATACTATCTTGTTAGCTGGTGCTAGAATCACTAGTGTGTAGTCACATCTATAATTCAGACCGCAGAATATTTAATACACACCACACAGCTCAGATAAAAATGACAAAATCACTGGGTGATATGTTGTAGGATAGATGAAATGGGCTTGTCACATTTCCATCTGCTCTTCTCATGAAACAACAGAGACCACATCATGTACTGTCTTTTTTCATCATCAGTTACTCAGCGCCCCCATGTATCTCCCAAGTAGACAAAGATCCCACACCAATCAATATTTGCAGCTCCCTAATGCCATCCTTTCCAATAGACTTGAGCCGATGGATTCATCTATTCCAGCATCTTTTCTGGTTCTACAAAAACTTCCCCGATGCCCCACCATCTCTTCCTTTATATACTACAGATGAAAACTTTGGTATAATCCATGTAACTTTGCTCTTGTAAACAAAGCTAGACTGAAAATTCAAGTGTAAATGTAATAAGAAAGACCTGGAGTGCCCCTCATTGACATATAATAAATGAATAACAAATAATCATAATAATATAAATGAATAATACAATAATGAATAATAAAAATAATAAAATGGATAAATAAAAATCATTCTAACTAATATTTTAAATTATACTGCAACAGTATAGTTTTTACTCCAGGACATAAATTTCCCATGGTGTCATAAGGTAAATCTGCCATGTCTATGGGAAATTCACTTTCCAGCCCTGGGTTTATGAGGCTTTAAAAGCATGCAACATACAGATGCCCCAGCACCTCCAATTATCTGGCTAAATTCACATTTATGGAGGTTGTTGGTAGGGGAAACTTAAGGAAAAGCAAACAAGGTGACTTGTAAAAGATGAGGAAACAGCCCCTAAGGGGAAAATGAAAAGGATGCAATCTCTTCTGTATAAACTTCAATCACCTGTTGTGGTACTGCAAGTCTAAAAGGCAAACCTTGTGCATACGGCAGACAAAATGCCACGGAGCAAGCCTTCATTTGACCTCTGGGCCGGCTATCACCCTCCTGCTTCATTATTTGAAGCTCTCCCCCACTTCCTCCTACTTAGTGCTTGAGACATGCAATCATCACCCATATCCTTACTGGCCCTTCTTTGTCCTAATATAATCGGTTAACTTATTACAACTCATGTTTTCCATCTTCAACAACACTCCTTCATCTCTTCCTGTCCCTCAAAAGTACACTACACCTTTCGGTGTTGAAATGTGTTACTTTTCCTGCCCCAACTTTTCTGCTACCTACCAAACGACTCTCCACCTCCGTCAGGACAGCCACAAATAGTTAAGAGACAAGAAAATGGGATGCAGAGACATTGCTGTATACTCAGAGTAGGATTATAAATCCCTGACTACAAATATAAAGAACCCCATTGGTCACCCATGAGACTTGAAAGCCAAAAGGGCAAAAGCAAACATAATCCACTGACACTGAAGTCCAAATCAAGGACAGCCCGAGCAAATTGGGAATTTGAGGTCACTTTGGAATTCCCATGACTAGCCATAGCTCCAGGCAACGTTTTCTCCAGCAATCCCAACAACACATGCTGAAGTCTTAACCCAGGATCCAGTAGGATTCTGTATTAGTCAGGGCTCTCCAGCGAAATAGAACCTATAGGATATGTATACATAGAGAGGAAGAGATTTATTTTAAACAATTGGCTCAAGTGACTATAGGAACTGGCAAGTCCAAATTCTGCAGGGCAGACTGGCAGCGTGGCAATTTCAGCAGGAATTGATGTTTCAGTCTTTAGTCCAAAGGCAGACTGGAAGCTGAATTCATTCTTCCTCTTCCAGTGATCCCAGTCTTTTCTCTGAAAGCCTTAACTGACTGGATGAGGCCCACCCAAATTATGGAGGGGAATCTGAATCTGCTGTACTCAAAGTGTGCTGATGTAAATGGTAATCACCTCTAAAACAATGCTTT
The DNA here is from genome assembly GCF_964194185.1 of Rhinolophus hipposideros. Taxonomy (NCBI): domain Eukaryota; kingdom Metazoa; phylum Chordata; class Mammalia; order Chiroptera; family Rhinolophidae; genus Rhinolophus; species Rhinolophus hipposideros. The sequence continues at coordinate 79,809,615 of NC_138050.1, read as the reverse complement.
CACAGCATTATCTATACTCGTGTTTGACCAAACAACTGGGCACCACGGCCTAGCCAAGTTAACACGCAAAATTAACTACCACATGTTCTAAGAAGCCTGGACTTCCCCCAGGAGGTCCCAAGTACTATGTTCTCCCATCCACATATCCTGAGAACTGGTCCATCTTCCACAAGTACAAAGTCACCTCTCATTGCCTCACTGCAAACATTGGTGAAGGATCCCAAAGCCTGACAGACATGTTAGCCAATCCAGATCCCAGGGGCAGCTTTCTTCTCTCCAGAGCACAATACTCAGTCTCAACATGGGAAATGGGGTTCTTGTTCCCTGCACCTCTGCATAGATGGTAATAAAACCTCTTGCTTCACCACTGCCCCAAGCAAGAGTTGAACTGAATGATCAAGAGTCACAAATTCACATACTTTAGGACTCTGTTCCTTGAACATCCAAACAAATCATTCTTAAATATTTAAAAAATTACTGAGAGATCCTTAGATTTGTATCATTTGACTTAAAAATTGAGTAGTTTTAGTATGTGAAAATTTATGCAATCAGGAAATAGGTTCATTTTATGTCTAAGTTTATACTTGGAACGCCTTTCCCTACTGCTTTCAATAACAGAAACTGCAGTAGTGAGAAAACAGATATCAAAAGACACATTCAAGGCTCAGGAGCCACGTGGCAGGGCCCCTGGGGCCACAAGACAAATCAGGAGGTGGACTGCACTGAGAACAAAACAAGAGGGAAAACATAGCACTCCCTTCCCTACAGGTGGCATCACTTTTATGCACAGAGGCTTCATAAAGAGCTTGGAGGCTGAGGGAGAACCTTGTTATTCAGCAGAGTTCAAAGCAAAATATGAACAACAGCATCACTACAAGGGATTACATTTTCCAAATACGTATGCATGCTGTAGCAAGACAATTGCAAGCAACTGTAGCCTCATAAAATGAGTTATTCAGATCCTGGTAGTGCTGCAGAAATTAAATTAGTCCCTCTATTCTTAGTACAATAGATTATTCAAATGGTGATGGGCAGCTGCAGACAGCAGCCAAGGAGCCTTGAGTTAAACAGGGAAGTGGCCACCATTGTAGCTTCATGCTGGTCTGTTCCCTCCGCTAAGAAGGAAGCTGAGTAACTTGAACAACTGATGTCACGGGCCTTGTTATTATCATTGCTAATTAACATTTACTGAGCATCACGGGTACATACACAAGCGCCTAGCAGAGGCTAATGCTGCCCAGTGGGTCTTTGACCTAATTTCGGTCCCAATATGTCAACAAATATCAACCACCAAAAATCTATAGCAAGAGGGTGCAAACTTGCTTCATCAGACCGAGAATTGTCTGATTACACAACAGGGGAAAAAAGTGGCTAAGAAAGAACTTGAAAGAGGAAAGCAGAGTTTTGGAAATGTGTCACTTTTTTCATTTACCCATTGACCCCTTTTGAAGGATTTTTACAATGAAGGGATAATTAGTTACAGAAATGACTCACAGCATGTTAGAGAAAAGATCTGAAAATCATTATAGATTTATTGTTGAATAGAGGAGGTTTTGATTTCTGAGGAATGAAAAAGTTGTAGTTAGAGTCACTGGTAAAGTCAAAAACTAACAACAGCCCTGTTGCCACATCTTGAATTTGACATACAAAGGAAATTTCCTTATAACAAACAGGAAATCTGCATCTTTTTTATAGTGGGTCATTTTGGCTGAGTCAGATTCCTGGTATACTAGCCATGTGATTTTAAACAGCTCATTTAACTATCATGTCTCAGTCTCCTTATTTGTAAGATGGAGATAACGATGAAAGCAACCTGAAAGGGTTGTTGTGAGGATTAAGTGAAATAGCACATGTAAAACTGCCTGGCATGGTACCTGACACACAGTAGGTGCTCAGTAAATAGTAACCATAATTATAATGTGAGAGCACTTAGTGAACTGTCAATTATGACACAGATGTAAGTTATCATATATGAATGAATGGTTACAGACTCAGCTTATAACTGCTTCCAAATAACATGTTTCCTTTCTGTAAACAGACCTACATGACAAACCATGTCATGTCATAGTGAGCCTCCTGGCTAGCTAAAGAAGGCCAAAGGAACAGAGAGGTGCCCTTCAGAGCTGGGGAGGAAGAGGAGAAAGAGGTGCAGGTTCCAATCTCCCTCCACCATTTTAACTGAGCTGAAGAGACTTATCTCCTAGAAAGTCATTGGGTTGCTGGTACAACTACCATTTTCATCTTGCAATATATATTAACCCTTAAAAGAATGTGAGAGTCACATAACAGAAAGGATAACTCTTAGCAGCATGAGATATTTGGGAGCCTACCACGGAACCAAAAGGATGATATACTCCCCAACCCTCACCCTTCTTTCCCCTTTCCCTCCTTTAAACAGAGCTCTGGGTCACCACACAGGGCTGCCAAGCCCCGACACAGGGAGGCAGCCCACTGTGATGCTGAAGGGTAAGCTCATGGTCAGCCTACATGTATGCAAATACTGTGCGACTTAAAGAAAATTACCTTATCTCTATATACCTCGGTTTCCTCATCTGTTAAATGCACATTATGGAAATGCTTACATCAAATGTTTGTTGTGAGGACTGAGTGAGATAATATATGTAGGTGATCAATCCATATTAGCTATTAGAATCACCACCATAACGGTCATTATTACACACATTCCTCACTCCTCTAAGAGAAACTACTTACAAGTCTTACAGGTTGTCAGCCTCTCTGTGACACTGCCGAATCTTCTTCTGTGGCAACCAGTAACACTAAATGACATGAGAATAAGAGGACAAAAGCAGATGGGTCAACAAGGCACTGCCCCAGAGCCCTGAATTAGAATAGTTCACAAGCATGAATCAGGCCTAGCACTGCAGTGTTGAGTGGGGAATGAAAGATAACATCCTAAAGTCACTAAGATTTCACATTTAGTTCAAAAGAACATTCTTTATGAATGGTTCATCTGAGCTTCAGGCCCAATCACTTAGCTTCACAGATGAAGAAAGTAGGGCCCAGCAGTAAGTGCCTTGCCTAATGAGTTCACATCAGACACAGAACCCAAGTCTTCTAATGTCTAGCCCAGGGTTCTTTTACAACTCCCTAGCTTACTGACAAGTTGTACAAACTCTGATTCAAGTTGAGACAGCAGAGAAAAGTGGGCTCAACCCTGGGTCTCACTCACTGGGGACTATGCCAGCTGCATCTGTCAGTAAGTTGACATTCTTCCTTTCCCCTCCTCATTTCTTTCTTGGTCAGTTCCTCTTCCTCTCGGAGGTCAGCCAGCTTTGCAAGAACATGCAGCACTGCATGGCTTTAGAAATAAAATGCAGGTCTTCAGGGTCAAAGCCCTTCTCCCACCAGTCTCCTCTCTCCCTTACTCACCAATGGTTCCTCGTGTTCTGGAACCAGGTAGGCCATTTGATCCCTTGCCCTATAAACTGTCACTTGGAGCCTTATTACCCTGACTGTCTTCCCTGTTACCCTTTCACTTTTCCTCTCACCCTCTGCATGAAATGCCTTTCTTCCCCCCACTCATCCCCATCACCTGGCAATCCCTCCCTTCTCTCGAAAATCTCAATTCCCTCATCACTAGCTCAGCATTGTTATGAATCACTCCCACCCACTGCCCAGATGGGATTCAAGTGCCTCCTTTCCTGGTTCCCAAATGTGTATTTCTATCCTTGCTTCCTTGCACTTAACACACTTTTTACATTTCTGTTTCCACAGTAACTTCAAGGGCAATGACCACCTGTTTTCATATGTCCAGGACATAGCACAGCACCTGGCCCCATACTAGACTCCCAGTAAATATTTGTTTGAAAGAATATCATACAAGTAAAAATATCCCAACTATTCCATTTAGATAAAATTGTCATTGTTTCCATATAGTGACTTAAAACCCTTTCACAACTTCCTTAACTGATGCTCTTCTATTTTGTGTTCCCCTGATTCTGATTTCCATACATCCTCTCATGAGACATCCCCTCTCTTTTTTCTCTTTCCCCAAAGTCTACAATTTCAAAATTAAACTGTCAACTCAAATGGTTAAAAGACTCTTGAGATCACAGGGGTTGCATGAATTGCAGAATCATTGCCTAAATAGGAAGTACAATTATTGCCATGATAAATACACCGAACTTGTGGTAGAGACCTCATTGTGTACAACACACATGCTGCAGCTGAATGAAGGCACACTTGAAAAGCACACCTCCACACTCAGGATCACTCAGCAACTGGACACTCCGTGCTGCCCAAGAAGCATACTAGGTTCCTCTGGTGCATTCTGTCTAGTTTTCCCACTTTCTCCTTTCTTCGCTAACATCTAACCCTACTTATTCATTCTTACCCTCAGCTTCTGTGATCTTTATCATTGAAAAGACAGAATCCACCCCAAGAGAATTCCCATGAGCTCACACCTCCACACACATGTCCCACCCATCTACATCTGTACCCTTAGGCTCTCCTTCTCTCCTGCAAAAGGCTGTTCCACCTGGGCCCTAGATCCCAGCCCCTTTTGCCTCTTCTAGAACATTTCTTCAGCTATTCTCTCCCCTTTCTTGCAGCATGAACTTTTCCTTCTTATACTGGATATTTCCATCAGAATCAACATGCTCTTTGCCTCCCATCTTAAGAAGAAGAAGGAGAAGAAGGAGAAGAAGGAGAAGAAGGAGAAGAGGGAGAAGAGGGAGAAGAAGGAGAAGAGGGAGAAGAAGGAGGGGGAGGGGAGGGGGAGACGAAGAAAAAGAAAATCCTCTCCCCAGTCACTTCCATATTTTATCCTTCCTTTTATAGTAAGTTTCTCCAGAAGCTGTCATGAGCAGTGTTTTCAAATTAACTCTCTATGTATCCTGAATCCACTCTAGTCATACTTTTATCCTCAAAACTCCACTGAGGCCCCCATATCCTCCACATTGCTAAAGTTATGGTCCAATATTTGCCTTTTCTCCTGGACATTTCAGCAGCATTTGAAAAAGGTGATAACTACCTTCTAGCATGTCCCTAGCATGTCCCTTTGTAGACACCTCACTCTCCTGGATTTTCTCCTACCTGTCTGGACACTCCATCTGACCTTTTGTTTCCTCTTCATCTTCCAAATCTCTAAGTGTTGGAGTAGCCCCAGCGCAGCCTCAATTTTCTTCTCTATCTATACTCACTTTCTTGGTAATCTCATCTATATTTATAACTTGAAATATCATGCTTTTCATGCTCATGACTTCCAAAGATGTCAAATGGGCATCTTAAACTTACCATGTCTAAAACTGAGCACTCAGTGGATATTACCCCAGATTAGCTACTTTGCTAGGTAACAATTCTTTCAGTTGCTCAGGCCAAAACTCTTGGATTCATCTTTACCCCCCTTTTCTTTCACACCCGACATCAGCTCTGTCGGCAAATTCTGTTGACTCCCGTTGTTTTTTGCCTTCATTAGCATCATCTATTATTAGTAAAGGACTCCAAGCTTCACGTGACTACAGAAATTCAAAAGGAACCACAAAGGTTATCAAGAATGCCAAAGTACCCATAAGACCCCAGGAAAGAGCCACGGCTCTGCCTGACACTCAGAGTCCTCCTCAGTCCCTGCCTCCCCTGATGCTTCTGCCCTACACCACATCAACTAATTATATTATTTAACTTTTTGCTTTGAAATAATTGCGTATTCATAGGAAGTTGCAAAGATACTGCAGAGATCCCATGTATCCTTTATCCAGTTCCCACCTATGTTATGAGTACATCTTATGTAACTATAACACAATATCAAAACCAAGAAATTCACATTGGTGTGTGGGTATAGTTCCATGTCATTTAATCCTACAGATACATTCCTGTAACTGCCACTACAATCAAAATACAGAACTCTGCCCACCACAAAGAACTTCCTGGTGCCACTGCTTTACAATTGTGTTGATCTCCCCTCACCCTTAACCTTTGCCAACCACTAATCTGTTTCTCATCTCTTTAATTTTGTCATTTTTATATTGTCATATAAATGGAACCACATGCAGCAGTCACACCTTATCCATGGGGAATACATTCCAAAATTCATTTATATACTGTTTCTTCCTGTGATGAAGTTTAATTTATTAATTAAGCACAGTAAGAGACTAACAATAACTAATAATAAAATCAAACTGTTGTACTGTAATAAAAGTTATATGAATGTAGTCTCTCTCTTTCTCTCCCTCGTTCCCTCCCTCCCTCCCTCCCTCCCTCCCTCCCTCTCTCTCTCTAATAACCGAGATGGCTCTTAAGTGACGAAGGAGCAGGTAGTGTGTACAGTGTGAATCCACTAGACAAAGGGATGATTCACATCCCAGGTGGGGTGGAGCAGGATGGCACCAGATTTCATCACCCACTTCTTTACCAGCCTTCTGTGCTTTGTTTTCCTCCTTAACCATTATCACCACCTAACATCCTTATCTTCGTTATTCTCTCTCATCCTTCACTACAATGCAAGCACCTTGATGCCAGGGACATGCGTTTGTTTTGTTCACTGCCAAATCCCCAGTGTCTGGAATAATTCTGGCACATAATTGATGCTCAATAAATATGTCCTGAGTGAACGGATGCATAGACGAGCGAACAATCACTAATTAGAGAAATATGATTGCCAGCACTTCATGTTTGTTCACAAGGTCTCTATAAAGAATGCCATGTGGAGCACATTGAAATGGACGCCAGAACAAAGCACCAAGAGCAAAAGTCTCCTGGAAAAGAAAAACAGCTATATATTTGTAAATGCTCACATCGATAGTGCGCTCTGCCACCAGCTAGAGTCCTTGCATTTCTGCGCCACTAGGACAAAACTCTGGGGCTGCCCCAGTTCTGAGGTGTCACATAGGAACACGGAGCTCAGGAAGCTAAACAGGAAGCTGCAAGCCCATCATTCCCTGAAAACCTGGAGAACGAGGTCACGTACAATTTACACCGCCCTTTGGTTGTCAATCCAAACACAAAGACAGAATCCTTCATGCACACAATGACTGTTTCCCAAAGACCGAGAGAATAACATCTCACTTCATTACCTTCTGAGCATTATACTTCTGAACCAACCTTACACTTGGTATGAGATTGACTTTAACCCAAACAACAGGCAAACAGTTCACAGTGAGTATAAGAAAGTTTCAAGCCAATGAGGAGAGCTTGTTTACAGGTTAACAGCTACCAACGCTTGCTAGAAAAAAATTCTGAGTCGTCTAATTTATTTTTTCCTTACTGATATCAATTCGTTTTGTAAGTGTTTGCTATGAAAATAACCAGCAATTATAAAACACATATTATATTCAAGGATGATTCTAAACACTGCATACATATTAACTCAACCAATCTCCCCACACAACACTAGGAAGTAGATACTAGAATGGGCTCCAGATTACAGTTTAGTAGTGTGTCCAAAGGCACAGAGCCAATGAATGAGGTCCCCAGGCCTTGAATTTGGGCTGCCCATTCTAGAGTTTGTGTTCTTCACTTTGCCTCCCCACTTTGTGCTAACATCTGCTAAAATATGCTATCCCAGTTATCTCATTAAATACTTAAAACCACCCAAAGAGGTAAGAGAAGAGGAAACTGAAGATTAGAGAGGTGAAGTAAGTACCCTGGAGAGTGGTAGAGAGGGTTTCAAACTCTGGTTGGCCTGACTCTTAGGGCCTATCCATGTGGCCTCTGCTGGTCTCTGCTCCCTTTTCCTATGCCCATCCCCTGTCAGGAGGAAACACTACTGCCCATCAGTTGCCTACCCTCACACCCTCTCCCCAGCCTGCAAGCCTCCACAGGCAAATTTACCTCTTCTCCCTCTTTCAAAACACCTTTCCCTCAATCATGTAGGAAAGGAAATGCAATTTGTCAGTTACGAAGACATTCTTTTTAACAGAGTCTACTACTTAACTCAAATGAAGTTTTTATTATTCAGGTTTCAGACACTAAGATAAGAATCTCAGAGAACATTATGGAAACAATTTTTATGGGGGTGGGGGATGGAATCTCACCTCTTTCTGACAGACCACCAATCACACTCCCTGAGCAGTTATCCTTGTTTACAAGCAAAGCTGGCTAAAACCACAGATAATATAATGTCTGTGTGATGACTGACATGTCATACCTCAGTTTCTCACGTGCAAAAGGGGATAAAAATATATCTACCTCATGGGATGTGAGACAATTGGTTGAGCTACATACAGAAAGCGACACTTAGAAAAATTCCTGGCACAAGGTAAGTGCTACATAAATGTTCGCTATTATTATCACTATTATTATTAAATGCCATGCTCACTGCCTGGCATGGAAACAGGGAGATCAGCTTTCTCCTCTCCTCTGTTCCCGAACTCCTCTCAGTCTAGAAACACTTTCCGCCACCGGTTTTCAACAAAGTTTGTTTTCCGCTTCATAGGATGGAGAATTGGGTTGATTTAATAATACTTGCTATTTATATAGTGTTTTTCTTCCTTAAAAGACCTCTGTGCAACCAATATTTCTTTCTGTGAGACTAAACAAAGAAAGATTCTTTAAAGGGAAATTTTTGAAAAATGTCATGGGCCTCATGTTCAATAATAGCCAAGCTGACTGACTGAATGGAAGAAGATTTTTGCAAACTGTTCCTCCGATAAGGGTCTAATATCCAAAATATACAAGGAACTCATGAAAGTCAACAACAAAAAAACAAACAACCCAATTGAAAAATGGGCAGAGGACCTGAAGAGACATTTCTCCAAAGAGGACATGCAAGTGGCAAATAGACATATGAAAAAACGCTCAACATCACTAATCATCAGAGAAATGCAAATAAAAACCACAGTGAGATATCACCTCACCCCAGTCAGAATGGCTATCATCAACAAGACAAATAGTAACAAGTGTTGGAGAGGCTGTGGAGAAAAAGGAACCCTCATACACTGTTGGTGGCAAGGCAGACTGGTGCAGCTGCTATGGAAGGCAGTGTGGAGGTTCCTCAAAAAATTACAAATAGAATTACCATATGACCCAGCAATCCCTCTCCTGGGTATCTACCCAAAGAATTTGAAATCATTTATACATAAAGACATGCGTGCCCCAATGTTCATTGCAGCTTTGTTTACAGTGGCCAAGACATGGAAACAACCAAAATGTCCTTCGATAGATGAATGGATAAAGAAGTTGTGGTATGTATAGACAATGGAATACTATTCGGCGTTAAGGAAAGATGATATAGGAACATTTGTGACAACATGGATGGATCTTGAGAGTATAATGCTAAGCGAAATAAGTCAGACAGAAAAAGCAGAGAACCCTATGATTTCACTGATATGTGGTATATAAACCAAAAGCAACAAAAGAACAAGACAAACAAATGAGAAACAAAAACTCATAGACACAGACAATAGTTTAGTGGTTACCAGAGGGTAAGGAGAGTGGGGGGTGGGAGATGAGGGTAAGGGGGATCAAATATATGGTGATGGAAGGAGAACTGACTCTGGGTGGTGAACACACAATGGGATTTATAGATAATGTAATACAGAATTGTACACCTGAAATTATGTAATTTCATTAACAATTGTCACCCCAATAAATTAAAAAATAATAATAATAATAGCCAAGCTGGTTGAAGTCTTTATACTATGAGGAAAATGACAAACTACCACAAAAAAACGAGAACTTCCACTTACACAGTGCAAGAAAATGCACTTTGTTCGAATGCAAAAATAAAAATTAAAAAGCTATTTTACATTTGAGAGGAAATTTGCATTATTCTGAATGCTACTGCTTAGGCTTTTTTAGAAAGAAATTTAGGGGAAGAAAAAGAAAAGAGAACAGTACAATTTTTAAAAAAAGAACAAAAAGTATCCTTTGTTTATGTAACTCCTGTGGAGATTTAGAGGAAATAGACTGCTAAGACATGTTATCCCATCTCATTGCACAATCCACTGACAATTTTCACCTCACTGGATGGAAATTTCTATTTTTCCTCCTGCTTTTTCAGGGGACTGTTCATCTTCCTTATTCAGAATCTATTTCCCAAGCCATGAATTTTAAATTATTCACATTTAACTCTTGGCTCACTATGTGCACTGAGAAAAGTTCTGAAACTTCTAGGCAGGAAGTGGGTTCTGCTCCCTGCAGCTTCATAAGTACATGCTTCCACAATAATTCACTGCAATCACTCACAATGTGTTGCAACGTCAAATGAAAAGATATGTTCAGGAAATTATGAAAGAAACCAGATAAATTGTTAAACACCAGCATGGTCAGAGAGGAAAGAGTTTTCCTAAACAGGATAACATAATACACTCTGCTTCCTGCGAGATTGAGGACACAGGCGCTAGCCCTCTGAGCTGAGGTGTCTATGTGGCCAACCATGACTCTTCAATTTCCCAATCTGATGAAAAGATTAGCTTTTGTACCTCTGGCCTGTATTTGACACGAAAGACATCAGGCTACTCACTGTTGGGGGTCCTGGGATTCTGCTCCACAGGTAAAAACATGTTCAGCTGATGGCCCCATCTTAGATAAGTCATCAGTCCGTCGGGAGCCGTCGCCTCTTTGCTGTCACTGGCTCTCGTGCTTGTCCTTGATTGTTTTGAGCAGACTGCCCTTCAGCAAACAGTGCAGCAATTGCTTTGACATCTTGTTATCACACGTCCTGTCCACAGGCACAGAAGAGCAGTGTCCAAATAAGCAGCGTGCTGTTGCACTTTCTTCTTTAGATTGAGTGATTACCTAATTATGGGTGTCCAGATTAACACAGTTGAATAAGACTTCTGATGCGGGATGAATCCGGAGTAAACATATGCTAATTTTGAGTTTTGCATTTGCTCCTGGTAGCTATTCTTGGTTCCAAGAATTCTCTTTGAAGTCAGTGCTCTTCTAGTTAGATGATTAACACATTATGTTAATAAGTCCAGAGTCATCAATCTGATCATTTGTCCATTAATGTCACTCACTTCCACGACCACAAACTATACTAGTCCTAGTCGATTGTCTCAGAAATGACTATAGGATACCAAGAAGACCAGCTTAAGAAAATGTGGCCAGGTCTGCATAAATCCACCATCCCGAGAGAGAAAACAATTCAAAGGCACCATCCTTAAAAAAAGTCTTTTTTGTGTAAACAGTTGCATTGAATATAGAAGAGTCCGTTAAGCATGCCCTTCACCCAGTGTGTATATACAACTCCAAACCAACACCTATACTAATACCTAATATCAGTAATTAATATCTATTGTGCCAAACATTCAGAGTCTAATGTTCACATTATTTGCACAAGTAATGACATCACCATAACCAAGGCTTTGTGGATTTTCTCTAGGGTCTTGAAGCATAAAATGCAATGGAATTGGCTCTGTCCCCAGAGTAGTTGTGACTAAGTTTAGCATGCCATCAGAATTTATGATATTAATAAACTGGGTATTGAGGCTCTTCACCAATATAGATCATTTTTTACATGGAAACTTAAAGAGTCTAAAGTTGATATCCCCCGTATCAAAACAACCAGAAGGGTGGATGCCCGGGCCCAAGGGCATGCTCCATCCAATTCCAGGGGTCGATACATCCCTATCGTGAAGGTGAATGAATCTAGCTCCCTTTGCCATATGCCATGGATCACTCAAATAATGCAATTAACTTTCCTGGTTCTAAGGATCTTTGTGGCGTGTCTATAGGGATAAGTTGCACTTATTGGCTTATACTCACATGCATTCATTTATTAGCTGAAGTCAACAAATAGGCATTAACTCTTAGCTCTGGCTTAGAAATATAGTATCCTCGTAGAGCTTGAATTTTAGACAGACATTGATCAAAGAATAATATAAATACATATAAAATCCCAGTTGTGATAAATGCTATGAATGAAAGAAAGGTATGTAATCCTAAAAGAGCAGAAAATAACCTGAAAACATTATTATTTATACTGATCAAGTAGAAATAAATATAATATTTAACTTTCAGAGTTCTTGTGGAGATTCAATTTGATATAAACACAAACATATTTTAAACTATATACTTACATAAAAATAAGGATTATTTTACTACAGTGGATAGGCTAAGCTATGTTTCAGAATAAGTAATAAATAAAGTCTCTGTAACTAAATACATCAAAGGTTTATTTCTCACTCGGGCAAAATAACCAGTAAGTCTGGCAGCTCTTCAGGGCAGTCCCCTGCAAGCAGCGAATCAGAAATCCGGTCCACTTGCATCTTGAGTCTTCAGCATTCCAAGATGTGGCTTCCAGATCATTGTGGTGACAAAGACCCATAGAGCCAGGGATTGCAGTCATGCACTAGGTCTTAAATGTTCCACCTTATCACAAGGGCACTCATCAATGTGGGGAAGACCACAAATATGCAGTGACTACTTCCGCCATGAGTGGGAAGAGCGTGGTTCTTGAACGAGTCATCTAACTTTTCTGAGACCATCTTCTCATTGATCAAGTGGGAAAGGTGACTCAAGCTATCTCACAAGGGTAAGAAGATTAATGGGAAAACCTTATACACTGCAAGGAGCCCTAGCAAAGGGAACTGCTGCTGTGTCTGTCACAACCAATGTCACTGACACTTAGGGGAAGAATAAAAACTGAGCTGAAGCATGACAGGCCTGGACTAGTTTCTTTCAATGGAATGGGCCAGCCAGTATGGCTGGGTACCTAAGAATTGGCGGCATCCTGCATCATGTCACTTGGCGTCAGGGTAGGGAGGCAGGAAACAGCACTGAAGCAAACCAGTACAGACCCTGACCCTCCCCTAACCTGAAAAGCACAATTTGACTTCTGGGTCACTGCACATTTACCTAATTTTCTTACTGAGCTCGTCTAAAATTGTCTAATTAGGTGAGCAGACCCAGTTTTTTAAAAAATTGGCTAAATATACCTGGTTATCTAAGTATGTTCTCATTCTAAATAATACTATCCTGGGTCAGAGACAAGTTATATTACTTTTTTAACGATTATTATTAGTTTGTTTGACGGTTACGAAGCCAATGACCCTGATCTACATTGCAGACCACTCTTTATCTAACTAAAAATCAAGAAACCCATAAAGCTCCAGAATTTCTGTTTAACATTATGGCTCCCAATTGTCATCATTAAGTTGGAAACTCAGGTGATGTTCATCTATTTGAGAAATGTTGTATTTATTTATACTCTCTTAAGCAACCATCTTCAGTCACAATACCATATCTGCTTAATATGCTCCCCGTACTGCATTGGTGATAGAATCAACCGTTAAGTGCACAGGGTGACAAATGTATATTTGAGACCTTGTTCACATAACGCCAGGCTTTTTATTGTGTGCTTTAGTTTTCTATCTGCCTGTGCAGACTGTTCACAACCTGAGTGAAGAAGCAGTAATATTAAAGGCAATACCGAAATAAGAAAAAAGGGGTTCCAATAAAAACAAGTTGAAGGAAAAGAGAATAAAATGAAAGTAATTGATTATAAGAAAAAAGTTTCAGAGATTACAGAGATCAAACATAGACAATCCAAAGGCTTGGGAGATTAATTCCACCACTACAAAAGATGATTGTCAGAAAAAACGAACAAACAAACCAAAAATCCCTGTAACACCGATTGAAAAATAACCGACCATTCCAGAAAATAGAATAAAATTGAAAATGCTGAAAAGATAGAAAGGATATGGTAACCAAAACTTTACTTATTTATTTTAAGAAGGTTTATTGCCAGAATGTATGTCATTATTAAAAAGTACAACAGTGACCAAAAGCAAATAAAGAAAAAGAACCAGAGCACTACATTTTTATTTTCAGAAGAACTACATTTTTTTGTTGTTTATTAGGAGAATTGATAGAATCTTGGGGGATTGCCTACAAAAATAAAGCTTGGCAAATCACAAAAAGAAAAGTGACTCATTCTATGAACTTCTTGTTATTACTGGTAGAGATTCATTCTTAACTAAGTGCTAGATTATCTGACCATTTTTAGCTTGATTTATAAAATTTGTCTAAATATTAATATTATAATATTACAATCACAATAAATATGTTGTGATCTTTCAAAAGGTGCTTGTGCCTGTGTGTTTATGTATATACATATGGTGAGGGGTAAAAGTATGTGTATGTGACTGCATCTACATGTATGATGTGTGTATGTAACTTTATGACATGAGTGTGTTTATGTGTGGTTGTGCATATGAGTATATGTGTACGTGTAGCACATGTATACGAGTGCATATGTATGTGTGTCACAGGTATATGAGTGTATCTGAATGTGTGAGAGTATATGTGCCTGTATCTGTGAGTGTTTGCCGTGCGTGGAATTGTGACTATGTGCAAGTCTACGCAAGTATATGTGTGAGAGTGAATGTACATGAGGGGATGTGTGAGTGTGTATGTGAGAATGTGTGAAAGTGTGTGTGAGTGTATATGTGAGTGTGGGTGGGAGAGTGTGTGTGCATAGGAGCACATGTGAACATATGCAGGAGCTGTTGTTGACAGCAGCACACTTCCATTAAACCAAAGGAATGAGGCATTCCCAAGGCCTAGAAGAAGATACACTTGCAGGGGTGTCCAAACTTTTTTCAACGTTTTTTACCAAGGGCCATATGCGGTAAAATACACAAACAGCCGGGCCACTCACTCGAGGTGAAGTACGTATTGCCTCACCTGGTTTATTTAAGTAAACTGAATATATTTTTGGAATTTGCTGTTGACCAATTAACAATGGATTGCGGACCGCAGTTGGCCCACGGGCCGCAGTTTTGAAACCCCTGAGATAAAGAATAGAAATATCGAAGGGATAATTAGCATAGCAACTTGAATCTTATGAGATCTCTTTGACCAGAACCACATTCAGTGCCAAAGTCGTTTCCTAAATGGTCCCTTAGAGGCTGAGGCCTGCTTTCCTATCAATCTGTTCTCTGCTCCTTTTATCCTTGATAACCAATGGCAAAAGGAATTCTAGTAGTATCACTTATCATCTCCCGACCAGGTCTTTTTCATTTGCAGACGCCCTGCTACCTCTTCCAGGAATGGTGTCACACTCCACTTGTTCATCCAAGCCCGTGACTTTTTCCAATCTATGATTAAAAATACTTTCTCCAAGAAACCTTCCCTACCCAGTGCCCCCAAACACTGCTATCTCGCTCCGCTTTTAAAAATAGCATTTATCATTTTGAATTACAAATTTAGCTATTTGCTATCTGTACATCTAGAACGTCCCCACGAGCTCTAAAAGTCTATGATTCAATGCTGTTACCTTCTTATTTCGAGTATAAATTTGTCAAAAGAAGGAAACCTATCTTCTTTTTCTTTTAAATTTCTCATAAACTGGTACAATGCCATGCTCAAAAACCGTTACTCAAAAAGTCTTCGATTAAGTGGAAGTTTCATGAGTGTTTTTTGTACTATTCTTGCAACTTGTCTATATGTTTAAAATGTTTAATAAAAAGTTGGGGAAACTAGTCTTTGATAAAAACTTAAGGGCACTAATATTTTCACCCACTGTTATGTACCAGATGTCCACTTAATCCTACCAAAAAGTATAACCCTTCTAGATGTATGCTTTGATCTCCATTTTACAGATGTGAAATCTGAGTCATGTCCAAGATCACCCAGCTGGAAAGTGGCAGATTCTGCATATAACTCTAGAGCTTTTGAGTTTAAAAGTTTAGGACCTTGCCATTAGACCATGCAGCCTAAATTATATTTCTTACTGGTATATATTTGGTAATTAATAAATGCTAATTGAATTGTAGTGAGTTGAATTTAATTACCTGTACAAAGAGATGAAATCACATGGCTGTCTGCACAGAGTAATTATAATAATTATAATAGTTAACTTTTATTGAGAACTTACTATGCGCCCACACTCTACCAAATAAGCCTTTTGTATGCATCTCAATGACTTGTCACAACATTCCTTTGACATAGCTACAATCATGACTTTCATTTTCAACAGGAGGAAAGACAAGTTTAAGTAACTTGCCCAAGGTCTTTTTTCGTTTCCATCTTTGTTCTGTGTTGTTCATATTGGGTAAATTCTATTGATCCAATTTATTGATTTTTATCCTGTCTTCTCCACTCTGCTATTGAGCCTGTCCAGTGAGTTTTTACTTCGGTTATTAAATTTTTCAGTTCTATAATTTCCATTTGGTTCCCTTTCTATAACTTCTATTTGTTTGCACAGATATCCTTTTTCATTTGTTTCAAGAAAATTCATAATTGCTTGTGAAGCATTTTCATGAGGCTCCTTTAAAATTGTTGTCAGATCATTTCAATCTGATTCATCTTGGTGTCGGCATCTGTTAATTGTCTTTCTTCATTCATATTTTGATTTTTCCAGTTTTTGGTATGACAAATGGCTTTCTGTTGTATGCTGGGCATTTTGGATATTCTGCTATGAGACTCTGCATCCAATTTAATTTCCTGTTTTTAGCAGGCTGTTCCCCTGGTGAGGTGCAGTGTGAGGGAAGAATGGGTGTGTATGTTCAAGATCCTTCTGGTCCCTGACAAGACCGACTTAGAAAGAGTAGGGCACTGACTCACACTGCTTTGCTACAGAAAGAGGGGTTCCTATTCAGCTCCCCTGTCTGCCCTATCGACACCTTCTGGATAAAAGTAAAGCACCAACTCCTATTCCACTGGGCTCTGCTGCCACCAGGGGAGGGAAAGAAGGAGGGAGAAGGAGTTTTTACAAGCCCTACCTCCAATCATGGAATTCTGTCTTGTTGTTACTGGATGGGGTGGAGGTTCATCTCCCCGCTGGGCCCCGCAGACCAAGGGAAAGTGGGGTTCTGACTACCCCGGCTGCACCCCCTCCTTAAGTCTCATTGCTAATGAATGAAGATGGAGACTTACGTTACCACCGGGCCTTCCTGACACTACTCTGATAGGAGAATTGCACAGTCTGGTTTCCCTGGGCTGGGCATCAAAGATCAGCTGCCCACTTGGTCCTACCACCATCATACAGCAGGAGAACAGAAGCACTGCCTTCTTCTGCCGTGCACTAGACAAACTAGCTTCCTGCTCAGCCCTGTTGATACCAACTGCCCTGTGGGGTTATGGGGCATGCTGCCTACTTCCAAACAGCAAGGGGGTCAAAGGGACAGGAGGCATTTTTTTATTGGTGGTTGGCATTTGGCTAGAGTAGGGTAGGTGTTTTAAAAAAGCTTCCTGGTCATTTGCCTAGGAGGGACAGGATTTTCTGGGAGCTTTTTTTGTCTGTGTCTGATGGTGGTTCTGCTTTGGAGGCTTCTGCAGTGCCTATGCAAAATATCTAAAAGTCCATAAGCTGACCCAGGAATTCACCACTGCATCAATTCTCAAGTTTCAAGGTCCCCAGCAGCCCACTCTTCTTTCACCTTCCAGAGATTTCCTAGGCTTGTGTGTTGTATTACATCCAGAGATGTTTAGTTATGAAGGGGGGACCTGGGAGGAATAGGGCTACTCCATGTTGGTGGAGCCAGAACTATCCAAGCTCTTCTAAACCTCAGAATGGTGAGGCCAGAATTTGAACCCACAAAGTCTAGTCATAGAAACTATTATTTTAATTGTCATGCTGGCACTAGTCATAATAAAAATGATATGTGTATTGGTTTTCTAGGGCTGCCATAGCAAAGTACCATAGATTGGGTAGCTTAAAGAACAAAAATTTATTTGCTCACAATTCTGGAGCTTAGAAGTCCAAGATCAAAGTGTATGCCGGGTAAGTTTCATCTGAGGACTCTCTTCGTGGCATACAGTTGGCCACCTTCTCACTATTTCTTCACATGGTCTTCCCTCTGTAGGTGCCTGTGTCCAAATGATCTCGTTTTATAAGGCTAGTTATACTGGATTAGGGACCACATCAAGAACCACATTTTAACTTAATTACCTCTTTAATTTAACCTACCTCTGAATACAGTAACACTGGTGGTGTTACCTAACGCTACCATAGTAATCATTTTCCAATATGTAAGTGTATCAAATCAACACATTGTGCATCTTACACAACATTATCTATCAATTACATCTCAATAAAGCTAGAAAGAAAACAGTCACATAAGGTGCTGTGGGTTAGGACTTCAATATACGAATTTGGGGAGGACACAGTTTAGACCATCACAATATGTCATATGATAATATAGTGCATAAAATAGTATATTACATAAAGTAAGATATTATAAATGTATAATATATAATATGAGAAAATAGTCTAATGTATGAGGTTGGACAATAAAGTTCATGAACTCATCATAGAAAAAGTGCTACATACCTCATTGCTAAATATCACTACAGTCACCTTCGAAGTACTCCCCTGGGAAGCTATGCACTGATGCCAGGGCCTAGTCCATCCTTCAAAGCAATCTTGGAACTCTTTTTCTGGAAGAGTTCCAACTCTTTTCAGAGTTGTCATCGTATTACCCTTGATGTCCTGAATGTCATCAAAATGTCTTCCTTTTAATATTTCCTTTATCTTCTGGCAAAGAAAGAAGTCATTGGGGGCCAGATCAGGTGAGTAAGGAGGGTGTTCCAATACAGTTATTTGTTCACTGGCTAAAATATCCCTCACAGACAGTGCCGTGTGAGCTGGTGCATTGTCGTGATGCAAGAGCCATGAATTGTTGGCGAAAGTACGGGTCATTTTCATCTAATTTTTTCACACAGCCTTTTCAGCACTTTCAAATAATAAACCTGGTTAACTGTTTGTCCAGTTTGTATTCATTATAATGAATAATCCCTCTGATATCAAAAAAGGTTAGCAACATTGTTGCAACAAGTTCATGAACTTAATTGTCACACCTCATGTAGTTACGTCTTTCTATTATGAATAGTGTACAGTTGGCATCAGGATGAATTCACCAATTTGTACATTAACCATAATTAACATCAATTGTCATGGTCCTTTTCTTTAATATTAGGCAGGCACAGATTATAACCTCTCTCTTCTACTTCTCCAGATTCAGCGCATCCTTCCAAGGCACATTCAAACCAGTATAAGCCACTTTTTACCTTACCGGTACATAATAGTCCTTAATGAATTCCTATGAAATGATTGATATAGTTCCTTACATCTCTCTTTACAGCTAGTAAACCTCCATGTGATGGAAATTTTGTTTCTTCCGCCTCATCCACCTATGGTTTGAATTATGTTGAAACTCGTGGACATGATATCATCAGATCGGTTGTCCCTCCTAGGAACTGTCCCTTTCACTTTGTCCAAGGCTAATGCCTGAGCAACCCTGTTGATAACGTGACATCCCACTACTGATCTTATTCCATGGAGCAGGTGTGCCTCTAATCCAACTAGGCCAATGATCTTCTTCCCCAGGATTTTTAGACTCAGTGCCCAGAGATTTGAGGCAGTGAAAAGACAAGTTGGAGTACTGATACTGGTAACTGCCATGTTTCTTGTTGTTGGTAAAAGAGAGGCAGAGAAGGCTAAAGTTCAAATAAAGAAAAGACAGGGCAGTTGAAGTGAAACAAGCAGAATCAAGGACTGGACAGAGATTTCTGATGGTGGTTGAGTCCCTGCTTCTAATGAGTTTCCTGAGTCTTGACTGAATCCTGTCCTTGGGGTTAGTGAGATTCCTCAGTATTTAATAAATTTTCCCTTTCAGTTTAGCTGCTTTAAATAGAGTTTCCATTACTTTCATTCAAATAACCAATCTTCTTTATGACTCATTCTCCATGAGGTTGATCAACACGCCTGCCTATCATTGTCCACCTTCTTGAGTCCTTTCTAGGCCTGTCGGCCCAGAAGGAATGCTATGAAGGCAGTAACTACTGTTAACTGACTCAGTCAGCACTTACTGAGTGCCCTGTGATGTTGGATGGTAGGATTACCGGACCCTAAAACTCAGGAGAGGAGAGTAACATTGGACCCCCATCCTTTCAAGGGGAAGTTGATATTCAACCTTTGGTTCAATTTGGTTCAATTCTGACTTTCCCCAGAATCTCCCTTTGCTTCTAAATAGACATCCCTGGAACCACAATTCTTAGTCTCAGGATTAACATTTATTAATTAAAAGAAAGAAGTGCAAAGTTATAAGTATGAGGTGTAATCAAACAATATGGTGAATGTTTAAATTTAGAAAAAAATATTACAGTAAAAGACACATTGTCATTAATCCCCCTAAAATACTCCCTCTCACTTCGAACAAATGCATCCCATCAATCTTGCAACTTTCTGAAGCAGTTCTGGAGATCCTCCTTCATAAGTGTCTTTAGTTGCTCTATCGTGGCTGCCTCGATATCCTGAACCATTTTGACTTTGGGGAAGAGCCAGATGTCACATGGTGCCAAATCTGGTGAATAAGGTGGATGAGGACACACTGTAAAGTTTTTTATTGGACAGAAATTGCTATGTACCAGAAGTGATGTGTGACATGGAGTTTTGTCATAATGGAAGATTATTTACAGCACACTTTAAAACACACTTTCTCTCAACCGTAGCTCACACCCGACTGATTGCACCGAACAAGTTGCAACTTGTCACACACTGTTACTAAGTTTCGATTCGCCAATTCCTCATATTGAGGATCCCTGCTTTTCAATTGGATGGCACTCAGTAGCAGCATTCACCATATTTTTAATCACAATGGAAAGGCTCCGTGCCACCCATCACTTCTGGTACGGCAATTTCTGTCAAATAAATTATGGTGTGTCCTTATTCATCAGATCTGGCACCATGCAACTTCTGGCTCTTCCCTAAAGTCAAAATGACCATGAAAGGCAAACATTTTGAATCAATTCTGGACATCGAGGTAGCCACAATATGCAACTAGACACTCTCGAAAGAGGACTTTCAGAACTGCTTCAGAAAGTGGCAAAAATAATGGGATAAGTGTATTCGAAGCGGTGGGGAGTATTTTGAGGGGGATTAATGGCCATGTGTCTTTTACTGTAATATTTTTTTTTATTTTTTATTTAAACATTCACCATATTTTTCAATCACACCTCGTATTTGAAAACATTCTCTCAGGTTGCCAAAATGAAAAGAGGACTAAACTCTCTTCTTATCTCATTGCAGGGAATTCATATTCTCAAATGTCAGAATATAGACCATCTCCTTAATATCTGATTTTCAGAGAATAAATCACTGAAACTCATATCGAGTTCCTCAATGTTTTGACCATTTTTACTTCAAATCTGCACATTTACATAGCATACATCCTTATTTTTAAACTACAAATTTCATGAAGCAACGAGAATTCTGAGCACATTCTAAATACCTAAAATAAATTACTTCATTATTTGCTCTGTGACCAATGCAAGCATTTTGCATACCTACCAGCCTGGGTTTCACAGATAACATTGTAACTGTTGTCCCAAGCCACACTGTGGCCATAAAGGAATATTCCCACTTACTTTACACTGAATCTACAAAGTACATATTTTCGCCTGCCAAGTATTCAGCCTTTGAAAGGTTCCTGCAGTGTCAGAGCTATGAATTCTGTGATGCCAATGGTATCTCACCACACAAAATAAACAGTTAATTGTGGTAAATAAGTAGCAAGGGAATACTGCAGGTCCTGGAGAAAAACTAGGACAATAAAAAGTCAAAAACTGATCTCTTGGACACTCCCAGTGTCTCTCTCTGGGGACCAATTAACCCACACATTCAGATGTTGGCAGTCTTTCTCATTTTCAGAACCACAAAACCAATTACCAGTCTCTAAAAAACTACATTTTATAGCTGAAATGATTTACAACCAATGTTTTCATTGCACAGTACGTGTTCCTCTTTGTTAAACAAAAGTTCACAAAGAACTGCAACTGAGGCCGAGAAGGGGGGGGGGGAGGGAACACGCATGTGAAAAAAATGGAAAGCAAAAAGCCAAATGCAAATTCAAGAAAAAAACACAGCAGTCTTTGGACTTCAGCCTTTATTCTTCCGGATTTAGTGCCAAATGTATATTTAAAGACACCTTGAAACATCATCAATTTAGAATTTATTTTTTGCCGTTGTTGGAAGCACTGTTCTGCCATCGGATTTGTTGAACAATAAACCTAATTTAGTTACCAAAGGACAAAAAACTAGCAATCGATCTATTTTGCTTTATTAAGGACCAAGTCAGATAGATATCGGAGACCCTTTTCTGGGTTTAATGCTCAACCATCAAAAACATTTGGAATGAAGGGTGGGAAAGTAGACTTCAAATTTTAATGCAGATGTGGCCAAAGCCTCCAACCGGTCTTAAGCCATCCTCTGAGGAGAGTTTGCTCACACTACCAGGCCTGGCCTTTTGGTTTAAATAAAGGAGGCCTTCATCTCTGTGATGTGATTGTACAAAACCGTTCTTCCTTGATGTGATTTTCTGTTCAAAGTTCCATCTTGGGTAATTAAAAAATTTCCGGTGATAAAAAGGGAACCTAACTCAGAAAGTGATGTGGACTGAATTGCTGTAAAACAATGATGCTGATCGGGTTTTAATGTGGGGAGGGAGGGATTTTGCCCCCCGGGGATCGCTTGGCAACTCCTGGAGACATTTTTTGTTGTCACAAGTAGGGTGAACAGTGCTGTCAGCGTCTAATGGGTAGAGGCCAGAGGTTTGGTTAAACATCCTATAACACACAGGACAGCCCCTCCCCACCTAATAAAGCATCATCCAGTCCCAGATGTACAGTGCAGAGGTTGAGAAACCCTCTGCACATGAATTGATGACCAGATCCTTACAAAAGTTTAGGTAACTCAGAGCAGGTTTCCACAGGGCTTTATCTGAGCAAGGTGCCTAGGGTCAGAAGGAATTAAGAAAAGAACAGGAGATACCTGAGAGGGAGAAAAGAAAACTAAAAAGGGCAGTTATTGGAGTTATTTCACTTGGGTTAAAAAACCAATTACCCACTAGAGCCTTATTACCCCGTCTCTGTTCTGGAAGAGGACCTGGCTCCACTCCTGCTCCCACAGGTGTTCAAATTCTCCATTAACTTCATATTTCCATAAAGAAACACATTTCTCTTCTTTCTCATTCACCCTCTCAGGGCTTCTTCCAGGACATTTACATCCTAGAATTTAGCTTTTTATATTCAAGACAGTTAATCAGCTTTGTTCATAACAATTTTTGTGTATTCTATTTCAAAGTCAATTTCACATTATTCACCAAAAATTCTGTACATCTCATCTATGACACAACACTGGGAGAGAAGTATCAGCTAACTTAATAGAGAATTCACATGATATAATTGGTACCAGCTCAGTTCTTTAAAAGTATTGATACATATCTCAATCTATCAGACCCATCGTGTTTCCTTAAAAGATCAGTTTCTTGTGTGTTACCCCAAAGAGTCCTTCAGTCAAATAAGATAATAATATTATACTAAAAATGAGCAACGGAGTGCTAACTATGATCCTGGCACTCTGCCAAATGTTTCACATACATTATGTTATTTGTTCTCCACAATAAGCCTGGGAGGTAGGATTCATTATTCCCAGTGCACACATTACATAAAGGGGTTTCCTGTTGCACGGGGAAGTAACTTGCCAAGCTAATAGTAAGCCTGAGATTTGAGTCCCAGTCTATCTGTGTGCAAAGCTGGTCCCCTTAAACACTGTGCTCTGCTGCTGGGTTAAACAGAGTGAAGCAGGAATTCTTTACTGCAGAGTTTCCCAGACGCTTTCATAGGCTGTCTCTAATTATAAGCTCTAAATTTGTTTCCCAGCCTGATTTGTCCCATTCACCCGTTACCGTGAAGCACGCTGTGTGACCCATGGTCCTCGGGACTTGTTTAGAACAATCTTCACCTGGCAGAACCAGGTCAGAAAAAGATCTAAAGAGGAGCTCACACCAGTGAATGTTCACGAAGTGACTGAACTTTTGAGCACAGAATCAGCCCTGAAACACAGTGAAGCAGTACAAGTGTCACGGGGCTAATGAGAGAAGAAATATTTCCTGAGAGTGGAGGCTAGAGAGGCAGGCCCTTTAGAGAGACCCTTGGAATTTAATCTGAGCACGATTTTCTCCCTAACAAGGCTCATGTTGAGGTCTTTACCAATGAACAGATGGAGAATATTAAAAGCTGGGTGAATATTTTCTTACCTTCTGAAACAAAAGATGTTAAAATAAACTGCCAAGGGAAGTTTGGTGTCTTATGGAGTGTCCTGTGTTATGAGTAGTTTGATCTGCTGCAACATTGGTTCATAAAAGCCAAAAATTAAGTCTGATGATTGAATGAATTTCGACATTTCCATGATAACATTGTTAGCCTGTTATGCTTTCCAAACTTTCCTCTGTGTTCCTTACTTTTATAGTCAATATTTAATTGGGGTCATAAGCCTTGGAATATTCAGACTCTGAGAAACAAGGGAAACTTGGGTAAAACACATCATGTCTCATAGGTCACATATGCTTTAGGGAAGTGAGGAGGAGAGTCAGTCAGCAAAATGAAACCAGATGTGCATTTGATATGATTATAACATCCCTTCCAATAGGAAAAGCACTTTCAAATTCACATTTTGTTTTTCCTTGGAATCAGTTGCATCACTGAACTCTTTCAAATAAGTGAAACATTGAGCAGCTCTTGCCCAAAAAGAATTGCATGAAGCCCACACAGGGCTTTTGAAAATTCATTTGCATTTGAATGGGGCAAATTGTAATTTAGTATAATAAAATCTATGGAACTGAGAAGAAGAAATTATATATGAACAACCCAACTTCCAGTCAAGTCTACTCCTAGTTCTAATCCCAACATGCTAACATCAATCTATTTGTCCCATCAGAAAGGTATTTCATCATATCCTTCCCAACCCAGGCACACCTGTCTGGCTAGGATAGGATTACATGTGACCAACACATTTGGTCATTGCCGTTTAATGTATTCTCAAGGATTCCCCATGAACAATGGATGTTTCTGTCTGAGTCTTTGGTACCACAGACACAGCATGAGAGTGCCACAATAAGAATGAAGTTCTCTAAGACAATTTGAGGTTCTAATGTGGAATTAGCATAGTATCAAATCTGTATTACGAAAGATCATGTCTGCAGGAAAACAATATTGTTCATTTTACCATCCGACTACAAACAATTATAAACATACCTCCTTATTTTCAAATGCACATAGGATAACAATGAAAGAAAAGTTGTCTAATCTATCCTCAGGATGGTTAATTCAGGCAATATCTAAGACTGAATATTTACAACGTGAGAAAAAGGAGACCAAGGTACCACAATGTGGGGAGAACATGAAGGGGAAAAACTATTTTTTCACTGGGCATGTGTGTTCTGTCACTGTAGCATGGTACTGCCCCCTTGAAGCTGAGCTGAAATTTTGCAAAATACTTTTATAAAATGTATGACTATCCATAGATTTTTTTATCTACTCTTAAAATTCAAAGATTCTTAGAAGTCACCTAGTGTCCCCACCCAGCCCTCTCCAACCAGGATTTACTTCTTAGCTGATGGACAATAAGGCTGCTTTTAATGGGGAGGCAGCTAAAAATGCTTCGAGGTAGCTATAGCCAGTGTTGTGTGTTTCTATTCTTTAGAAGTGAGTCCATAAACAAAAACAGTGTTTACTTCCACAATGTTGCTCAATGCTCTCAGGAGCAAAAGAGACTACATTTAGTCTCTTCCTAGAGCCGACCATGGCCCATTCACTCAACATTCCTCATGTGATGGGCATGGAGGAGACTCAGCATTCTCTCACACTCCTTCACAACCTTTTCTGCCTCTACCCATCCTTTTATGTTGGACTTTCTCATTTTCCCACCTCCCCTCCTTCTTTGCTCAAACCATGCACATTCTCAACTGTCATGAAGAAGGAGACTACCAATTCTGTATCACCAATGCAGATTTCTCTTCCCAACTCAACTACTAACTGAACCATGTGTACTTTTCAAAGGCATCTCAGTCTCAAAATGTCACAGCAGCATCTTTCCTCTGAATTCCCTATCTAAGTTAATGTTACTAGGTTGGTGCAAAAGTGATTACGGTTTTTGCAATTTTTAATCTTTTAAACCGCAATTACTTCTGCACCAGCCTAATATTTACCATCATCCAAGGAAGACATTCCCAAGTCATAATAAATCCTCTTTCCCCTTCAATACACTCTTCCAATAAATCTGTTTCCTAAAACACTCTTGAATTCTATTCCCTCTTCTCCACCCCCGTCCTCTTACCTTAATTCAGGTCATTAGTATTTCCTCTGGGGACTGTTGTAATACTTTCAATCTGGTCTCCTTGGCTCCAGTCTTCCCTCACTTCCCTCACTATGGCCAGAGTAATCTTCTCAAAGCATGAGCGTGATTTTATTGTGATTTTAATCACAATAAAAGAAACTGTATCTAACTAAACTTCCTTTCATGTCACATAAAAAGGTACCCTTAATGGCCATGTTTTGTAGACCGAAAAAAAATAATAATAAAATACAAATAAATTGTATTATTTTTTAGAAGAAATTTGAGTTACACAAATAAAGCAGTTGTTAGAAAGGAAGAACTGCAGCTTTACAAAATATTTTCACACAGCTCATCAGTTCTAAGCTGTTCGTTGACAATAAACATATGGGAGAAAACTACAGTGTAAGATAAAGATTTAAGAGCCCCATAAAAATACCTGTGTATTTAAAAGAGACATTTTCCAGATCTTCGTACCTAGGTAAAATCAAAGGACATGTACTGAGACGCTTTTCAGTTGTGAAAAAAGAAGTTAATCTTCCATTTCCCCTATCATTAATAACTCCAGGGAAATTTTACGCCTGTCTACCCACCCAGATTATAGGGGGTTTCTGACAGAGTTCTCTAGTTCAGATAAATGCACTGGGGTGAAGAGTTTGAAAGGATTGTGATTAGGTAACAGAAACAGAAAGCTTTATTACATTTTTTTTTCATGAGGCAGGTTAATTTCTATGTCACATGAATTTTCTCTATCACAAACAGCATTACAGTAGAGATGAAAATGGATTGTTAGTCTTCAGTCACTTTTATGGAACAAAGCTGTGTGATTTCATTATATATTCTTGGGCTCCTAAAATTGACTCTCTCTTTCTTGACTCTTTTTAATAAACACACACTAAAAATCGCAACTTTGGAGTTTCTTGACAAGGCGCCAAACAAAATATTTTGATTTAATCATTTGTCTAAATTTATTTAGGAAAAAATATTTAAAGGATTATGATGTACTGAACCTAGCCACACTACCAATGAGTGAGATTTCTAAATTCCTTTATTTCTTTTTTACAAAATCCACAGTACATTCTCATTTACAGTGATGTAAAATTAAAGAAAAAGTTCATTTTTATTGCTGTTAGCTAACCTTGAAGAGTAATGAACTCTCCGGAGGTAAACCCCACTAAATCTTGGACACTAAGTGATTTTAGTTAGATCCCAGGCCTAAAATCTGACTTTTCTCATCTCAAAAGAACTGACACATATTCTTGCATATTTTTCTTACATGTTTGTTTGTAAGTGTTTATGTAAGTGTGAGGCAATGGATTTTCTTCTTCTCCTCCAAAAACAAATGATTTGGCTTAGATTTTCATTTTTCATTGTCTTCCCATGCTTTGGAATCGTGTCAAGATGCTGGTGGAAATCTGAAAAACCACAGTTAGGTGTTACCAGCAGCCCCTGAATATATTTATCTTTACTTGGTGTCAGTTTAAAAAGTCATTCTTTAAATGGGTCCATTAAGGGATAGTATTTGAATTGTATTTTCACAGTTTTGTGAAAAATCAACAGAACACAGTTTGGTACTCATATCACTAGCTCTTCACCCTCCCCAGGGACTTCTGAGGGTGGATATGTTCACAGCCAAGTCACCGCCCTGTTTTTCCACCCAAACAAGATTATTTAGGTCAAAAATTGTATAGAAAACTTTGAGGTTTGAGTCTCTGTTTCAAAGAAGAAAAAACAATTATAGTAGGTTTTGTTCTATCTTTTGCCATAAAATGATTTTTTATCCTCTCCAGGAACTTACAGATTATTCCAGATGCAACAGAAAACTTGGCGGTGGGGGAAAAGGAATGGGAAGGAAAGGGAAAGACATTCTAAATGTGACACTTGAACATCTATCCCCTACCTAAATGCAACCAAAATATGATGACAATATCTCTCTATAGTGGATTAAAAAAATAATAAAGCTTATGAGTAAAATCAAGAGCACTCTGAGATGTGTTAACAGAAGATTAACACCTGAAAGGCTAATAAGATCGGGGAGGGAAGGATAAGGAAATTAAACTTCATTTCTCCATGCTGATCCAAAGAGATAAAAGTGCATCATTAGCCAAGAAGTTTTATAAGTGTTGCCGTTTATGAAAGTCTATGTACAGTTTGCCCTATTTTGTATGCACGTAAAATACGAACCATTCTAAACAACTCAAAACAGCACTAACTGCAAATATTTTATTTAACTTTAACCTTTTAACAGGACCCATAACTCACTGATTAAGCGTTCATCTCCATATTTCAATTCTTGGTTTAAGGCCTCTAGTACATCAATACATCAATCCAGGGCTATTTAGAGCATTAACTTAGAATGTCAAAAGTGTAATTCTTCATTACAGTGGAAATAGAATTATAAAAATTAGATCTTTCAATTACGAATGACATTTACCACTCTAATCAAGGTTAGCCTTCTGTGTGGTTGGGATCAGCAGTAGAATGAGAATGAGAATGAGTCTCTACCTCAAAATAACTCTGGCACAGGACTTGCAGTGAGGTTTTGTTTCCACCTTTAGTAGAAACTTCCATTGCCATGGTCCCTGAGTCATAGCAGCCATAATTGCAGCTGTATTTTATTGAAGGTTTTCTAACTGTGTTCAGCTCTTGACACAAAGGAGTCCTTAAGTATAGATGCCAAAGTCAGGCATCATGTATTGGAACTCCGGCTCTTTGGAAAAGCACTTAACCTCGCCATAAAGTTCCGTTTCCTCAAGTGTAAAATGGGCTTCATAATATCTATATCACAACATTGCTGTGAAAACAATGCAAAAAAGATGATGACCAAGAAAAATTAAGCAATTTTCCTAAGATCACACACAGCGAGGAAGTAGAAGAACCAGATTCAAACCTAGTTCTTATAATTCCAAATTTCCAAATTTCCGTAACTTTCCACTATATCACACCACCTCTGAGGGTGCCCAGGATGACATGCTGATGGAAGGTACCAAAGAGGAAGAGGACACCAACACAAGCTGTGTTTCTATTCCCAGGAGGAGACACGGACCTTTGCGATCCTGGAACAACCTAAAGAAGACAGACCCTGTTTGAGAACGTCTCAGAATCTTAGGAAATTATGCTGATAACATGCTGTTCAGCCGGATATGATGGGAGCTATGAGTTTCAGACCAACAGTGCCTGACACAACTTAGAACTCAAAAAAACAAATTATGTATGAGTGAAAAAAATATGAGACAATGAATTCTAAGAAACTATATGAGAGGAAAAAAAAAAAAACTACTTTTCCCGGTGGAATATTCTTTAGTCCTCTCCCAGCTTCACCACCCTTCAAACACCTTAAATACCTACATTTTATGACAGAAGATGAGGGTACATTTCGGGAAAGTTGGGATGGGTCATGCTTCCCCTTAATAGTAAGTTCCACCAGGCCAGAAACACCATGCGTTTCAGTGACCGCTTTACGCACATTGCCTGGCACATGCTGAGTTAGCACTCGATAAGTATTTCTTGAATTGAATCAAATTGCTCCTGTAATCTTCATCCCTAATGCACAGATGTTTGACTCTTCTGCTTTCTCTTGAACTCTCCACATCTAGCAATATTCAATTTGACATGCATTTGGATCCCACCCATACTGAGCGTCTGCAAGGCAAAAACCAAAAGCCACACAGATCAGATGTGTTAACTCAAGAAAAATGGAAACATTGAAAGGAATGTGTATTATTTTACACTGCTCTGTGTAATATAGAAGATAATGCATATTGATAGAGGGATGTAATATTACATGATACTGACCTGAATTTCCTCTTCTTCATGCGATCCAGAAACCCTCTCACAGTGATTTTCTTTGTTAAGACTTCCCTGGGACAAAAGGATCCATTTTCAAGGTGGCTTATTCACAAGTCCTTGTAGGTTCTCATTGTAAAGCTCAGTTCACTATATGGGCCTCTCCATAGGCTGTTGAGCTTCTCCGTAATATGCCACCTGGCTTCCCCCAGAATATGTGGTCCAAAAGAGCAAGATGGGAGCTATAGTTTTGTATGATCCAGCCTCAAAACCACATGCCATCACATTGGATCCTTTGTGCCATCCTGCAGGCTGCTTACCACTGTTTTCCTCCATAAAGCCAAGTTTAGGAAGCTGAAATAACATTTTTCATAAGACTGTAAAATTGCAACTACCTTTCTGTAAAGCTATTTGAAAATATGTCAAAAACTTGAAAAATGTTTATATTCTTTGACTGAATAATTCCACTTCTCAGAATCTATCCCAAAGAAATAGTCACAAATACAAGAATCATTTGTATTTATAAAAGAAAAGAAGTTTGTGTGTTATATATAAATTGTTTTTTATAAATAAAAGACCCAGAATAACAAAATAATTAATTAAATTCAGGGGCATCCATTGATGTTAAGATTCATCTTTTTCCACATTTTAATGTCTCTATATTAGAATGTGTCTTACAGTCGCTGGCACCTTATTATCTCCCGGCCACGCAGTAGGCACCAAGTAACCATCACTGCCATCAGCTTGGTCACAGATGTTCATCTTGTCATTACCTCAATTGAATTACATACATTGTTGGTACTACACATGTTGATTTCACTGCTATTTAAAACGTCTTTAAAAGTAAGACTATGATTCAGCAGTGAGATGAAAAGTCATTGTGTATTCAAAAGAGCAGCAGTGGATAAATGTTATATTGGTGAAGCAAACATTCACCATAGGAGCAATGAGCACTAATCCATATTGGGTTCCAAAGCAACAAATCATGTAAGTGCTTTATGGAACCTAAGCAGATGAAGCCGTGCTTCATTTTGTTTTCTAACGATTTGCAAAAGAAACACCTTCTAGAGGCCAGGTTATGCAACCAAAAGCAAAAGAATTGCCATATCCCTGGACTAGATGAAAGAAATACCAAAGCATTGAAAGGCTGTATGACCAACAATTGTGTCATGTAAGGCGATTATTAAGGGTTTGTGACACAGCTTTATTGCAAACATTTTTGTCCTTTTATAATAGTATGTAAAATAATAATGTTTCCTAAAGTCAATGGTATCTTAAAAACACATTTAAAATAAAGACTTCCTGGAGACTTAGGGAACAGTTGGGCTTAAATAAAAACATAAAAGCAGAATACAAAATTGCAAACAGTCACAGCTACATAGGATAATTTTAAAATAGTGTGAAAAAGTGAAAGCAAACACATCAAAATGGCAAATGTCTGTAAAATGAGATTATAATCTATTTTCTTCTTCCTTTTTATATTTTCCAAATTACTAAAAGAATTTGGTTTTTAAACTACTTAAAAATAATATATATAATATTAAAAACAAAGATGGAAATGCACCCTCCACATACCCATAACTTCCTTTTATAACCCATTAGTGGTATTTCTCTAAGCCTTTGTTGAATCCCTTTATATTTCATATTATTATTCTTCTGTGAAAAGTACATTCTACTTCTCACAATAGAATCACAAGCTTCAAGTTCTGCCTCCTCTTTGGTATTCCTGGATTGGGCCAGTGAATGTCAACTCAATCTATATTCTTCACACTTTTATTATACTCAATAAAACCTTCTTGGCATTTGCTATTCTAGCCACAAATGCTAATTTATTAATTTTTTTCTTTAGCTATTGAAGTGCTTTCAGAAAAATTAAGATCCTTTCCAACTTGTCTTTTTCAGTACTTATAATTATTCCAAGTTTGCTCTTTAAAGCTCTTCTGTGATGCCGTCTACAGCAGACCAAGTATATTCCGAAGTTATTTATCCCATTGTGGCATCTTTTCACTTTCCTATATGACAGAAACTAAGAGGAACAAAAAGAGGAATCTTTTGTTCCGGGTATAGTAGCAATCAAAGCTGACATATTTTGCAGCCATGGACTTTTGGATAGTAACTTTAATAGCAAACACTAGAATTTCTGAGGTCACTGAGAAGATAAATGAGGAGAGTAAAAGGTGAAGATGGAACAGAAATAAGGAGACACAGAGCCTGAATTAAACCTCAGAACCACGGGGCCCTGAACAAGTTGGATTCATGCTGGGGAATGTAGCCTCAGGCCCACCTTTCTCTCTGTCCTGGATCTTTCTAAGTTTTATGGCATTTACAAAATCCATCTCTTTCTCCTCTTGTCTCCCATAATAAAAATAAATAGAGCCCAACTGCCACAGGCAGCCTTGGGTTGCAAACAGGAAGCAAGTGAACCCCAACTTCACATGTTTGGGCTCCCCAACAGTCAGTGTCTGATGGAATAGTCCCCTCAAAGCTGCATCTCTGTTTGTCTCTGCAGCAGTTAGCAAAGTTTAATCCTCGAGCTTCATGAACAATTCTGTCACTCATGGAATCTGTGGGTTGCTCTCCGGCAGATGTGGTGAGGGTATCAGAGTACCACAAATTAATTCCACAAATTAAGGTCACCATGCCCCAAATTAAGCTTTTCTACTGGTACTAGCTAAGTCCCTAAATCAAGTCCCTCTTGTAAGTAAATTCATTTGAGGTGTAGTTATAACATCATTTAGGCATTTAACCTGCAGCCCATTAGGATGTTCAACTCCCTACTCATGTCCTATCTCACCTCCAAATAGTTAAAATAGTAAGTAAATAAAATCTGGATTTAATGCTACTCATTCACAAGTAATAATAAAGTTCTGAATTTGTCTATGACTGAAGTTCAAGACTGACTTAGCTGGAGCTAGAATTTCCCATAGATTGGGACACAGAGACATGGTGGAACAAGATGGGAGGCAGGAACGCCATAGCAATACATATCGAGCTTACTTCAAATCAGAGACACAACACATCAGCTCAGCACAAAGAGAGGAGCATCTGGGGCACAAATTTGAAGGAGGAGGGAGACCGGTGTGCTAGAAGGGTCTCGTCAATCTTCCATGAAGACCTAGACTCTGCAAAGTCAGAATCTGCCCCAAACAGTAAAATACGGATACATCTCACTGCTGACAGGTGTGATATTCATAAGCATTTCATGCAGGCAGACAGAAAATTGACGGAGAAAGGAAGAAATCACATTCCTAGCTCATCCCCCACCAGGAGCTACACATTTGGCAACTCCACACAGAAGGCAACCATACCCTGCTGGCAACAGACTCATCATCAATCCAACCCACAGTGAAAACACAAAGAAAGCAAAATACCCCTGCATCTTTATTGCTTTCCGTAGCTTGTAAGTATTTATCAGACTTAGGAACATTTTCTGGAATCGTTACATAAACTCTTTTCACCCAACGTACTGTGCTCCCTACCTGAATTCTGTTTAATTCACTAGAACAGAGGTATTGTTAGCTTCTTTAGTGATTAATATGCTAGAAATGTGTGGGAACGGTGGAAGAGAAAAGGAAAGGCATTACTAATAGTGCCTTGAGCCCTAGAGAGAGGAGGGGTTCCTCTATGTCCCAGCCCCATTTTCCCAGTTAGCGCTTTGCAGAAATGGGGCCTCTCTAATGATTTAAGCTGCCTCACAGCTCCAAATGATCAATTGGCCTTGATGCTGGACATTCATCTTTGAGGTTATGTTGGTGTTTCCTACTCGGCAAGTTCCCAATTATTTACGGCAACAGGGAATACGTGAAGTAAAGGAAGACAACTTCTTCAAATACTTTACCATATTCTTCATTACACCTTTTAGCAGAGTTATTAACATGGAGCAAAGTGCTCTGCTTTGAATTTTACCTCTTCTTCCTCAGCTACCCTGATTCTGGTGGAAAAGTAATATGCAGTGACGTGGACTAAAGGCCATGTGTTGAAGGGAGACAAAGTGGGTTGTACCATCAATGTTTGAATTCTGAAGTCAGTTATGCATCTGAGGCACTTCTACCTAGAACATGAGGCCTTTATCTTGTGGCAGCCTAGAGTGACCAGTCTGTGGCCTAAAGAGTCCTTTGTATTGTAAGTTTATGCTGATGGAGAGGACAAAATAAAAAACCATTACATCGTCTTAAGTGTGTGTTTTTGAATTGACTTTTCTGTCACCTGCCTCTGACTGACCTCATGTTGCTGCTTGTAGAAGGCTGACAGCTGACACAATATTGTTCATTCCATTCCAATATCTGAGATCATAGCACCAAACCTTAGTATCCCCTTTCTTTTAGTTCTATATCAGGATTTATTCCACATCATCCAGTTGTAATGGTCCATCACTTCAAACAATAGACATCAAAAAGAACTCTCTGAGAATATTATTTAACCATTTAAAAATCATATTTTTGTAAGACACTCAGTGACATGGGAAAGTACTCATCCTAAAATATTAAATGAAAAAAGCAGGATAAAAATTATGTATGTAGTATGATCTGATTTGATTTTACATATATGTATGTGTGTCTAATTCCAAAATACTAACCGTCATCATTTCTTGAAATGCAATTAAAAATAATTTTAATTTTTATCTTGATGCACTGAAAAACTTACTAAATCGAATATTTATTATTTTTGTAAGTGGAAAAAAAATATTTTTCAAACTGCTACACAAATGTAAGATATTACTCAGTTTAAACCTGAGTTTTATTGTTTATTTACACCACACTCTACTCCACGAACTTCACTTCCTATCATCTGGATTCCCCAAGTCCCACATGGTTCAAATTTGTTTCCAGCAGCCAGAATGCAAACGAAGTGAGCAGGCTGACTTCTGGGTGACTCCTCAGCATATCAGGTGTCAGGAAGCGGAAAGAGCCAAAAGAACTGGCTTCTAGTCTTTCTCCTGCCCATAGTAGTAATGCAGGGATCTTGCAAATCCCTCATACCATCCTGGGCCAACTGTTCTCCATGTACAAACTGAAAAGTTAGGCTGGAAGACCCCAAAGGCCCATCTCACTTGAAATTTCTGCTTTTCATGAGCTGCTAGAACTAACTGCAGCAGAACATGAGTGTGAAGTTACTGCAAAATTCCATTCACAAGTCAATGATTCTCATTCAACAGGAAGTGGTGAAAGCCAAGAGTCATAAATATCCAGGAGATCCAACATGCTGTTTTATCTCAGAACAAATCTCTCAGGCAAAATATTCATTGCACATGTAAATACAACCCAAATAGCCACAGGATTGAAAATGGTGGGTGATACGGGGGCTCAAAAAAGAGATATGCAAGGTGGTATTTCAGAAACATTAAATTATGTAATGTCCCAAACATAAATAAGGAATTAGCTTCATATCTCGCAAACATTTAAGTTTGGTAGGATATGAACTCACCGGAATCATCAGGTGATTCAAGGATAAACATCGAAAATGATTATTACAATAATCTGATCTGAACAATTCACCATAGAAAATATGACCCTTAACTTGGATAAAATTATTAACATTTCAAAATTAATTTCTTAAAATTATACAGTAATACATAAATTCATTGTAAATTAAAATTAAAATCATACAGATGTACATTGAATTGAAAAAATAAAGTTCCTCTTCAAGTCTGAACCTCTGCCATCCACTCCTCT
This sequence comes from Rhinolophus hipposideros, assembly GCF_964194185.1. NCBI lineage: Eukaryota > Metazoa > Chordata > Mammalia > Chiroptera > Rhinolophidae > Rhinolophus > Rhinolophus hipposideros. The sequence goes on along the minus strand of NC_138050.1, from coordinate 79,774,140 downwards.
ACCCACAGGTAATTTATGTTTTAGACCCTTTTTGTGTTAAATGTACATATCTTCTCATGGTTCCTATCTACCTAGCTCTCCCAAAGCATGACAAGAATAACTGTAAATACCAGATGTCTTTGTTCTGTCAAATTTAACCAAAAAACTTGACACATTTTGTACTAAAATGGAATAAATGCTTTTCAAAGAAAGACCTATTATTTATATCTTCTAGAATTGATGCTAACCATTATTCTCTATGAGGCAGAGAATTAAGTTCGCAAACTCATCCTAGAAAAAGTGCTACATACCTCATTGTTGAATATCACTACGGTCACCTTCAAAATACTCCCCTTGGGAAGCTATGCACCAATGCCAGCTTGTAGTCCACCCTTCAAAGCAATTTTGGAACTCTTTTTCTGGAATGGCCATCAGAGCTGTCATTCTATTACCCCTGATGTCCTAAATGTCATCAAAATGTCTACCTTTCAATATTGCTTTATCTTCAGGTAAAGAAAGAAGTCACTGGGGGCCAGATCAGGTGAGTAGAGAGGGTGTTCCAATACAGTTACTTGTTTACCAGCTAAAAACCCCCTCACAGACAGTGCCATGGGAGTTGGTGCATTGTAGTGATGCAAGAGCCATGAATTTTTGGCGAAAAGTTCAGTTCGTGTAACTTTTTCACACAGCCTTTTCAGCACTTCCAAATAGTAAACTTGGTTAACTGTTTGTCCAGTGGGTACAAATTCATACTGAATAATCCCTCTGATATCAAAAAGTTTAGCAACATTGTTGCAACAAGTTTGCGAACTTAACTATCAGACTTCATATATTTGCTGATCTAGTTATCTTTAAAATAATAAGCAAATAAATAGGATGTTAAAGGAAGAAATGTTATTAGGATGATAAGAATACCATCGAAGATAGTGTGTGTGCAGGTTTTGACCTCCCAGTCACTGGTACATACAGATCTTTATTAGCTCAGAGGCTTAACTGAGTTCAACAGATGCCCCCAGGATAGTTACCATCTGTGTGCACTGCTAAGAAACAGCATCTTCCTTCTCACTCTTTTTTCTTCTCACTCTCAACTTTTCCTTCTCTGCAAAACTATTCCCAGAAAGAGCTGTGGTTTCTAGAGGAAGAATCGGGTATGTTGGAGGTACTAGAAGTCCTGAGATGGCTCTTAGAAATCAGTCACTGAGGTTTCATTATTTAAATGCTGACATGGACAGTGTAATACTGACCAAATCAGTTATGTGAGAAGTCTAAAAATCAATGAAGATTTTGCAGAAATCACTGAAGTGTAGAGCTCATAGGAGAAAAAAAAAAATTTAAAAATTAAATAGGTCTCTTGCTGCAGTGACACAAAGGATAACCAGGGGCCGAACCTTGGCTCGGAGCAAAGACCAGGGATTGTTTTAAGAAAATGACAGAGAAGCTCAACCTAGGGAAATCACCAGCTTGGATAAGGCCAAACTGAACAAGACAGAGACGCAGGAGAAGAACACCGGGTGGACCAAAGAGACCATTGAGCAAGAGAAGCGGAGTGAAATTTCTAAAGAACCTGGAGGATTCCCCACATCCATTATCTTGGTGACTCCAGCTGTGGAGAAGGAGCCACCTGCAAGATGACAAGGGCGACAAATGTACTGTGAACCCGGGCCCTCCACATCTATGCCATTGCCTGGGGGGTCCCTGAGGGGACACCCCCACCCCTAACCCCTCCCGCCTGCAATCGGACTGCCAAATTCTCCGGTTTGCCCTGGGGTAATGTAGAAAATTGTGTGTATGATTAATGAAAATAAAACACACCTCGTGGGAAAAAAATTAAATATTGGTAACCAAATGTTCAGATCCCAAAATTATTATATTGTGTTCAGGTGGGGAAATGATGCCTCTTCTTTGTTTAAGTAGAAGAAATCCAGTATATCTACTAATAAAAACTTATCATTTATTGAGTGCTTACTATTCTAAGCATCTTACATAAGTTGAACAATGTAATTTCACAAACCAAGAGGTAGGTACTATAATCATCTCCATTTTAAAGATGAGGAAACTAAAGAACAGAGAGCCAGTCAGGTTTATCTTGGCAGGATTTGGGCTCTCCCTCCTAGTAGTAAAATGGCTGAAGCAGTGTCAGCCTTCACATCTCCTACCACACCATCTAAAGGAAAAGATCTCTTCAGGAATTCATATGCTCATTGGCCTGATTGTGTTATAAGTTCTTTTCAGGGACACTAGGACATGCTTATTAGACTAAACCAATTAGAATTGCCCGATTATATACTGTGTTTCCTGGAAAATAAAACCTAACTGGACAATCAGCTCTAATGCATCTTTTGGAGCAAAAATTAATATAAAACCCGGTACTATATATATTATATTATATTATATTATATTATATTATATTATATTATATTATATTATATTATATTATATTATATTATATTATATTATATATTATAGACTCAGTCTTATAGTAAAATAAGACTGGGTCTTATATTAATTTTTGCTCCAAAAGACACATTAGAGCTGATTGTCTGGCTAGGTCTTATTTTGGGGGAAATACAGTATGTGGAGGTATAAGTAGGGTCAATGTCCCCTAAACTTCCTGGCTGAGAATGGAGGTAGCAAGAAAAGGGGGATAATGTATGTTGGAGAGGTGACCACCAAATATCTACTACAGTATTTATCAGCCAGAAAAAGAATAGAAAGTTCCTCCAACAGTATAATTGTAATCTGATTCCAGCTTGAAATTAATTTCTATTGGCATTATTAGTTCTGGAACATTATACCCTCCGTGCAGTTACTTTGGAAACAAATGACAATTTTTTTTATTTTTTATTAAATTTATTGAGGTAACATTGGTTAATAAAATTATATAGGTTTCAAGTGTACAATTCTATAATATATCATCTATATATTGCATTGTGTGCTCACCACCCAAAGTCAAATGTGCTTCCGTCACCACATATTGAAACCCCTGTACCCTCTTCTACCTCTCCCCCTTACCCTCTGGTAACCACAAAACTGTTGTCTGTGTCTATGAATTTTTGCTTGTTCATCTTGTCTATTGCCTTCAGTTTAATATTTCACTTATGAGTATGGTTCTATACTTTTCTGTGACTTATTTCACTTAGCATGATAATCTCAAGATCTGTGTATGCATGTTGTCGCAATGGCAGTATTTCATTTTTCCTATAACTAAGTAATATTCCATTATAAAGAACAATATTCCATTTTACCACATATTCTTTATCCAATCATCTATTAAAAGATACTTCAGTTGTTTCCATGTCTTGGCCACCATGAATAATGCTGCAGTGAACATAAAGATATATATTTTTTTACAAATAAATGTTTTCAGATTTTTTTTGATAGATACTCAGAAGAGGGATTGCTGGATCATATGGTAATTTTATTCTTAAGTTTTTGAGGAACATCCATACTGTTTTCCAGAGTGGCCATACCAACTTACATTCCCACCAGCAGTGTATGAGGGTTCCTGTTTCTCTACAACATCTCCAACACTTGTTATTAATTGTCTTGTTGATAATAGGCATTCTAATAGGTGTGAAGTGGTATTTCATTGAGTTTTTGATTGGCATTTCCCTAGCTAGTAAAGTTGATGTCAACAAATTTAAAAAGACTGGAATCATACCAAGCTTATTCTTTGACCACAATGCTTTGAAAGGAAATCAACTGCAAAAAGGAAGTTGGAAAACCACACATTTGTGGAGATTAAACTACATGCTACTAGAGAATGACTGGGTCACAGAATAAATAAAAGGAGAGATCAAAAGATGCATAGGAACAAATGAGAATGAAAATACAACATATCAAAACTTTGGGGATGCTGCAAAAGCAGCTATAAGAGGCAAATTTATATCATCACAGGCCTATCTCAAGAAAGAAGAAAAAACCAAAATAAACAACCTAACATTACATCTTAAAAAATGAGAAAAAGAGGAATAAATAAAGCCCAAATACAGCAAAGGGAAGAAAATAATAAATATTAGAGCAGAATTAAATGAAATGGAGAACAAAAAAAGACAATAGGAAAAATTAATGCAACAAAGAGCTGGTTCTTTGAAAAGATTAATAAAATTGACAAACCCTTGACTAGACTCACTAAGGAAAAAAAAGAGAAAAGACACAAATACACAAAATCAGAAATGAAAAATGAGAGATCATGACGGATATCACAGAAATACAAAGAATCACACAAGAATACTATGAAAGATTATATGCCACCAAATTTAACACAACCTAGAAGAAATGGACAAGTTCTCAGAAATATGTAGCCTTCATACACTGAATCACAAAGAATGGGAAAATGTAAATAGATCAATCAACAGGAAGGAAATTTGAAACAATCATTCAAAACCTTCTCAAAAGCAAAAGTTCAGGGCCAGTGGGCTTCACTAGTGAATTCTACCAAACATTCAAAGATGATTTAATACCTATCCATCTCAAACTCTTCCAAAAAAATTAAAGAAGAGGCCATACTTTCTAACTCATTTTATGAGGTCAATGTTACCCTGATACCAAAATCTAGTAAGGATAACACAAAAAAGAAAACTACAGACCCCTATCTCTGATAAATATAGATGCAAAAATCCCAAATAAAATACTAGCAAACTGAATACAACAATATATTTAAAAGATTATAAATTACAACCCAGTGGGGTTCAAATATTTTTTCTATCCCTTCTTCCTCAGAATAAATCTCTCCCAAGGACTACAATGTTTGCAATACCTGTTGGACACTTTCAGGAATGTATGTGATAATTTTTTTATCAGGAAATTTGATAATGCAGAACTATGACTAATATATACTTTTTGATTTTAGGAAAATCAAGATTTCAATGAGAAGATTCTTTCTACCTAGTCATTTTTCATGTATATGCTATTTCACCTCTGGGTTATGGATTTAGTAATGTGCTTACACACAAGCAAAGCACACAAGTGAAATCGAGAACTGTATGAGTCCTTATGAAGCACTCGGAATTATCCCTCCACTTGTATTCTAAACAGACAATTATCTATCCAATTTAAAAGATGTTCTCAAATGAAGGTGGCACAGTGTTCCTTGGGGACACATTTTAAAATTTAATGATCTTCACTATTAGTGTGATGCTTATATTGAAACTAACATTGAATTCAATTTAATTCAGTAAATATTTGTTAAATATAGAGTATATACTATATGAATATCTTGAATCTCATGCCCATGTCTCAATAGAAAATATCCTCTACATTAGCCTTAATAAACTCGAAAACCACAGCTGGTTGTAAATAAGTTGATATATAGATATAGTATAGATATAGAAATAGATATAGATATAAATACATATATATAGATAGAGATGTTAATATAGAGATAGATATAAATAGATTGAAATATATAGATGATATAGATATAGCTATAGGCATAGATATAGATATACATATACATATACACATACATATAGATATACATATAGATATAATTTGAGGGGCTGTGCTACGAAAAGTGGCATGCAAATAAGTGTAATCATTATCCCAACCTTACTTCTCCAGGATACATGTTAACATTTCATTTTTCTAGTCCTTCATCATTTCCAAGCCATTCCTCTGCTATGATAAATTGATGTCTCACAATTGAACTCCACAAATAGAAACAACCAAATGGAGTCTAGAGGAAATGGTAGCTTATTTCGGCTAATTTACATTAAATAATGTAAACTGCTTACATATTAAACTGTGATTGAATGGAAAAGAAAAATAAATATAAAACTGAGAGTGAACAAAACAGATATCAACTAACAATCCAGGCAGAAACCCTTCATATCATCGTTACTAGGGATCACTAATGCAATAAATCCCTTCGCTAACACCAGCTGTGCATAATCGACCCAGACCAGCCACCATTCCCGAGCCTCTGATACACATAAATGCTGCTAAGAAGGATTACTTTTATCAAGGCCTAAGCAGTGCCAAAATTCACTTGGTTCTGCTCCTAAAGAAGCTTCAAAACCATTTTAGACCTCTCCAAGGTAATTAAAAGCTCCAAAATGGGCACATTAGAAGGTGAATAAGGTCATCTTGTTTAATGCAAGAATACCTCTACAACAGTGGTTATCTCTTGTTTCAGCAATGGAGAGCTTAGCAAGTAGTGAAGTTCCAAATACTGGGAAGCCATTTCTCACACTACGTAAAAGTCAAGTCCTCACACCCCTCCTCTCTGCCATTCCCACCAAAAGGTGTCTAATCCTTCTTCCAATGACAAGCTTTTAAATAGAGGGAGAAAGCTATCGTGTTCCCTTCTTAGTTGCACCCCCTATTGTCTTCTTCATAGACCATCTTCCAGCCTGCATATATTTTACATTATCTTTCTCCTTGTCACTTTTGTTAAGCAAGTTAAGTGACACAAAATCTAAGTTTTTAAAAAACGTATGTTTCCTTTTCTACCATATTTCATTTGGTAAAGATGTTTATATTCATTTTGCAGTCACTCAGAGTCAAACAAATAAGTGAACCGGTGTAAATCATAATAAGCATTTATTGTGAGGATGTTCTTTATCAAAAATCAACATTTGTACCGCTTTGTGTCTGTTTAAACTATACCCTGCTGATTTCCTCTGCCTTTTAGTCTCTCTACATTTCATCTCCTCCATTCAGTCATTCTTCCCCTGCGGATTAAGGTCAGGTAGCAACGTCTTCTGTTCTACATTATCTAATTGATCATGGTTGTGTGACATTTCAATCTTTGCTTCATCTGAAGAAGCAACCTCACGTTAGATGGTAATGATCTGGAGGGGAAAACAGAAATGGAAGACGCCTATTAACCTTCAGAAACTGATAGTACATTTTGTGCTTCTCTTAACACCTGATTATTTTCTAAGCACTAAAACTTTCAATTTATTAAGCCCGAGGTGGATAAGTGATACTTTTACAAAGAGAGAACATGAGATACTATTTTTGAGTGATTTTGTGCAATTACACAAACTGGCAGAGATTGAAGAAAATAACAAGCTATGAAAACATGGACCTAAGTTCTGAATGCTGAGGTGCTCTTTCTATACATTTCTACACTGTTATTTACATAGATAACTTTAACATGTAACTCCAAAAGATGGAATTCCGACCTCGTCTGAAAGACCTGGTTTATAACCACAGCTTTGACCAAAGTATTCAATTTAGATCCAGCTTCTACTGTGTCTGGCACTTTTATCTATCTTTTTTTTTTTTTTAACCTTTACCTATCTTAACTCAGTTATTCTTCAAAACATTCTGTCAAGACCATAAAGATGAGTTCTATTGTATAGATAGTCACTGAAGCTTGCAGACTTGTGACCAGATAAAGCTCATAAAATCACCAAATGGAGTTAAAATAAGAAATAAATCAGTGATTGATTCAGTATACCACATTAAGTGTTTATTATAGTATTCTTTAGTGTTTATTGTAGTCCTTCCTCTCTGAAGTGTAATTTTACAAAATTACTTCTGCTTTTACTTGCCCTAGATTTTGACAAGTGACACAGGCAAAAGGAACAGAGAGGAAGAAGGATTCTAAGAAGACTGAAAACATGTCATGAAGGATACGCGACCAGGGCACTGCCAGGCAGCCATCCCTAATCTTGGCCTCACTAACTGGAGGGAGAGAGAGAGGCCATCAAATGCTGCTGGTTATGCATGAAAGGGGGTCTTGTTATCTACTGGTGGCCACACCTCCTTCTGCTCCTTTTTGCAGAAACCTGACTCCAGATACCTATTTCCAGTAAGTATACAGGACCTTCTAATAATATACTGGGTCTCAAGACAGGACCCAATTTTTCACTGTATGGGGTAAGGTATGAAAACCTATATTTTTAAAAATGTACTGGTAGAGGGGGGTGGACAATATTTTTCTTTCTTATTTTCTGAGATCATTGGGAACTTTTCCACTGAATTTGTTTTTTTTTTTTTTTTTTTAAGAAAAAGGAATCCTGGAGGGGGGTGACTACAATTTTCCTTCTGAAATTTTCCAGATATTTCCGAACCTTCACACCACTTGCTCTGGGATTAATCATATGGATACGGTGAATCTCTTTTAGGTGACTAAGCACAGAACAATTTTCTAATCTCTGCTTTGCCATTTTCTTTATCATTGTGGGCTACTGGCATATGTTCCTTCATCTGTAAAATGGTGATAATATTAGCCTACTCCAGGGAGATTTTGTAAGAATAATAGAAAAAAAGACTTTAAGCCCAGCTATAGCAACCGCCCCCGTAGATGAAGCTTTCTAAGGGATTTGGGAGGAATAGGAGGGAACACAGAGGGAGTGGGATGATAGAAGGAAACTCAAAGAAAGGAGTTCAGCCCACCCCGCCCCAAGGTATAGCATCCCATCTTATCTTTCTCCAACACAAGCTCTCTCTTACGATCTACTTCTTCTGTCCAGCAGTTTCTGCATCACACCTCCTCCAGGTCCCAGGGAACTATTATCCCCCTATTAAGGGCCCTTGCTCAAAATTTTGTTTGAGATTCTCACATTTCTATATACGCATTGCTGCTTTCAAGACTGCACAAAATATGTTAATGGCATGGCGAAAGATTCTTTCATTAAGAAAATTATAGTAATGTGGAATCTGTTGACTTTTCACCTTGGAAACCAAATGCATTACCATTCACTTCCTGCTTTAGCCCCATTCACTTCCTGGGGCCGCCAAGCTCTACAGCCCCATGTCAGCAGCGCAAAAGCTGATCTACAGGGTAAACCATCCTGTAATTCTTACATATACAGTCAGCCTCGGAGATAATAAAGTAATACCCACCATTGGAGAGCTATGGGGGGGCGGGGGAGGAAGAAGAGACCAACCTCAATTGAACACCATCATAGCAGAAGAGTGAAAAAAGTAAACCACAACTAGATTGGATTTAAAGGGAAATTACATTTTTTGTAACTAGCAGGTATGGTGACGAATGTTAACTAGACTTATCGTGGTGATCACTTCATAATATATACATATATCAAATCATCATGTTGTATACCTGAAACTAATAAAATACCATATGTCGATGATACTTTAATTTAAAAACAGGAAATGATATGGAGAAAAACACGTTTCTTTTGGCCCATCCAATTCAATAACATTTAGCTCTACCAGGAGCTTTGAAATGTCCACTCTCTTCTACTGAAAGTACTTAGTTTCAGAGAATGTGTCTCATTAATTATAGATCAAGGCACTAACAAAAAATCAGGATTCAAAATGTAGTAACTTAGAACTGTTTTTTTTATCACAGATGTCACAGTGTTTTCAAATTACTATACCTTACTTTAATAGCAAACATTAAAAATAAGTTAGACCTCTTAATTGTATTTGTATATGAACTTAATATAATCACCCCACTTATTAATTAAATAAAATTTTAGTATCTCTATTGAATTTGATCAAGGTGCTCATCCATAAATATACCTCAATAACAACTAACTCCTTCTACAAACAAAATCAAGACAAAAGATATAGTTTTAAAGTCTTAAAACTAAAGTCTAATAAGATACAGTTTACAAGTCTTAAAAATGACCTAGACTGGATGATTTCATATTCATTCCCCTTTTTCTTTCCAACTATCTGCTTTATATCAAAAGCCAGACCCCTTTACACTTGAAATCCTTTTCCTAAATGTGTCAAAAGGCCACATCTCTCTCTCTGTGCATTTCCATTCAACTTTACAACAATTATCAAATTAATAATCTGTTCATCTCTAAGTCACTATTGAAGCACCTCATAAATCCACAAATGCATTTTGATTGAATGCATTACCCTCATTCCTTCTCTGCTAGACCTTAAAGAAGAAATCATTCAGATTAGGGGGAATTATTTCCAGAAGAGAATCATCAGAGAAGTGTTTCGTGGCCTTCCAAATCTATATCACATCTGTAAAACTCTGAGTGTGAAGAATTAATTAAGCACTATCATTGCAAGATACTATTAAAAGTAGAATATACATGTATGTGTGTGTGCATTGACATATAATTTAAATCAAATGTAAATATATAAGTACAGATTATTGCAGGAGATAGTTGTATGCATGTATGTTTAGCATTTGGGGAGCTTAGCATACACTTCTCTTTTCTATACACGTTTTGTTTTGGAAAATTCTTTCCTATTGTATTGCCTTGGTGGACCAGTAAATTCAGGTGCCTGCCTCCCACTAAGAAACTCAAATAAACCAGCTTCCCTCATACTTTTTCAGAAGAGCCAGAAACCCAGGGAATCAGCTGTTGTCTTGCAGGATTTTCATCTTATGTGACAGATGCTAGGATGGAAGAAGCTTTTGGAATGCCATACTTCCCAGCTGTGGTGACCTGACATGGTTATTCCTAGTCTGGAAACATTCCCAGCCCTCCATAACAGCTTTAATGACTATGACCAAATCCTGTTCTCAGCTTTCCAGTTGATTTACTGAGCTCCTAGTAAATTTCCAGGAGATTCCCTTCTTAAGTTGCCCTAAGTCATTTTCTGTTGCCTGCAACCCAAAGACCCTAGTATGGTGACTTATGAAATAAACACTGAGTAAGAACATACATTAAATATATTATTTACATTCTGGGCAATCTGTGTTTATAGGAAGATGAATCCTGTTGATCAACTAATAAAGAGAATACCGAGAAGTTGAATTTTCAGGCAGGAAGGCTGCCATAGCTCTCTCATGGGGAATGAATGAGCTGAGAAAGCATCTTTTTCAGAATATATATTATAATATATTATTAAATATATGTATACACAATATATATATATTTCCAGACATATTGGTATGTTCTAAAAATTCATTAGTACCTTTACTGGAATATCAACTAAAGTTGGCAGCAGTGTTGTCCAGTGAGAACTCCAAAGAAGTGAGTCTCCTCTCTGTTTAGAAAAATTTGGCATTTTATGCAGCAAGTTAAAATAGCATTTGATCTAACTATTCAATATATATGTGGCTTATTACACTCAAATGGCTAAGGATATTTTGCTTTTTATGATTTTTTTTAATAGTTACTAACTATCCTCATTCCTCCATATCACCGGGCAATGAGGGGATTTCTTTGCTTTGTTGATGCAAAGCATCATCTTAATGTTGCAGAATTTAAGGTCTTCTCTTTTATAAACTTGTAACACCCTTTCTCTTCCTGTGCAGTAAGTCTGATTTAATTATCTCCCAGAAATCAGGGAAGGTACTATTTTTGTCTTGGCTTGTCCTTAATCTTTATTTTATTAAAGTACCACATGCTTAATTGGACAAGGTTTTTACCTCAACCTCCTCAATTCTAAATATCAAAAGCAGCAGTGGGACTGTGGGGGTGGTTGTAACAGGCTCTTTGGATTCAACAGACTGTTCTGGGATAATCAGTAAATCGGCAGAATCCATCAACTGCCAGTTCATCTCCTTTGTGCTGCCCTGTACTACCACACCCCCCACATCTCTTCTGAGCACAAGTCCCCTTCTCCTTCACACTTCTGCTCAGCAAGGAAAAGAAGATACTTATAGGAATGAGAAGAGTGTATAAAACCTATTATTCCCCATTCAAACAGGCTAGAATCTTTTTCAATCTTGTAGGTCTTTGAAAAGACTTCAAGTATTATTTGGTTGAAATGCTGTAGTATTGACAAGAAAGAACTCACTAAAATCTTTAGCATTTGAAAAAGAAAGAGGAAAACATAAGCCCCTGTCAACACATATGTTTAAAGTATAGGTATCATTGTGATGCTTTTTACCAGTTAGTGAGATATTAAGATGCCAGGGAGAAAAGGGGAGGGAAGGAGGGAGGAAAGAGAAAGGGGGTGGGGTGGGGTTGTCATGGCTCCAAGTGGAAGCAATATTATATCAAAATCATTTTCCCACCAGGAGAAGTTTCCCGGAGTCTCCATGACACAAGGCACAACTGTAACACAACGTTGACGGAGGAAAGGACTGATTTCAATATTACCATCAGTGTTAGTTTCCTATAGGGCTGCCATAACAAAGCACTACAACCTGGGTGGTTTAAAACAACAGGAATTGTTTCCCTCATGGCTCTGAGGCTAGAAGTCTGAAAGCAAGGTGTTGGCAGGGTTGGTTTCTTCTGGATGTTCTGAGGGAGAATCACTCCACGCCTCTCTCCTACCTCCCCGTGCTTCCCAATCCTTGGTGCTCCTTGTCTTGCAGCTACATTACTCCAATCAGTGCCTCCATTGTGACATGGCACTCTCCTGTGTGTCGGTGTCCCTGCATACAGATTTGCCCCTTCTTGTAAGGATTGACTTAGGGCTCTCTCCTGACCTCACCTTTGCTCCTCTCTCTTTCAAAAACCCTCTCCTTACTTTACTCCACAAAATACTGCAGCCAGAACTCCCAAACCACCATGCTGATGTTATGTACCTTTCACAGGACCCCCTGATGCTGCTGAGTTAATTGTGCTTTTTTGTGATGAGGTGGCAGAGACTGGTCGCCTCTTCCCTCTTCTTTCCTGGATCTCACCTTCCTGCTCCTTTGCAGTTAGGTGTAGCCGCAAGACTGAGCTCTAACAAGTGATTGTGAGGGGTGTGCACCACACACAGGTATGGCTCATGAAGCTTCCAAGCACGTACTCCGTGCTCTTTTGCCATCTACTAGCCTAATGCAACAAACGCTTCGGAAGCTGCCTGGAGAGGACGGCAGAGCGCAAGATAGAAGGAGCCTGGGTCCCTGAATAGGAGCCTCCAATTAGAGAATACCAGTTAGGATATCACATAAGCAAGAAATAAACGTCTATACTGTTTGAGCCATTATGCGTTCTTTACTCAATTTTGTTTGTTACAGCAATGAATCTACCTTAATTAATATGCACCTTCTTTCTGAAGTGCCCCTCATGGAGGTTATGTTCCTACACCATTTTTCACTAGAGCATTTCATCAGGCAATTGTGCTTCTGAAAACTCTGCAGATGGTGTAAGAGAACCCAACCCTTACGGATGATAAACAAAATATTTTTAAGATAAATATTCTTATATTACATAATGACAAATATAATAAAGACAAATATTTTTGTTATTAAATTGACTGCTTCTTGGAAACACATCCAGAAGTGGTTAATTTCTTAGAAAATAGAGTAATAAGGCATTCGTTTTGTCCAAGAGAAGACTATATCACACGCAAGTAAGGCTAGCAGGTGATGAGTCACATTTCACTTTCTCAAGATTATTTCAACCAGGAGAACACTCATAAGCCACCTCTGAAATGAGAAACAGGACTTGGGAAGAGAAAGCAGAGCAAGAGCTAAAAATGAGAAGAATAGATTGAAATTAAATTTAATGCAGCTGAAGGAAATGTAGTTCAATTACACTGTATATAAATAATTGCTCTGATTACATCTAAAGAACATTCAGGTTAGAAATGTCTCTGGAAGGGCTGCCAGGCTTAAGGCCATATGACCCTACATTACTCTAGGTCTTTCTACCTCAGGCAAGACCAAATCCTCCCTTTTGTAGGCCACGATAATTTATGTTGTCACCACTTGAGAATCAATGTGGCTCTTGAGGACTCTAAGCTCATGGGAGACTGAGGGATAAACAAGAAAGCAAACAAGTCCTGCAGTATTGGGGATATTCCTGCATGTCACTCTGGCCAGCCCAGCCTCCTTAATAAAGAATACAATGTGGAAGTACAGACTGAAAGCAGAAGTTCACTTTGAAGCCTGGCTTCAGAGCTAGTTGTATTTGACGTGCTTTAGATGCCAGTAATACTCATCTGATGGTCTCATCAGCAAATTCTTAGGTATTCAACATTCATGGAGGAGACAAATATTCTTCTTATTAAATTGACTTCATAAGCACAAAGTCCTTATGAAAGGAAGTCTGGAATGGCAGATTTTGTAACTAAAATAACTAGTACCTGAGGCTCAAGGAGGTGAACTATCTATAGACTGAGATGCAGAACATCTGGGGTCTTGACCTTGTTCAGCCACTAAAGCTCTGAAAAACATTTCTTCTTTTCTTTTTTGTGTGCACACTTTTAGCCTCCCTTATCTAGAAAGGAAGACAGCTAGATGAAATCATTTCCACAGTTCCTTTCAGCTCTAAATTTTTATGCTTCTAAGATACTAGAGATGATATGGCAGACTACTGAAAAACATCTCTAAGATGGGAGAAGTAAAAGAGCCACTAGTGACTTTACCACCTTCCAGGTGCTTCGGCACACCATGTCATTCAATTCCTAAAACCACTCGAAGAGTCGGTTCTGTCATCATCTGCATTTCACAGATGAAGAAACTGAGGTCCAGAGAAGTTAAGTGATTTGCCCAGTGTTACAGACTGAATGTTTTTATACTCCCAAATTCATGTGTTGAAGCCCTACTCACCCCTCCCCCCACGAGATGGTCTTTGGAGGTGGAATCTTTGGGAGATGATCAGGTTTAGATGAGGCCATGTGAGTGGGATCATTGCCCCTCCCCGTGATAGGATGAATGCCTTTATAAGAAGAAGCCAGAGAGCTTCTCTTTCTATTTCTCTTCCACGTGAGGATAGAGCAAGAAGGCAGTTGTCTGCAAGCCAGGCATTGAGCCCTTACCATTAACTAAATCAGGCAGCCCTTTGATCTTGAATTTCAAGAACTATAAGAAAAAAATGCCTATTGTTCAAGCCACCCAGCCTGTGTTATTTTGTTAGAGCAACCTGAGATAACTAAGACACCCAGTGCTCTGTAGTTAGTACCAGGTCTGAACCCTGTGCTGAAAATAGAGGCCAACTGAAATTACAAATATCTAAAGAAATTGTCCCCGGGGCAACCTACTGAAATCCAACAGTCCTCCTTCTTACGTGCTGCTACTCTGAGGGCAGGATTAGAAATGAATTCGCGTCAGTGTCAACCCTACCCCTGAATGTGTAGCAAATGACCTAGATGGTCTGATTTGAAGGATGAGCGCTGTAGAGGCCACCTGTGCAAATATATTTCACTGGCCCAGGAGGAGCAAGCAGAGCTATTAAACTCCATTCTTCAAGAACAAGACTGCTCCCTTCCTGAGGCTCTCTTTCAAACTGCAGATTCAGATGCTCATGTCTCTGAGGTAGCCCATCAGATGCAGCGGGCAAGGCAAGAGACCCACAGCTGCTTTGAGAAATTCAGAGAAGAGAACTTGCAAGAGGGAGAAAGGAAGTAAGGGGAGGGCAGATGAGGGCAACCACCTACTTCTCCCTTTGCTGGAGACTTCTCCCTTTGCTGGAGAACCAATCCTAGAGTGGGGAATTCTGCTCTTCTCTTGAGTTGGGATGCTAAAGCCATTATTTATAGCTTACAGTCTCCCAAATCAGGCATGACAACTTACATGGGAAGGTAACCAGAAGAAGTGGGGAGCATGTCATGGTGGAGACTACTACAGCAGATGGTGGCCATGTGAGCTATGGTGGCAGCTTGTTCAGAGTGAATTCCGTTCTGCTTTAATGGCATCTGTTTCCAAGCTAAGGCTGAGCTTCCAGATCTGCTGACACAGCTCCTTCCAAACCCAAGTCCGTCATCGGCTCAGCAGCCGGACCCCTCAGCCCTCAGGCAGGCTGCATTGAACTCAAGCAGAAAATGGAATTTCCCCTTCCTGCCTCATTAAAGGAACTATCTAAGTTCACTTCTCTAACAGGAGTAATTTGGGCTGAATTTAGTCTTGAGCAGTGATGAGCAAAAGCATCGAGTTCCATGTCCCTTCCTATGTCTCAGTAAGAAATGCGCTGGTACAAGAAAGAAATTTCTGCACATGACCTTACTCCTATAGGGAATATGTAACTCCATCTGTCACTTCACGTGCTAAGTGCTATGGATGGTAGTCATTTCTAAGAAACCATAAAAAAAAAAATTATGGCCATACTTTGCATTTTTACCTCCATAGAGCATATCACTGAGCACCAGGCAGAGAATACGATGGATCACAGAATCTCATTGTCTTCTGGAATAACTAGAATATAAAGGTACCATGTGACAAGATTTTTTTTTATAACATCTCTCATAATCCATTACTTCATTTCCCATGTGTTGACCCAGCTTGCATTTCAGTTTATTCAGCCCCATCTTGGGCATGAGATTTGGTGTTCCAGTGTGGACTGTGAGAAGGAAAGTGTGAGAATGAGATCATAGGTTTCACTAAACTCCCGTTGCCCCAAAACACAATGAACTACTTTTGGCAGTCTAGCTAATCAGACAGGAAGGCCAGCGGCTGAGGAATAGTGCCAAACTTGAGCTAAGCACTCAGTGTTGAAAGGCTTCATGTGAAAACGCTCAAACAGACCAGTGAAATTTTCAGGGAGTGGAGCCCCTGACTCCTGTCCCAGAAACAGTGTTTATTAGGTGGGCACTGGCCACCAGCACCCCCATCTTAATTTCCATCAGGCAAATAGAAATGAATGCAGATGTTCTCCTGCCCCATCCTCCCCGCCCTCCCAGGCAACCAAGGGTTTGCAACAGGCTCTGACTTCTCCCACTTCCTTCCTGAGCACAAACTCTCAGCACCCTGTGCTCCACACAGGAGGCGGGTGGCAAACAGCCAGTCAGTCGAGCAGTCAGCGGGGCAGAGACACAAAAATTCCTGGGCATGTGCACCAGATACGTGGGCCATCATGGGGGGAACATGGGAGAGTTTCCAAGTGCCCTGAGAGTTTAAGGTCCAGGCATTTCAACATAAAGGGACCTCGGTCCACCTTCATCATTTATTGATGGAAAAGCCAGCTTGGAGGGGACCGTGGGAGCACAAGATTACGCAGGAGCAGAGCCAGGACTAGAATTCAGGTCTCCTGATGCCTCTCCATCTATCACTCCTCACTGCCCCCTGGAGCATGGGGTTAGACAGGAAGTAAACAGCGTCCTGGAGTTCGAGTTGAGAATGTCCAGCCCAAGGGTGTTCTGATCAGAAATTGTGCAGCTTTGATCTGTCCTGCCCACACTCCTCGCAAAGCATCTAATTATCTGCTTCAAAGACGCGTCCCAGTCGCAATGTGCCAGCTCTAAATGCCCTGGGGCAGTTCCCAGAAGTCAGCTCACTCCTGGCCCAAAGGAAAAGTCCGCTGGGCCCCAGGCCTCTCTCCTGCAGCTGGGGCGGCCTGCAGCTACAGTGGGAACATGTGGCAACTCACAAAGGGAAGCTGTGGCACAGCACAGCAGACAACATGCCGAGATCGTGTCAGGGCTGTCAGCGAACCTGCAGCTGCAGTGGTCCTAGTCCTTCACAGTGGCTTTTCAAAAGCTAGTGTGAAATAAAGTAGATTTCTCTGCCTAGGGCAGAAACAGTCCCATTAACTCGTTTTCAGACAGGGTTTTAAGAAGGTAAAAAGAAAAAACACAGTTTCATCTTCTTTAGATTGTGGATCTAAAGAAATCTAGCACAAAACCTAGATTTTAACCTAGGGCCATGCCATCTTTAGGAAATGCATGCTCATGGTGAAATCCAAACCTCTAACATTTTTCCTGGGGGTCTTCCAGATGTTGTTAGTTACCTTGTCCCTTCTTGTGCGCCAAGGTAACAATCATCTCTCTTTGTAGAACATGCCAGGGATCTCAAATACATCAGGCAAAGGAGACGTTAGAATTCCCATTTTACAGATGAATAAACTGAGGTCAAGAATTTCTGATTGCATAATTTGCCCCACATCTCACATCTGGTAACAGGTAACAACTCAAGCCCAGGTCTGAGTCTGGAACCTGGGTCTGGAAGCCCAGGTCTGAGTCTGAATCTTTTCATGGTGCTGTCCCTTGCACTCATCCCAGAGACAGCTGATCAAAGCTCACTTAATCAACTCATTCCTCTTCTGAAAGCTGGAAGATAGGGCTCCCAGTACACCTACCCAGCCCACTCTTCTTTACAACCAAGACTCAGCCAAGGTGCACGCTACTGTCACTCTCCCCAGAAATAGTAAGAGAAAGACAAACTACCTCCTTTTCTTTCACACACCTCCTGACACCTACATATTTCCTTCTGATATGCCAATTACAGATCTACTTTCAAAATTAGCTCCTCATGCTGGCTGATATTAAACTGCTTTCAACTTTCTGTAATCCCTATGTTTGTGCCCATGCCCTTGGTTATACTAATGTCTACTATATGACAATTACATATGCGAACTTGCCCCTGTGTGTTTACACTGGCAGCCCCGTACCAACAGCTCGGTAAGGTTTCATAACCTTGTTATATCAGTGTCTCACAGCTGTGTTCTTGTCGACATGTGGCAGTGTCTTGCTGAGTGGAGTTCATTATTGCTGTTCCGTGTGTTTGTGTGCCATCGTGAGAATGTCTGAGCTTGAATTAGAGCAACGAACAAACATTCAATTTCTTGTTAAACTTGGCAAGAGTGGAAGTGAAATCAGGGACATGCTAGTCCAACTTTATGGGGATAATGCCATGAAGAAAATGGTAGTGTACAAGTGGATTAAACTTTTTTCTGAGGGGAGAGAGGGAAGAGAGGTCAGGGCAGCAGTAACGAGCAGAACTGATGAAAACATTGCAAAACAGTCCACAAATTGTATGCCAAAATCATCAGCTGACTGTGAGAAGCATAGCAGACCAACTAAACATTGATCAAGAAACAGCTAGGAAAATCTTAACTGAAAATCTTGGCATGAGAAAGGTGTATACAAAAAATGGTTCCGAAGAAGCTCACTGATGAACAAAAGCAGAGCCAAAGTTTGCAAGGATCTGTTGGAGAGGCAAGACGATATTTTGAGCCATGTTATCACTGGTGATGAAACATGGGTGTATCAGTACAACCCTGAAACAAAGCATCAAAGTGCACAATGGAAGTCAGCCAATTCTCCATGACCAAAAATGTTCTGTCAGTCCAAATCGGGAGTCAAAACGATATTGCTAATTTTTTTTTGATATCAGAGTGATTATGCATTATGAATTTGTACCAACTGGACACAGAGTTAATCAAATTTACTATTTGGAAGAACTGAAAAGGCTGTGCGAAAAAGTTAGACGATCTGAGCTTTTCACCAACAATTCATGGTACTTGCACCATGACAAAGCAGCAGCTCACACAGCACTGTCTGTGAGGGAGGTTTTAGCCAGTAAACAAATAACTGCATTGGAACACCCTCCCTACTCACCTGATCTGGCCTCCAATGACTTCTTTCTTTACCTAAATGCATGCAGGGACTCTAGTCCTGCTCCCTGCACAAGAACGCAGGATATGGTGAGGCCAAAAAGAAACACCCACAGAGCCATAGATAGGGGAGTCACACCACTATGTTCTCGCTGGCGGCTGGGTTGGAGACATAGGAAGCAGGAGCCACACGATCCACAATCCATCATCAGCTTCTCTGCCAACGAACCAACCGCGTAGCACAGCCACGGCAGTTATATTAGTGGCTAATGGATAACAGGTTACACCTGATGGCTACCCAGCCACAGCAGATGGCCATCTAATAGCTGAGCCAGCACCTTTCCATGTGAGGCCAAGAGCTTAGAAACTGCTCTCTGGGACTCTGTCCCCACACTGAAGATAAACGAAATATTGAAAGGAAGACATTTTGAGGACATTCAGGACATCAAGGGTAACATGCCGACAGCTCTGATGGCCATTCCAGAAAAAGAGTTCTAAAATTGCTTTGAATGGTGGACTAGGCATTGGCATCAGTGCATAGCTTCCCAAGGGGAGGACTTCGAAGGTGACTATAGTGATGTTTAGCAACATGGTGTGTAGCACTTTTTCTAGGATGAGTTCGCGAACTTAATTGTCTGACCTCATAGGTTATAGTCCTAGACAGAGGAATCTAGACTGTTTAGCA